>NW_028259157.1:5625000-6250000 GCF_977971745.1 Zootermopsis nevadensis
TTTGATCCGAATGTTGTGGTCTTGCTTATCGTTCTTCCATAGTCCATAAGGCCAAGTTTAAGATCTTACACTCCGTGTTCCTGGATGCCTTTTGAAAATATTCCGAAACGGTGTCTCAAAAAATACTGCAACTTTCTTAAATATTCCAGGTTTCAGAGAGTTTTACTAATACTCTGATGCATTAAGATCTTCTAAACAAAACTGTAAAGATGTGATTCACACCGGAATACACACAGTTTGCGCATGCGCTAATGTCACATTCGAATTTTGAATTTTAATAGTAAAATAAAAATTCTATATATACATATCTATACACATTCAATAAATGCAATAAATAAATTTTAATAAACTAAACCATTACCTACGTTTGCAATGGCACGGATGTAGTGTAGGTGTTCAAAACGACCACCTTCCATGTCATCAGCAAACGCAACACACGAGGATCGATAACAAGGTTAATATTCCGTATTATAAGGTGTATTCATCTTTCTGAGGCAGCCTGTGTACAACACAAGCTCTATCATAAATACAGACCGCGTAACCGTAGCAGAAGATAGCAGGAGAAGTTAAAACATACCCTTATCTCTTCAATAAAAGATTTCTTCGTCCTCTCTTACCTACTTGTTATTTCAAAAAGGAAACGAAAAAATTGCTACGTAATGGACATAACTTCCGTTGTTACTATTAAAATGCCTGAATACACGTTTTATACGTTATTTTCTTTGTTTTCTACTTAAGTGTCAGCCTCAACTAGATGGCTAACAACTCTTGGCTGGCTAGAGATAGTTGACGATGCATTTTTATCTTCTCGGTTTTGCTGTGTTTTAGTGCACTGAGTATCACTAAACTACTAAAATTATGAGAGAAGACTTATTTTTGTGTTTTAGAAGTCTTAGTCGGGATAATACAGTTGGCACGTACCCCCATCCCCCGGTTTAAATTTTTACTTTCTGTCATCAAACGTTTGAAAACGCACGTGACCCTATGAAAGGAAAATTAACAGCTAACGGAAACTATTACATATCAAGGAGCTCAACTATTTTCACTCGCCACCTAATATTGTTAAATTAAATAAACAGTATATATTTGTACACGAAGTGCAAAATGCTTCAAATATTTAATTGGAAAATTCCAAGTGAAGAGCCTAAGCTAAGTAAACATTCCAGGGTGATATTAAAGTAGACTTTAGAGAATTAGGGTATGAACCTAACCTAACTGGCTCAATAAGGGGCAAAATAGGGAAACATATTCACCAGCTGTTCCTTTTCCCCCCACCAAACTAACGTGTCTCTCACTTCTCCCCGCCAATTCTCCCTGTGATTCTACTCTCATGCTATTCTTCCTAATTCTCTCTGAGTCTTAAAGGGTTAAAATACTGTTTATAATTCACTGGAGCATCATAATGTGTTGGCGGCAGGGTATGAGAGATGTAAAGAGATGTGGTGTGAAGTGATACAGAGACCACATAGCGAATGATAAGAGAGAGCTTGTTTTCCAAAGTGAATGGGGAAGGCAACATAGTGGCCCATTGATTAACACTGCAACAGCTAGAGAAAGACTGTAATGGGGAGAAAGTTAGAACATTGAAAGTAGAAAGAGATATTCAAAGAGAAGTGTGAAATATATGAAAATGCTACTTAGGATGATGACTGGTGTTGTTGAAATGTAGATGTTTGTTTACGTGTAACAGCAAGATAATGTGGTCATAAAATATACCGTTCAGGATAAGACGAATAAATACGTCAGAAGCAATATATTTTCAAATAAAATATATTTAAAAAGTAAGTCCTTTGGATTATGAAAACATATTTTACAGAAAATTATTTTTAAATGTTTTATATATATATATATATATATATATATATATATATCACCTAAAAACACGGTGGTAGATATAATTACATTTTCAAAAAATTTGGTTTAGGTTAGAATCTTGGACGTACTGGTAAACAGAACTGGTCACGTTCTTGGGTTTAAAAGCGACAGAATGCAACGAAGTCTTCGCGGGCGGTCAGACTCGTAACGCCTCATTCAGACGATTTGTCATCGGACATTTCATTGTATTAACAGATTATGAAGAATGTTAAATATAAATTAAAAAAGGAAAAAAATCAATTTATCACTGATGTTAAGCTATTCCTTACAGCTGTCATGAAATACACAACAACTCTCATTCATGAAACTCAAGTACTAGGCAAATATGCAGATTAAATTAATCTTAATATTAGTTTTTAATTATTTGCGTATTGCGATACAACTGGTGGGAGGGGAATTAGAGTAAAGATGGAATATATTTATTCTTAAACAAAAAACAAGGAAATTAAGTTACTACAATTACCGTGCAACTTATGGTTATTTTAATGTCAACAATAAGTTACTTGAGGGGGTGATGTGAAGGCTGGCAGAAGGCTGTTTTGGCCTATCTGAGAGAAGGTCTACTATCCACCGTACCAGCATTCGCCTAAAGAAAAACAGGAACAAGTCTCGAACAGACTGATCAATAATACAGCCGAGATTCGACCCTGTTACATCCAAAATACAAGAAAAAATATTATAATTTCTCAAACGTAATCGGTTTAAATAAAATAACCAATTGGTAAATAAACAATATTTTAAAATGAAGGGATTTTTAAATATTTGATGTTGCTGACGTTAATATTGTAGAAACTAGTGAGGTGAATTATTATAGTCGTACTACACGCAAACTTGATGGTGTTTAAGATAAAACATTATTATTTTGAGTATTTATCTTGATAACGGCGTGTTACATGCAATAGTAAAGTTTGATCTAAGATACAGACTACACTTCACGTGTTATGCTCCTTCTATCGCAAATACCAGAGACGATCACAGCGTCAGAATTCTAGGGTCAAGTTAGCATTTATTTTATGTGAACTTTCTATTACAGAATATTTTTAAATACTTTATACGTCTTTCAACACAGTACAAATTGTGACGTGTACCTCCAATGGAAATACTGACGATATTTCAGAGTGGAAAATACAGCTCTCATTTATTACAGGATACAAATATAATCACTGTGGTTCAAAATTTTAAAAACGTATGAAGAAAAAGATACTTATAAACAGTCTGGAATGGATAACATAGGTGTTGTCTGAATCTAATAATTAATCATATTTTCAGAAACATCTATAACAATCAGAGTGACAACGGAGTCGTAGGTTCGAATCTAGCAGATGCCAGCAATTTAACGACGTTTCTGAACAATAGTGATGACTCAGAGGCAGTTCAATCTCGTAACTGGATGTACCTGGTGGCATCCGTCATATATCATAAAGCCGGGTAGTGGAGAAAAGGTTAGCATGGAAAAGCTTAATATACGCGGTGTTAAATATTTCAAAGAAACGAGGAATCAGAAGCATGTCGAGTGCAATTAAAACGGCGAATACCAGGAATAACTCTGGCATCAGAGTAAAACTAACTCCCGCGTTATCGGCTGTCGTCTTTTGCCGGAATTTGTGCTGCAAAATATTGACACACTTCAAAATCCATCTAATAAGTGACAGGTGTAAATTAATAAAAGCTTAAGCGATAATAAATTTTGTGACACATCTCCTGATTAAATGCTTAATTAATCCAAGTTTATATTGTTTGACTTTGTGCAGGCAAAATACCATTGTACAATTACGTGAAGATGTTCAATGTCGGTCATTTTAACGCAAGTTTAAAACCGTCCTATGTGTAATAAAAAATCTGAAGAGACGAACTGTCATTTGATGAAAACAGAAGTCGGAGAGAGATGCTTGTAAACAAAAGATTCATAAGTACTGAGCCAGAAATTTGAATCAGAATGGTAAATACGATTAATGATAATGACAAACTGCATAAAGGTTGGATACATTTCAATGGTGACATATAAGGAGGAGCGGGGGGGGGGGGGTAGTAGGATAGCTTAAAATGAAAGTAGATAATGTAAAATAATTAAAACTAATGTAAATATATTTAGAAGTTGACAAGGGTCCAGGGAGTCATGTGCAACATTGCAAACTGTAAGCAACAGACAACTAACAGAAATTAAACACGGTAAATCGGAATTAACACCAGCTGGAATATTCTCAAACCGATTAAATATCTTGCCCAATCTGACTTTTGAATCCTAACTAAATATAATTTTAACACCTCATAATCAGCGCAATAACACTGATAGACCCATGTTATATTTATAGACCGTCAGAGAAATGAAGCCTGTCTCTCTAAATGTAACATCGCAAAGTATTTACCGCTCTGAGGAGAAAGCTTTGCTGTTATGTTGAATGAAGTTACGAAGGCGAGATGATGGATCAGAGTTTCGCGTGATTTCTCACAGCAGGAAGGGTATTTTAAGACGAAAGAGAAAAACAATAAAAAAGTGCGAGAGCACTGAAATGTTTGTGGGTAGGTGAATAATGCTTATATCTCTGTAGTAAATTCTTTACAGCTTCAGACAGAAAGCTTTGTTGAGTTCTAGAGAGTTCATGTTCCCATCGTAATGTTTTGGTAAGACGACTGAACACACATATATTAATTCTAACACAACACATCAGTGGTGCTCGTAAGTTCGTTCCCATCCGAATGGAAATGAAGAAATGTAAAAATTCTGTATGATAATGTAAACTGCATTCTGTAAGATACTGCACAAATACAATAAATCAACGTGTATGTGTGTATGTATCCGTTTATTAAAGTTTCTGACGTCTTCCGTCCCTCTGCTTCTATTATCCTCTATCTAGTCAATTTATTTCTTCTTCTCTCTCTCTGACGCTGCGTTTATGTAACAACTTCACGTCCACTATCGATCTGAGTAGAACGTTTGCTAATATTACGCTTAAGTCCTCTGTTAAACTTATTTTAAAAGTCTTAAAATTGAGATTTCAGCTCTTACGCTGACGAAAATAAAGATGATTGTCTCCTTGAATGTTATTCAATTTACTCTAGTAAACGTTTACCGACGTTTCATACATGCTTACTGCCTCCTTCAACAGGGTAATAATGATAGAGACAGTGAGGATCTCTGAAACGTCGGTCAGTTTCTACCTGATTACACAGCGCAACACCCCAGAAGACAGTCATCCTCAGTTTTAAAATTGCAAACAAAACCGAAGAATCTGATTCCGGTGGTTCCTTGTACTTCGAACACGAATCCGAGAGGGTGCAGCAACAGGCAATGAAGCCAATTTCGGCACAGTTCATGCTGACAACACCCACACGCCTGCAGGTATCATTCCAGCGTTTCCGGCAGCATTTCTGGAAACTAAAACTCTCCAAAGAGGAAAGAAAACACTGGAAGACCGAAGACTAGATGGAAATACAATCCAACATATGGAATTTTAAAATGTTATCATAAATATATCCTTACTTTTGAATAATTTCAGAAACGTAATTCGATATCCTAATTACGTCGGCATTAACATGTTAACCCGCAGAACGTAAAAAATATGAGTGTAAGGAATTTTATATTGGTGCGATGTTATGATTTCGCGTAGAGAGGACGTGATAGGGTGGGTCAGCTTCGCGTTTAAGAAGAAAAAATCAGCGTCTGCAACAAATACTGTCTCATAAATTATGGGAGATTCTGTGTGGCGACTGCAATTTGCAACATCTTTTGCCGGGGTCCCCTCTTCTCCATTTACGTGACATCAAGATGTCTCCCCCTCCCCTCCCTCAATGACCCTCTTTTTTAATCTCATCGTTCGAGCCCTCCCTATTTGCGTACAATGCTGATGACTTCCCTCTTTTCTGAAAAGAATTCACTAACGAAACTGATTACTGTGATTCTTGCCTCTCCCCCTTTTAAACACATCGATTTTCATAATGGGCACACGTGTTTTGTTCCGTCTGGATTAAGCAACATCATTACCAGAGCAATGCAGAGTACGATATACGTTCCAGTGGAACTTCCTACCTCAGACTTCAGTGTAAAACCTGTCAAAGGCCCTTTTCGACCCTGAAAATGAAGTCATTTCTGGGCTGAAGTGGCGGAAGTGGAGACATTTCGGACAAAACTGCCACCTCCTTCTGAAGGGCCGAGGCCGTTAGAGGTCCATTTGTGTTGCAAGTCAGCAGAACATTGTCAAAAAATGTCTCCCTCTTATAGGGCAAACCCATCAGGCACCGCTGCGTTAGAGGTGTTCTCAGACAGAGATAGAAATAAATGTGAGAACGAAACATGTGAAAATGTGAGAAGTCTGAAGAGAGAAAACGTTGAAGTTCTTCTTTGGATGTGACAAGCGAATGCGAGAAATGGAACATCTGATGAAGTTGTTAAGGTACAAACAAAAGTAACTGGACACATTTTGTGCACAGGAACTGGTATTAACTTTGCTCCAAAAATTATATTATATTAAAGATAAATACTGCATGACAGAAGGTGCTAATTACATATATATTTCAGAATTATGCTCTTTCTTTTACCTGAAGATACTAATTACAGCACTTGGCATACACGCCATAAAATTAAACAAATTAAATTTACTGGCATCCCAGCTTTGACGGCAATATCCTCGGTGAGCAAAGAGTATAGTATTCTTTCCCATAAAATAACAAGTACAATTATATCATTACACATTTTACCTCTCACATTTTAGGTGGTAAAAGGTCTGAACAGAATTGCGGCGATAAGTATTCTGTGAAATATCTTAATGTCGTCACAGGCAACGTGGCAAAACAGGTTTCTTTTTCACTAATAATACTGCACATACATATCAGCGCAAAATATACCGTTCATAGCATGCAAAGTGTTAAAGCAAGGCATATCAGGACTGCAATAAAACTAATCTGACCCAAACGTAAGTTACATGAATGAAAACAGATTTCGTATGGAATATAAAGCACAATTATTCTTGTAAATATTCGAAACCTCTACACTGGACTTACACCCTGGAGCATGTTTTCCGTTTGAGAAGAGATCCGATGTCGCGTGCCACCGAAAAGCTAGCGATTAGCTAAATTTAGTGTGCGTGAGAAGTTATGTGTCCCGCCATTACTTTCACTCAACAATTAAGAGTACAATACTGAATCAACATGCAACTCTTTAACTTCAACCGAACAGGAGGCAAATAAGGAAATTACATTTGTAGCTGGAATAGAAAAGGAGCCGACGGAATTCAAGAACGGAATTAAGTAGGCAAATAAGAATTGTGTACAAAACTAGATCCACCTGACAAGAATTCTGAAAACAACATCTGACAGTTCAGAAATATCAAACGGGTGGAATTCTGTATCAGTAAATTTATTTTCTGATTTATGTGTTAAAAAGCAGAAGCCTTCGATTTCTCAACGAGGAGCAAGAGGGTTAGATGATTTTCTTCAACTAGACAAAGCAACTGCCACCAAACAGCAACGTCTTGTTCCACTGGACTATATAACATGAATGTAAATAAAATTTGCAGCGAAATATCCAAAATTTTACTTCAGTCTATTTTTTTTATCCTAAAACATGTGTAAATGCTGGATAATTGGTGTTTACAATAATATTTTAGTATTTATTTTTTGTAATAAATTAACGGTTTTCGTGGTCTGCTGTCACTAGCTAACGTGTGTGTGCGTGCGTATAGGGAGAGAGATCATTTTTCTCATTGTCATATATTATTATTATTTTATTATTATTATTTATTTGACTGCAAATGGGTTTTTACCCGGTGGCAGTGGTCCTACAATAAGACACAAAACAATAAGACACAACAAAACATAAGACGACAAATCAATAAGAAACAACAGAACAATGAGACAGAACAAAACAATAAGACACAAAAAACATAAGACAACAAAAACAATAAGAAACAACAGAACAATGAGACACAACAAAACAGTAAGACAAAAAGACATAAGACACAACAAAAACAATAAGACACAACAAAACAATGAGAAACAAAAAACATAAGGCACAACAAGAACAATAAGACAGAACAAAGTGAATTTATAAATAAGCTATTACATAACTTCTCTCTACTAGAGGCAAACGTATAAATATGCTGTCAAATAGTAAATAAAAGTAAAAAAAAAAAACCAGAGTCAGTAGCAGGAGAACTATCTCAACACATTCTGGACGACGGTCAGATTTAGCCGCACTGGAAGCTTGGTGTTAAGTCCACTCTCACATATTTACCTCCCAGGGGGCGCGCAGGCCTCTCCGATGGATTAAGGGACTGGTCGACAAATGGACAAATAGGCCTATAAATAAAATCAATACTTTATTAATCTTCTTGAGGTTATCGATTCTGGTGTTCTACTTTTACGATTTTCTGCAATCCTTTCAGGAAATGGCATTGTGCCTTAAACTAGGTCACGATCGCTTCCACCAAAAAATCCCCGTTTATAATACAAAATGACTCTCCTGTCTGCGACTATATTATGCTACTTATTAACATAAGAAACGGTCTTTAAAGAAACTAAAAACAAAGGACAAATAAGCATTATACTCTAACAAACAACGGACTGCGAGTTCTATCATAAGAATTACAGAAAGTTTAACTTTGATCTATCTTTATTGTAGTCCGTTTATATTAGTAAAACAACTGATACAGTTGTACATTTCACTTCGATTCCAAACACGAGGTAGGTGAAAAAAGGTCATAACAGCTGCAGGAATATTCATTATATTTATTTGTTTTATTATATATTTCTATTATTTCTAAACTTGGTGTAAGAAATGTTAATTAGTTTCAAGGAAACATAATTCGCAAGAGACACGATGGTCACAAAGAGTTTGCATATCTATGAGAGTCAGATTATGATTTTTTAAAGTGAAAATAATGGTACGTAAGTGTGAAATTGTGTATCCCAAAATAACATAATTCAAGTCAGCTGCGATCTTCCATTATTGCAGTCGTCTGAGGGCCATCCTTATGAATCTGGAAATGGCTTTCTTATATAAAATAAAAAAGTTTTAAATCAAAGATAACTAAATAGGGTTAGTCATTAAGGTCGCCTTCCTAAATCAAGCCCACGTAGGAGGCGCCAACCATTAAATGATTTTTCAGTCAGTTTTAGCTCAGATTTATTTTATGTGAAGAGTGTTATTAAAGAAAGGAGAGGAACTAAAAGTTGCCTCCTTGAGAAAAGGAATCTAGAAGTTCATTTATCACAGTCGTAGGTCGACCTGGCTGAAGGATGAGAAGTTGGTTGCAGTGTCTGGAGGGAACCTGTCTAACACCGCTACGAGAAAATTAAATTCTGATTTGGGTCCGCTGTTCCGCTAATTATGTGCGCACGCGGGGTGCATAAGTCGTGAAAATGGGAACACACATTGGGACGTAAAACGCGAACAAAAAATTCCCTACATTATCAACACTTTTCATCTGCCCCTTTCATTCCTCGTCCTACCAACCCCCATTTTTAACATCAAATACCTTTATGCATACTGAATAGCACTGGGACAGGGAAATCAGGCCACGGGAGATACGCCAACTCAGACCTGTAACGCTGCCAGTTACCTACCGACTACAAGCGTCAGACGAAAAAGAATGCAAAAAATGTAGGATGAAATGAAGATGGCCGCCTTCTGGGCTGTAACGCCGTGTAGTCTGATAGATTTTTGCCAACTTTTCAGAGGTTCTTACTATCTAAATGATCAGGGCGAAAACCCAAAAGGCAGCCATCTCTTTACTCACAGCCATGAGAACCTCAAATCCTACATGTTGAGTGAAATCCTACCCGTTACTCAAATCGCTTCAGAAGACTTAACATTGCCAAGTACTAAGGTCGGAACGTGCTAGATTCGACCAATCGGAAGACTAATCGAACATCAAAAGGCTAATGTAAGATTTGAGGTTTCCACAGCGGTGAGTATGAAGATTCATCGCCCTGATGACGGAGGCAGTATGACCTCTGAAACGTTGGTAAACATCGACCAGACTACACAGCGCAACAACCCAGAAGACGGAAATCTTCAAAAGGCTAATGGTTAGTAAACCCAAGTTTTGGAGCATTTTCAGCGCTCACATAAATTAATCACAGATTAAACAAAATTAAAAATGTAAATACGACTGATATATAATATTTTGCCATACTACGCAGTATTGCAATTCTATACGTCAAAGTGTTCACATATATTTTGAATCAAACTATGGTTTAACTCAAGTGAATCCAAGTTGGATTTTCCGATGTGAAATGTAGTATGTAAGTTACCACACTCCGAACTGCCTGGCTGGAATTCTGAAAAAACTGTTGAATGAAGCACTAGATCCCAGGGGCCAATACGTTCCAAAATTCAAGTCCTCTTTCAAGTGTCTATAGATTCGAGCTGAACAATAAATTCCGCGTTTTACAGAACCCAAAGCTTGCCAACTGCATTAAAGAAAGACTTTTATTGTATTTTATACTCATGTAGCCAGATCCACGCCATATTTAAGGAAGTTATGATATCGAATTATTTACAACGCTTCAGTTAATTAGTTAGAAAACTTCATTTTGTCAAGCCAATCATTCACTTATATCTACTGGGTTATAGTTTCCTGCTCCTTTCATGGCGTATGTGAGCACGCGTACTTTGCAGAATTAACGGTAGTAACCATACGTGGTAATGATTCGGAAACACCTCCGCGTTTGTAATTAATTATGAAGACCGCAATATGTTTATATTCTACTTGTACGATGCATATAAAATGAACTCATTATAAAGAGGTCAAGTCTGTCTGTCTGTCTGTCTGTCTGTCTGTATGATCTTAAAGGAATTCTTTATTACATAGAGATAATAACGATATTAGCGGTCTAACCCAACATTTGTCCGAAAAAATTAATTTTGACTTTAATTTTAATTTTGATTTGTGGCACATAAAGTGAAATAAAAATGCACAAATGTTCCTTAAAGTGTTCGTCGTTAACGGATCATCATAACGTGTTACTTATGCATTATTAATATCTGTTAACTTCTATTAATATGGTAAACATTTTCCGAAATGGGCCTACAAAAAATATTTTGTTTGCACATAGTGACAACTGTAAATTTAATAACATGTTTGTTGTGATTTCAACAAAGTAACAAACTGGGCAAGAAAGATATATCAAGAATATCACAGCGGCAATTTGTATTATAGCATTCAGTTATCTAGCAATAGTATTATTGAGAATGTGGATGATTATATGTAACACAAACACAAAGTTCTAAACACTATCGCATTACATACAAAGACCTAAAAGTATTAATCAAAATAAAACTGTACTAGCAATGGAAAGTTTCTATAAGTAAGACTATGAAATTACGTATTACGGGAAGAACTGCATTACTTATAGCAATCACTAAATCAAAGTTCATTTGAAAAGAGTTCACTCTGTAATTGTATTGATCAATTTGGATTATAAATTAGTAGAGCTGAGAAATATATTCTGAACGAGATATAATTTAGGAACCTCAAAACGTTGTCCAGACTTGAGAACGACATTGAAAGCCCGAAGTCCAGCAAAACTTCGGGCTCAGTGGAAAATTCCAGAAATCCAAACACATTATTCTGCATCTGGTCGGTGGTTCACATATCAAAACATGAAAATAAGATACTTGACTCTGCTGTTTTCACAATTACATGCAGAATATTACAGGAAATGGTTTAATTTATAAACATCGTGCTATAAAACGTTAAAGAACAGAAGACAACTGCTGGAAGTAATTATACTAACGGTAATAAATGCGGGATTTGCTAATCGATTTATTAATCGGATACGGTTGTTGTAAAAAAATCGGGCAACCATTTACGAAGCTTAATTATTGCAAGGACAAACAGACACACGACAGTTATTATCAAATTAATGCCAACTGACTGGTCGATCTCATTTATTTTGTACTTAGAACTAAACATTTCATGGATGCATTTATCCACTGTCATTGAAATCTTTCAGATATAATTATGAGCCAAAATATCGCACAAATTTTCCAATAAATATTTAGAAATAAATTCAATAAGAGCATTAACAATAATGAAAGTGCAGTGTACATAATAATCGATTTAAATGATCATGGAATCACATTTACTACACTACAGCCAAATTGATTATATTTCAAATTATAAAACCATTTAGTAACCCTACCTGAACAAAGATTTTCTTTTTCCTTGTATTTGATAAAACATAACCTAATGGTATGGTACAAACGAAATATATCGCTGTCCAACAGAAATATTTCCTGAGTACAAATTTCGTGTTTAGCATTACCACGAAACTGAATCACGTCCTACCAATGGGCGCGGTTAATCGCCGGCTTCTTACCGCAGAGACCCAGATTCAAACCCAGGTCAGTGTATGTGGGATTTGTATTAGACAAAATGACACTGGAACAGTTCTTTTTTCTAGTCCTTCGGTTTTCCTCTGTCAATATTATTCCACCACTGCTCCACAAACATGCACGTATCATCTGGTGGTTGAACAAAGGGACCATTAGCTGCCTCAGTTTCACAAACACGTAGTAGACATTTTAACAATAAAAAAGTCCTGCATCTACTGGTATATTAAAGCGTCCCATAATCTATAAGTTACTATAAAAATATATAGAAATTATTTTCTGCTCGAAATCTTAACATTACGAGAGGTAAAAATGGTACAAAGATGCTATGAATTTATCCCACGAATTGATATTTCAGGTTTCCACGGCTACGAGTATTAAGATGGCTGTCTTCTGGAATGCTGTGCACTGATTATGAAGGCATTAAGCACCTCTGAAACGACGGAGAGCATCTACCAGACAACACAGTGAATCTTGTCATTATCGTAATCATCATGCAGAGTCTGTATGAAATCATTATAACAAGTCGTCAGGTTGAGGAATTAATACACGTTTTTTACATAAACCAAGGATTCATTTCCGTGTTAGCGAGATTTCGTCACCTGTAGGAAAGTTCAGTCTATTCAACACATTCGAATTACACCTTTCTAAAATCAATATTGATGTTATCCTCCCATCTATGCGTCTGTCTGCCACGTGACCTCTTTTCTTGCAGATTCCTCACAAGACTCTTCACATGTAGTATTTCTCCTTTTATCCAAAAAGCCCGTCTCACCATCTTTGATTTAATCGTCCTAATTGCATCTGATGAAAATTATTAATACAAATGAGGAAGTTTTTAATTACGTAATTTTCTTAATAACCCTGATACTTCCAATCTTTCAGGACTAAAAAAGGAGGCTTAGGTCTCCTTCATAAATCTCTTAAGGTAAAATTCACGCAAATTTCTCTTCTGCATACATCACGCGGAATTATCCGAGTTCGAGGCGTTCTACGTCATTTTGTGAAACGGTATATTTTATGGTGAAGGGTTAGTAGTCCCTTGCTGAACCCCACAAAGGTGAACTACTCATTCTTGCCGGCTGTTTGTGACGGGTTATTTAACCTTTGAAGCAAGAAGCTCTTCTAAATATTTAAAAATGCAGTTCTTACTTCAAAGAAACACAACATATCCACCTGCATTGCAAGGATCAATTGATCAATGCTATTTAAGAATATAATCAAAGGTTATTCTGAGAATTATAGGAAACTCAAGAACACACTGTTAGCAAGAACCAAAGTTAGTAAATGCTAAAATATGTGGTACACATAGGTACCATTGTGCGTTAATATATCCACACCTAATCTTCAATTTTGGAGAACACATTTTTCTTTCAGCAAATACTGACACACACTAGTGCTCTGAACACTTTTCAGCCTGTCAGTCAGTCAACGTAGCTTAAAATTTGTTTTCCCCTTGGTACGAAAGTTACGCCACTGAGGATAAATCCAATTTCGTAATTTTCAATTACCTATAATTTGTAATAACAACACTTATAACGCACAAAGAAGTCACAGAAGCGTCACATATTGAAAAGATCCTAAGGCAACAGAACATTGAAAAACATGCAGTAATTGTCTATAGAATGGAAACCAACATTATGCCTGCGAAAAAATCATCTTTAGCTTTCAGTTTGATAAAGATGTCTGGAACGTTAGAATATGAAATGTTGTATCAAGGCAGACTGTAAACAATCCTATAAATTTTGTATGAAACATTTTTATATATCAATAATTCAACCATGGAAATAGAGCGAAACTAAGAGTTATGTGATAAATTTTGTAGTCAGAATCTGTGCTTAAGTAATGAGCCCTTTTCAAAACGAAAATCATGTTATTTGCGCTGGTGCGTCTACTAGAGTTACAGCCTTAATCACTGCTGTTAGAAAAATAATAATAATAATAAAATTATTTTATTTTAACACGCTGACTCAACAACTACAAGAGCCAACTGGAAAGTCCAGAATAAGAAGATGACATATATATATATATATATATATATATATATATATATATATATAATCATCTAAACACATTCTAGTACCGAGAAGGTGTCTCCAAAATATTTTTTTTAAATGTTCAAAAATCTGCATATTTCATTTGCGCCAATGACACTCCTGAGTGAAGGATTGTGTCTTAATACACTGTTCACGTTGTGAGTGTAGAAAATTATCTTGTTTGCCTTGTGGGTACAAGAATACCAAGTGTGCCCACTGTGAAAGGTTAAATAATTTGTATAAAATAAAATTCATTTATTAAAATGTTTCCCAACAGCGAGGAGCCAATGACAGGTACTGATATCACATTCCTATACAAAAACAAACAAAACTAATAATAATAATAATAACTATTGTAATTTGTAAGACTCGAAGGCTGCATAATAGGAACGTAGGCTGTAGGAATTCTGCCTGCTCCTCGTCAGAGAATATAAATTAAATTAGTAGTGGACATTAACTCGATGCGTAATACGCATTTAACGAGTCTGAGCCTTAACTGTGAAAAATGAGAGAAAATACTAGAACATCTCGAACTCTTGTCGTCGAGCTGCAGCAGATAACAAAAGTTCGCGTATCAAATCATATTTAATCCAAAGTAAAAAAAAAAGTAATCCCGAGCTACCATGTTACACATGTTTGTTCAGTTCACAAAAAGATTATTACAAAATAAGCAGCATATAAAAGAACCCAATAAACGGAAAAATTGCGGAACAAGACAAAGATTTTAAATATTTCAGTTGTCTAATTTCTAATATAGAAGTAAATGAAAATTTTGACAAAACAAATTGGAGTATTGAAGATATATTTCAAAAGTAAAATGAGTAAGTAAGTTATATTTCATAGTGACGTCTCAAAAACAAGTTTATTATGTGGATTTTAAAGTTGGACCCTTGAAATGAGGGATAAAAACAGATAATCAAAACAACTCAAAAGCCATTACGTGGATCTGAAAGAGTCAATTCGAGGGAGTGAGGTATTACTATCCAGAAGACCAACGTGTGCAGCCTGATATCACATTTCGAAAACCATTTCACAAAAATTAACTGTTTTGTTCATTAAATAGGCTTACCGTATTTTATCTGACTAATTACTGTAATCTCCTCATGGAGTATTAAACGTACAGAGTCACCAATGTGCGGTAAGGGGCCGTTGTAATATACACGGTATCAGCGCTCAAACGTAACAACACATACATGCTACAATTAACTGGTCCCAGTTCAAATCCAGGTCACACAGGAGAACGAATAATCTCTCATCAATTTGTATTCATTTACAGTAGGCTTCCACAGTTGTGGAAAATTAATTTCATCAATTGATGTGTAAATGGGGCATTTCTCTAGCTTTGTTCTAATATTACAGTCAAAGTTAACAATATATCAAAACAGTACATACGTCACAATGACGGATTTCAAACTACGTCTAGCGCATTACAAACAGTTGTTGGTTCCGAAAACAGTGTTAATGTATGCAGTAAAACAGCATTTTTTTTCTTAATTGTTACGACTTTCAGACGGTTAAGTGCCTGCCTCTCACGGCGAGAACACAATTTTAGTCCCGAACGATCCATGTGGGATTTGCGGCGGACGAAGTGGAACTGCGAAACTTCCTTCCTGAGAATCTCGTTCAACTCGTCCCCAACACTTCATGCTCATCCATCACTGTCCGTGACGTGTACGACAGGACCCCGATCAGCCAGCACGTTATGAAAACCTCGAATCTCATTTCGGGCTTCACCTGTGACCTAGTATAGTTGTCGGGGCAAATCTGTGAGCTCCACGTCCGTTAGAAGTAACGGGCAAGAGGATCAGAGGGGTTCCGATGGGTATCAGTTAAGGAAGCACATTATATACATACTACATAAATATTATTTATTTCCCAGCGACAGTATTTTGTAGCTCGCAATCTCATTTACGTCGCGATGTTTTTGGTTTATGTAGTATATGCATTTAATAAAATCTTCTCGGGCAATCAGCCGCGTTAACTGGTTACCGTAGTAAACCGACGTTTCGGAAACAAACTCTGTCCCCATCATCAGGGTTCTGATGTGACTGGATCCTCGGAAGCCGCCAGTCACATCAGAACCCTGAAGATGGGGACAGAGTTTGTTTCCGAAACGTCGGTTTACTACGGTAACCAGTTAACTCGGTTGATTGCCCGAGAAGATTTTATTGATTGTACTCGCCGCGAACGTCTCAAATCTTATATATGTATTTGTTTTCCTTCTACCCTCAAACTAATGACGTAGGCGAAACACACGGTTTGGTCCCAGTTACTGTATTCGGTACGCTAACAATATAAAAAATTACGTTTGTTTAATCATTTTAATTCGTAAGAATAAACTAAAACTGTTTAAAACGAGTGAAATAAATGTTCTATACTTTCCT
This sequence comes from Zootermopsis nevadensis, assembly GCF_977971745.1. Classification (NCBI taxonomy): domain Eukaryota; kingdom Metazoa; phylum Arthropoda; class Insecta; order Blattodea; family Termopsidae; genus Zootermopsis; species Zootermopsis nevadensis. The sequence goes on from NW_028259157.1 coordinate 5,641,629, forward strand.
AATTTAATTTACAGAATCGTGTAGGAGAACCAAGCACTGTTTAATAAATATATGATTATGAAGGTTCTCAGGCAATACCCGCTCGTCCTTCTGGTAAAGGAAGGTTAACAAGTGGATAAAGCAGGAGAAGGCTGAGAGTCGGCAGGTGGAGTAAGGAGAGAAGTTGGGCCAGATCGAATTGCATTCGTTCAGAAATTGTAATATTTGATATTAATCTTCTGAGGGCAGCAGTTGGTGAATTTTTAATGTCCACATAGAAAACACAGCACTTCAGCATAACGAAAGTGAACTTCTTAAAGCCGTTTGAGGAAATAATCAACTTTTAATCTAAGAATCATACGAGACCCATAAATATAAAATGCAAAGTTACTGGGCCTTAAAGGGTTAGTTTTCTTAACACTACTTCATTTTAATAAGTAAAATATAAAGATTTCCGTCTTCTGGGTTGTTGCGCTGTGTAGTCTGGTCGATTTTAACCAACGTTTCAGAGGTCATACTGCCTCCGTCATCAGGGCAACAACCCAGAAGACGGAAATCTTCATACTCACCGCTGTGAGAACCTCAAGTCTTAAAAGTAAAATATAGTTTACGTGCCCTATATATGCTATGTAACATAGTATGTTTAATAACCACGTGTTGGTAGTTTGGTTGGTTATTTGGTGACCATTTGCTGTTAAGGGACTTTGGACCTCATGGGACAATATTTATAAATGTGTGTGTTGTTCGGCCGTTCGCATGGTAAATGTGTTGAGGGATTTTGTGCCTTACGGGACAATATTTATGACTGTGATCATCCATGGTCTACTACGTATACATGTACTTCCACACAACTCATCAAAACATATGCTTACGTGTTAACACTTGGCAGATTTTGAAGTTAAGCAAAGATAAGTAATTATTTCAAATCTATGGGCGTTTTGTTACACTTTTTAATACACATGTGATTTTTAAGTAAATTACTCTATTTGTCTAATACACTTCAAACATTTAATCATTTTTTCTCAGCACGGATTTACGTTTTTTATCATATGAAACTTTGTAAACGTGCCCTTATGATAGGGTACTTCATTTCGAAACATAAGTTACCTTAATCCGGATCTATTTACAGATCTTATGGACCATGTCGGTGTTTACAACAATTAAAATAATGGTTCCGTGAGGAGGGGTTCTTCTGCAAATTTATTAAATGGCCTACTACTTAAAAAAAAATCTTATTGAGCACGAGGGTTAATTACAGTATCTACATAGATCCATTACTGAGCAGTGTCTTGAGCCACTTTATACCAATCCATACTAATACACCCTGTTTCTCTGAATTATAAATTGATATTATCCTTTCATCTATATCTGATCTCGAAAACAATCTCTACACTTAAAAGTTTTTACTAAAATTTCGCCTGTATTTTCATCTTTCTCATGCGTTTTACAGGTCCCACTTGTCTCGCCCTTGATTTAATCATCTCTACGATATTTAGTGAAGGGTATACATTATGAGCCTTCTTGTTACGTATTTTTCTCCATCATTATGTTGCTTCCTTGTTCTCAGGTACAAACAGGATAATCTTGTCAGCACTTTGTTTTACAAGCACCATCATCTGTCTTCTTCATTTAGGTTGAGAACAAGTTTCAGTCTTACAGAAATATATTGGTTTGAAATCATAATACTTTTTGTAGTCCTATATTACATAAATTTACAGTAGGACTTGTGTAAGAAAAGCTTTACTGAAAAGAACCTTGCAGTTTATTTTACATTGGTATGGCAGTGCTCAATCCCATTTAGACACAAATGAGATGAAAAACATCTGACAGGTCAAACCAAAAAAAGAAGAAAAGATCGCTTCGTGGCTGTGTGTTACATTCAGACAAGTTAAGGATTTCTATAATCACTGCGAAAAGAAAAGGGTGCATCAGTAAAGTAAGCTGTAAGTTTTATTTTAAGACTATAAAACTGCCCGTTAATAACGGCGAAACAATAACGTATATTCTTACATAAAATAACACATCTGTTAAGAAGTGTAATAAAGCAGCCTACAAAAATTGAAATTACTATATATCTATGCTTAATTACCAAAGTTTCAAAGCGTTAATACGTAAATATCTTAAGATGACTGTCTTCTGGGATGTTACGCAGCGTAGCAGTCTGATAGAAGAACCTCTGAAACGTCGGTAAATTTCTACCACACTACACGGCAAAACATCTCAGAAGAGTCATCTACATATTCGACGCCGCAGATAAACTAAAGTCTCACGTAAAAATTTATTTTTCTGCTTTGTATAGAAGTACATATTACGTGGCAGGCCATGGATAAATGTACTGTTTTGTGTTTTAGTGCAATATTTCTACAAAGTAGCATATAATAATTAAAATTAGTAATGTTGTACAAAAATATAATTGCTTATCTTCGCTTAATTAAAGAATATAATACGATTTTACGCCATCTCAAATATGATCATACATCGAGGTTACAATAATTGCTCTGTTGTGGTATAATTACGTCCCTTGGCAACGGTTATAAAATTATCCCATAAGCTCGAAATCCTATAACAGCAATTGATCACTAAAACATGACAACGATTAAACAACACGCGTATTCGTAAACATTATTATACGATTCTCGTAATCCCTGAAAACAGCTATAATCACAAATCAATCAATAAAGATTGCATCCAAGAAGCCAACATTGCGTATTTATTTCATAGGCAGTTAAAGCACGGATTGATCAGGTTTGATAGGGTGTAATTTTGTTATTCTGGACTATTTCTCTACAGCTAATGCCTTCATAAAAATGTGTGTGCGTGTTGTTTTGTGTTGTGTTTGGCGTCAACACTTCGTTTGTGTATTTGGGATCTTAATTCCTTGTATAGAATTACTATAAAATTTATTTTTAGTGTTTAAGTTTCAGAGTAAGAAAGCCACTGAAGAAACTGAGAAGTACGAAAACAGAGCCTTGATAATTTATTTTATGGCAAATAGTTGTTTTATTAAGTAACTTTTTGTATTATTAAATAAAGTCGTGGAAATGACTGATCTTTTTTCTCTGTTTTCAATTTTTTATAATGGATAGGCCATTAATTCCTCTCAAAATCTGCATATAAATGAAAACAATAAATTTGTTCACACGTGTACTTTCAGCTAATCCAAAACATTAATTATTTGAGTTATAATTTCACATACTGTAGTCGGGACAAAATCGTGCATTTCACGTCCGTTATAAGTAAATGGAAAGAGAATGAGAAAAGTGGGAGGGGCAATAGGTACGGAAAGAGATAATGCTCAAACCAAACGATAATTATTTTTAAGCTGCAGTATTTTATAGTATCCTGTCTTATGTAATATTTTTGCTTTATGTATTAGGCTGTATGCATTTACGTTCTTTTTGCCAACAAGGCAAACTGCATTGCGTGGACCTTTGTACTGTACTTTCTAAATTCCATGTCCATATTTTTTAAAACCGCTCAAAATTATTTCCTCTCCAGGCATGGAGTAATTTTTGTCTACCGTTAATGTAGGCCTCTCTTAATTCATAGAACGCCCGCATGGTTCAGTACAGCAGTAAACAACATCAGCTTTATTGTGAGGAAACCAGGGGAAATTCAACGTAATATTTTTTAAGTACACAAACTTCTTTGTTAAAGTAAATTAGAAACAAATAACCCCCTTCAAACTTCAGAGTTCTACACAAAGCTTAAGTAAGTTCATTCTGTGCTGGAAAACACTGAGAGAACTCCGCCTTATTCAGTCGAGAGAGAGAGACTGTTGTTCACTTTCGGGATTTCAACTGCAGGAAATTGAATGAAAATATGATCGTGTGAACTTAAAAATCAATAGGAAACAAGAAGTTCTGTCCTGCACTATCCATGCATCTCGCACAGGAGCTGAGGAAAATCACAAATCTGACAGTCAGGATATCAGGTGCTGCTGCCAAAGTTCGAATGCTGTACCTCCTAGTTATAGATCAGGCTGGTGCAGTTACGGCGAATCTGAGTCTGGTTACCGGTCTTCCTGAGATTTTTCAGTTTTCTCCCAAGTTTTTACTAGAATCGTACCTTCAAATTTCTTTTGCTTTCTAGTTACCATATAATTAAATGTACGTACCCTGTTCTGAAACGTATTTTAAGAATAACTGACTCCATGAAGCAATGTGCCCCTTGAGAAACTGCCAGTGCCTCAGCTGGTCAAAAATTCGCTTCCCTTCCATTTAATCCGAAAGTTTGTGTCGTTCTCACAAATGTGTATCACTGAAACATACTCTGAGCCATCTGAATCCAGTCCATACATTCACAGCTTTGTTCATTCAAATTCATTTTCGCATAATTCTTCCCATCTATACCTAGGTCTTCCAAATGGTTTACTTCCTTCAGGTTTCCAGCCTGAAATTCTCTACGTACCTGCCTTAGTTACAAATATTCACCTCAACGCATTTTTACCCCAAATGTTCTCCTCTTTAAGGTGCGAGGCTAAGCTTCACACCCATATAAAACAACATACAAGCTTACACTTATGTATATTTCAGTCCTAAATCTCTTTACAGGACACGGGAAGATAAAATAGTCAATCATTGACAATTTAATTTCCCCTTGCTTTCACTATGAATATGCTTTCCATAAGGTAAGTATTGCAAATAGCCGATTATAAGTACGGACACAAATGTTCAGAGTCGTAAGAGAATTGCAGATGAACGTTATGGCGCTGCCGATATCGATGTAACTTGAACAGTTGACAAGCAGGACTAGAGAGTTGAGCCATGTTTACTGCTTTCTGAACCAAACCACGTTCTACATTATGCTTTCTCATATTTTATACCTCTGTTTCCAGCATCCAAACCAACTGCAATCGCCCCCCCCCCCTCCCTGTAAGATCTCTTGGATTTAATGTGGGAATTCTGCAGTCTTCCTCCGCCCACTCAGCCCTCAAACCCTCAAACCCTCAAACCCCAACAACCCCCATCGCAGCGGCCCAGTCGAAACGGGGAGCGGGGTGGCAAGAGATCGGTCTTCCTGGGTTACGCATTTTTTGTCTCTCGTATTCCCAACTCAAAGCTCTTCAACGGAAAAGAAGAGGCAAATACTATCTGAGGGATTTATTGTTTGTTCCCTCTGCGCGTGTGTCGTCAGTGAAATAGGTTGCGATGGGTGTCACGGCTGCCACGGTTATAGTTGGAGGTGGGTTGGTTGAGAAAAATACAAGTGCAAGGCATGACGTAGAACGAAACCGCAGGAATAATGACTCCTGCTTGCTTTTGGAGTGGTAAGAATCAAACTGCCCTCCACCCATAACGTTGCATGTCCAAATAATGTCAGGATAATAATCCTTACTCTCAGGACACAGACAATGCCAGACAGAAAATGGGAAAGACGGACTGATGACTGAGTAAAACTGGATGCGGCCTATGTATCATAGCCATAGGAAGATTCAGGGATATGTTAAGTTACATGGTAAGATTTTAGGCCCGCATGACGACGAGTAAATTACAAAGATGACTGTTTTATAGGACGCTGTGTTGTGCAGTCTGGTTTAGTCTGTAGTCTGACGATCGCCCTGATGATGGAGTCATCCAGCACCAGGAAAGATCGACCAGAAGGACATCTCTCCATTTCCTTTTTTACCTGAACACGGAAGCAAAATACAGCTTCGAAAACTTTGAAGTTTTATAATTTAGACAATGGACAGAGTCCAACACCTTTAGAGGCAATTTTCAGTAAATTTATCTGTTGGACTTCTACTATCGCGTTAAATATTTCCCGCCCATTAATCCTAATTGTACTTTTGTTTTCACTCTATATTATCAGGACTGCGGGACTTTGCGAACAAAGGCAGTTTTCCGTTGAATTAGTTTCCAGTTTCAGACATGATTCAACGCACGTGCTTGCTTCATTCATTCACTCATCAACACTAGTGCTATCTGGCGCTAACATCGGGAGCATCCCGTATGTGTGTCTGCATTTATCACTGAGAAACTGAAATGTGTTATTAATTAAATCTCATTCAATTGAACTCAGACAAAATGTTGCTGTAAATTCTAAGCTAGAATTTCGTGAGTCGGCTGTCGTAATTAGAGAAGTGAGTCATGAGAACCTTTTTATTAAAGACTAAACCGCCGAAGTTGGGGCGGGAATGAGAACGGGGTTGCACGACAAAACAAATTAACAGAATTCCAGACTCCATTATGAGGCGGTCTGCCAAGTGATACCATATTGCTCTGTAATAAACGAAAGCTCCAACCATCACTTAACGTCAACATTATTTATACCCTTATTGAAATACATTACCTTACATGTTTTAGGAACTACTACAGAGAAACAGAATAATACCAATTCATGTTCTAATTAAAGATGTCTGTCTTATGGGATATTGAGCAGTGTATAAACTTATGATGGAAGCAGCAAGCACCTCTGAAACGTCGGATAATTTCTACCTGAAGATTTCTGTCTTCTGGGTTTTTGCGCCGTGTAGTATGGTCGATGTTAACCAACGTTTCAGAGGTCATACTGCCTCCGTCATCAGGGCGATGAGTAAGAAGATTTCTGTCTACTGGGTTGTTGCGCTGTGTAGTCTGGTAGATGTTAACCAACGTTTCAGACGTCATACTGCCTCCGTCATCAGGGCGATGAGTAAGAAGATTTCTGTCTCCTGGGTTGTTGCGCTGTGTAGTCTGGTCGATGTTAACCAACGTTTCAGAGGTCATACTGCCTCCGTCATCAGGGCGATGAGTAAGAAGATTTCTGTCTACTGGGTTGTTGCGCTGTGTAGTCTGGTCGATGTTAACCAACGTTTCAGAGGTCATACTGCCTCCGTCTTCAGGGCGCCGTGATGACGGAGGCAGTATGACATCTGAAACGTTGGTGTCTCCTTCGTTAGGTCGCTGATGATGGAGGCAGTATGACCTCTGAAACGTCGGATAATTTCTACCTGAAGATTTCTGTCTTCTGGGTTTTTGCGCCGTGTAGTATGGTCGATGTTAACCAACGTTTCAGAGGTCATACTGCCTCCGTCATCAGGGCGATGAGTAAGAAGATTTCTGTCTACTGGGTTGTTGCGCTGTGTAGTCTGGTAGATGTTAACCAACGTTTCAGACGTCATACTGCCTCCGTCATCAGGGCGATGAGTAAGAAGATTTCTGTCTTCTGGGTTGTCGCGCTGTGTAGTCTGGTAGATGTTAACCAACGTTTCAGAGGTCATACTGCCTCCGTCATCAGGGCGATGAGTATGAAGATTTCTGTCTCCTGGGTTGTTGCGCTGTGTAGTCTGGTCGATGTTAACCAACGTTTCAGAGGTCATACTGCCTCCGTCATCAGGGCGATGAGTAAGAAGATTTCTGTCTTCTGGGTTTTTGCGCCGTGTAGTATGGTCGATGTTAACCAACGTTTCAGAGGTCATACTGCCTCCGTCATCAGGGCGATGAGTAAGAAGATTTCTGTCTACTGGGTTGTTGCGCTGTGTAGTCTGGTAGATGTTAACCAACGTTTCAGACGTCATACTGCCTCCGTCATCAGGGCGATTCATAACCACCACGCCAGGGCCGGCTCAACGCCCACACACGGTCAGATGTACCAGGAATCTCTTTCGGGATAAGTCGCCTGAGCGTAAATACGTAATGTATATGGCGTGACCCTGTCACTGAAGAACTTTACCTTACTCTTGGTGTGATTGTAGTAAAATATAATGACTTATTTGCATGATTCAGTATGATTTGGATAAAATTTAAGTGTGGACTTTTTATACCATCGGGATGTACCCTAAAATCGTACCTTTCGATTTCCTACAATCTGAAGAAAAATGTTCTGAGGTGGGATCGACACTAGCGCCATTTGCAATAGGTCCGCGCAATGTAAGATAGAACACTGTTACAAAGAACAAATCTTTCGTACAGTATTCTTTTGTGTAATGTAAATGAAATAGCATCATGGCCGCTGGCGAATTGGTTTTGGTACCATGACCGCAGGTATACGATTCCAATATGCTACCACACAGCTAATGGTTCTAGCGATATAGTAGTATTGATTTACAAAACTTAATGGAATCATTAAGACTACACGATTTTGAAGTACTTAAGGAAGGTATTAAAACTAAAAGATTGATGTATTTGGAAATTAAAAAACTGGTATAACTTTTTATTAAAACTTCTTTCTTGAAAACTACTTCAGCCGGAAGCCTTCGGAAGGGCAGGAGGACCGGTGGGCCGCAAAGCCAGTCTGTAAGCAGAGGCTAGACGAGAAAAACCTTTGATCTTGTCGGAGAACGAACCTCGGTCGTCCAGTCCGTACTCAGACAATGGACTGAATAAGCTACCCCGACTTGTATAAAGTCCATCAGCGGCCTCATATAAAGTTTTTAATAACCTCTTAATGAAATTTCAGGTTTCATTAAAAACTAGTAAGTTCTTGATCAGCAGAGCTCTAATCATTTCCTGAACAAAGACCCTGCAGTAATGATCCCATATATAAATATAATTATTTGTATTTATATTTATACTTATTTTGTGTGTGTGTGGATATGACTGTATACAGGCTAGTATTAAACACATAAATTGAGATAATCCAGAGAGGGTAACATTTTTACCCACCCCAAAGTAAACTTTTTTCTGCATAACCATCCTACCCCAAACCATCACTCACACAATCACATTTCCTGTGCTAGATGGCATTAAGATAGGATTCATAGACAGGGTAGATGAGACGACCGTGCGTGCGTGCGCTCGTGTGTTTGTGTCAATGTGACAAGCGGTGCGGGCCTGTATATCCAAATGCACTCATTCTGAAGCTCAACGCTCTAAATCAATGTGAAGTAAGTCACTATTACTTTAAATGACAACACAATAACAAAACTAACAACGAAACTTCATTACAATGCGGAACTTCGCTTCAGTTCAAACATGTTAAACTAAACTGCCTGCATCAGTTTGTGCGAAACTCCTCAGACGTAGAGCGGTGTAAGTAAAATTCTTTTAGTGTAAACAAGTGAGCTTTCTCTTTAAAACCAAATAAGAAAAAAAAAGAAGGGAAATTTCATTTGTTTACTGAAAACATTTGTTGCATCTTATATAAATGTATCTTCATTTATTACAGTAAACAAACTGAAAGCGTACGCCTAATAAACTCCCACTCATTTGTTCACTTATACCACTTTAGCTCTGATAAGCTCGTATAGTCTAGGGATAGACCGGATAAATGACGTCACAAACACATATCCGATCTGCTGGGTAATTCTGCATTAAACTGATAGTTTCGTCTCGAACGACACGACGATGAAACTCCCTGCAACTAATCAACTTTGCGATCTAGGGTCTTTCTTGAAAAATCTGTAGTTCTTCAAATGGAAAATAAATTCCCTATTATTATCTTTAATCTGATACTTTATTATTATTGTTTAAAAAAGCCCACGATTCAAAACTAGACTAAACCACTTTCATTCCCTGATTTTTTAGTATCCATTTTAATGTTGTCCTTAAATCTATGATTATTCCTGATTTATCTACCTATAGACTTACAGTAGACAATTCATGGTTAGTCGGTGATCATTTTTAATCATTATTATACTCAAGGCAATGTAAAAATATAAGCGTATCTATTCAACATAAGAAGTATTAATTGACTCTTGCCTACTTATTTTCTATTAATCTCGTTATTAATAAAACAAACTAGCGAACTGTAATCTAATGTATATACTTCCAACAGGTGTCACCAAAATCAATTTTAAATTATTTTTTTTCTTCTATACAGTGTCAATTGTTTATCGGAAACCGAACAGCACAGATACAGAAGGCCTTGACATTTTATTACAAAACTGATTAAAGACTGAAACGTATAGCCTTTGTTGTTTTGTGATCTTTTTTCAATAAATCACAATTTTCAGTGCTGCAAATTGCTTATTGGGCAAGCGGTAGTCCACTGCTTTAGGAGATGTGTCCGGGACTAAAAACACCCTCACCGAAAAATCATGTGCAACGTTACGAAACGTTGAACAGGGCTAAAAACTAGGCCTGTCTTCGTTTACCTCAGGCACCAGTGAAAAGTAGCGATCTCTTGTGAGCCACCAGTGAAGCAGTCACCTTTACGACATGCCCATTGGGCACAATCGGATTACAACTGAACCACACTAGCAGCATGTCACCGCCTGACCTTGTACTACAGTGTAACCAGGCCTCGGCAGTGTTGCCAATCACACAACGAAAATATTCCTATTTTGCCATTGGTTTCTGAATCCCGTTGGTATCATTAATGGAAAGACGGTATAAAACCTCCAGGCTTTGAAGAATAGCAGTGGCCTTTATTGAAAAGTTTCTACACTCTAATGTTTCTTGGTCTCAATAAAAATTCACACTGTTTTGGGGGAAGGAGAGGCTAAAAACGAGAAGAAAAATTGTCCCATTTAAGAGAGTCACAGGGTAGAAATCGTTTGGAACCTGAAGTAGAGTGCTGCAGAGACTTGAAGTGCTCGTCGTCCCTGTCTCTTTATTTTGGGATTCAAGTATTCATGCTATCATAATGGTGAGCAAAAATGGAGGCAATTACTAAAAATGTCCTCTTCCCCCATCCCTACCTTTAGCTGTTAATTTTTTCTTGTCTTTCTCCTACCAAGAGGGTGGATTGAAAGATAAAGTAGAATACACATAAAAAGACAAGGATTTGAAGGAGACGTCATTAATTTCGATTTGCCTCCATGCACTTTCGTCTTTCTTCACGTACGTACACGTTTATTTTTCCAATTCCTTCATCTAATCATTCTTATCTTCCTTGTACAGTTCTCCTCCATTTTGTAATCATCCTTTTCCATCTTATTCAGTCTCCTCTCATTCCTTCCTAACAAAACGTACCTGATGCAAAGTGTCGAGAATTAAGATTGCCACGCTTTCTTAACGGACTCAACCTCCTCCTTTCACCTCTCAGGGTATGTGCCCAATTCTTATAAGATTCGGTTATGCAGGTTGCCGAAGTTACTTGACCTTCAAAAGATTGAAGTACATAATTTTCGGCTGAATGCATGAAATCAAAATGAACTCGGCGCAGACAAAAATTCGAGGCGAAATCAGAAATGGCACGATACAGTGCTGACTTGAGGAGCACAGGGACTGCATGCCCCTTCAACTAATGATGTTAGCCAAACGTCTGCTGTTAACACGCTACTTTCTTCTGAGTTGGCTTCTGACGTAGAGCGCCGAATCACATATCTCGCAAGAAAAACTGCATAATCTTTGTTCTAAGCATTTGTCGTATTGTGACCTGTGAATCACCGGAGATTAAGTACGACGTATATACTCAATTGCCAACCATTTTAAGATCAGCCTCGGGATTTGTCCAACATTTTTAAAAATATCACGCTCCGACACTGCTAGTGATACGTTTAATGAAGACTATTATCCAGAAGCATGAATGTAATAGTTGTGAGCATCGGAGCAGCGGCCCAGGTCCCACCTGGCATTTCCCAGGTCTTAGGTAGTGAAACACGTTGAGAGAAGTGAAGTGAGGTAAGAGTGGGGGTGGTTTGGGGGTGGAATAGTGAGTTACCCCGCAGTGAATTACTCAGCAAAATCGGTCCAGTAATCTAGTGAATAGTCTTGCTGACGCCCTAGAGAACCGAACGTTGTGTGGAGTGAGACAGATGAAAATAAAAGAGAGTTGAGGGTCGTAGGTGATAAACCGCTAGTATAGAAAGAGATGGACAGATTGCGATTGGTACAGAGAGAAACAGAGAAAGACGCGTGGTTCCATGGATAGACCATACTGATGGGGTGAATGATGGATAAAGGCAGGAACACACGAGTGAAATAGTTCGTGTGACGCCATCATTAGGGTGGATACAAAATGAGGCTGGCTCAACATAATGACTGGACCGTAAATACAGTTTGGACTGGAGTAGATGTCATTCTGCATGAATGGGTGGACTGATGAACGGACAATGAAATCTAAGAATAAATTAATACACTAGAATGAGTTGGTTCATTGATATATCATCAAATGAGGACCCTCAACTTTAGAGCATCTCCAGTTCTAAAATTCTTTGGTATTCTGACTGACCACAACGATTGTAATTTGTGTACCTTTTTCCTTACATGAATACCCTTGCTTTGTGATTCATCATTCACAAATGAACGAAAAGAGTGTTAGCTGTAATTTCCCGTGATAGTTCAAAACTCCACATGAGAAAATTACAAATATGTTGGTGATTAATAATATTCAACACTCCATAACAACCTTTTCAGCTAATAATAACTATGATATACCTGTAACAAAAATATGGATATCTTAAGGGCAGATCATGACAATGAAATAGAAACAGTGTATAAATCAAGTCCACGAACAAGTTAGTCAGACTACAAAATTCTCTCGTAAGTACAGCATCGGCATAACGGAATCTACTAGACGTCGTCGTAAAACATCTCGCTTCTGTTCTCAATTCGTCTCTGCTATTACGTCATTTCTTTCTTCATTCCTGTATATGCAGACTGTAACTCGTTTTACACCTAATATCATTCAGTAATGACTAATTCACCGAATTACTTCGTCACTGACACGCCAGACGTCTCTAGCGCCGTGTGTTTGTATCGGCTGCGAAAACACGACTAGTCGGACGCGGGAGAGGCAGAACTTATTTTGTGGTGTTCGCAGCGCGCCGAGTCACGTTTGTGTGTTTTATGTACACAGTTTGTTATCATAAACATATTACCTCTCTGCGGTAACACGTCCTGTACTTTATCCATAAATCTCCATTTTGGAACAACGGAATTTTTGTAAGAGGGTTGTATTTTATCGATCAAAAGACACTAATAGCTTTAATTTAGTGTACAAATATGTATGCGTTATCACATTCAATGAACTAACTAGCTAACTCCATGGAGTAAAATTCTTCTTGAAAAGTAAAAATACTCAGCTAGTCAAGAAATTCCACACCTTCTATTCAGCCAGAAGTTTCATTACCATGTTCCAAGAGCTCGCTACTGGTCCGTTCTTTTATAAATAATTCAGAATCTGCAAAAAAAAAAACATGCGTGTGTTCCGGTGCAGAACACATTACTCCAATTTTCCTTTTACTTATTTAGAAACAGAACAACGGCTCCTTGCATAACTATAATCTGTCGTCTTCCACGCACTGAATGTAATGGTTCCAGACTAGAATGTTAAAATTCATTCATTAATATTAGGTCGAAATTGAGCACACTTTATATAAATAGAAACGTAGCTTTTGTATGACAAGCAAATAAAAGCATGCACACATAGAACAATTTACTAATTTAATCAATGTTGTGCTCTGCTCTTAGGCCAATTATGTTTTGACGTAAATACGTCTATATTTTAGGGTCAGTGTCATTCGGCAAAAAGTGGAACGAAAAAGTGTAACAATGGTTTATCAACAAATAAACAACAATGGTTACCTAGAAAACTTCATCTGTTTATCAACAAATCGACAATAATGATTACCTAAGGAACATCTATTTACTCGGCATTGTTGTTACCTATAAAACATTTAATTACATTACCTTACCTTACATTTCATTATCTTACATTACATTACATTACATTTCATTACTAACTAACTAATTCAAGTTAAATAAACAATGTCTTAATCAAACTTATCTCAAATGTAAAGCACGTATGAAGGAAATATTTAGAATAAAGCCACTATATAAACTTCCTTTCCGTAAAGACGTATTTACGTCTAATTCTCCGGAACCGTGGTTCCACTGACAACTTTTTCATTTCCAAAAGTTCTGGAATGAGTAGTGAAACTAAATTTGAATAACAACAGATGCAATGAGAGCTGTTGGACAGAATTATTAAATTAAAAAAAATAATTCAATCGAACAGCTGAGACGGTGGTTAAAGGCAGTTTTGTTTGTTGGGTTTTAACAACGTGCGTTTCAAGCATCGAGTGAAACAAAATATTGTGGACGATGAAATGGAAAGAAACTGAAAAAAGTTGTCATAGATACTATTAAAACATTTGCCGGGAAGAACTGAGGAAATACAAGATAAATCCTCATCCACATATGATCTGTCTGAAATGCTAAATGGATGTCGCAGTTCAACGGTTGGTAGTCCTGCTACGTATTTTGTAGGTCCCGTGTCTACTCTAGACACAAAGGACTAGTCGAACTGTTGATTAAGGAACGTAATTACATTGATTCTAATTGTTTGTCCACGTTGAAACTAGGTTTGTCAATGAAGTGTCAATCTGTTAACTGTTTCGCAAGGGTTTACATATCCGATGAGATTTACTTCCCAAGAATGCTGGCTATCGGACCTGAAGGGGGAAATTCCACATCGACCGTGTGTTATTCTTCTATTTCCCAATGCTTCGCATTCTGTGACCGATTTCACATTGATTTCACAGTTCCATACGGAAACTTACAGACAGCTGGCTTCAATCTGTGACCGAGTTCGCATCTAAAACATTACGACTGTTTTTTATTTCCTGCTGCAAAGCTTAAACAAGAAATCAATTGGATTTGTCTAAAGGTCTTTTAACAAAGTATGCAATTAAACTAATGCATATTCTTAGACATGTTCCTTCGTCTGAAGATTTCTGTCTTCTGGGTTGTTGCGCTGTGTAGTCTGGTCGATGTTAACCAACGTTTCAGAGGTCATACTGCCTCCGTCATCAGGGCGATTCTTAGTATGAAGAGTTCTGTCTTCTGGGTTGTTGCGCTGTGTAGTCTGGTCGATGTTAACCAACGTTTCAGAGGTCATACTGCCTTCGTCATCAGGGCGATGAGTATGAAGATTTCTGTCTCCTGGGTTGTTGCGCTGTGTAGTCTGGTCGATGTTAACCAACGTTTCAGAGGTCATACTGCCTCCGTCATCAGAGTATGAAGATTTCTGTCTTCTGGGTTGTTGCGCTGTGTAGTCTGGTCGATGTTTACCAACGTTTCAGAGGTCATACTGCCTCCGTCATCAGGGCGATGAGTATGAAGATTTCTGTCTTCTGGGTTGTTGCGCTGTGTAGTCTGGTCGATGTTTACCAACGTTTCAGAGGTCATACTGCCTCCGTCATCAGGGCGATATTCATCGCAACAACCCAGAAGACAGAAATCATCATACTCATCGCCCTGATAATGGAGGCAGTATGACCTCTGAAACGTTGGTTAATATCCACCAGACTACACAGCGCAACAACCCAGAAGACGGAAATCTTCATACTCACCGCTGTGAGAACCTCAAGTCTTCCTTCTTCTATTAGCTTAAAAACATGCGGCATTTAGGAAGCTGCCTCTGCTTCCGAAACGTCGTATATTTTGAAAGTTTTCCAATTTGTAACTTAACAGAGAGAAGGGACTGCCTAAAACTATTTATAAGCTTAAAAATTAGTAGTCAATTTACTAAAGCTTAATATACGACTTTTAATTTACGTTATCGTAGTCTTCCAAATATTAGGTCCACACCACACAATCTGAGTTCAGTTACACTAACACAGACCGCACGCAAGAGCTACAGATCATCTCGCCTAAGAGACGGAGTCTAGATTCTAGCCATTACATATGGTTTGAAAGAAGTATCGTTACATAATTCAAGAACTTGGGACATGTCGATATAATCATGGTACATGGCATGGACAAACATTATTAGGTGAGTAAAAAAGTATAATCATAATGCATGATGAATTAAAAGTTTCACAATCTCGTTAGAAAACAGAGTCATTGCTGATAGCTTTACAAGTGAAGTGGAATGTCTGACCAAAGTCCTGCTAGCTAAAATCGAACGTCTAAAGCCTCAAACATCGTGGCCTAAAAATATTGGTAATACAATTTACAATAGTGGGAGGCTGAATTTAGTTGGTAGTTCATAAACTAAAGTTCTGTGTAACTTGCACTGAGTATTTTAAGCATTAAAACACAAAGAAAATCATTGGAATTTAAATTAAAAGCAGCCAGCTGATCGTTTGCCACACCAAACTCAACCTGTCCGATATCAAAATATACATCAGACAATAAATTCATTCCTTTGTAAAGTACGCCGTTAAACGAACAAGCTTTTAGTGAACGTGAGATTTACGATCGCCCTGAACACGCCCAACTAAATGCACGATTGCCATTCGTTTACTTCTTCACCGCCCAGGACTGTTCTACTTCACTGAAGGGCACAAGGATTAACAGTTCTGAATGACCATGTAATGCTGTCTCGCTGATGTCGAGGCTCACCTCTTGGTTCTCTGCCGGCGCGGTCTCTCAACGATGGTATTTGCTGGGAGGACCCGAAACAAAAAGAAAGCTTTGTAGTATATGAGGTCCAGAGGAATTTCATAAACCCCTCTTTAATTGGAACGACGAAAACAGAATCATCACCAGAAAATTCAATTCATTTATTTAAGTGTTTGCCAACAGCAAGAAGCCAATAACAGGCAAACACTGATAATACATACAATAATAATGAAAAATATTTCACAAACAGATTAACTAAACATATACATGTACAGTATTAAATATAACATCTAAATACATGCAAACCGAAAATAGAAACAATATTATATACAAAGAAAATAAATGAAGAAATATAAATAAAAGCAAATAATCCACCTAGGGAAACACTAGTATAAATTTAAAACGCTAGAGAAGTACAAGAAACTAATAACCAAGCTAGATTATCTAATCAAGAAAACCTATCTAAATAATTTCCTTTATTAAGAACGTGCCCTCAAGGGAGATAATGCTTATGATAAATACGTCCAAAGATTCTTATTCCTCGCTAAATGCAATTGTGGTGATTAAATTAAGAAGGATGATACATGCAGCAAGCATGGCGAAAATAAGAAATACTATCACAATTTTGATTAAAATACCTTACAGAAGACGTATGAGGTAGATTCCTACAACAAGCTTGAAACCTATTAAGTATGAAAAACTTCACTTGGAATCAACATGAAACACGTGTCAAAACATGAGTGAGTAAGCGACAGTATAATATCCAGCTGGTCGATATGTAATTTTATTCTTCAGTTTCAAGAGTGAACGAGCGTCAAACATTTAAATATGCATATGCTGCAAAACACAATTAAAAACCTATCACTCATTTGAATGGTAGCCAGAAATGCGCCAGATACAATGTGATGTGAGAGGCCGATGAACGAGGAAAATGCTACATTGCATCATGTTAGGATACGATTATATGTTAACCACTACGCCGTTAGGCGACCAAGGGATGACCCTCACAGGCCACTTCAACATGGCAAAGAGCTGTTGAACACTTCCGTCATGCGTTTTTAAATCGTGGTATGTATCGCTATAAAAACAGCATAACTAGTGGCACTGTTAAGGAATCCCTGAGTACAAAACACATACTTGCCACTAGAGAGCATTTCCTTATAAACTGTAATTGGGAATGTGGTAACAGTGACTTCAGCTCGCATCTCAAATAAAAATCGATTCTTTTTTGTTAAAAATATCAGTTGGTCAATGATGTTCAGGGAAATTATAGCTGTTTACTCAGAAAATCGTACGAAACCCATAAATGCACTGTGTGGTTAAAATGCAGAGTTACATTGCTTACTACTGGGCTTTAAAGGGTTCATATTTGGACAGTGTGCAGCAATAAACCACGTCCGTTCACATGAGACTGTCCGCTGTTTATCACTTTCAACTATTCTCTATTTTGGTACTATACAACTAAGCAAAATAGAAAAGTTTACAGCTTATTAGAAGAAACAAACAGACGGTTGTGGGAAATCTCTCACCAATATGTGCGAAAGGTTTAGTACTAAGGCAAATACAACTAAATATCCACTCCACAAATATTATTAAACATATGAATACGTGTTAACTAGCGAAATAAGTAGAATTCGCTGTTGATTTCTCATGCAAAGACAGACGTAATCTTGCTTATCAAAGTCGTGTGCGTTTGAAAAAACATAATTATTAAAGTCGTTCGTTCTGCGAAATTTAACGATACTTTATTACATCCAGTGACAATTTTATCCATACAGTCGAAATTTCATGGAACGGGTTTAGTTTTAAAGCGAAACGTCATTAGAACTGGCTTATTATGGACACGATTTATATGTGCATTTTATTTCTCGTAATTAAAATTATCGTTATTAACAACATATTCACGCAAAATAAACCCGAAAGAATTTATTTTAATTTAATATCACGGACAGGCAAAACCTTGTTATAGTTTAAATTTATAATTTTTATACTGACAAATCCTACATTTCACATGTGCTCGGCTTAGTCTATTCCTGCTAATTAAACAATTAATATTTATTTTTCCTACTAATAACAATGCATTTATATTAATATGATTCTGAGTTATCATGGAGCAGCTGGTAATTATTTAACTGGTCACGAAATTCCTTATTATGGAATGCTATAATCCAACAGTAACAAAGAATAGTCGCAGTTGTACACTACCGTGACCCACTTTAATTCAGTACACATACTCATAACTTATTTACCTACGATACGTTTTAACATGCTTTCCCACCATTTCATAGGTCTTCCTGGTAGTTCAATAAATGATGCATTTCAATAAGTAAAGCATTTCGTATTTATGCCGGCGGACAAAACACATTATATTTGTGCATGGAATATGTTTGGACATTCATAAAAAATTGTCGCCACAAAATAATTTTATTTTTAGAGTAATTCGTATTCTTCGCAAAAACGATGGATTTCGGTGATATTTAAGATTCTCATATTTGTGAGTCTGAATATAGCTGTCTTCTGGGTTGTTGCGCCGTGTAGTCTGATAGAAGTTTACCAACGTTTCACAGGTCCTTGCTGTCTCCATCATCAGGGCGCAATATCCCAGAAGATGGTCATGTTAAATGTTGGATCTTAATGAGACAAGTTAGGAGGTATATATAAATGGTTTATGAAAATTCCCAAGGCCAGGTTTTAATATTAGCGGTCCTGAACCAGACAGGCGTTTTGCCAGTAATGTTACCAAGATCTGAAGAACGATACTCTTTCTAATGCCGGATAAATTACTGCTTTCTTATTCTCATACATACATGAATGGTTACGTGATTTGAATTATGGTACTTTCTAGAAATCGAGTACTATATTTCTCTTAACAGACTTCAGATTTATTTTGATTCCTTCAACATAGAAACTGCAAGACAAGGCCATATTTAAATACGTCATGACGAGAGAAAAGATACTAAGCTTGCAACCCAGCATAACCGCTCTCCTCCCACCGCGAAGTAATTAGGACCACGCACTGAATTCTCCCCATTTCCAACCCTTTCTGTCTTCTGCGCTGTATTTTCATCCCCAGGCACACAAATTTCCTGGTAATTTTAAATGGTCTTATCAATTAAAGTGTGTAACTGATAACATTACATAATGAATATATATGACAACTGCAAAGTTTTTGGGCATTAAGTGTTACATTTCATTGCTTTAAGTTTTTATTACTGTCTGTCACACAGAGTCGGTACGCTATATAAAGAGATAAAAATCCATCTCGGAAGTTATGTACTCATAATGTGCACGACGTAAGAAGGGGTGACTAACTATAGGTCTAATAATTTTATTCCTCCCAAGAAGAAATATGAAATCAGTAAAAAAAATTCGTACGACGTAATGTATTCAGGTCTGCGCCTATTATAATAAATTCTGATAAAAATAGCACGCTTAAGGTCACGTATAAGTTACTAAGTCAGTTGGTCGGGGTTCGGTTTCCGTTATATGTGCTCAAAATTTTCTTCTCTGTTACTGAAGTATCCTATGACAGAACTGTCTCATAATTGTTCTTTGTTCTAATTTAACGTTTTGTCAGAAGGAAGGGTGTGTTTATAGCCTATTTTAAGCTATAAGCATTTTCCTAGAGGTAGTTAAAAAAATCAAAACGTATCGTCAGGATAAAACCATGAAGAAGTATGCGACACGTTCCTCTGAAACGGTAGTAACCACCTACAAGGCAACATGGCGGCAATGTCTAGAACACCGCCAACAACATTTTCACGGTAGTGAGAACTGCTTAGAATCTTTTGTCCGTAAATGTTGGCACTTCGGTCCCAGTACCGTTGTATTTTATGAATAGCGACTGAAACAAAGACAAAATAATTTAACTACAGAAAGCGACGTAATTACACGAGGGTTTTCCAGTCTGGTAGAAACTGTCTGACGTTCTACAGGTTCTTACTGCCTCCATCATCACGAGACTACATGGGTCAACATCCTAGACGACAATGATATTCACCTGCCCACTTATTCTGCGGGGTTTCTTCAAACCACAATTATTACTGAGATTTCAGATTCTCACATCTGGAAGAATGATAATAAAGGTAATTCTCAAAAATTCAATTTCTATGAGACTGCACGACGCTAGATACCACTAGATATGCATCTTCGTAAAGATCACTGCTGTAGCAAACTAAGATTATAATACCTCGCAATTTTACAAATTAATTACTCATTGCTATCAGATTTTTAATAAACTGTGTAAGGTGAAAAAATATGCACTGCTTTGATAACATGAAGTAAAAACCCTTTTGTTATTGTGGAATTTGGTTTTCTGGGTGGCTACATGGTACAGATTTAAGGGTGGTTACCGCCGTTTCGGAGTAGACGTCACTTTCATTTATATTTCTCTCCTAAAGATGAATAACATCTGAACTTGAACAAATTTTGTAAGGCCGTCGACTAATCTAATGCAAAAGCCAATATCTGTGAAGCAAAAATTAAAACTTTCTGGCAGACTGACGTTGGGGGCGAGACGAATGGCCCAAAAACTTGTTTCTGTCTCTCTTTGACCCTGTGAGACCTGCTCAACATGCGTTGCAAGTCGCCGGTTCTTTGGGGTCAGATTAATATTCCGCGGTTGCTGTGCGTTACAGAATGACAGAGTTAACGGCTGTCACTGTCCCAGGGGGCCTTTAAGTTCTTATCGAACCTTTGGGGTCGAATCACCCGCAAATCATATCAAGCTGTTCGTGGACAATTTGTGTCTAAGACCATTAGCAAGAATTATAGAATTGCATTCCGTAATATTTTAACGCGACGAAGCTGGTCTTTTTAATACGTGCAATGTTAAACAGATTAAGTGAAGAATCTTTAATTTGTTACGGATAATGTAAATGCAGAAAAAAAGTTTCAACAGACAAACTAATTACCACGCCATTCAAAGTATGAGCTCCAAACAGAAGGAATAAATGTGATTAGAATACAAGCCAATACAAACAGTAAACACTGTAATAAACTCGGAGGTTAATAAAATAAATCCATGAAGCAGTGTTCTGTATATAAGCTCACAGTCGTTCAGTTGGTCACAAAATTCACCACCTATTATAAAACCCAAAGGTTTGTTATAGTGTTTAAAAGAGTCGGCCACTGGGCCAGAAGCTAAACAAGCTTAATCCAGTCCATAAGCTTATATTTTACTTCCTAAAGATATATTTTAATATCATCCTCCTATCTACAATGATCCGCCAAGTAGTTTTTCCCTTCTTGTCTTTAGCATAAAAATTCGCATGCATTTGTATGCACCTACGTCTGTGCAGCACGGAAGACGAAGACGACCCCTGAAGAAACTTGCTGACTACCAAGGTCACAACACCTGAACAAGAAAAAGCTCAACCTCTCGCCAGTTGCATGTAACTGATAGCCTTTTACCACTTCAAGTTCATCACCTTACATTTTATTTGCGGATACCATTTGAAAAAATAAATTAATGGAAGGAAATGTGTTGGAAGTTTTCGAAAATTTCTGATGACTCCGATCGTTCTTTCTGAATTCATCCATCAACTAAATTATAAAATTACAAAACAACATCACCTCGGAAGCTGGATCCTGCTGTCATCTTCAGGTAGAAAAGGGTATAGAGGACAGAAAGCCTATCTGTTGGGCCTGCAGATTAATTTAGCCCCAGACCCGGTCCAGTTCAATACATAATTAATTACTCTCGCCATAATGACGTCACACTTTTTTCCTATTAATCTTCAAAAATTCATAAACTAAATGCGTATTTCATGAATTTTTAAAAATAAAAATGTGATTATTTTGAAGGCCCAGAAAACGGAATAGCTTATGATTGTATTTCCATATCCATTTCCATTAGTAGGTTATAAACCTGCGCTGAAAATAACTCAAACTTTCATCTATTTACGTAAATTATGTGGGAAAGTAGTCGTGTGTTCTTCGGAAACGGAAAACTAAACTCGGATCCGTTAAAGTGACATGTCCATAAACAATCAGATACAAAGAAATCCCGTATCGCGCATATAGGCATAGTTTATACCCGTTTTACATCCTACAAGAATTTCCTCGCTGTTGTACGAAGTTATTTTCAGAAATGCTGGAAACACGAAGAGTGAAACAGGAGTACCAAGTACTTTTATTCTCAACACGATCTGGGGCGGATCATGTTTCATGCGAAAGGTTAATCTCTGGAAAGCAAAGGAGTCTGGAGGTACACTTGGTCACGGCCACGTGTCGGGGTGGAGAGGAGGATAGATGTACGTTGATACGTAAACTAATTTCGCACACGAAAGTTTCGCGTTTAAAGTTTTAATTCTGTTGTACCAAAATATAACAGCATTTAAATATATTTTAAAACAGGTAACAACCCACGCGAAATGTGATATAACAACTGCCAAGAGCAGCTCTTTTTAGTGAAGAGGCTTAACTGTTCTACAAAACAAAGTGACAGGGCGTAATAAATTGTTGGCTTCAAGAAAATATGAAACTATTTTTATAAGATTATTTCCTGACTTTTTTTCAACAACTGCGTAGAAATCTCTAGGTCCTGCCTTCAAACATCGAAGTTAAGTTGCTTCTCATTTATGGGTTTCTTGGTATGATTCCCTGACGATTCGCTGGCTATCCTTTTATTTCCTTTCTCTTACTCGCTCATTTCAGCCATATTCAGAGGCAGAACAGGTACAATAGGCCACGGCAGATTCTCCACGTCCTTATCAGACTCTGGACAGTGTCCAGTATCAAGTTCTTGTGAACAATGTAATAAACCTTCCTGTCTTATAAAAATCAGAGGATTTCTTTAACTAGGTGAGCAAGTATTTATTATCTGCTCAAGAGGGACTCTGTTTTATGGAGTTGGCTAACTTCGTTCACCAAATAGATGTAATATGATCAAATTCGTTTAGAGATCTTATTTTGGAAATCCAAAAGACGCCTCACTTTAAATGTTGCTTCCTACAGAACGATGGTGTTAAATTTTTTTCCGGTGGTAGTAATGACCTGTTACAAAGTATTCTTAGATTATCGACCTGATTATGTAGACAGAAAGCACCTCTGAAACGTCTGTAAACTTCTACCAGACTACACGGCGTAATAACCCAGAAGACATCCATCTTAATACTCGCCACCGTGAGAACCTGAAATCTCACATTGAGGACGTTCCACAAGACAGCACTGAGAATATTTAGGCTTATTAGAGAATAAGAAACGTAAATATTGAGAAATTTACACAATGAAGAGCTTCACAATTTGTAATCTTAAGCCTAATATATCTTTGCCGATTAAACAAGTACGTGTAGAACGTGTGAGGAAAAAAAAGTGGATTCAATAATGTAGTCCGAAATCTAAGCACCGATGGAAGGATAATATTAAAATGTTTCTTAAATTCGATTTAACTGGCTTGGAACCGTGAACTCAATAATGAACATTTGCATTCCATACCAGTAAAACAATTTCAGACCACATGAGCAACTACCACTCTGACGGAAAATTCTGCACAATGATGTTAGCTTTCTAGCTAATTAATTAGTTACTAAATATATAATAGCTTATCAATGATTGGTCCGTACAAATTAATATATTTATAAAACCTGTTGAAGTGATTCTGTTAACCTTTATAGGACAGAGGTACCAATGTATTGACCTAAAATATGCTTTTGGCTTCGTACATTTACATGTCACTCACAGTCTTACTACGACCCATTCAGAATAAAGAGCTAATACATTCCGATATATTTGTAACTTTGCGACGTGCTTCGTTGCAGTTAAGAACCGCGTTTATGGATGGTATAAAATAATGTTATTGTGGAATTTGGCTCCGTTTAGACTCGTAGATAAATGCCAACGTTTCGGGGGGAAAACATATCTTCACCTTCAAGGTTGGCATCTATCTACAAGTTTACACGGCGTCAAAATCCAGAAGGACATCATTATTATCACAGCTGTAAAGATCTCAAAGCTAACATTATAAGATCAGTTTTGTTCTTTTACGATCATCATTCATTACTGAATTTTTTCTCTTGTGCATGTCTTATTTTCTTTACCATTATGTACCAAGTACTTCCTTACTCCTTTTCCTCTTTCTACAAAAGCTATCCTTAAAGAGTTAACGTCAATTATTGTTTATTTTTGCCAAGCGAATCAGACATTCCACTTACAGTTCACCCGCTTTTATTAGGGCCAATAATAATTGGTAATATGATTGAAAGTTATCGACTGCATCAGAAAACCCTGCCATTTTGAAGTGACAAAACCGATCTCCAATTTTAACTAAAATAATGAAAGTTAGTTCCTGCGTTCTTGATAGTACAGCCAAGTGGGTGGGTAGGGAGGAAAATGGGTGGTGCAGGAACGGTCGAGGGATCTGGTAGCGACGAGGAAGGGGGGTCGACGCTTCCTGGGGCGATCTGGCAGATGATGAGATTTGGAGGCCAGCGAAGCGACGCCATGCATTATTCAGCCTTCGTCCCACTCCCCCCCCCCCTAACCCCCTCTCCACTAGCAGCGAGGGAGACAGTCGCAACAATGGAAGTGGGAAAAAAGACAAGAGAGAGAAAAAAAGATGCCATTCGATGTCGCAGAACAAATTTGTACTTTTTGCCATCCACCCACACCTTTCCTCCTCTCCCCATTCTCCGATCGTTTGATACTGAGCCCGAGTCGGGCCCAGACTGTCCCATGGACTTGAAATGCCCCCATATCGTACAATCACGATCACTTTTATCGTCGCAGGCCGTTGTATACTTCCACGAGCTTCGGGAACGGTTCGTAATCCCATTCAATTCATAAGATACAAATAACCAGATTATCCATATCTGCCTTTGTTGTCCCTTACCCTCTGGGAAACGTTTGGAATATTATTAAATTAGCACTCATTCAGTTGAGTGTATAAGCCAAATACCGAGGGTATTCCCCCTTGACAGACAAGTGCGCAGTCACGTGTTACGTCCATTGTGCAGAGAAATATTCCGCGGAAAGAGAAATTCGTGTCCTCTCTAAAACTCCGACGCAGGCGCAATTAGAATGCCAGTATGACCAACTGCCACCATTTGTTTATATTCCCACGGATTACTTAAGGAAAGGATTTTGTTCTGAGCTGTGGATACCAGGATTTTTTTAAATATTTTACTTTTGCTCGCCTCCGGTTTTATTATTCTTGTCACTGACTTTAAAAATCTAGAAAAAGATCACGAGCTCAGTTAAATTACGAACTTAAAATATACTCGTTTCATCGTGAAGTTCAAAGCAAAACGTTTAAAGTCAATACACACTTCAACAAGTTCCATTTAAAAATGTGGGAATTAAATAGCTTGTCTGCATATTTCTGGAGAATTAACAGGCGATAAACTGAGTTTCTTAAATGCGACAAAGTTCAGGATCCAGGTAATGGAATTAAACAAAATCGAAATTACATTTTTGACGAAATTAGTTGTCAAGTTGAGGAAAAGTTTGCCAATATTCAGTTCAGAATCTTCACATATTATGACTAAAACTGAAATTTTACACGGTGACCTAACAATTGTTCTGTCAGTCTGAAGGAAGAGCGTAGAATTATAATATATGAGAACACAACTATTCAAAAAATTAAATTAATAACCACAGAGAAATGCTGGAATATTTTGCCTACCTTAAAATAGGCCAGTACCGCTTCCTTCCACATCCTTTCCAATTCATTATTCGTTACTCATCCTGTTACCTGACTCTATATGGCACTTTCAAAAGTGCCGTTAAATAAAGCATAAACCATTAAATTAAAACCGGCTAGATTGGCGGAGCATGTAGCGTGCATGGAGAACTCACAAATATATATAAAAACTCGGCATGAAAATAAGAGGACTGGAGGGACCACAGACGTTTTTGAAACAGTTACATGAAAGTGAATATTATATAAATCGGCTTTAAAGTTCAAGACTGGACCGAAGAACCTCAGCATAGTTTTATAAGACCAGGGAAGTGTTGACCACAGACACTACCAACTGTTCAAGAAGACTTAGCAGTCTTCCTTGGAGTAAGTTATTAGACAAGATGAGCGAAGTGTGGAATACATCATCGGACTGAAACTGGAAAGACAAAAAGGCGGTATTCGGAAGTGAAGTACCGAATAACATATACAGACTTTCTTGCTATAGAAGTGGCGACATGAAGAATTAACCAAAATTATATTTCTTCCGTCTTTTAGAACAAAAAACGACAAACTTGTTCCGCTAGTGGGCCATTACTTAATTGATTACCACGAGCGTAAAATAATTGTTTTCGTCCTTCTGTTTCTTTTGCATTATGGAAATAACTTTGTTAATTCAATATAAAAAATTTTAGCTGACGAACTCCACTCAGTACAGTCTGCTTGAGAAATTAATAGCCCTTTACCTGATGAGCTGACTTTTATAAAATTAAAATATCTTTGCCGTTTTCAGTACAACCGGCTGCTATTCACTGTTCCGAGCTAGTCTAATCCAGTACACATTCTACTGCGATAACTTTAAGATATATTTTAATATTAGCCATCTATCTATGTCTAGGTCTTTCAAATGATATTTTTCCATCAGTTCTTCTCACTAAATGTTCTTAAGAATTTTGTATTCTCCACTTGCGTATCACGTGACGCGAGAAAAAACACTGCATTGACTAAATCATGTCCATATTAGTCTTCTGGGTTGTAACGCAGTGTGGACATGTGTGCAGATAACGTTTTGAAGGAACAGGCTGCCTTCCTCTTCTGGACTGAATAATGAAGTGGAATGTTTCGCTGAAATGCCGATTTAGAGAACAGCTTTGAAGAAATAATAGCAAGTGTTTTGTGTGGAGTTACTACGAGCTAGACATGTGTAATATCCTATGAACGAAACACTATTTTACAAAAGAGTATGAGAACAAAAAACTACATTGAGGGGTCGGAAGAGGTCTGGGGTGGATATTTTGTCATCCCTGGTGCGGAGTGTAATAATAAACGCGAACACTGAGTGACTACAACAAATAGGATGAGAAGAACACAAAAAACGGAGAACTTGCACAGTAGAAGAGTAACATTTTCATACGTCATATGATTCAATTTATTTTAATCATTTTAATGACAGCATATTTAACAGCTAACAAAAAGCAACGCTTTATCCATTCATAACATTCCATCATTTCAAAAATACCACTGGGTTACTGTCTGTAATTCTGGTAGCTATTATATAGACCTCTGGCCTATTGGATGTGTCGAAAGACCACCAAACCCTTTCATATAAATATAACTAACAAGAACTGAAAAGTGTGCTCGAATGATACACACACATTTTCCACATTGATTTTATGCAATTTTTCACATCCTCGTGTCAATTTACGAATGACGGGCCTCATGTCTATTGTTGCAAAACCAATAGCATTGAACATATAACACAACAAAATCAAAAGTAGTTCTGAAGAATCTTCATACTCACCGCTGTGAGAACCTCAAGTCTTACAAAAGTAGTTCTCCTTGCGTTTCGAAAAATATTATGACCATATCAGGAAATTCTTTCACTAATCGCCACAGATCGTAACAATTTTGTTATGTAATCTTCTCTTTACGATAAGCTATTTATTGACGAAAAGTGGTACCGTATTGTCTCCGTTTAATATTTCATACAACAGCGTGTTAAAGAAATAGATAATGCTAATATGAAACTCTTCTAAGTACCAGCTAAATTTAAATGTGAGCTGGAGAGAAATCAAATTTATACCATCTATTACATTCTCGTAACTCATGCTTCAATATGAGATTTAGGTTCTCACGGCGAACATGTCGATATTGGTCCTCTGGGTTGTGACACTGTATGACTTTGTAGGTAGAAAACGACGTTTCGATTCAATGCCCCATTACGGCATCTCTCCACTTACACAGGCCCTTCTAGTGGGAAACGAAAAATATATTTCTAAAAACCGTTAGGAAAATCTAAGTTTCTCACGGCGGCGAGTATGAAAATGACTGTCTCCTGGCTTGTTGCGATGTGTATTCTGGTGAAAAGTCACCAAAGTTTCAGAGGTTCTTGCTGTAATTCAATCCGCGTTGCTCTCTCATCGACCTGATTGCTGAGGGCAGCAAGCATCTGTGAAACGTCGATAAACATCTACGAGTATATACGTGGCAACAACTCAGAAGACAGCCATATTTGCTGTTATGAAATACAGGTCGTGACAACTACCTGGCTGCTACCTCATGGCGGAGTACGAAGCACGGAAGGGAAAACACAAAATGGTTCACGATGTATAGTGTGGGAATAGCTCACGTCGTCTATGAGATAACAGGCAGGCAATATTCGTCTCTGTTCTGTTTAATACACTAAAATTTCTACAATGCAGCTTCTCAGATACATGTGCAACATGCTAATGTAACCGAGAGTTCTCGAGGTGACCACAAATTACTTACGTACTTGCCACAACTGCGCACAAATATTTTCTTTTGCCTAAACTAAACTAACCTAACCTAACCTAACCTAAATAATTGAATAAAAAACTGAAGCATGCAGAGAAAACACCTATGCCATGCGGCGTTCTTTCATTTAAAATATTCCAAGAACTGTCAATTGGTCTCTCAAGGAATTCATCGATAAAATTCAAATTTAACCAACAGGAATTTAGATTAAATTCACGCAATAATTCGTAGAACTGTCGCCTGAAGCTGAAGTGTGAACGGGCATACCGCATTCGGAATACATCCGACTCCGACTTCCATCTGACATCACAGAAAAAATATCGCGGTTTTACTCAGTGTACGAATGTCAGTGTCACTCATGCAGTCTAATAACCGCCACTAATTTGAAAGAAAATTCAATTGTAACACAAGTTTTCTTCACATTTTCGTCTAATAAAGTGTAAAAATATATGTTCGCCTTCTGCATTATAACACTATGCGGACTTTTGTGTAGGTACCGACGTTTCAGAGGAACACAGTGCCTTAGTTTAGGCTTTATTTCATTTTAACGACAAGGACATGAATCCAATTGAAATGACAGAGTCCATTTAGAATAACTGAGTGTTCCTGAAAATTTCTGTCCTGATGATGATGTATAAAACACGAGAACATTTAGCCATGAAATATAATATGGTACTAAAGTGTTGTACTGGATGAATTTTGATTTAATGTAGGTCCTATTATTATTATACTACACATAAAAATGATTCAAACGTCTATAAATAATACATATAAAACAAATCTAGAGTACACCCTGCACTCCTCTCCCATGGCAAAAAAACTCCTCTACTTGGCTGTCCATGACCACTTATTGTCGGGGTGCTTATACCCCTGCTCATCTTTTGGAGCACCACCTCTTGTTGGCTGTCCGCGACTGTCTATTCAGCACCTCCTAACTGGAGGCAGCTTCCTCCACCCATAACACAAAGACACGCCATGCAAGGACCCACTTGACAATTAAATTCATCATTGGAGTCTGTGATATTCTGCGTGGAACGATTAGATCCTCTCCACACACAGACACAGCAAAGTTCCGCGCAGTCGCGTGACAGATGCTGTGGCAGGATTACATAACCTCCTTTGATATAAAGCAGTGCCAATGTAATTATGCCTAATATAATGCTATACCTACTTATGGTTGGTTTGAAGTTTACACTCTATTAGAGAAGGTATTTGTGTGACGTCAGAGTTCTCTGCAACTCTGCGGAAATATTATCTATATAGACGACAGGTTGCGCGTTATCAATATTGGCTACCGTATGCTTCTAAATGAGACCAGATGTGTGGGCAGGATCATAAGGGAAGAAACAGAGGCCGAGATCCTTCCTAACAGCGAATGGCAAAACTGAGCAGGTCATGGAAACTTCTCATTCAGATCTAAAAAAAAACTGAATAAAACTGCTTCCAAGAACAAGGTTACCTCCTGATAAGCTTCTGGGCCCTTAAAGGGGCCAATTTTCTCTACTGTCCTCTCCTGACCCAGCCCCTTCTCAGGAAGCTATCTGGGTCCACAAAGGGGCCGCGTTTTTTCTGTTTTCTTTCTATCTTTCCTGACCCAAATTTCTTCTCTTCAGACATTATTTCACCTGATATGGCTCCAATTCCCCGCCTCCCGCCATGGCTCTGATTGTCAGACTTCACTAGCCTGATCTACGAACACACTCCTTCTGACCCTCCTCCGAAACGTCGGTATAAGACTAAAATACCACACGGTAAACCAACACAGGATACCACCATTTATGTTGTCTAGACAACTCAGAAGAATAAAAGTCATATTAACCTTTTAATATTTTTTCATCCCTGTATGTTCCTTGAGGCTTCTCAGAGCTCACGTATTTAGTAATTAAAAACACCAGTGTGTGCGTGCGTGCGTGTTCCTGCACTTCAGCACCACACAATTAAACCGTATAAGACCGTTTATTTACAGCTTCAAGCACTGTTAATCCAGGCACAAGATAGAAGCGAGTGGTCATTGCAGCTCCTGGGGCAAACTACCCTTGATAATCAATGGATAAGAGACTGGATTGGTCCCAGAAGCGATCCGAATGAGAAAGTGAAGAAATAAACAAAAATCCCTGTCCGAAACAAAACCCTGCCGTCCAACCCACAGCTAGTCAAGTTTCTGTCTCAAACATCCATGTTAATTTATGTATATTTCAATAAACAAAGATAAATTTGCCACCGATAAGTAATAAGAATAACGCCATGAAGCTGTAAGAGGCAACGGAGGAATGGTTCCAATCCTGACTCCTAGACAGAGGTGAGTGGTCAGCTTCATACCCCGGCCGCTTTAACCCTTGGGATAAGCCCTCGATAATAATTTGGTACAAGGCTGGATGTGGCCAAAAGCTGTCTGGATGCAGAGAAAGTCCTTACAAATACGTAAACATAATGCCATTATGGGTTATACGAGATGGAGGTAAAGCTCCATGCATTCTTAACCTCAAAGCAAGTTGAAGGCGAGTATCGCATTCAAGTCCCAGGCGCTTCAACCCCAGTAAGCATTTTTGATAGCATTAGTACAACACGCAGGGGGACTGTGGGGCGGTCTAGACAAGACGGCGAAAAGAATATAGCCCCTGAAACCAGACGTCCAGCCCATAATCTGTCACTGTACTAAAAGACCTGTCTCGATTCTTCTTCGAGCTCTGATGGTGGAAGTAGCAAGGACCTCTGAAACGTCGATAAACTTCTACCAGACTTCACGGCGCAACAAACCAGAAGACAGCCATCTTAATTTCTTATACTGGGCTAGGACGCCAGATACAGATCAGGCCCATGCGTTATGTTATATACCGACAGAAACTTTTATCGTTATTATTGATTTGTAATGTGGTTCATCAATGTTAAAACGTGATCCTTGCTTTAGGCGTTACTTTCACCGACCTCCAGTCTACAACCATAATCTATATATGCAACCATACTTTCCGCAAGTATTTTATCTTCCAGATGTCTTATTATTGTCCAGAATTTTAAATAAACATTTTATATATATTTATTGTTCTAATAACGATTATCAAATGACTGGATAACGAATACATAAGCTACCGTTTCATTAACAGACACATTACGAAAAAATTAATAACAAGAAGCGACGCATTGTAAAATATGTTTTGCTTAGTTGTGACAACATGATGGGACACTAAAATGTGACACCTGGTTTCTGTGGAATACGCCCCTAAACAGAAAACGAAACAATAGCAGTACTTACACCAATCGCCGTCATGAACACAATCCCAAAGACGGAGCATCCATTTTCTTACCTGTAAAAAACAAATAGGCAAATTATATATTGATATTTATTTAAATATATTATTCTAGTGTTACAAAAGTGATTGGCTAACTCTGATGAGGAATTGCGAATTTATGATCCACAGATTGGAACTATTCAATGAAAACATCCGATAAATAAGTTAAATTATTGACCCTCGATGGGTAAACACAATAATATTTTTCTCCAAAAATTCTGCGCTCCAATATAAGAAAACTGAGAAAAGAAACACACACACCGTCCCAAAATATGTATATACCCAATCAATAAATGATTTAGTGAATCTAGTGCAGGTCTTCAAAATGACCACCGTAGAAGATTTGTCAGTGGCGAGCAACTAACTGACTGACAAGCGGCCATCAAAGTTGCTGCTGTGTTTAAATCGCTTTGGTATACACTACAGAGCAAAAGATTCATACAAGAAGGTATACCGAGATCCACAAGTCATGGCCAATTAATTCTCAAGTGAGGGAAGTATTTATGAAGATGCATGGGACGGGCAATGGAACTTGGACTATGTCAAAGCTCGTGCTTTAAGGTTCGTTAGTAATTGCCGGGCCCTTCTGGACACATTTGATGTTAGTTTGGAAATTATGGATACTTTTACAGAAATTCTGACACGAAGCAGATGCCGATATTCAGTAATTCTATACGAAATTCGGTACAGAACTACACACAGCTCCAACGTCAACTGAGCATGACTGACGTTGTTAAAGGCAGTTTTCTTAGTCATCTTATTCTCTTGAGTCTTGAATTATTTAACGACGCTATTCCCATGTTGAATCGCATGATAACGAAGTCTATTTATGAATGAGAAGTTAAGCACGGATAATGTCTTAAAAAATGTCAAGGCACTATCACTACAGTATCGAAAAGAACAGGGCGGTCCAGATTCGAACCACGTACCTCAAGAATGCAAGCCCGAAGCGATGCCCTAACACCAACTTGCTCGGTAGCGGTTGTTAGTGCCTGTCACATAATGAATTCAACTCTAAAGGGTTTTGACGACGGTAGTTTACACTTAAAAGTATTCATTGTCAGGACTTTTTCCATCGTCTGTTCTATAAAATCACGGTGTTTCGGAGGCTGGTTCTGTCTCCGTCTTCAGGTGAGAGGTACCTACTCTGTTGGGTCCATTAGATAGTTGCAGCTCAATTTACCATCTGATAACAACTCACCCAGGTGTGCTACATGGTTCGCCAACGTAATCCTCTATAATTTAATGAAGATAATAGTATCAGCGGAAGAATACAAATTAGGAAGCTCCTCATTACGTGTTTTCAATCCTCTTGTTACTTTAGCGTTCTTAATTTCAGATATTCTCCTCATAATTTCGTTCTCAAATTGTCTAAAGGAGCACTTTCAACTTTCGAACACCTGGGGCCAACTTCAACCATTCTTATCGATCGTCGGATTACAAAGGGGAATTTTTTTTTTTACCAACATAACTGCCAACATCTTCATTGCTCAAAGACTTTCTTTAACAAAATCAGTCATCAGTGATTTATTTGGAACTGTTTTTGGTACATTGATTTTACAATATTAGGTTGAAGTAGCAATTCGAATGTTTCCCTTCAAGTGTTCATCAGCAAGACGGGTCCTTGTTCTCCTTTAGGCATTCTTCGTTAAGATGAATAGTTACAGAGACAGACACTTCAGAACGATGACGACACTAACAAATTATGTTTTCATTTCAGGTACCTATGTCTCATCCTACAAGATGACACAAAATTACAGAAATTATATGGGTCACACAAGACTTAATATTATCTTCCTGATGAGCATATATGTAATGATCTATTAAAGTAAAGTAAAGCCATGTACGCAATTGGGGGAGTATGGGACCAGTCACAACACATTTCACAACGTACCTCGATGTCACTTTTATAGACTTAGTTTCGGCTTAAGCAAACGATACATTACGGGTGGGGGATGCGAATTAAAACCACATTGAACAAGTCCTCGGCAAGCAAAAACATTATACGCTCCGAAACATAAACAAGCTAGACGATATTGAAAAGAATTACTAAAATTTATTGGTCGTACGTTAAGTCTGGAATACTGTTACCAATACAACGAAAGCAGCAAAGTTAATAATATGTCGGAACACTGTGAGGCTAGTTACAAGTTACACTACTCGCAGTGGCGCGCACTAGTTCACAGAAGCAGAGACAAATGGCGCTACTGAAATGTTGCAAAGTGCCACTTTCTCCCCTATATTTCGAGTACCACAATGTTAAAGACGGAAACGGCACATTCCTGGCATTTCGCCACGTCTATTTTTTTTCTCCCCTACAGGGAGATACATTTAAAACATAATATTTCCACTGAACTCGTAACAACATCAAACGTCATTCCACACGTTCACTTATATTACTCCAGCGAATTTCCTTTATTAAAAACAATTGGTAATTCTATCTCTTCACAGTTTGTTCACGTACATATCAAGATAAATTCAACGACAGTGACCCTCCCGTAGCGTCATTCTCTGTACATGGTTTGGATCAAAGGTCACTTTGACATGCTACGAGGACCACAGATTCCAATCACCTTTTGTCAGTTGGCAAACGCGGTAAAGGGCTCTGTTCATCTAGACACAGCAGGCTCCAAAACTCCACGTTTAAAAGTGTCTGTCACTGAACTTTTAGCACCGCTAGAATATGGCAAATAAAAGTGTCCCACCCACCAACCGAGTCAATAACATTCGTCTCCTGGAGACATGAAAGACTTGCACGAAAGGAAACGAAGACTTCGAACTATCTGATTATAAATGAACAAAATAAACGCGATGTTACCTTATAGATTCGATAGAAAATTGTTATATTGTTTACATATCAGACAAATGGAGTTACAGGTAAACAGGTTTGTAT
The DNA here is from genome assembly GCF_977971745.1 of Zootermopsis nevadensis. Taxonomy (NCBI): domain Eukaryota; kingdom Metazoa; phylum Arthropoda; class Insecta; order Blattodea; family Termopsidae; genus Zootermopsis; species Zootermopsis nevadensis. Next base: position 5,676,333 of record NW_028259157.1, read on the forward strand.
AATGTGTATTTACAATGTATATTCTATGTATTAAATATCCTATTTAAATTAATTAATTAATTAATTAGAACAACATGGAATTCAGAAGATGGCAACGAATTAGAAGCAAATACATAAACAACAACAAAATATTACAAGTCAGTACTTAGTTTTATTTCTCAAAAACTTTAACATCTATTACTAATTTCATGTGATGTTACAACGCAGAAAAATAACACCCAAGAAAAGGCGTAATAAAGTCAAAAAAGTAAAAATATTTCTAAAAATATTAAAGATGTGATAAAGAACGTATTAGGGCTGTATTATCTAAAGTCAAAAGAATAAGTAAACTCATAAAATGTTTGATAATAGAAGCCGAGGATAAATCGAAAATCACAGCTACTAAATTATATTCATCTGATGAACGGTTTCCAATGAAAATGTGTTACAGTTTCAACTTCTAACCCCAAGATTGGTCTGCAACGACGCGATATTCGACATTTAATCAGTAACCGTTGTGATTATTTAATGTTAGTATAGATTTAATACGGCTGTCAGGTTATTTTACTTACTTGTGGCTTATTTAACGACGCTGACAGTAGCTCAGAGCACATAGCGTCGAATTATAGTTGATTAAAAATGGCCCGGAAAAAATACGGAAGGAGCTGTAGCGACATAATTTAAGTGCTATCATGGCATCTACCTGGAGGGTCTGAGGAAAACTGCGGAAAACGTCAGTAAGGACAGCCGGTTTCCGGGCCGAGTTTTTAAAGAGAGACCTTTGAAATACGAAACAAAAGTGCTAACCACTTGGCTTCGAAGTTCGTTGGCAGTCGCTGCTTTACTTCAGTGCAGACGGTTCATTAAAACATAATATATTTTTTCGTCAGCGCGAATTCCACCCCGAGTTTTATGAAAATCGGTCGAAGGTTTTGTAAATTATTTATTATGAAGAAGTGATAAGTATGCATGTGAATGCAACAAAACACATTCTTTCTTTTAGGAATAATGCACAAGTGTCTGAAAGCAGGCTCACAGAAACTTGTCATCACGTTATCGGAATTCTGTCATTCGTACTCAACATCATGCCAGTGTTTCTCTTCGTATTCCTTTTTCTTTCTTCTCCTGCGTGTTTCTTCTTTTCTTTCATTACACTCCGTATACAATTCCGAATATCTTATGGAATATGTCAAGCAGTCACAAAGCGATGATTTCAATAATTCCTTCAGGAAGGTAAAACAAATGAACGCAGGGATTCTTAAAATAAACTATGGGACGAATAATCTTTTGAAATCTTGAATGAACGTTATGCAAGGCAGACAGCCTCTAGCCTACTGAATTTTCAAGCTTTAATGCGTTGGCAGCATTGGAGTCCCCCATTTATAACAGAATTGTGAAGGCAGAATCTATAGAAGTTCAATAGTTTTTGTTCGGTGATTTAAAGGGTACTGTGCCGTTCCTCAACGCTTACATTCTTCCTCCGTTCTATCCTCCTTTCGCTTCACATCTCTTGAGGATCAATTCATTGTCTTGTGATAAATGCATTGGACGTGATGAATTAATTTGTCGCTTACCCCCACACTTCTCTTCCGAAGAAGCTTTAGATTTTCAACTGTTGTCATTTGCAGCGTTCGAAGTTCTAGGTCTGCTTAACACAATACCACGCTTCCAAGTGTCACTGTTTCTAACAATACAAAACCTTCCTCGCCTCGCCACGCCACGCCACGCCATTACTATCCAAGATGGAAATTTCCTACCAAGTCTGACAACATGTGCGTCTCACACTGTAGGCGTGTTGCTGAAGCCCTCCATAGAGTAGTATTCAAGCATTTCACTCACGTACTGTAAGCACTGACTTAAAATAAACCACATGCCTCCATTTATCACTCACATCAAACTGAATGCAATAGTTAATCCAACGTTATCATTATTCGTGAAACAAAAGACAAAACTTAGGAACGAATGGTAAGGATTTGAAAGCACTAATTAATAAGTTGTAATTAAAAATACGCCGTGTTAAATAGATCATTCTTACCATTGAATTGGCAACACTGTACATTTGTATCCTCAATATCATCGGTTTGAATCTTGGGTGTGGTACCGGATTACCTGACAGATTATTCGGTTTAATTCAACAATTTCAATCGGGATAGAACAGTCAGATCATGATCGTTTCCACACAGCCCATGCAGACATTCGAATATGACAGTCTTCTGTATTGTAGCGTCTTTAAGTCTGGTTGAAGTTTACTAACTTTTCAGATGTCCTTGCTGCCTCCATCATCAGGGTGATGACTCATCGCCTCTGACCTCTGAAATGTTGCCAATTTCTACGGTGCTACAACCCAGAAGACAGCCATCTTTGTATTCACCGAAGTGAAAATCTCAAATCTTATACAAGCAAGTTGTATTCGGTGGAGTTTGATATGCCATGGTTAAATAAGCAGAAGACAAGTATGATTTGAGGTTTTCAAAGCGGTGATTATGAGGATTTCTGTCTTCTGTGTTTTTGCGCCCTGAAGACGGAGGTAGTATGACCTCTGAAACAACAAACCAGAAGACAGAAATCTTCATACTCACCGCCCTGATGACGGAGGCAGTATGACCTCTGAAACGTTGGTTAGCATCGACCAGACAACACAGCGCAACAACCCAGAAGACAGAAATCTTCATACTAAGAATCGCCCTGATGACGGAGGCAGTATGACCTCTGAAACGTTGGTTAACATCGACCAGACTACACAGCGCAACAACCCAGAAGACAGAAATCTTCATACTCATCGCCCTGATGATGGAGGCAGTATGACCTCTGAAACGTTGGTAAACATCGACCAGACTACACAGCGCAACAACCCAGAAGACAGAAATCTTCATACTAAGAATCGCCCTGATGACGGAGGCAGTATGACCTCTGAAATGTTGGTAAACATCTACCAGACTACACAGCGCAACAACCCAGAAGACAGAAATCTTCTTACTCATCGCCCTGATGACGGAGGCAGTATGACGTCTGAAACGTTGGTTAACATCGACCAGACTACACGGCGCAACAACCCAGAAGACAGAAATCTTCAAGCAGAATGCAAATGTAACACTGGCTCAAGAAACAGTAAAAATACAGGATTAAAGCAACTGGAAGATACACGTACGTGCCTGGGTGGCAGGATGATAAGAGTAAAGTGGATTTGATAGAGTTTATGAAGATTTAAACTAGATTAGATGTAAGCGCTTTTTCGAATGTTTAGCGATCCGATTAATATCATTACACAATTGCTAACGTCAAAGCAGCAGTTAAAGTTCTCATGTTCTTGTGTGGATATTCGACACTCAGCATTCATTCTAAGTCCCTCTGCCGAATAGGACAAATGTCGCTCTGTCCTAAGAAGTTTCTGTAGCTACTGTGTTGATAATTTGGCACAAAAGATTCAAATTATGCTATCAACAAACCTACAGTAGGATGGTCATCATACTCAGTTAATCTTGTAGTGGTTATACATCGTCGAAGATGATATAAGTTTATTGAGATTTCATAAGTTCTTGCTTCTTTCATCGCCCTGAATATTGACGCAAAAATCACCTCCGAAACATGAGCACACTTCTGGTAAACTTCACAGTAGAACAATTCAGAAAAAAAAATTCACCTTAATTAAGGCCGTGATAAATTAAAATCTCACTTTTCAGCAACTTGTTTGAATATTTACATTCGTATTTTGTTCGCGTTGCAGAATAGAGACGGACAGGAAGTTGAGGCAAAAGAGAACCGTATTTAGGATATAAAATGACGTAATAATTTGTGTTGCACGTGTCTCTTCTGGATTTGTCGTTGTATGCCGATGACCTAGGGAAATCTCAGAACTCCTTCAAAGTAAGATGCTCCAAAGAAGCAATCCGTCTGATATCTAGAGACAGTAAGCTTGCGAGCACACACTGAAAAGCTATTATGAACATAGGAGGAATAGGGCAACAGCATCTGTGGGCGTTATGTACTGGAGGTAGTGCAAACATTCTCAAGTACAGCTCATCACGAATAGGGACCAACATTCTGACGTACTTCACTTACTGAGTTCATGGTTTTATGGAGCGTTGTGAAAAAGATTGAATCAAGTCAAAGGGCTCTAAGCTGATATGAAGCAACAAACTAAGAGGAGGGGGAAGACTCTTTCTCCCAAAATCTATTATACTGCTAGGATAATTATGAAATTAGTTTTATCAGCCACTTATGGAATTCTTAACATACTTAAGGTGAATTTAAAATAATAAGACGGGGTTTAGATTTTTAATCGGTGTTTTGCGGACAGTCTTTTATGTAAGACTAAAATAATAAATGTTTGGTTTTATTGCAGCTTTGGCGTATTTTAATACCTAACCATCAAAACTGAAAATACAACGTTATCATAAATAACTTTTGATATAGGTTAGTGAAAGCGATAAAACAGTAGACACATTAAATTAATATGATCGATAGAGAGGAAATTGAATTTGATAAAAGTAAGTCTTTTCGAAAATCCTTGCATAACTGATAATACTGTGCAGTTTTATGTAATAAAATATAAATTTTTCGTCTAATCTAACCTTCCCACCCCGTTCCCAAATAAAATTAATTGATGTAAGTAATTTTGTGGACATCAACACAACAAATTTCAGTCAGTATTGTAGTTACTTTATTTCTTGTTCCGATGTTTCTTACACATTCTAGACCCTAATACCTCTGCAGGCAATATTATGAAGCTGGCGAAAAATGAAAAGTCTGTTTTTCACGTATCGAGAGTACCTCGGTGTACAGATTACGTGTCCTTCCATCGTACCAGACGAGAAACTAAAGTGTCCTTCGTAACGTTATGATTTTTTAAAATAATTAAAATTTCAGTTTAGGAAGAATATACTCCAAAATGAATAAATTAATTACAAATAAAATCTGAATCAGAATGGCAGGTAAAAAAATTAAATGGAAGTTACTGGAACTATTTTAGACCGCTGGTACAGAAGTGACTATTCATATTATTTACTATGAATTAAAGTACGTATCATTTTAATAGACTTGAGAGGCCGTTACAATCAAATGGACAGTTAATATGAAAACCTTGAGGGCTCATACCTGAACTAATGATTTCAAAGCCCATGTCTGATGTTGACCTTGATTCCTGTACTGAGTATCAGAATTTCACAAAGGACTGGGAAGTTTCAATGTGTTTTTGATCCTGTTCATTCAAAGGATTCCCGTCTTGTCGTCCACTGAGCCGTAAGATAAAATAATGAAGCAAACTAACAAGCATGGCATGTGCAAGACACGCGTTTCTATGCGTATCAGTTCCCTACACCACAAAACCCTGCTCAGCAACATCATACGGCAAAATGTATCTCGTTTCACAATGGTGTCCCAAATCAGACACAAATCTGCGCAATTTATTTCAGAAGTTCTGAAAACAGTGCTTGACGTTTGTAGATTTACCACTGGACACAAAAGTGCTGAGACACAGATCCGTTTTCAAGACGAAATAGATCTGAATTTTAGCACATCCACCTTCTATATCAACTGATATATCTTAAATGATATATGATCTATCATAAATGTAAAACAATAAATTTAAACAAGCCATTACCGTCTCTTTAGAAATCCCTGCCTACTATCTAATTTGATGCTATAGACTTATTTACGTCTACAATCTCTGCAGTTCAAACTATGAGTGTGCGTTGTGTGTTTATAAATAAATGCAGGCTTAGTTCGTCAGGCAAAAATATAGTGACCAATAGCTGTTGACCGCAAATGACAAATCACACAGCAGACTCCGGAGTTCCCATTATCGGAAGTTTAGAATTCTACTCATATCGAGAGAGTGGAAACAAAAACAATGCGACGGATCATTTGCACATCACAGAAGAGAAACAGCGTAGGATTTGAGGTTTTCACGACGGTGAGCCTGAAGATGGGTGTCTTCTGGGTTGTTGCGCCGTGTAGCCTGGTAGAAGTTTACCGATGATGGAGGCAGCAAGGACCTCTGAAACGCTGGTAAAATTCTACGAGACTACACGGTGAAACAACGCAGAAGACAGCCATCTTCAAGAAAAAGAGCAGCTGAATTTTATTTTGTTCCGAACTTTCTCGTCCATCCAGTTGTTCAAACTCGTTTCTCTCGCCTTAATAATAACCCTCATACCCACGTAAAGTTCGACAGTACATCGACTTGTACCAGGTTTATAGGATTTCAGGTTTCCACCGCGGTATCAACGTTTCAGAGGTCCATGTTCCCTAATGATGGAGGCGGCAAGTATTATTGAAGCATTACTGAACTTCTACCAGACAACGCAACGCCACACCCCAGAAGACAGCAATCTTTGTGCAAGGTTTATCACAATTAACATTCTATTAAAATATTGGCTTATTTGATAACAATAACAAGACAAAATTAAACAATGAAAAATTGCAGTTACGGTATTTGTTAACAAGGCTTACGTTTCAACTCAGTTTCCTTTCGAATACATGTTTTACTTTATTTTTGATTCATTAACAAAAAAACCCTTTTCAATTCCATAACTTATACGTAGTGAATGTGCACTACCTCACAAGTGTATTATCCCTGGGCGTGACTGTATTTTATTACAAAGTCTCTAAAAAAAAAAGGCTGAATACAATCATACGAACAAATGGCTCTTAGTCGGTTAATGCACGGCGTACTTTGGAGCAGCTCTATATTTCTACTGAACATGAGAGACTAATTGGTTTTGCGGGACTGCATAAAATTTTTCGAAAGCACTGAATATTCATCCTGCATAAGATTTAATGGCTTGAAGATTGTGTATGATGCACTGAAGAGGACATGGAATTGTGATCTTATTTAATATATCACCAAAGTACTTTCCTGGGCTTAATAAAAGTGAAGAAGACATCAGAAGGTTAGTGGATCTTCTAGCTTAGAATTAAACCCTCGACCACCGACATACGAAACAAGCGTGGTGGCTAAACGGCAATGTTCGAATTTCTAATACAAGCACACAGCATTGTCGCTTCACTTAACTACTCGGTCTGCAGCCTTTATGAAAACGAGCGGTTACAATTCACTACTGAATGTACTGTAAGTGGAGCATTTGGTCTGTGCCTCAGCCTCCTTATTTCGGTCCTTTATGTTAAATAACGAGAGGCCTGACGGAGCGGCAGCCTTGCGTTATATACCCCACTTTAATCCTGCCTTCTTTTGTACAGATTTTCTTTGGGAAATACTAGACAAACTGTAAGTGATCCCCCTAGGTTGACACTTTTGAGAAGTTCCGTTTTCTAACACTATCCTTCGTTAAGATTGTTCAAAATCTGACAAAGCCCCTGTAACCAATTTGAGGCGTCGCGTTGTTTGAGACCTCGTCACTTTAATGTTAAGTGGAACGAAGTAATAGCTCTTGTATTTCAGTTCCACGAGAACTTCATATGATGGAATAAGAACACCTTTCTGAGAGAGAGGCGCGCAAACAGCTCTGTCGCGTTCCTTCAAAATGAATGAATGAGTGACACTTGATCATATTAGACGCTCAACAATTATAAGGCAAAATGTGACTATAATTTATGTTATAGGATTTGAGACTTTCGCGGCGAGTACAATCAATAAAATCTTCTAGGGAAATCAGCCGCGTTAACTGATTACCGTAGTAAACCGACATTTCGGGAACAAACTGTTACAGGTGACTTCCTGAAGATGGGGACAGAGTTTGTTCCCGAAATGTCTGTTTACTACAGTAACCAGTTAACGCGGCTGATTGCCCGAGAAGATTTTATTGATTTATAATTTATGTTGTTTCTAGGGTTCATATTCACTATTCTTTTGTAGTGCACCAGGGTTTTGTAAAATAATCAGTTTTTCAAAATTGGTAAGATTCTAAGGGCTTAATTTAAAGCATGGGAACGCAATGGAACAATACAAAACAAATTTCAGTTCGCCTGACAACTTTAAGTGTGGATTCACAGCAAAAAAATTCTTTGAAATGTGTTTAATATAGTTCCGGAGACGAAACATGCGGACAGACAGACGAAGACATCGTAAACTTTGTTAAAATAACACGTAAAAATACCCAGCTGACACTCCACTGTATAGGTGCAGTAGAAATAACATTAACGTCATTCAAACAGGTATAATATTAAAACGGCTTTTACAGAAACAGAAGTGGGAGTAGTTGTGATTAAACTCGACACAGATGGTGTTCAACGGTGGACAGTGTTATATGTTTAATACTTTACACAACTTAATGGAGAAGGGAGGTATAAATGGAAGCAATAACGAGGACCGAGAAGAGGTAATATTAGCAGAGATTTCATCTCCGGTTGGACGTGTGTAGCATAGTCGAAAACTAGTGCCAATAGCGCGGTTCGAACATGCTCAGAGTTTGGTCAAGTGAGGCCAACGGGAAGCAGGAAACGTATGGGTAGTTACCCTTATTATGTGATGGGGCGGTGGAGTTGCATGCTTGGTGCTTGCTTGTCATGCTTAACCCTCCCCCAGCTGCTCTACCCTTCTTCCTTTTGCAACGAAAATGCCCGCACGCAATGACCCATGGCCTCCGTTCTATAGCTTTCAATAACTACCTTCCTCCTTCACAAGGGGGCCAACGTGTCTTACGTATGAGGCAAACCGACGTAATTCAGAGAAAGGAATTAGTACAAATGAAGGGAAACTTTGCAGAGGGAGACTAATGGATGCAAACCGAACAATCTCAGCCCATGAGACTTGGTGTCTTCACTTGTCTGCAGATGCGATGTCCAGACTTCAAGGAATAACACAGTTTCAAACTGGTATAAGCTGCTGACAGTTCAGAAGAATTTGCTAACAATTTCATGACCTACTTCTACGGACCTGTAAGTCTGTAACGTGTGTTCTCTGAAAACGTTACAGGCCTGTTTGAGTAAGTAAGCCACAAAAGATGGAAGCTTATTTATTCTGATATTATAAGGTGCTGTACCAAAGAGTGAGTCTGCATCGATTGTAAACGATAAATAAGAAAAGAAGCATAAATAAACTTTCTTGGACAATTTTAGCCCTTTGAAACACAAAGCACAATTTTAAAAATTCAGTTCTTACCTCAAAAAATTCAATGTTACACCATTATAAAGAAAATTTGGTTAACGCTATTTAAGGAGATTACTTATTTTTATTCTGAGAAATACATTCTGTGGACAGCGCAGTTACTGAATGATAAAGCAGGTTCTACATATGGTCTCAACAAACTATTAAACTATTAAATTCTTAGTAAGGCTTTGCACTATTACATTAGTTTTTGTTTTTCAATATTTTAAATGACGATTTATTACTCGTAGTATTGTTAATCTTATATTTATAGCGTTTCCCACATCCACAGCAAAGTATATCTAAAATGAGATCGCCAGAGCCTATTTTAAGGTATTTTCACAGAATTTACCCGTGGGACTACGGAAACCACGAAAACTTTAGGACTCTGTGAGACATAAAAATGTTTCTCAACCGGTGTGCCACGGCATTTTATAATCAAGCGCGCTTTTACAGTGGCTCGCGAGATAAGGTAAAGGCTTTGAGATACTGTCGGACTGTGCTACTATTATTTCTTATTTTTCGTCAGAATTGTTGCTGCCTTCTTGCTGAAATAATATTAGCGTCTTAAAATTATCTATGATATGGAATTCATTTTATGTAACGAAGTATAGACAATAATAATTGAAAGATTAAGAATGCGTACATATACGAATATAGAACTTCATATCCATTTTAATATACACATGACATTTCGTTAATGCGTCATCCGGTGTGTCGTGAGATAATAAGCTACATTCTAGACGTCAAACAGCGTGAAAAGCAGTGACTTACAATATAATTGTCAGCAGCAGAGAATATTTCTTCTAATTATTTAGATGGCGTATGATACTACCGAAGATTCTTTTAAATGAATCCTCTTTCTAAACCCAGAGTTCGCCGCTGGTGGCAAAAATAATTAATTCAAGCTAATCATAAGCTGTTTTATACCGTCGCTAGAAGACGGAGACCTTGCAGTCGCAGCAGGTGGTAAGGAATAAAGGTTTTCAGAGGCGAAAAGGGATAGAAGGGTAGAGAAGGGAATATTGCAACTTCGTTTTGAAGCAATGAGGTTGGAGGCGCAACCCTTGATGTCTTATACAGACTGTATGATCCCTGGAAGTTACCATGGAAATATGAAAACAAAATTGGTCATTTCCATATCTTAAAGAGTAGGGGTTGGCAAGGCTGTAATATTAACGCTGTGGATTTGCTTTATGGAATCACGGCCAGATCACAGGATATCCTGAATGAAGAGTCTGTAGTTGTCTTCAGTTTTCCCAGGCGAATTAAAGGAGAGCATAATTAAACCGGTTAATTAAATTTTTATGAAACTAGAACATAAATTCTTCCTGCAAGATTTGCATAAAACATTTTCATATTTTCTAAATTGAAAACATGGAGGCGTTCGGACACTCTGAAATTATGTTCGACGATTTTAATTAGCGAAAATGCAATAATTCAGATATACTTTATAAATTTATAACTTGCATATTTATTGATCCTTTAAATTCTAGCGGTATTTATATTTACCACTCATTTTAACAATCTATAACTCTGCAATTTGCCCATTGAGTGTATTTATGAGTTTTGTACGATTGTCAGCGTAAACTTCGATTATTTGCCTGAACGACATTAACAAGTTGATCTTCGTAGTGCAAAAGCTTTATATATGTATAAGCTGAATCTTCAGACAGTATTTGGACGACCTTATGCTTCAAAGGATTAAACGTTTCCCATGCTAAACCGTATTTAGCAAACGCTGTACAGCAATTCACTGATAAGAAACTGGAAACAGTTTCCATTAACAAAGGAACAGCAGAAGAAGTTTCTCTTTTACTGACATCCTTAAAACATCAAACGTAATGCGGCTGCTGTTTCAGGGCGAAAAAATCGTTCATAATGCAGAAAAAGTTAATTTATGATTCCTTTTAACATATCTGTACAGATCAAAGCACATAAAGGGAAGATCCTTCTAGAATATCCAGCTAATACACGGCGACGTGCTTTGGCGATTTCTTGTGATCTGTGTAATTTGTTTCTGCATCTCAGTGGAATTAGGTTTTGGTTTGTGGTTTGCTATACCAGGCTGAGTGGTTAAAATTGTGTGGGTTTTCCACTGTGTGCCTTTATTACCCTAAAGCTTTGGTACAGAGATAATGCTACACACCATAACATCAACTAAATTAAACACAATTGTACTACTGAAACAGTTTGTAAAAATATAATCAGACATCCTAATCCTTTAAAGCCTTGTGATAACTAAATCTTCCGCTTGTTTTAACAGTCAATAGGTTTTAATTTTGTGTTTAGATGTTTCGTGCGATTCTTAGTGTAATGAGGGATTATTTCCTCAAACAGCGTTAACAAATTAATATTTTTAAAGAAGGCGTGTTTTATTTGTGTTACAGAATGAATCAATAATCATTCATGCGAACTTCTTCATTAAAGGCCAGCTAATCTATGATTACCTTCTCAACAAGATCTCCTCTTCGGGAGCTGCATAACAGAATCGATTATAAGGTTGTTTAAGATCGAATGCAAATTATAATAATGAATATGGATGACGGGAATCAACGAATTCAGTGATCATTACTCTTCATTAAAGTACCCAACAATAAATAAGCGAAATTTATATTCTAGAAATTTCTTGCAACAACTGAGGAAAACGGTAAAAAAACCTCCTTCAGAACACCCGGTCTTCAAAATTAGTGATCGTAACAATACGAAGACAAGCAATTATATTTCATAATGATTAATACAGTTAAAATATACACAAAACTTAACATAACATTCGATTTAAATCTATGGTTTTAGGATTATGTTTTCATCTTACGTGGAATTATGCTAGAACACTGCAAAGAACTGTAGAGTTATCTAATTCATATTCCTAATTTTCCATCATCTGCTGTGTATGAATCAAGTTTATAAAAACATAAATTAAGAGAAAAATGTCAAGAAATCCCAGTTAACATGCGCTTTTAATGAGCAAACAAGTAAACGGCTTTGATTAAAATTTACCCAGGGTAATTATGGTAATGAACGAACCTCATGCATGCTTTCAAGCTATAAGGGTAGTAGGAGTACATTTAATCTCAACAAACTTCGTGTTTATGCCTATTTATACAGTATTCAGTCTTGAAGGCTCCATAACATTCAAATAACTAAGGTATTTTAAGATGTCTAGACTTAGAAGAGCTACGATTTGCACTTGTTTGAGCGTAAGATTTAAGCTGCAGTTTCTAATGAAGTAATAGTCGCTTCATGTACTTGAAATTCGCAGTTAACACAATCCATAATCCTCAAAAGTTTGAAAACAATATTTGGGGAAGAATGCAAATTAAGAAGCTCATAATTATATGTGTCTTGGCATGTTTGTTTCCAGGTGAAGAACTGATAGTTTCCCGCCGAAACTCCGAGATGGACGACCAGCCTTTGCCCTCTGTTTTGATTGCCAATTCAACGCTTTCGCATCTACTACTCAAATCTGGAGGCCGCCTCCATCATCCGCAAACTGAAAGCGCATCACGCAGTGGGTTCACGAGATCCACTTAACATTGTCCACACTTAATTAACCCCTTAAAGCCGGAGCTCGTCTAAATAATATTTAATAATCCAGTCCATACCGCAAAGAAAAGCTGTTCACTTTTCTATTACGAAGAACAACTAATTAAAACTGTTTAAGGACATCATTAAATTCTACACTGATAATCATTCGAAGCCCATAAATATAAAACGCAGCTTAATCGATTGTTAAAACAGCTTGAACTTATCGTTACCACTCGGATTAGAAGATTCAACAGCATTATAATAATTCAAGAATTTGGATTGCGGACAGACAGCTTATTACACATTATAATAATTCCCATGTGTGTGATGAAATGTGTGAAATCTTAGTCATGTGACTAGCGAGGTCCATGGCGTGCTTACTGGATGAGTAAACAGAAACGAACTACAGTAAAAGTAAGCGATCCTCGGATATATGCAACAAATCGAGTTTATCTCGGAAGACTTACACTTTTTCACATTTTATGAAGTTTCTTTACGATATTTACCACGCTGAGTGTGGCAATGTTACAGCACTTATTTTCTGTTAAGTTAAAATAGTCGTCCTCCGTGAGCGAAAGGAAAACATCATTTCATAAAATTTGCATTCTTTGCATAAAGTGAACAAAGTTTCATGCTACAAGAATAAACTGCCTTAAATAGGTGTTCTTGACCTAAAAAGGAATTCAATTTGCAAGTGTAACGGAGAAAAGTATAAAAAATAAAAAGAGAACAAGCCAATTGGGAAAGCAAAATAGACCTCGTGTTTCTTTCATAAAAATGGTGACGAAAAAACTTTTAACTTCCTCAGTCTATGTGGTCCTACATACGAGTATACTTATAGTCAACATTTAAATACGAAACTGAGAAAACAGTTTAAAGAATAAAAGTGAGGGCAAACAGAAATTTTATAACTGCTAAGAGTTAGCTCTACTTGGACTCATTTGCCTACAAGAATCAAATAGAAAACATTAAAATATTAGAAAAATTTCACAGTTAAAATTCTTAATCTTGAGAATTTATATTGTAGAAGCTTAAAACTAGTGTCTTTTTATAGTGTTAATAGTTTGTTTGTTAGCTTATTTTATATTATATTGTAGAAACTAGGAAAAATCATAAGTGCCTAAGTAAATTCCATACGAGAGAATATCACATGGACATATTAGAGGTTCCTCAAATGCGCCTCAAATGGAGACCAAAATTGTCAAATACATTATCTATTACGAGTTGAAACTTTCACGGCGACTGTACTCGATACCATCCTCGCCTCCATCGTCAGGGGAATTATATTATCCCCAGCCCTGAAATTTGTGAATGCGGGAAAAACATGGACAATACTATTGCTCTTTATATACGCTAAAATATTGATCATTGTGATCATCAACATAACCTTTACCTTCATGTAATATATTTATCAAATCTCCCATGCTTGCTACAGATCACACCAATTTTATCCCCCTAACACAATCACTCCTACAACAATTGGTAACTAGATCAAATTATGAAATTCTTCACTAAGTAATGTTCACCATTCCCTTATTACTCCTCTTTTATACGTCCAAAATATTTCCTAAGCACTTCATTCTAAAAATATTTGCAGTCCCTTAAAGTAAGAGACAATGTGATCATTCTGCAAAATAGAACTGATTTTTGTTCAGGGATTTTTAAAGTAAAAGCCAAACGTACGTCGTTGGGATTAATTTAGCTTTATTCCGTGCACACGATTTCGCGTTACGCTGCAGCTACAAATTCTAGGGCGAAATTGCCATCCCTGTAATCTAAATAAATATCGTAAACCCTAGAGTCTTCATCCGATGACGAACCCTGGGTCCATTTAAAGTAATGATTAAATCACTAAGTTTAGCTGCTGATGAACTGATTGTACTTTTATACATAAGTCTGATATTCATCATAACAGAAATAAATATAGCTAGTGGCCCGAAGGTCGACTAATTGTGTCCGGAATTTGTCTCCCAGTAAATTATACGTCATTAAATGTCGATAATTCACAAATATTGTTGTGCAGAAACGGTTACTTAACAATAGCACAAAATATTAGGCCTATTGATCACATCATATTCAGCACTACGTCTAGACGTCACTGAATCGAAGTTAGGCTACGCAGAAGTCAATGAAAGGAAGAATGGCAACAATGCCTGTGCCAGGATTACCAGCTTCCTTGCTTAGGAATGAAATTTACCTACTCTGATGGAGATGTATTCTGCTTGGAAGAAATACGAGTAGCATTAAAGCATATTCCATTTTAACGAAATGGGTCTCGTTACATTTAATTCGTGCTATTACCAGACCCAGACAAAGAGAAGATTCAACAATAGAGACATTGTGCAGCTTTAGGAAATGGGATAGCATTTCAATGGCATTTCAGCCTCTGCAGGGTTTCTGCTCTGACTGCCAATGTTGGTACGTTTTACGATTGTTATTAGAAAGGTTAGATATTATTATGAGGATTAGATGGGAGAGACATGTGGGTCGCATGATGACATTAAAATGCGTGCATAACTCTGGTCAGAAAGGCCAAAGGAAAGAGACCACTTAAAAGAACTACGTATAGATGGGAGAAAAGTATTAAGATAGATTTTACGGAAATAAAGTGGTAGGGTGTGAACTGGATTTATCTGACCTTGGATAGGAACAGGTGGCAGACTGTCTTGAACATGATAATGAACCTTCCAGATCCACAACGGCGGGAAATTTCTTCACAATCTCGCCACTGAAGAGCGAACATAGTGAGCAGACGTCATGATAAACGTTACGTCACAACGCATACATGTTCCTCATCTAGATCAGCGGTATTCAACCTTTTTTGTTCGCGTACCCCCAGATATAATTTCTCTTCAACTTTGTACCCAAAAAGTTGTTGGTGTATAATTCAAGTTATACATCTAAAATAAATTAAAGAAATTACATTACTGATTATTCAGTGTTTATGATAAAATAATATATTTTTTTTTAAATTTCATGTACCCCTTAAGATGTCTTCGCGTACCCCCGGGGGTACGCGTACCCCAAGTTGAATACCACTGCTCTAGATTGTAAAGCTGCGTGGACTTGCAGGTAGATGCCAACGTTTCGGAGGAAAATATTGCCTCAATCTTCAGGGTTTAAGTAAAGTAAAACTTCACTACAGCAATGAATATGGAGACAGCATATTCGTCGAAATCGTCATCATCAACCTACGACAAATCCACGGGCCATTAAAACCAAGAAAACCATCATCGAAATTTGCACCACCACGAGAACCTGAAGAATCAAAAGAATATAAGAAAAATTAAAGTTAATGTACCGTCCCTAAACCTTTACTGTTGAAGAAACCATCGCTTCTGGACGGCGACTTCTTGCTGTAGACTTTGATCTCACGCGGACACACCACACGCTTCTATGTTCAAACCAATGAATGGACGAGCGCAAAGAATGAAAGGAGGATTGATCACCTTGGAGACGTGTGAAACCGTTACCATCCGCTTTCGGGTGTTTTTGTGAGGGATGTTAAAACGGGCTCTCTACTCGCCCTCTGCACCACACCTTCCTCGGCGGTTTGAGGTTCCTTGACGACGACCCCTCCTACTTGCCTCCCATTTCTCCCCAATGAGCGATAATCAAGGACGGCACAGTGCCAGAAGCCATCCTGGATCTGCTATATCACCATAGTTAGCTTTAATAGCATATGCGGTGAACGATTCCCAACGGAGTCGTGCAGTAGAAATCACACAGTTCTACTACACTTCACGCTGTCAACGCAAAGGGTCTGCCTCGACGCCCACTAAAACCGTACATCGTAATCGATTCCATGTGCTTATCGACTAAGAAACCATCTTTTCTTATGTTTGCGTGGTTTTCTGTCAGTTATTCATGCAAGTGATTGTATAGCGTACTAAAATTGGTCACGACCGCTTCATTCAACATAATTCTCATTCATCATCCGGAATCTTACTCCCATTATGCGTTATTTAAATTACACAGATGGCCAGATGTTCAATATTAAGATGGCTGTCTGCTGAGATGGTGCGCTATGTAGATTCAGAGGTTCTTGCTTCCTCGAACATCAGGGCGATAACTACGCACAACTCAGCAGACAGCCACCGTCATTGTGTGAGAATATTTCAGAAAAGCATGCTTAAATGTTTTAGGGTTGAAGGATAGTAAAAAGTATGTCCTTGTAGAACTATTGGGATGTAATGTTACAAAATACTAGTCACTGATTTGTAGTTTATTTCACGACACTTTCAGAATCTCAGGCTACACAGTGTCGAATGAGAGAATGAAGATGTTAGAGAATAATGAACTGGAAAGGATTTAGAAAGAAGCGGTCGTGATCTAATTTAAGGTGATATCCTGGTAAGGTACCGGTTACTCTGTCAGCTTATTTTTAGTACAGATGATAAAATAATCGTTCATGTTAGATAAACAGGCCTACATTTTATATCATGTTGATGAATATCCTTCATCTTACCAATAAGGGCAAATTTACTATGAAGTACGGCGAAGTGTGGCTTGAATTTCCTTTGAAAGTTACCTGCGTAATCCTTTCTATTTTACAGCAATTTCATACGTTGAATAAAAAATCCACGTCTCAGTACCGCTCGCATCCTGCATTTCCTTGTATTTTCTGATCTGGAACTCTTTTAAGTATTCACGAAACGTAACCTCACTGCCAATTTCGCTCCCAAATACAGTTAAGCACTTGAATAACTTAAAGTGGAATTCATGATAAACCTCTTTTCTCTGACATACCGTGTTTGAATCCTATTTAGATCTGATGCCGATGAAGTACTCGAGACAAAAAGATACAAAACTTGCATAAATGTGATCTTCGCTTCAATGCATTGTTTCTCACGTAATTGTCGAGTGAATTAAATAATAAAAGATGAAGTGGGCGATCCGCGTGTCATGCAGAGGGGAAATGTGCCGAAGAGGAAACACCTTTTTTCATTCAATATTTTTATGCTACTCGAATATTCAGAGATGTTTCAACCTAGTTTTGGTCCTTAACCTTTTAAAGCCCAATGGTAACCACATATCCCGCCTGCTTTAACACCCTATAGGTCTTCATTTTGTATAGACCTTCTTGTGTTTCGCACGATTGTTACTGTAAACAGAGATTATTTCCTTAAATTGCGGAAATAACTTGATCTTTGTGATGGTAAAGAGTTGTATTATTTGCGGTACGGACTGAATTCTTAAAAAAATATTCAATTAAACTACGGCTGGTTCATACTTTTTACATATCGACTTCAAAAGGTTAATACAAGTTAAGAATCCGATTTAAACGTTCTGTGTAAATTCAAATCTAAACTGTTGTGAATCCAAAGAAAGTTAAAATTAAGATTTGATGTTCCCATGAACATACTGACTCCATCTTCAGGGCTAAGAGGTATGTCCTTCCAAAACACTGGTCCCTACCTATAAGTTAACGTGTTGTTACAACGCAGAAAACCAAGATCAACGCATTAAAAAACTGCAAATATTTTCCAGAATATCAAATTTCTTGCAGGCTTATACACAATTATGTTAAGAAAATTGTTTAACTTTCCCTTTTATGGGAGCTGCAGGAAACTTTTCTAATTGAGATTGCTAGAAGGAACAGTTTTGTGTTACGACACTAAGAAAAGTCAGTTCTGTTATTTAGATATAAGTACCCTAGACTGTGGTTTTTCCTTTACGTGATTCTGCACTGCAAAGATTGCAACGAATCACACCAGCAACGTTAGTCTAACCTCGGTCTAATACATCACTTACAACTTTGATGTTATTACCAGTAATTTTAAACTTTTAACTTTCTTCTTCATACTAAAATTCCAGGGTGTAATGGGGTCATCAATGTTAATGAAAATAGCCAAAGATTAGAGACATTTATTTTTTGCTTGTTTCAGTTAGGAAGGGGCGGAGACGGCAAACATGATTCTTACTCCTTTGCCCTTTTAAGCCCGTCCTATCCTTAATACAAGACACTGACTAAATCACTGCAGTCAGTTTTATAAGAAAATTTCTTAGAGCTATAAAGAAGAAAAAGCTAACTTTGTGGTAGCAGAAACCAAACGTTAAGAGCCTCCAATACTGAAGACAGACATTGGATTCGTACTGAGGCTATTCCATTCACTTCTAGTTCTCAGAACTTCCTTCCAAAATAAATCATAATGTTATCCACAAGAGAAAATAAGAAATTCACACAGAAGTTTGGTTAGAAAACCTGATATAAAGATAATCGTGGTGAAACATAGGTTTAGAAGAGAGAATAATATTAAATTAATTTCTAAAACATGGTATGGATTGGATTAATCTGGCTCATGATACGGCCCACTGGCGGGCTTTTGTGAACAACGTAATAAACGATGGGCTTAAACAAAGATCTGAAAGATTCTTGACTATCTGAGCGACTACCAGCTTCTCAATAATATTTTATGCAGACAGTTATAAGAAGTATAACTGACTTAATTCTGTATACATAATTCTTTGAGCTTGGCTGTTGAGTCTGTTTAAGTTATTGAACATGTCTCAAGTTGCATTGTTTAAAAAAAACTGCAGTTAACACAAATATATAGGTAAAATTTTGAACACGTTTTCTACAAAAATTCACAGCGTGTTTTCATACAAATAACTAGCCTTTATATCTCATTGAATTTTCCAGTGGATTAAACATTGCGAACCTGCCAACAACGCGACAGCTTATGTTTTATAATTCTGAGATATAAGAAAAAAGATTATGCAATTCGGTTTTTAATATTTATGTTTATGGGCATATTTACTTTCACACGTCACGTGATTCAGAAACATTCCATAGTTCCAAACCTCGTAATACCGTCAGACATATTACCGGTCTGAGTTATAGTAAGTAACTCGGCACGTACACAGCTAAAACCATCTTCCTCCGCCCAGATCAATATCAGCAAAAAGTACGAGATGCAGGTCTGCCTAAAATCCTAAAATATGATGTGTGCGATAAATTTAAATCCTGTTTTGTGATTCTGTGTTACACCGCGTGATCGTATTCCTGTGTTGAAAAACAATATGTATTTTCGTTTTCATATTTCCTTTATCCATTCCAAGAGGTTTTGCGTCTCATTTTCACGATCTTTAAAGAAAACATCGCTTTATAATCCCACTTACTTCTCATGACTCGCTTAAATCTGCACGTTTCAAGAAATGAATGTTTTATTTAAAAGTTTCTGTGTTAGAAGTATTCAATAAGGCTTAGTAACAGCTATACAGGGGTTCGAATTTTAAAATGACTTAAAAAACGGGGTTCTCAGGCGTGGATTGAATTCATTTCGCCCGAGATAGGGACCGGTGGATGGCTATTGTGAACAGGCAATGAATCTTCGTGTTCCATAAAAGGAGAAGAATTTCTTGAATATATGAGCGTATGCTACTATTATTAGCTACTCAATAAGGGCCCTATTCCATGGAGCTAGACTCAGTATCGACATTGTTCAGAATACCATCACTCACGCCACCTAATCTTAATAACTTGAAGCTCAAGGACATAAGAGGAACTCTCCTCCAGTGTGTGAAGAAATAAAATTTTCGTAACATAATTATTTATTTATTAGAGTATTGCTTGATAAACTAGGAACAAATGCTAATTTGAAGACAACTGCAATTCACTTTTTATAGCGCGCTGGTGAATTGAATATTTTATTTGTGATTTCTGTTACAGACACAGATTTATTTACACCTCCCAATCCAAGGCACCAATCTGAACATAGACCCGATCCATAGAGCGGTGTTGTATGTTATCATATTTTATGTAAGGTACTACGTTTTCTTAGAGCCACGGCCATTCTTACCACATGTAACATTTGAGGTTCTCAAAGAGGTGAAGATTTCGACGCTGTTCTGGATGGTGACGCCTCGTCGACTTTTCCACACATGACGTCACAACCCTTTCCATATTTTATGTTAGGTACGACATATTTGAGAGCGACACGCTATGTTATCATATTAAACAAACACTATGAAGACATCTCTCCAAGAGCGGAAAACGAGCATTCATGTATATTACACCTAACCCAAAGGACGGGAAGAGTAAATGCCCAGGGCGAGAAAAGTCACCCCTCCTCCAATCCTGCCATTTTGTCACACAACCTCGTTACTGGGTGTCGTTAAGACCAACCGAGTAATTTCCAGTTAGCCTTTTATAACAAGATATTAAATGAGAAGGGAAGAATTCTGGTTACAACTCTACGTTCGCCTTGGGCGACCTGGATAATTTCGGTCAGAACTAGAAGCATATTACTTCCAACTGCTGCAATGTCTCTGCTAACCAAGATCCTTTACTACTACTACGCGTGCCAGAGCGTTCATCACACAAGCAGTTCAGACACAGGACTTGGTTCTGGGTTCTCAATTAGCCATTTAAAGTCTATTGTAACATAACTGTCGCACTGACTGCCAATCTATAAGCGTGTTTTCTTTCTTTCTTTTTTTATTAAAATTCTAAGCGCAAACAGCAAATCAACTGATCTCCAAAACGGTTAAGTGTTGTGTTTAATTTGAATTACGGGCTGACATAAAATAGTGGAAGTGTCCGCAGTGTTACTGCGAGCAGCCACCGTGACGACCTGGGCGACCATGGCGACCTTGACATCCTGACGATAGTGGAGACATTGAATACTATACAGTAAATTACGAGGACGACCGTGGAGTTAGCGCGACCGAGAGTCGGGCGTCGCGCAAGATAAAAGTGTTTTACTAGTTGCGCTGAGTTTAGCATAGGTTAGGTTAGGTTAGGTTAGGTTAGGTTAGGTTAGTTTAGGTTAGGTTTAACTAGGTTAGCTAAGGTAATGTTAGGTTAGGTTAGGTTAGGTTCTATAAGTTATGGTAAGGTAAAATAAGGTAGCGTAAGATAATAGAGTCTACTGCATTCTGTCAAAGTTTCGAAGTCACCGCATATAAATTATAACAAATAATAATTTTTAGTATAATTGCGTCGTAATTTTCATTAGGCGCTGTGACAGAGAAAGAGCAATAACTTTGTCTGGCTTCTGAAGGAAGGCGACGGGAAACCAAATGCAGTGGGGAGGGAAGAGGACTTATGGGAAATACGAACACACGCAGTTGTGTATTTGATGTTCAACTGATTAAATTTAGAAGGAACGGCACCCTCCTCTCACCCCCGCACTAATTTCCCCACATTTCTCGCCCTTCGTTAGTTTCCTCTCTGATGTCAATACTGAACTTTCATAATGAATTCCTGGAATGTAACGAACCTTTGATCACACTTGGTTCCCCCACTCTGGGATTACGCGTTTCTCCTAACTGAAAAGGCTTCCATTTAATATTTTCTTTAAATAAAAGGTTTGCCGTCATCTCACACAAACAAATCTTGAAGAGTGTGTAAGAAACATGAAAATATTTCATGAACCACATTTACTCTCTTTAAATTTGCGTCATATTAATCATCCGTATGTACAATATCGGCTTTCGGAGATGAACCGCATGGAATATTGAGAATTATCCAGCGTTTCGACAAATAAGAAAGTTGTCCTGTTCAGGGTGACTATGTCATGTTTGAGCGTTTTGGTAGCCTTATACAGGACAGAGAGTAGGCAGTTAGTTTGGTTTTATGGAGTCAGTTGTGCAGCAAAAGAGTGGGCAGGTATTCAACAGGAGACGAGCACGTAGCTGAGAAAGAGAGGTGACGAAAGAAGATTTGGTGGCCATATGACATTTAGGCAGTACATAGTTATTCTTAACCGACTGCGATGGTCTGATTGCTGTTAAGACGTCCGTCCGTTGTGAAATCTATCTGTTCCAACGGTCTTGAATGCAATGCCACTGATTGCACATGTAAAATTGTATTTCCTTGGCGACATATGTGGTGTAACTTTAAGGGAAGCATGTGGTCACTTTGAAGAACCAATTTATATATTTAAAATATCGAGTTCAGTATGAGTTGATAATAACAAATAACGTATTAACAAATGAGCTAAATAACGTAACGCAAAATATCTGCCAGCGTAATATGCCTATACATCCCCCTGGTTCGGCCACATCTACTTGAATATATATTTACATAGCAAAATAAATTTTATAATTTTAGATATAATTTACAAGAACAATTTTATCTTTGCTTGAATTCGAATGCGACAAAACATTCCAAAATTGTGTACGAGCACCATTTTTAGACACACAAGGAAAATGAGTTTTTTAGCACACCGCTCATGAACAAAATGGCCTCCAGCGGACGAGGGCAGGGGCGAAGATGATATGACGCACACCGAACGTTTCAGATAGCAAGTACGGGGGCAGAGGAGAAAAAACTTACTTCAGGAGAGAGGAGCTGAGGAAATTAGGAGTCAAAAGAACGCCGGGAACGTTTTCAAGGAGGAAATAAACGAAAAGGAGGGCGGAAGAAAATATGGAATGCAAGTTTTGAAAGTGCGCGGATGGATGTATCCTGTAAGAAAGGGTGCCGATGGTGGAATACAGAGAAGGTGTAATTAAACTACCTAGAAGAAGAAGTTGATCAACACAAAGGAATGACACGCAGAAATATGGGGCCGGTAGAAGGCTAGTAACCGTGATATTAAAATTTACTTTTTTAGTCTACTCTGCTATCATTCTCCCTTCGAAGAGACTTGTGACCCCAAAAAGGAGAGGAAAATCGTCAGACACAAACTCGTTTTGCGAACTGCAATTGTTTGAGCAGAGCTCTTAAGGGAAGATTATTTGCCTTGGGCATAAATCACTTTTAATTGATAACTTCCACTTGCCTGTCCAACTCCCCTGCAGACTCTGCAACTCACATAACTTACAAGGCTGCAGGCGGAATTAGTTTTGTGTCATCTCTTTTGTGGCCTGCGATGCGAGAAAAAAAATCCATCCGCACAGTCCCTGCGGCAGGCAACCGCTAACAAGGTGGCAGAATATCGCATATCGAGTACTGCTAGGAGCTACCAATTAATTGGCTCGCATCACGCTCTCCCCCTTGCAAGGAAACAAACCCTCTAGGTCAAACTAGAAACACCCCATGTCATGATGTCAACCAAAAATAAAAATCAGATACTATCCCCCTCTGCCAACAACATAACCCTACAAACCACGGATTTTTCGATTCCTTCGTTAACCCTTCAAAACCCAATTGTAACCACATGAACCACCTGTTTTATTATCCATTTTTTGGCTTATTATTCTTAAGATCGTATATAGATTTTTTTCATTAAAGGGCATCAACCAGTTGATCAAAGTAATGATGAATATTTGTGTTTTCTTTCAGGTGCCGACAGAACTCTTAAATAATATTTAGACGAACTTCGACTTAAAAAATTTAAAACTGCATATAGCAAGACCCTCCTCACCTTCCTTCCTTCCTCCACCTATAATTTATCCGCCTTCTCCACTTAAGAAATTCCTGCCTTTTCTTTTACCTACCTTTACCAGAAGGACCAGTGGGCAGAGCCTGTGAACCTTCATAGTATAAAATGCATCTACGTTTTGCCCGTTAAACCTAGTACGATTCCGAAGACGCAAATAAACAAGGACCCATAAATAACTCTTTTATCTTAAGAATAACATCTGAAGATGGAGCATCTCAATGAAACCAAAGATACACGTAGGTTTCTTTCGGCCGCAATATTGCTGTTGTACATTCTCAACAAAAATAACTATCCTAACAACAACTGCATCACTTCAAGAATATGTATGACAACATTAAATTGAGGGACCCTACTTCAGAGGAACATTCATTCCAGCTGCACCGACGGGTGACGTCACATGAAAGGAAAAGTCGAAAGAGAGAGGAAGATGTTTGAAGCACATCTCTGGGCTGTGCGTAAACAATCAAAACACCAACCTTTGTTTCTCGGACATACGTTTGCTGTGAATGCTGGGACGAAACCAAACACTATGCTATGCAATCAGCACTTACATCTCCTCGATAATTATCGAATTACGTATAGTTCGTTTATAAACCTGCAGAGGTTGTGAGGGGCACAACCAGAACGAACTAAGTGTACATGAATATTAAGCTGTAGGAGCTGAATTACAGGGAGGAATCCAGTTGTGAATTTTTTCCCCAAATAATTACTTACTCTAACCATATGTAACGTTCTTCATAGTCAATTCTACTCGAGGATGGAACTATAATCTGAAATAGGCCAGGGCTCCCACCTTCCAAATCCTTAGCTACTCACAATTCATAGAGTTTCCAATAACATTCGACCTATGAAATTGGAATAGTGTCGTTAAATATGCTTCGAATACATTATGAGTTACACTGGGTCAGAGGTGAATAACAAAACAGACATAGTGACATTCAGAAAAAAATTTAACTTGCGTGTACACAATCAAATGACAATGTATCAGAAATTGATTGACAGTTTAATTAAAGAATCTGTGTCAATAACCGAGATGATTTTGCTTCAATTATAGTAGGTGATAATAGGTGAATAATGGATAAATTTGATTATGGAGAGACAGGGAATCTGTTATAACAAATCTCTCGTATTTGTGCTGCGCGTCAAAGGTAATGTCTGAAATTGCAGTCTACAAGCTAACCACGGAAGCACCAAAATGCACAACAAATTACGTTGTTGAATTATCTGATGTTGAGTACGTGGGAAAAATTGATTAAACGCTGAAAATAATTTCTGCTTACAAATATGAATGCAATTACTAAGTTCACTAATATATTAAAAAATCCCATGTCACAATTCCTTTCTCAACAAAAGAATCAGGTCGCAAGCTTCTATTATTCTCAGAATTCTGTGCTAAATCCAAAGCTATCACGCTAAATCTTAAACAAATGAGGGAGATTACACGTTCGCCTATCGATGTCTGAAAATGTTACAGACAGCCAGACAAAATTCAGATATGTAACAGGATACCCAAAAACGAACCATAAATGTTCCCTGGGAACCTTTAGAAATATATGTAGTTTAAACGCTACCACGTTTTATCTTGAATTTAAAAAAAATAATATCGAGACGCGTTGCGTAAGCAGCCTTAAATTTCTAGTGACGTCTAACATCCTGCGTTTAAACTTACGAAATATGACACGGAATACTTCGCGCTAAAGAAAATATTCCTCGTTTTCGACATGTCAGCGCGTATGTAAGTTTTTATTTCAGCGGTGCTGAACACCAGTATTCCAAATATGTCAGATGCTTTGTTCGTTAATTACTTAAATTAGTTTGAGGTTTCGGACCCTTGGATTCTACTTGCAGACTTGTTGAGTTGCTAAGCAGTTAGTTACTTAGAACAGCTGCTTAGTTGCCTCCAACGTTTGCACTTTAAGTGCAATTTGTTACTTTGTTGGCTAGTTAGATTAGTTTTGCAGTATTGGACATTTAGATTCTAATACCAGAGTGTCTGTTGTTTTGTTGGTTAATTAGCAGCTTAGATTATTTCACTTTTAGTTAAGTTTACTTATAAATTTCAGTACACGCGCTACATTTTGTACTCCACATACCGGAAGACAGCACAAACGATCAGGTAAAACGTATCATTAGTCAGCTCCAGTCAGCTAGGCATTGTTAGACAACTAGCTGAGGCTTACATACACTCTGGTGAAAGCCTGGCTAGAACTGGCTAAAGATGCAGTTAATCTTATCTGTCCTGCTGTGTTCCAGTGTCTAAATTTTCACTCAACCACAAAAGTAAGACATTTCTCAAAGTGTTAGCAGGGCTTATACGATTTGTACACGCCCCGTACCTGAGAAGTGTATATCGGTTCTGTAAACGAGTTTATAGTAAAGATGACTATTGTATAAGTTAGTACAGACACGTTGTTTAAAATTGTGCCCTTTTATATTGTCCTCAAGATGTAAATTATATTTCGCACATCATATGACAGTTTTATTTGTAATTAAGAAATATTAATACCCTCAGAAAAAAAGTTTCAATTTACTGCCAGTAACAGATCTGAACAAATTGTGGCGCTGTAACGGGTGCTGACTATGGCTGATGCAGCGTTGTTTATAAAATGATATTAACCATTTGAACTTGTAGCTCGTCTTAAAAAAAATTAATTTAGCCCGAACCGCAAAGGAAACACCACAATTCACCAATCAAAGATAAATTCCCTAACTTTGCTTATGGTAGTAATCCTTGTTTGCACAGAATTATAGGAAACACATTAAAATACATGTTTATTCATTATTATTAAAGCAGGTGGGACATTATTTACAAATATCCTTAAAAAAGTTAATTTGCGATTGATATATGGCTGTGT
Organism: Zootermopsis nevadensis; assembly: GCF_977971745.1. NCBI lineage: Eukaryota > Metazoa > Arthropoda > Insecta > Blattodea > Termopsidae > Zootermopsis > Zootermopsis nevadensis. The sequence continues at coordinate 5,703,071 of NW_028259157.1, forward strand.
AAACTTTGTCATCTATAACCAAGTAATTCTACTCTCCGCCTAACTCCAGAAGACAATCATGGCGACGTAACTTTTGTATATGACACAGAGTAAATTCGACATAACTAAAAGTAAGTTCTCAGAGTGTAAGCTCCAATTCGAGTGTTTTGTTAGGTTAACAGTCTCGAGCACGCAGCATTGTATATAACACGATATTAATCCGGAACATTCTTAGTCAATATTACATCTCCTCTTGTAGGACAGAAGGATGTCTGCAGACCAAGCGACTGACAAAGTTGTAATTGTTTCCGTGTCTGCAACTAGAAACTTTGGCCGTACTGTTACCACAATGGCGCTGTACAGCTTTAACTTCAATTAGTTAACAACAGCACGACTCGACCGCAGCTGTTTTACTGTCCTCGGCTATACTTCTGGCTTATCTGGCAAACTAGCATCATTCCACAACGTTGGTATAAACGCCCTACATCACAGTTCTAACATCATCTTAGTTCGTAGAATAATATTAATAAAACAATAAATTAGACGGAAATTATTCGACAGGTTTAAACCTATAATTTTTTTCAGTTTACAAAAACACATCTGTGTGAATCAGTACTATGTACAAAGAGAAATTACTAAAGGTAAAGGTAAACTTATCCCTGTGCTTCATTAATCACCACGCCATAGGGAGGTGGAAGTTAAAGCATTCTTTTCACACCAGGAGGCGAGTGGTAACTTTCACAATCTAGCCAGTAAACCCCTGAGAATGGAACCCGGCAATGCAATGGACAGTAGGATTTTGGATCCCAAAGTCCGTCTGGACGTTGTTAGGGAGAGACATTCCTGTCCTTACTCGAAATCGAATCCCTGTCACCCAGTGATTATACTGATTGTGCTGTCCTCGCTCTCGGAACAGAAGGACGACGAGAAAAACAGTATGAATTTGTATGATTTGAGGTTCTCACAGCGGTGAGTATGAAGATTTCTGTCTTCTGGGTTGTTGCGCTGTGTAGTCTGGTCGATGTTAACCAACGTTTCAGAGGTCATACTGCCTCCGTCATCAGGGCGATGAGTATGAAGATTTCTGTCTTCTGGGTTGTTGCGCTGTGTAGTCTGGTCGATGTTTACCAACGTTTCAGAGGTCATACTGCCTCCGTCATCAGGGCGGTGAGTGTGAAGATTTCCGTCTTCTGGGTTGTTGCGCTGTGTAGTCTGGTCGATGTTTACCAACGTTTCGGAGGTCATACTGCCTCCGTCATCAGGGCGATGAGTATGAAGATTTCTGTCTTCTGGGTTGTTGCGCTGTGTAGTCTGGTAGATTTTTACCAACGTTTCAGAGGTCATACTGCCTCCGTCATCAGGGCGATGAGTATGAAGATTTCTGTCTTTTGGGTTGTTGCGCTGTGTAGTCTGGTCGATGTTTACCAACGTTTCGGAGGTCATACTGCCTCCATAATCAGGGCGATGAGTATGAAGATTTCTGTCTTCTGGGTTGTTGCGCTGTGTAGTCTGGTCGATGTTAACCAACGATTCAGAGGTCATACTTCCTCCGTCATCAGGGCGATTCATCCCTATGCGTGCTGCATCCAACATCTATCTCATCGTCCTTAATTTAATCACCCTAATAATACTGGTGAAGAGTAAAGATTATCTAATAAACGGTTTCCCCGTCCACATGTTTCTTTCATCCTCCTTGATCAACATAATCGCCCCATAATTTCTTTAGTAGCCTGTCTTCCTAAATATACTGCAAGTAACTCATGCCAATCTTTTCCTATTTATCAGATCTTATTAAATACGCTAAAACCTCCTCTTCAGTATATACAGTTCTCCAATTACAAGAAAGCCAACACCGGGCTACTACGGTTCGACCTTTCATGCCATTAGCATTCCTTTGTGCTGAGAGAAAAGTGTTTCCTCGGAAGAAGTCTTACTGAGACTCTTATACAAAACAAATGGCAGAAGAAAATAAGAAAAAGAAAAGAATGTAAAACATTAAAGTACGCGGGAAGTGATTCCGTTAACGAGATTTCAATACAAAATGAATCCGGTATATGTATATGCCGGTTTGGTACGAACGTAATTACAGTAAAGTTGAATATAGGTGTCTCCAGGTTCTTGTACCGTGTAGTCTGGTAGAAGTTTATAAAAGTTTCAGAAGTGTTTGTTGTCTCCATCACCAGGGCGATCGTCCTTATGATGAAAGCAGAAAACACTTCTAAAACTCTGATAAACTTCTACCAGACAACACGGCACATCGACTTAGATGAGAGGCATCTTCTTACTCGCCGCTGTCAGAACATAAAATCTCACACACAGTAAAGTTAATGCTATCAAACCCCATTCGGGCAGAAATATTCATCTACGTTCTACTTTGTCACACAGTGGTGGTGTTGGCGGCCTTGAGGAAACAATTTCGCCGTCTATGAAAAATCTACCACGTAACTACTCAGATTGTCTCTAAATTACGTCGTATGAATTGAAAAGACCACAAAGGGCTGAAGCAGAATGTTGAAAGAATTAAACACCACTAGAAATACCTAAAACGTATTGTTTTATGGGAAGAGGGATATGGTAACTTGCCCAAACATGAAGACAAGCCATACTTTTCTAAAACCATATAGAAAACAGTTAGTCATGAACGGCTGAGGGGAGGGTCTAGACACGAGTAAAAGAATGGCTGAAGTTGGGGGGGGGGGGGGGGGCCTATCAGGATACAGACATAGGAAAGAAATATGGCTCTTCTTCCTCATTACGGATGAGTGCGTCCATCTCGTCTTATTACTATAAACCAGAAAGCAAGGAAAGAGAAACGAAGCGCGCTGAAGGAGGCAAATCTGGAATGTCATGGCATCCAACATGGAAGTCAATAAGGAATTGTCTTCACCGGAATAACAGGAAGGGAATCAGTGACATGAAATGAATAGGTATTGCTCCGACACCAGATATAACTCAGCTTACCTAGGTTCAATTACTCTTAAATAATAAAAATATATATTTATTAACGAAGCTGTGTTAACTGCGTGGTTTGCGTTGTACAAAACGAGGAAAGACGAGTTGGTTAAACAAATTTAATTCCGAAAAGAAGCTAAAATGATATTAACATGGCCTTCGTAGAACACTGGTTTAGAACTTAAATAGAGCAAACTGCGAAGAACACGAAAAATACAGGTAAGCATGGTTGCTGACATGAGCATGACCCACGAATATAAAACAGGAAATTCTAACCACAACACGTTGATGTTTACTAAGTGTTTAAGTACAATTACGTCTCTGTTTTGATTCCAAATAAACTAGATACGAATAGAAGGAAAATTAACTCGTTCGTGGTGTAAATAGCGTGCTGCTTGAAACCACGATTCAGCATTTGATGCTGCGTTACAACCCAAATGATGAAGGAGAATTGAAAATGGTTGTCTTCTGGGTCGTAGAACCATGCAGTCTGGCAGAAGTTTACCAACATTTCAGAGGCCCTTGCTGCCCTGATGATGTAGGCAGCAAGTACCTCTGAAACTTGGTAGACTTCCACTAGACTGTACGGTGCTATAAGCCAGAAGACAGCCATCTTTGTGCTCACTGCCTTAAGAACCTCAAATCCTATTAAGCAGAACTAAGGCTACATACTGCATCAAGTTTTCGTTAAAATTAGTGGTACCTATAGAAAAATAAATTTAAAATTCATTATAATATAAAATGCATCCAAGACAACAAAACAGGACGATGGCATGTATTTGCTCTGCGTTGGGCGGAAAAACATCTTAACGTTAACTTCGGCCAGCCAAATAACAGCGTTGATAGCTGTGGAGAGTACATTCGACCAAGCGGAAGTTTTAGTCGTGGGCACAGAAATGTCAAGTAATCTATTAATTATTGTAGACTCAAATATTTATTTAAGAACATTATTAGTAACATCTAAATATACAATAGGCCAATCAAGCAAAGCATTTTTGTCGTAGGTGAATCCATCTTGGCGCCATAAGGGTTAAGCTGCGTTTTATGTTTCTACATTCCTTCTGCAGATGGACGGCTTACGTGTATATTTTATGTCGGTATCTAATATTTTTTTATAATTTTATGTACATCACCCGAGAAAGTATTAACAGCCTTTGTAACCCCCAAAAAATCCACCTTTCAAACGGCTGTTTCTCCTAATACATCTAATTGGCATAAGTATTTTTTTTAAATAATGGACTTACATATGAATATCATTTTTGCAGGAAGTGTACCGAAGAACAGAACTGTGTCTGCCAGAAGTTGGCTGCACAAGGGAGAAGCAAAACTGTCAGATCATGTGGATTTTCGCATCACTAAACCCCCTCTCTTACCCTTCATAGGGTAGTACAGCACAAAGAATATCCGACTGCCCAAATATAAGGAGGATGAGATTCGCAGAGAAGTGATTGGACGATAAGGAAGCCGGAAAGGCCGCTGGTGGGAGCGAACGCACTTTCATATCAAGCCATTTTTCATGCCCTGCTCGTCGGCTGAGAAGAAATGATTTATTGTAGCTCATCACAGCCAAAAGGCACGGTGGTGTGTACTGGCATAAGCTGAGTGGTGCAAACTCTCAATTTTACGGTAAATAGAGTGATCCGGGGAATGGGCGAGGGTGCAGATGAAGCCGGGAGGCTCCCCTCAACAAACAAGTATCCGTCAGCCAATCACAGTCACAGCAACAAACTCCCTCGCGTGACGACTTGGAAACGTCTGCCCTTTGAGTCACTCAGATGGCAAGTCTGCAGCAAATGTCACACAAGTCATGGTTCGTCCTGGAATTCGTACAATGAATTGTTTAACGATTCCCACAGTTAAACTGCTGACTTCTCTGCCTTAGGTAACTTATGTAATAACACTATGAGCCACTTTAATTAAACTATTTCCCTGGTAGCTGAACCCGCTGGTCCAACATCAAAGCCCGCTACCGGACACGATCCTAAGCCAACTCCATCCATATTCCATCCTCACAGCCATCTAAAATCCATCTTGATATTATCCTCCTATCTCCTTTTTGGTCTGCCCAGTGATCGTTTTCCAGAAGAATTTCCCACCAAAATTCTGAATGTGTCCGTTGCCTCCTCCTTAAGTCCATACAATTCATTCAATTTCGAGGCTTTGTTGTTGTTTTCGTAACAGAACCACTTTAAAAGTTTTACAAAGTACCAGTCAATTATCCAAAGCCCATTTATCTGTAGGGTGGTGGTCTCAGCTTGACTGTAACATGTAATTACATTTTCTTAACAGCTCGAAACAGTGTCTTATATTGAGTGCAAGTCGACTCATCACATAAGAAAAATGAAAAAGAGACATAGGCAAACAGAAAAATAAAATAAAAAATTAATTAATATCTGTTTAAATGATAATGAAAAATGTACATACATGTTTTTCAATGTGAATGCGTTTTCTATGTACACATAAATAAAAGTCCCTACTTTGCTTCATGGATGACAATAATTCTAATAGAATATAGGTTTCATTAACCTTGTTTCTTCGATTATCCTGGCTCATGCTTCCCCAATTATCATGGATAATCGGCGCTCTGCTACTACTCCTGATTCTGTCTTTTTAGACGAGGCTAAACGTTAGATAATACAACTATCTGTTGAGTCAGCAATATATGTTGATAATCATTTGCTGTTAAGGTACTCTGGGTCGCAGATAATATTTATAAACGTCAGTGTTGTTAAGTTCATTGCCTTGGTAACGCTGTTAGGATCTACTAGGTATCGTTATTGTAACCTCGGTATAAGATTAAATTTGAGATTGTGAAACGTAAAATCTTATCATATTCTTGGACTGGGCAAAGATAAGAAATAATAATTTTTGTTACTTAACATTAGTTAATTTGAATTTTTATATGAAGCTGTCTGGAAATAATGAACAAAACAAAAGACTGTTCACTCATCCAGGGCCTTCTATGTGCATGTATCTATGTTACAAAACAGATGTTAAGTGTAATAACTTCGCATCTTTCGTGATTAAGCAAACATAAGTAATGATCTATTTTTATATGCCGCTTTGTTACACTATTCAATAAAAAATTTTAAGTCCTCCTTTAGATTTTCCCATCATTATTAACGAGCATTTTTCTAGTTTAACAAAATCATGATATGCATTTTTCCATTTAATCAAAGAACATAAGAAGTTGATTTTTTAATCAGTCTCAGGATCGCCGTTTGACCTGAATACTAAATGTAACGCTGTGCACGCGTCCTATTTTACATTACATTTAAAACAAATTCAGATATTAAAAACGTTTAATATTTTAAAATACAGTCGTAAATATGTTTACCACGTGCCTATTAGATACTTTATATACACCATTCATCTTATTCTAGTTAATTTAATCAAGAAATAAATATGTTATTCCGTGTTACCTCATCTTATTATTCTAAAAGGACTTGAGACGAAAACCAAACCAACTGAACCTTACCATACCTCGTTGTAACAAAATTAATCATAATCGCCATCACCAAGTCGATATTAATCATTTTCCAAGAATCTCATTACAGAATGCTGAGACAAATTGGATATGGAACAAAGGATAAGTTGTTAAGCACGAAACTTTATGGTAACGTTTCATGTCACGAAGTGCCCTATTCGTGGGTGCATATCCAAGATCTTGTCTCTGTGTCAAGTCAGACACGGGTCCTAACGTCTACATAATACCGCTCTGCTGACCACACACGCAAATGTCAGTGGGGTGAGCACAACCAAACCATCTGCCACGTACAAGATAACGTTCTTACAGCCACGACAGTAATACTTCAGTGCTGACAGTCGTACAGTTCAACGCCATTTACACTGGACCTTCGCAGTACGCCTGTACCAACTCCAAGGACGAAGATGGCAGTCTTCTGGAATGTTTCGCCGTGAAGTCTGATAGAAATGAACCAGAATTCAGCTGTTCAGACGTACTACATTCATCATCAGGACAAATTAATCGCACCACTAAAAGTCAGTCAATTTCTACCGGACTTCACGGCGCCACGTCCTAGAAGACATCTTTATACTCGCCGCCCTGACAACCCGAAATCTTATCTCAAAAGACCTTTTGAAGAAACAGTTTCATGGAACGTTCTCAAACTGGGTTTAGAGTCATATGTTAGTAATAAGATGAGACAATGCTTTAAAACGGCATATTAATTTTTCAGTTTTTGGACTTATAACTTTCTTTACCCTTTCATGGGCAAACCGAAACGTCGCCTTGCAACACCCCGTAAGGATCCCCCATCACAAAATTTATTCCAAAACAATTCATTACCTTGAAAGCAATAACACAGACCAGACTGAAAATATTTCCAAATTATGCTTTCATTTTGCGTACTTTGCGTCCATGAACGCACAAAAGCAAATTAATACGCTCAGTACACCCCCTCGCATTGTCCACTGAAAGCCCCTGAATTTCATGTGTCACGTTTTCCCACAACGCCGACTACTCCGGAATGTCTGGCAGTCCTAATTCCATCACGTTCAGTCCGTACCTACTGCAATAAAGGCACCTGCACAATACGGAGTTCTGTTCGCAGACAGGCCGGGTTCAAACATGCCTTATTCAGTTCTCTCCAGGTGACTGTCGCGAGAGGGTCACTGTAAGTTACCACTGGGCACTCCAAACGGCGACCACCTGGAGTTACCTTGGTTCGGGAACAGCTACCCCGGGAATTGTCGTTATTCATGGACGTCCGCAATAACTTTCCCGAGTCAGACTGTTTTACCACAACGCGCCTCCCACGAACTCGCAGACTTCTTTCACACATGGTTAGTTGAGTTTTAGTTTCAGTCTGGAATCATAATATAATATAAGACGCAACTTTCTTTTCGTAACATATTCCAGCCTGTCTAAAACAGATTTTGAATTAAATGAAAAACTTTTCTGATATGTACGAATATTTCTCGGGTCGCCAGAATGGATGTGTCATGCCTACAACAAGAGAAATATAATTCAATACGAAAACGTAAAGACAAAAACGAGGATTTAACTGATTATAATGCAGTTTAATATTTGTTTTCTGGTCATATAATTTCCTCCCGAGCTGTGTTTCCTGGAATTTACCTGAGAAGGAACATTCCAGTCAAAAGTAGGATAAAATCAACCTCGACGCGTAGACAATACTATAATGAAGTACAAGAAAGTAAATAAAGAAAGAAAGAAAAAGAAAAAGACAGACATGAAAACAAAGAAACACAAAAACAACTGAATAAATAACCTGCTCAATGTCAGTAACTGTAAAACAAAGAACCATCAATTTCTGACATGATTTGGGTTACTAACGCAAAAAGCCTGCATAAATTCATGGCCTTTAACCTTTTAAAACCGAGTGGTAACCATTTATACCACCTGCATTAACAATCACTTATTCTGCATTTTGCATTTATAGGTCTTGTATGATTCCCATTGCAAACAGCGATTATGTCCTTGAACAGAATTAAGCTTTCGACCTTTGTAATGATGAAGTGCTGTGTTCTCTATGCGGTACAGACTGAGTTCGTAACTACTAATTAGAAGAGCTTCAGCTTCAAAGGATTAATTTTCGATGTGCAATGTGCAATGTACGTTATCTGTCAGCACTGTGAGATTTCAGGTTCTCACGGCAACATATCTTCGAATTACATATGAGAGTAAGTTTCTTGACGATCTAAGTTACTGTAAACTTTTTATGACAGACTCTAGAAGCGCACATAGAATCATACGACCCACAATGAATGAGGGTAACTCAATCACACTTCGCTCACTGAGATGCGCCTTGCAGTGAGATTTCAGACACACAATTTCCCATCCCGTATTCTGTCTTGTGCTACACCTGTCACCTTGGAGTATTCAGTTTGTGTCGGCGTTACAGCACGAAGCTTAACATAAAAGCACATCTTCCATGTAGAGAAACATTTTCTTAACACAGCTGGGGACGACAGTTTCTATCAAGACAAGTTGGCGGGCACATTTTACCACGACAACTATTTTCCATTCCGTGGAAATAGCGAAGCTCCGTCTCATAGAATAACTGCAGCATCAGGCAACATTTTGTGGTGCTTCAAGTCCCCAGTCGAAGAGATATGAATGGACTCTCGACGTCTCTTAGAAGTCTAGCGGTGAAAAGTGTTAGGATCTATCATTCTTTTCACGTCGATCTCATTGGAATAAGATTTTAAATAGATGAGTAACGTATATTTTGACACCGCAGTGACCACTGCGACATTTCAATTCATGGTCGGATTAAATTATTGAATCACCAAATACAACCAGATTCTAGGAATTTAAAATATGAATGAAGATCACTTAAAATAAAAAGCGAGTGTCCAAGTATATCGGAATTCTCAAGAGCAATATTTCTAGCATGTGTGTCCTATATTGGTCATTTTTTCTTCATTTTCATTGTGCGTAACGTACTAGTAGATAGTAATGTTTTTCTAAGAAATCGTGCACATGTGTGTACCTATCGTTGGACAAAACTGGGCTGAATGAAAGGCAATGTTAAACCCACTGCATCAACTGCAGATGTGTAATAACGCTGAACAAAGTATAATTGTGAATAACGGGAACAGGGAATTAAAAGGTCGAAGAGTATTTCTTCTATGCACAGGTTTGCCTGATCCAATTTTTAAATTATAAGGCCTTTGTTCGAAATACATAAATTACCTATCGCATTATAAGAGAATATAATCGGAAATTATAAACAGAGAACACTAAGAGTACAGAGCATATTCCATTTGTAGCTGTTTCATTTAGCTATGAAGCAGAAAACATCTCTGAAACGTCGGTAAGCTTCTACCGGACAGCACGGAGCTACAACCAGAAGACAGCCAACATTTTTCTCACCGCCGTAAAAACCCCAAATCACGTATATTTAGTCATGGTTTAACATCGCTTTCAGTATATCTACACAGCGTCAAATTATCAGATTAATTACGAAACCATGGAAGGAAAATATCGTGTAATAGGATTAAATGACGGCACTATACTTGTATTGCCAGGTGGAACTGAGGACAACAACGATGAACCTTAGTTCTAAAGTTACGAAGGTAATCTCGGGAACTGGGACGTTCGATGTGCGGACTTGCTGCCTCGAGAGACGAAAATAATACTGAAATGCTCAAAGCATCCAGTATCGAGACCGAGAATCGAACTGAAAACCAATCAAATACGAGTCAGACAGAATGTCGGAGTTGAGCTCTCTCACTTCATAACCTAGAGGTCCCGCGTTATTAAATCTACATGGAGAACGGCCACGCTGAGATCAGTTTGTCTTAGGTTTCTTTGTATAGCAGGAAAAATGCTGAGATAGTACCTCAGAATGCTTCACGACGGCCTTCTTCAAAATCCTTTTAAATCAATTATTCACAATTATCCTACAAGGAAGTTTACTAATCAATAAAGCTGACAGTGTCGTTAAATAGCAAAAGAATTTATTAATACTGAATTAACTGTGTAATACGCATCTAAAGTTACAGAAACCTCCCGTTGTGCTGGGAAACTTTTGGTAATTTAGAACAAGAAGTAAACCTGGATTGTCGAGTAAAAACTGTTTTAAGTGGATTATTAACTTAAATAATAGGTCTTCCTAAAAGAAACTGCGTTTACCGAGTGAGAAAAAATAAGATTAGTGACAATATTGATTTTATTATTGTTAAATATTTATATCGTCTGAGGGGGGGGGGGGAATTTAGTTAATAAATAAATCACGAAATAACGATTTTCACTCTTACATAGCAACTTTAACGTACTCCCTGTTTCCAGGAAACACACGGCGTGAACGTCAAATCTATTTTATATCTGAGAAAGGGACGGGGAGCGTCTCTAACACCATCAGACAGCAAGCAAGGGAATTCGTAACAGTGCGAATTCCGTCACTGAATTTTGCTTATACATGACGCAAGATATTTCCGAGCTTCTTTACCATAACAGAAACACACGATCTCTTAATGAGACTCAGCTCAGGTTCGCATATTTTCACACTGTAATGTAGGTCTATCCACACAGTTTTAACTTCTGCACTAATGGAAATTAATGTTCCGTATGTCACCCTGACCACTTTAAATTCAAGAAAATGGCCCCCGGTACCTAATAAACAGGACCCTGAGTCGACCAGCTCACAGCCTAATCATTATTCTGCCAGAAAAGTTTTAGTTGCATAATGAAATTTGCTCTTATGTAGCCTAAGACAAAGACAATTAATTCTGGTTTTCCTCTGTTCCATTTCCCCACTGATTACAAGGAGCCACCGATGAACAAAAGAATAATATAACACTTAATCAAAAGCAGGTGAGTGTAATATCTCGTGAAATTTTTTTTTAAAAAAATCAGTCAGAATAGACAGTATCAGAGCCTAGATTTTAACCCGGAACATCCCGCATACGAAGCAGGAATGATAACCACATCACCACGTTTGACTACGTGGTTTGTGCAACTACAGTGAATTCATAATTAAATAACTTTTATATGCCCCCTCGCACACAAACACGAATTTAACTCTGCGCAATTTTTAGTTAATTTCACGAATGGGGCTACATTAATAACTCAAGGAAGTTTCGTCATATCACTTTATAACGGCGAAGCGGAACCAAATGTGCGTGTGACCATAAAAAGAACAAACGAAGCAAAGTGTAATTTACTGTGATAACTTGTACAACACTTCATTGCGTTTTGCGTCTTATACAGGCAACGAAAAGTCTGTAACTTAGCTACCTGAAGACATACATTCTTTTTACGCTTTGTCTGAGTTTCTGTGCGCACATTCAGAATTCCACACGCATTAACAAGTTAACTATCAGTTCTACAGGTCTTTCTTCAAAAACATACACTTGCCTATCTGGAAAAAGCAAGTCCAGACTCTTACAGGACATAAAATGTAATTACCTTGTTTATATGAGCCCACCAATGGAGAATATTCTGAGGCAACCTAATCCAGGCCATACTGATATTAACCCATTTAAGATATGTTTAAATATTATCCTGTCATAATGTGCAGGCTTCAGTAACGTCTTAAGGACATTATTTTTAGGCACTTCTTCATTCCTACGGCTGCTATATGTTTTACCCTGCCCCTCCCTTGACACTCGAGTCAAGGTCACCCACGCTGCTCAGGACAATTCAGCAAAACCCGTGCAGATGCAAAATGGTGTATTAGCGGGTAGACCATGTCCATTCTCGAACATTCCTCCGCATGGAAATCATTTGGTGGTGACTGTGAAGTATTTGAAAAGGGTAAATGAATACAGAGTATAGTCCACGGTTGTAATCTTGAGACTTGTAAGGAATACAGGAAGTCCTCCTTCACCCCACTTACTCACCCCGCAAGTCTCAAGATTACAGTCGTGGACTGTACATACATTTACAAATACTGCTCTGCAGAGACAGTTGCTTAGCAATATAAATACGGGGCAATCACCCTGATGATGGAAGCAGCAAATATCTCTGAAATGTCCGTAAACTTCTACCATATTAGGTAGGATTTTATTTAGGCTTTCACGGTGGTGAGTCTGAAGATGGCTGTCTTCTTTTACCAGACTACATGGCGTAAGAACCCGTAAAACAGTCATATTTATATTCCCCGCCGTAAGGACCTGAAATCTCACATCCTCGTCAAGCCGAGACGAGCAGATGAAGTCAGTAATGGTCGCCTGGTTACAGACATTCAATCAAAGCAGGGGCTCGGTCTACAATAGAACATTTGTGTGGCCAAGTAGTCACATTCATGAAATAACGTTATTTCAAATTGGTATTCGCCCAGCGATACATCGAGCTATGTGGTCTTCCTGCTGCGTTTCCTGGGGCTCCCCAATTGAATCCGTCCCGCCTCTTTTCACACAGCCGCTATCCAACGATTTGGCGGAGCATGAAATTCTCTATGAATGTGATGAACAGGTATAAGCAAGACAGACGCACTGGAAGAACACGACTGGTTCGCCGCCTGACTGAACTCACTTCCTCATTTTCTGCCAATGACCAAATGGCTCCCTCTAGCAGAGACGGATTGTGAGGTGAGTCATTTACTGGCTCCCTCAAGGGAAACCTAATATCGACAGCCTAGTTCACACTGAGCTGACGGTTGCAACAAATTATTTGAAAAAGTTTGAAAATCACTTATCACACCGAATACTTTATAGTTTAGTACTTGTCACAAACTAATATCTGTTTTAAACTAAAATTGTACGTCTGCATGTTCGCATATAACTCGAGAACGGAAAAAAAACATTTTATACCAAGTTTGGCTCGCTAATGTCTTGAGACTAGGAAGAGACTCTGCAAAGGTCAAAACGCAGAGTTCGAGTTCCGGTAATCGTGATTCCAGTAGCTCTAACCACGATAGAAGAACGACGCTAAGACCAAAGTTATTTGTTTTGGACGAGGATGTTACATGAACAAAGCGACAACGCCAAAGAACTTAGTCCTGGGTTTTTGTATCGTTGAAAATGGTAAGTTTAGGGATAACAATTTCAATGGTAGCATAGAATAATCATACCTGTGATAAGCTTTAGGGTAATAAAGATTTATAACAAGTTTTGTAAAATTCCCCGATGTAACAATGCGGGCATTGTTTCAGTACCTTTTATTTTCGTACCATAATTAGAAGCAAAATATTCAAAATTTAACTATACAAATTTAGTCTCTCTAGGATTGAGGATGTGTGAAATGAAGTGACGAAGAAAACATATAGTCCCAATAAACAGGAACTTAAATGAGTAGGGATAAATCAGACATAAAACACATACAGGAAATTATAAGTGCATACTCAGTTTTGGTCGGGAAATCTCTAAGAAAGAGACAACTCTGGTAATGAAGATGATTTTAAGTATACTATTAAAAGATTTACCGAGAAACAGTGTGTGACGTTATGGATTAAATTCACCTGACTCTTGATAGGGTTTAACATCAGGCTTTCATAAGAACGGTAATGAATCATGGGCATCCACAAAGGCATAGAATTAGTCGTCTTAATAACCACTAACTTTTGAAGGACAACCAGAATTACAAAACCCACACAGACTCGAACCCACCCCAGGCTGATGGATGCGAAGTTGTCCTGTTGAGCAGGTCGAGACAAAACTATCGTGCAAAGACAAGACACTGAGCCAACTAGCTCAAATGATTGTAGACGTCTCTACGCAATTACTACAAGACTAAACGTGCAGAGTTTGAAGTACGACGAGATAAGGGGAACTGTGGTCAATGATGCAAGATATCAGAGCCAAGCCATTGTTCTCGAAAATGCTCTCCACCTGCACAAGACACGGATGTGGAGTAGCAGAACCATTTGCAAACGAACAGAAGTAAAGCAGGTAACGAGCCTCATTTCTAAGTGAACGTCGGGACACAACGTATAAAATAGGCCACGATCAATTATTTCCACTTGACAACATGAAATCATAATCTCATCTAATTTGGTGCTACATAATGTGCTTGTATGTGGCTATATTTCTACAATTTAAAAACCTATAAAATTACGTTTCGGAAACTGGCTCTTTCTACACAAGGAAAAAATTCGACTCCACCATCCTATGCAAATTAGAAAGAGTTATTAAATAAACGAGGCAGTAAGAAATTTATAATTTCCCTGTACATGCTGTACGCCCCCCCCCCCCCCCCCCCCTGCAACATTCAACAGAAGTCAAAACTTTTACGTTTCCACTGTTTGTTTGTTGGTTCCTTTATTTTCATTTTAAGCCAAAGTGACAACAGAAGTGTCAGTGACAAATTACGAATGGGTTGAAGAAGCTTGTCTCCTTCCATCGCTTGACTTTAAGAACACATCTTGCTCTGTACGCTTCCACCATCCGCTGGTTTCATCACCACCCGAATGACAATGTAACTGAAATGTTACTAGAAGTTTCGCAGTCATCCTGTTACCAAGCGCAGATTCTGACTCAATAAAGAGAACAGAATGGGTGGTTTAGACTTCAGCTACAAAGCACCAGAAGGGTTACGTGGGTGGAGAAATGAATAGAAGATATTGAGAAAGTATGGAAACAAAATTAAAAAAGAAGTTACTAGCCAGCGTGTGTCAATAATTTCTATTCGCTAACCACGCCATGAATCATACCGATATCTTCCGCTTGATCGACCTCAAACACCACAGAAAGAGTGTCGAGACAGTCTACGCGAGTCTCATCATCTCATTGTGTTCATGTCACGGAGCCCAGCCCAGCCAACGCTGGCTTCTCGAACAATGCGGGACACGCCTCAAACATTTTGGGCTCTCAATATGTGACACAAGACTCCCTCCTCCTCCACAGAATACTTTACACCTACGCCGAACTCGATTGTATTCATAGGCGACAAATATTCCCCGAATAGTGTGCTGTCCTTAGGCAATGTCCGTACTCAGGGCTTCATAATGACGAGCTAATTACATAAGGTCGCCTGTGGCTTACTGCCTAGACATTTATCGACGCAGACATAAAATAATTCATAGGTGCTATGGTACACATACCCATCAGTCTCTATTCTCTGTCTCACCCGATAAAAATAAAGAGGAGAAATTACCTTCCGCCCACCTCACACGATTGGAGAGAGACCGATGTACATCCATCAACGTGGCGCGCATTCACAAAAAATAGTACCATTACTTAATAATCAATTTCTGTTGTTTACTTACCAGGAGATTTCACAGACCATTGCATTATATTATCTACAATTTTTATAATTTTATTAATCCCTGTAATAAATTAATTTTAAACATCACGAACAAAATACGCATTATCTTCTGACGATGATGCAACGCAATGAAAACCTAGCCGAAACCAAATCGTACGTTTCATCTACTTCGCTAGCTTGCGGGTAGAAAGAAAACAAAACCAAAAATGTTTTCGACACAGGAACTGAGAATGAGCCACAAAGTTTACAGCATGGACAGTATATGCTTCCTTTTCTGCTAATTTATCCCAACCCCTTCTGACCCCTTGTCTTTTACTTCTAAAAGACATGGAACTCACAGATTAATCCCGACTGCTGTCTCCTGATAAACGTTAAGCACGTAACTTTCTCCGTTGCAATCACGTGGCGTGGCTACAGGCAAATTCTAAGCCCCTCTGTTTATATCAAGATCGCTCTTGGGCGAGACAAAGTACATTATTTCGAGCCGTACATACGTACTTACTGCTTGCTATATAGCCTACGGAAGGCAAACCATCTGTCTGAGAAGCAATACAATCGTTCATAGAAGGTGTACCGTGCAGGCATGTCGTCACTTAATGCCAGATTTATAAGAAAAATAATTTGTCATATATAAATAAACAAATATCGACTATTGCACATTTTTGCAGACATTTCTTCAGTTCTTGGTTTAAACGTGGAAATTTTGAAAGAGAAACAAACGACACTCATTTAGTTTGTGAGAAGGCACTCATTTTAAATCTGCCTTTTGGTTTCACGTATGAAAATAAATGGCCACGCCGGAAAGGAAATGCAACTTAGGGATGGTTTGAGGTTGACGGCTGTCTTCCGGGTTGTAGCACCGTGTTATCTCGTAGAAGTCTTATAGAACTTCTACCAGACCAGACTAAACCAGACTAGAAACTCAATTTCTTTTTTTAAGTTTAACCAAAGTATCCAGCTCATTTCAAAGCTTGTATGAATTCTATGTAACAAAGGACACTCTATCTTATTTTCCTTTATAAAGGAATTTATTACTATAGAGACACCGCGTCCTTATGTGTGTATGTACCCCTTAACAACATATAAATTAATGTTTTTTTATAAAACATGGTACGGGAAAAATGAGCTACACTTAACACAGGTCCCTGAAATATTACGGGGTAGGTAATATTAAATGATGTGGCAACGTTTAGTAAACACCTTTATCCTCTAGGTCAGAAACAACATGTCGCCCGCACGAAGTCAAGTTTGACGTTCTGCTAGGTGACAGTAGCTAATACAAAATGCGATTAGCATTTCCAGCTTAAAATGGAAATCAATAACGAACGTGCCTTAGATTATTGTGTGAAGTACATGTTTACGTTAAACGTCCAAAACATGAAGACTGTTAGAGGTTATGTCACGATACTTTTAAAAATAGTCAATGGTCTTTACAATTTTATATAATAAAAGAATTAAAACGCTGTGTTGTGGTAATATCATTTCGTGCTAGCCTCGTATATACAAGGAAGAGTTTTAAATGTAATTACGGTCGAAGGTTATAATTTTAGTCTAACAACTTTAGAGAAGAACTGGGCACACATGTAAAGACAATTTTAAAACAGATAACTCAAAAATAAGACGTGACTGTGGGTCGGTATTGAATGCTTCGAAGTGGGTACTGAGGCGTGCTTTTTCGAAAACAATACAAAATTTTAGGTTCCATAAAAGCAGGCGATTTCCTGACCAGTGAAAAAGTATCACCTGTTCAAGAATGACCCCGTTGTCTGCCGTGTATTAAATTATTCTAGTGTTAATGTAGTGATATTACAGATAGCTGCAAATTCACGCTGTCGATGCTGAAATGAATATTGCAGCTTTACTGTGGCGTCCTTTATAAACAGCAACGAAGACCTTCAATTCTACCTAGACGTCTTCTTCCTCTGTCTTCATCAGTTGCAACTCTCATTTGATACTAACAAACAAGATAGACGGAAGGACTCTCATCACACAAAACGTTTATTTGTACATTTGTACTGGGACGGAAATTCGAAACATAACACCAATTTATTGGCCCAATAAGTGTTAGTACTTAATATTTGTCACGCAGGTAGGTTCTCTGAATGATGGGGCGTGTTAAATCCGTGGTGAAATGTGTAATATATGAATACAGATAAATAAAGGCTCGAAACCCATCGGAGGCCTATATTTGGATATATTATGATCACATTTTCGTCAATATTTACTTAATATAGCAGTTCAATTAAGGGCTAAAAATATTTTCAGGTAGGAAGATTTTCCGCTTTGTAACATCTCCACTTATTACAAGATGGCAATACAATTTATAGTTTTACATACTCCCACTGTAACACCAGATTTATATATCAGGAACCTCAACGTCAAACATAAATCAAACATTCTGCGTCACTACATTACCATAAAAGCAAATTAACAGGGTTGTAAGTTAACGAAATATAAATTTATCTTATAATTACTCAGTGAGCAGAATTAATTCTTACCAGTGTGTTATTATTTGTAAATCTACAAAAGTTAAACTTGACAGAATCCCCACATTTTCCAATCGACTGACTTTCGGACATGTCTGACGATTCGTTTTGTCTGAAAACACGTCCTTGAGCTATGAACATTCTGTAGCAGAAAGTTCTCGTAAATGTAGAGTTACGACACTCGACAGCTGTCAGTGAAGTGACCACCTACAGGCTAGATCAGCGGGCTTTGACGGCGGAGGCAGAAGTTACCGTCATGAAACAGAACCAAGCAATGTCATG
The DNA here is from genome assembly GCF_977971745.1 of Zootermopsis nevadensis. NCBI lineage: Eukaryota > Metazoa > Arthropoda > Insecta > Blattodea > Termopsidae > Zootermopsis > Zootermopsis nevadensis. The sequence goes on from NW_028259157.1 coordinate 5,721,407, forward strand.
TCCGGCTCAGACCGGAGCTACTTCCCCAGCGGTAAACCATCCGGAGCATGGACTTTACCGCCACTTAAATTATGAACGCCTTCACGTCTTGCTTTTAAGCACAGGAACATCTTCACATTACACATTTTCCACTAAAACTAAATTCTTTATTTCTTGGTTCATTTAATGACACTTTCATGACTGCACACAATGTATAGCAGAGCGGTATAACTGGCGACCAGCGTACCACATCCGGCCCGAGAACACTTGAAACCAGGTCAGCGGAATGATCTGTTAAGCTATTAATTACTACAATCTCATTTGTTTTCAATCTCTGTATTGACCAAGCGCTGTGTTTTCTTTGCGGTACGGAATGAATAATCAAATATTAATTAGATGAACGTCGACTTCCACTCTAATATAAAATTCAAAATTCCGTCTTTTCTGGCAATTATCGGACTAACGTCTTCACTCTTACTTTATCGTTAACAGAATGACGAGCGGGCATTGCCTGGGGACCTTCTAACTATAAGATGCTCCTTCTCCCCCCTGAAATCGAAGTGCCTCTCACTCCCCCCCCCCCCACCAATTTCCTCTTTCTCTCTCTCTCTCGTCGGCTTCCAAGCGTTGAGGACCATGTCATTGAGAAATATGGCGACACTAGATCGAGGTGAGTGGGCAGTTTCACGCTCCGGCTGCTTTATCCCGGGAAACAGCTCGAGGTACCCAATTGACAGATTGCTGGGCAAACACTGGGGCCTACCTGGACACAGTGGCAAAGAACAAATCTCTACAATTATTTACTGAAGATTGACGCACTATGAACAAGCAAAATCAATTTATTTTATGAAACGATAATTCATACTATAAGTACATTATTGTACTTGTCATAAAGATTACTGATGCCACAGTTTACTGTAATTATAATAGCTATTGCAATTCTTACAGATATTTGATCCCGAAATTATTCCCTTGTGTGCGATTATATTTCTCGTTCTCTGGCAGAAAGTTGACCACTGCAGAATATTTTACTGCAGTCCCCCGAGTGGCGTCTATGGTCTAATTTCAGTAGTAGCGTTGTCAGGATTTAGTACGTGTTGTAACGGAAAGCAAAATATGCACTTTTACTGCTCAATCCAGTGAAAAAAGGCGTAATAAACTATACTGTAATTCTAAAGGTCAAAGGCTGATGCCATCCACTGATTCCCTTCTTCAATATACGCCGAAATACAAAATTTAAATTGGATTGATAGAATCTATGTGAGGGTAATAAATTCATCAGCGTTTTAGAGCATAAACCGCCGGTTTATAATCCCGGTCTCTTGGTTGTGCGTGAGGATAAATGTGGAAGTATTGGTGGGACCTGCGTAGTCGGGGCTGTCTTATACTGAAAACGATAGTCATAAGGAGTATAATGGCAATAAAAATATATATATCAAAGCATTCACTGCTAAGCTAATACACCACGCGATCCTTTAATACCTGTCGTATGTCCGTGAATTCAACCAAATCCAATGTGCATTCAGTCGATATCGGTCATGTCAAAATAAGAGGCCAGTTTACACAGTTGCCCATCAATCTCACTGAATGAAACACCGAAGCAGATCCAAGATTTCTACTCAAACGTGGGTAAAACTACAAATAGTACATGTTGTGATGAACGTGTCCAGACTCTGACCTCTGTTCCCATACGATTACTATAAAATAATGAGCTTTACGGCGGTGTAATTATATTATTTCTTTAAAAATAATTCTCCTATTCAGTTCACTGTCTGGTAGCGGACGCAGTCTAATACAGAACACGATGCATACTAATCACAGGATCTATGCTAATATCACAGATAATACAACATCGTAAAATAACCTAATAGGAAGAATTGTTGAAACATTAATACTAATGCTACGATAAATTATTTGTTACTAGTTTCCACAAGTTTGTTTATTTTCCTTATCCCCCAATGATTAGACAAAAATTCTTATTCCTACTTATCTGCTGCTTTACGCATAATTTCCATGCTACTGACTTTAAACCCGTGCCGTAAAATAGATTTTATCGGGTAAAAATTATGTAAGATACTGGCTATTGCAGGGGAAAAACTTAAAATAATATGTAATTCTATAGGGGTTTGTTCACAGTTCAATAAAATGCATTTTTAAGGAAATGCTATGGTATTTTTTCATTCCTTAATAAGTATTGTTAAAGATAACGAAACCATAACAAGTGTAAAATGTTGAATTTAACACGCTCTAGGCCTGATAAATTAAAATAGACCACAGTCGTTTTTACTTCAAATCCTTTCCAATTCATCATTCATAATTGTCTTATCATTCGTTATGAGCTTGGAAAGAGAAAAATATTTTTCCGTTCTGTGAAGATATGCCATACCTTCCGAAATAAGAAGAAGAATAATTCCATTAGAAGTTTACAACTACGTACTGTCTTTCACACGCTAAATTTATGCATGAGTTTAATACTTTCTAACGTGACTTTATATCCTCATGCGACTTTCTAAGTGGATGTTACTAAGATCTAAAAGTCATGTTTTTATGACGCTGTGGAATGGAGTTTTACAAAGTGACTCTAGCAGCCCATGAGAGGCCGTGATAATGCGTACAATGTTCAAAGGGGCTCCGACCCATCGCCTGGGGAATCCAGCGAATTGCCACAACTCACTTTGAAATCAGCAGCAGCTCACGAGATTTGCGAGGGAATGCCGGGAACATGACCCCCCCTCCCCCCCGAAAGAGAAATAATACGAATGTGCATCGCGAGACTTAGACGTCGTCACTAGAATCGTAAAAAGTTGTAACTCGAAAATGAGGATAATCTTCTTTAAGGAGCGTATGAACGAAAATGATCGCCTGGAATTACTTTTACACCTTTCGATAACATTTTTCATAATGAAATATCACTAAAAGCAATTTGATTCTTAGGTACCTTTCACGCTCTTAAGTGAGCAAAGAACACATAATGGGCCCGTTCATGTCTGTCTGTCACGTTTTCATAGACACTTGGCATGAGGCATGATCCTATATCATTTTTTGGGACACTTTTTTAACAATGGAAAGCAAGCTTATTGTTGGAACACATTGTTGCAGCAGCGAAATTCGAGATCGTTGTTGGAACACAAAACGATCTGTCACTGTTTCAACAGCGATCTCGAATCTCACTGTTAGATCACATTAATGTAACAATGGCAAATTAAATGACTGTTCGCTTACAACTGTGACTTCTGCATTACCAACCGGCGTCAGGAAACTGGAAGAACAGAACGGCATAAAAATTTGCATTTATATTTTTGTTAACCAAGACTGAGATATGTGAAGCGACAGATTTTTATCTAGGAAATATTCTATTGTGACAATGTTAAATAAATTCACCTTTCTTAAATATAAAATCGACAGAATAATCACTGCATAAATGGCAACAAGTACGATAAGTTGAATGCTCAACACAGTTTCCTTAGCCATGTATATTATATGAAGCTCGAAATAAAGGTTATCAGTGTTTTCAGGAAGAATTATCATACAAAATATACACCTTTCTGAAATGCAATACGTACGAACCCACCTCGTACATGGGTTTGCGCATCGTGGTTTTATTCCAGAAAAGATTAATGTGGCAGTATTTGAGTATCGCGGCGTAGGTCCCTCGCTGTTTCGCGGTAGCTCTTAACAGAGTAAAACGTGACATAAAGAAGTGTATATGGACATGCATAAGAAGGCATATGTAATACATCCTTCGCTTACCCTAAGGACCTTCATTCAAAAACGCCGTCATCCCAGTAAACACCAACATTAATATTTTCACTTTTATTAACAATTAATTATAAGTACTGAGCATGAGCTGGGATAGCTCAGTCAGTATAGTGACTAGCTACGGGCTGGACGACCGGGGTTCGATCCCCGACGGGGGCAGAGGATTTTTCCTCTAGCCTCTGCGTCCATACCGGCTCTGGGGCCCACCCAGCCTCCTCTACAATGGGTACCGGGGTCCTTTCCCGGGGGTAAAGCCGGCCGGGGCTGACCACTCACCCCCATCTAGTGCCGAGGTCAAGGAAGAGAGGAGCTATACCTTCACTCACCCCAAACGCCTACATGGCGTATAGTGGGACAAACTTTACTTTACTTTTTATAAGTACTGAGCGTCATGCTTTGTGTGTCTGGCTCCCGTAACCACAATTTTTCCATAGGACTTCACTTCTCGCATCGCGGTTTCATCGATCGCCGGACTTTACAAGATTCTAACCCCCCCTCCTTAACGGCGAGGATGTTCTGTACTTTTCGTAATGATGAACATACGAAGTGATATAAGAACATGATAAAAGAGTTAGAATTCTCAGTACCTGCAATATATAAACAGAGATGTCAAAAAGAACAACTCATAAAATTTAAAAGACATCCAGGACACTTTTAGGGCTGTTGTACTGTACTGGACCTCTCATTCGCTGTATATTCCACATTCAGGCACTGTTAATATTATAGCAGATTAAAGCCAACGTAGGCAAATGAAGGTGTACGTATTCGTAGCCTTTGGATCTCACATAGTGGATAGTCTCACTGAGCCAGCACAGTACAAAGCTGCTTACAGTGGGGCATTAGGACCAAGGTACAGAAACATTCGTCGTGTCTATTCGTGGAAAAGACATAAGGTATGAAGGACTCGACTGCGAATAAAGAGGCTTTGCGAGGCGGTGGCTATTCTAAACCAAACGAGTATTCCTGACCAACGCTGCCACGAGTCTTGTGCTCTAAAACCATGCATTAGCTCTTCAGATACCTTCAGAAGTACTGGGCCGTTTTCCCCTTTTATATTTATGTCAGATCCTGTCCATTTTCATTACCACGGTGGAGACAAGTGTTGTACAGAAAAACCTTAGCTTTACTGGTCTGCAGTTCTGGTAGAAAACTCTCGAGTGACGTCATCCGTTAGAAAGCATTGTAAAAAATCAACTAGCTTTCGGTAAAATCCAGGAGATACTAATTGATTCCTCCACAACGATGTGATATAGAACACGCTTTGAAAAATCCGAACTGACTTCAGTCATGATTACGATAGACACCATTTCCCTGCGAACCTAAAGTTTAATTATGCCCAGCCAAAAAAAAGCCTGTAACTCATCCGAACTTTAAAGCGTGCATAAAGTGGTAGCTATAAGAGCCGGCAGTCTCACTGATACCGGCCCAGACAACGTTTGAATTAATGAACTCGTTAATTCACGAGGAAAATGGGCGCTTTATGCCACTGCGGGATTATTTAAATTATTTATCTGGTGTCACTGTCAGCAAGTTTTTCCTATTTGTCATACACGTTTACAAAGACTTTCACACTGTAAAGAAACAGTTAGTTACCTACGAGACAAATTTTAAGAAACAATTTATCCCTTTGAAGCCAAAGTGCGTGTGAGACAGAGAACGAGAGCAGAGACAAAGAGAAAATTGGTGGAGGAGAAGTGAAAGACACTTTATTTCTGTCTGAAAGAAAGGGCGACTTATAGGTAAAGGGTTCCCAGGCAATGCCCACTCGTCCTTCTGGTAAGGATGAAGTAAATGCGAAGACGTTAGGGCGATAATCAGTTAAAGCTTGATGGTAGAACAATGATTTGCTTATTAGTGATTGCTGAAACTGTAATTTGGGAAGTTCAGTAAGCAATTTTGTGGTCTCTACTGTAAGGAAGCCGAAGCTCGTCTAAACAATATTTAAGAATTCAATCCGTACCTCAGAAGAGACATCACATTTCGCCATTTAAAGATTATTTTTTAATGCTGTTTTAGGAAATAATCACTGTTCAGACAAAATCATACCAAAGTCAGTAGACGTATAGCCGGTGCTAGGGCCACGACTTGAACCCAAAACATCGCGAATACGAAGAAAGAGCGCTAACCTATAGATGGCCACGTTCAGTTCAATTACAAGTCGAAGAATGGTGAAAAAACTGAAAATAGCACTGAGTCTAATGACAGAACATTCATTATGTACATGCAAATTAATTAGAAACAAGTAAGTTATGATACAAGCTGAACATACAAAGTCGTAGTCCGGAGAAGTGTTGGACACCAACAGAGCAAAGAGAACGGGACACTTACCTAGTACGCAGGCAGTAAGCCAAATTCCCCCCAACTTCCTGCTATCCAGAGATTAATGAAACATGTTATTTGATGTACAGCCACATTACTGAGTGCGATAGTTGAACTCCGCTGTGTTACATCAGAAGTCAGAACGCCGGATTCATAAACCATCCTTTATTCTTTGCTGCTGCGTCAACTACTCCGAAAAATCGACGCATCTTACAAGTTCCAGATTCGCTGTTAACATCCTTTTTCAAGTTTACAGATCTCTGAAGATGGATGCAGTCTGAGATACTATGCTGTCAGGTCCTGATGATGGAAGCAGTGCAAACCTCTGAAACGTCGTCCACTACCTATTGGACTGCACAATCCAACGTCCCAGAAAATAGCGATCTTTACACTATCCCAGCATTTATCTTGAAGAACTGAGGAAAAACCACGAAAAATATCACTGTAGCCGGTCTCCGGGCCGAGATCTCAACCCGGATACAAGTAGGTGTGTAACTACTCGGCTTCAATGTTCGGTGTGTCTGGGTTAGAAAATTGTTTATTACTGAATAGGTTGTCAACTTTCTGAAGGAATCTACCGCAATTAGTCTTCTGCCGAAAGACAGGAAATTTCTATAACTGGCGTTATAACCCAGAAATCTCTTAAGTCTATGTTGCAGAGCATAATTAAACACGTATACACACCCCATACGACTTAGAATCGATACTTCCTCAATTAGATTCTTTGAAACCCTTGTGGGTTGTTTCCTAACCACTGCGTGCACACTGCTGCTATCTATCCTAATTTATACTTGATCACGTGAAGTTAACTCTGCTGCCCTATAAGCTGCGGTTACGGGCCCTTAAGTTCAAGCATCTAATGAATAGGTGGCCGTGAAGTCGGGGTGCAGGAACGCTCTGCGACGACGGGAAAACAGCAAACTCCAGATTATCCGGCGACGGATTAACCAGGGACTGTCTGGTTTAAACGAAAATTAATAATTAGTTTAGATAATCTATTGTATAAGCTAAAACGTTTAAAAAATGAATAAATACAACATCGGCATAATTTTAACGTATTAATACACATCAACAGTTGCTAAAACGTGAAGTTTAAGACAACTGAACGTTATTACCATCCCACGGGATCTTTTTTCAATAAATGGTTAGTATGTACTGTATTAAATTTAATACAAAATCATATGTGTTATTAGTAAATCTTTAAAAATTCATGTAGCTATGTCTATAAATAAGCTTATTTTTTTCTTTATTTTTTGACGATTATCCAGGAAATAAAATCTACTTTCCGACCAACCCGGGTAATAGGGAGTCTACTGAATTACTCTGCAGATGCAGGGAACTTTCTCACTGAGGCGATTACAAACAGCTGTTTACAGTAATCTGTCAGAGACCATCGCTTTATTATTTGATTTTTAGATAATTTAATGGCCATTTTGCAACTGCAGCAAATGTAGGTCCAATTTCTTACACTTTACTCTGAGTAAAATCTTAACCATGAGACTAATTAACATTAATACTTCTTAATAATATTTCTAGATAGACTATTCTACTATGACGATAAATATGCAATGCTATTTCTAGACAGACTACTTTACTCTAAAGATAAGCAGAACATGAGACCAATTCATAATCATATATTCCAGGAGGATTATTTTAGTGTCGGATAAATGTACCAAGTGACAGTTACACTCCTATTTCTGCACAGACTATTTTATGTGAAACACGGACGGACTTGTGTGTGTGTTCGTTGGATTTGGCACCAGACCAGATACGTCATGACAGTAGCATATTTAGAAATAAGGGATAAGCCCAGCAAAGCGCGGGATCAGAAGTCCACATCTGACGGTCATAAATCAGTTGTCGCTGGCATTCTGCTCTGTAAAGTTGTATTTCACGTTTAATGTGACGATGTGATGGAACAGATTGTTGGACACTACTTTACACGAGTTATGCCAGACACTGTGGAACGCAATCTGTAGCAGTCCTGGAAAGATTTCACAGGTAACTCTCAATATCAAAGCTTAGACTATATTAACACTTAAACACAAAGCTAAAAGATAATATTTAAGAATTTAGATCTTATCTCGAACAGAACATAACTTCCCTCCATTGTAATGACCACTTACTCAAACTATTCAGCGAAATAATCACTGTTCTAGCTGATACTCACATGAAAGCCAAAAATACACCTTGTGGGTAAAATTAAATTATTTCTGAAGAAGTGTGGTATATACAGACACCACAGAGCTTTAAAGGGTTCAGGAAACCATAACCGTTGAAAAGAAACAAAATTTAAACGTGACAGACTTTAAAATTATCTTATTTAAACAGTTAATAGGCATTATGCGTCACTTGTTATAAGAATTGCAGTATAATTCTCGACTTGCTATCCACCGCAGAAGCGGATACAACTTTTGTTGTTTTCAAAATGTTGGTAAAGCTATCTGTTCGTTGTCATCCATGTGGCGTCTGTTCTGCTGAAGGGTAATACTTCAACCAGCACAGAACTTGAAGTCGTATGGCACAACTGACTGCAGTGTATGTAGCAATGCCATGACTAACGGGTAGAATTATTATTGTAGAGCGGCCCCTCCCCTCAAGCGCTCAACTTCACCCCTACAGAACCTCATCCCAAAACCTCAACCTCCTCACTTCAACGCCAAAACCATAACCAAGTTTCACTTTACCGTAGGAAAAGGGCGTGTTCATATGACGCATTACGTCCAACCCTTCTCTCTCTCTCTCCGTCACAAACCCACGCGACTTGTCATAACAAGCTGCCACATGCTGGTCCTAATTACACCTTCATTTGTCTCTAATTACTTCGAGTCCATCCTCAACGCTCGGCAGTGCTATTCGAATACTCAAGTGATACCTGGGACCGGCGAAAATATGAATGTTTGAATTTAGTTCTAAACTGTCAGCGCGTCAAGGACGTGAATGAATTCATTTATACAAACGCCTTAATTTATGAGAATACATATTTCAACCATTGCATTGCTAAGTTATTTTAACTGATTCTCAAATTATTTACTGGAGCTGTTTCAAGTGCAGAAGTTGTTAGTTTTTGATTGGATGAGAAGAATGAATGATGCCCAGGCAAAATGTGGAAAGTGGAAATCTTTGTTTCTAAGCATTATTCGGATATTTGCCTTGGGAGACTGAAAAAGCCATAAAAGACTTCAGTCAGAACAGACACCCTCCAGATTCAGCCTACAGCATTCCCGAAATACTTTAATAAAAGTGAAAATTTGTGCTTTCAGAAAATCAGTATAACAGAATATGAATCTTTGAAACTTGGTTTTGCTGAATAAAGCATTTTTCAGCAACACAAATATGCAGAAGACATAAAAATAAAAATAATTTTGTTTCCTTGTGTTTATCTTTTCACACTTTTGCATGTTCCCGACTGCCCATCTCTCTGACCACATGTGAAAACTCGAGAATGATTAAACGTAATTTCATGAAATATATTAGTATTTTTAATAAAATGTGTCGAAATGTTTTTTTTTACGTCGGACAGTCATAACGGGCAAATTACACAAAAATGTAAATGCGTTTCTGCACGCCTAAGTGACCGGAGGGAAAATTTCCTCGTAGATATTTCCAAGGCTACTGTGATTAGCATTTTTATCTCGATTACCTGGAGAACCCAACCAGCCTCGAAATCACTTAAAGGAATCCTCCGTGATGAAGTTGTTGCCCATCCATACACAATTTAATGCCACTCACCCCCATCTCTGACTACCATACGTCATTTTCAAATGTTAAATTCTGGCAAAAGCTATACGTATATTTCCTAACTTGCTTTAAATCCCACACATTCCCCCAACTGCTTATAGTTCTGTTCCTTCTCTTTGTTCGTCTCCCCATTTTTCCTCTTACCCTACTTCTTTAATGTCGTGCCATAAACACTGTACAGTCAAGGACTGAACAGAAAGTCAAACCGATCAAGTATCGTAGTTATAAAACGGTAAAGAAAGTTCTGACAGAACTGAACGCACAGAAGTTACTTCAGAGTAAACATTTGCAATATTAACGATGTTCTGTTTTCTTGAATTCGGAAAGCTTTCAAAACACACTTTGAAATAGCTCCGAAAGTTCAGCGAGAGACTGTTGGAACAGCAGATTTCGAAGCACTGGAACTGTACAGATTCGATGATGCATCTGTCTCCTTTGGGGGTTCTAGTGAACACCTTCTGTCGCAGATCAACTAATAGTTCGATGATAAAGTGAATGATGCATTTGCCCCTAGGGAACAGACTCTCCTTGAGTAAGTATCACGGTGCCAGGCACGTAAGAAAGAAGACACTCCTAACTACTGGAGTTAGTCAAGATTTCCCAACACCTGAAGCACAGAGTGCTCTTATATCCCTCTAATCGAACTACACTAAAATTGAACTTTACTCCGAGACCAGCCAAGTGACGGGTCAGAGATATAGCTCATACCTGAAGAACGACATTAAGACAACTTTCAAAGTCTCATACTAAATTACGCCTGTGTTGTTGAAAACGGAGTTTTGAAATTTACTTTCTCAAGTTACTTTATTTCCTATACTGAGCATTTATTATTTATTTATTATTCTCTAATTATTATGAGTCTGCGGGTAAGGCCGAATTTATAGCTTACATTAACAAGGAGGTAGCAACTTAAGTTTTAGCGACATTTCTGACAATATATGAAATATATTCAGCTGAATCAGCTACAAAGAGGGAAATTAAATCTCAAATCATGCACTAAAATCCCATATTGCGTTATGAACTACCGCACAGCTATGCGTAAGGCAGCTTGTAAGAAAGAATCAGGCAAGGTTTGGTGCGAGATACGTACATATACACTGGTTAAGTTCGGTAAAGCACAGTAAGGGGCATCAGTTTTAAATAAACAATCGGAAATTTAAATTTGCCCTGTGTTTAGAACGACGGACAGCCTCACATCCGGACAAAGCTTTCCGTACATGAATATGAATGTCTTCTGGCATGATGCGTCACATTTGCTATTAACTTCAGTAAAATCTGGGCTTAATTAACAGTTTCACAAACAAAGCTGAACTTTGATGATTTCAAGATCCGTAAGTGGATACCTAATCCGTACTCCACTAGCACAACACATTAAGCTCTTAAGGTTTTAACCGCCTGCCTGCTTCCTGCCCTAAGACGAACACGGAGTTCTGCACTTTTGTTACGTAAGTTGGTAATGTTATAACTTACAGCAACAAGACCTCAGAAGACAGATTCTGCGGCATTCCCGAGTTGTATTATCATTATTACTCGACGTTAATGTTGTTTTAAATCTACACTACATTTTACTGTTATTTACATTACGTGACTACTTGTTTAGACAAATGATATATTAAATTATAGACAACTGCACAATAACTTCACCGGATGTTTCATTTCTGACGTTACTTTTTAATAATTATTCTCATTAAAAAAATTTGTGGTCCATTAAATTTATATTTGTTTTACATGTTTCAGCGAACGTGAGTAATATTTAGTTTATACACGGTCGTACCTTCTGAATTATAAGCTAGTCTAAATAATATTCAATAGTCCAGTGTCTACAGCAAAGAAAACACAAGTCTCTACTATAAAGATCAAGTGGTTAACGCTGTTTAGGTGAATAATCGTTGTTTACTCTGTCAGTAAGAATCTAAAATTATTCCATCATTATTTATATATAAACTACAATTCCTTAAAAATCGTGAATGGTATGGTTATTTATAAAAAACAATTAACATACTGCATGGACCAGTCTGTTTCTCCAGTGGGGGATACTGGGAACGACCCGTTCTTCAAGTGCCTGAGCACTGCGGGTCCCAACTTTTCATTGGCTCTGATCTATAGACATTCGGTAGGACTCCTTGGACGAGGGATCGGCCCATCGCAAGTCCTCTACCTGTACACAGGACAGCACAACACAGAAAAACGCGGACAAACATCAATGGCTTGAATGGGATTCGAACCCACGGTCCCAGCGACAGAGCGGCCACTGCGGACCCCGTTTCTCCAGTGAGAACATTAAAGCAGCTTGTATTTAACACAAGCAAAAAGTAATAGTATCGAACTGACAGTAAGTGTATGTCACATTTGTAAAGAGACGTAGTCTTGTATTTATTTACAGGAATGCCAAAAACGTTTTTCAGAAAAAGGATTAAATCCAGGTTTTCGAAGATAACTTTTAACATTCTAAGAGACAGCACGAAAGTTAACGTTCACAGGAAAATTAATTAACTGCTTAAATCATTACAACAAAATGCCTATGACTCTTATAAATAAGTTTCATATATTAAAAAACCTATTTCACTTTTAAAATATGAATGCGTGAACAGCAAGACTAGAACTTTAATTGGACCACAAAAATTATATTAAAATCTTTCAAGCACTCCCATGTAAGTAAAGTTGAACCCGTACGTACTTTACGTATTTGTTATGCTATAATTTATCAAATGCATTAACTATCTGAAACGTATGTACGTAAATAGCATCTTCATTCATTAGTACAGCACCTGAGTTCATTATATTGTGAAATACATGAATATCTGACATGACGAAATGCATGCATGCAGTGTAATACAAGGTTAATACATGTGATTTTAAGACATTTCAGTAAAAGTTACGCATTCACCACAGTGGAAATCATTCACATGTATATATTTCTGATACATTATCTTTACTTTAAATTTTCATCCAATTTCTTTCTCCATAACGGAAGACAAATGGGCCACTTATAAGTGACCCATTTGTCTACCGTTACGTCATTCCTCCATCCGCTGGCCTTAATTTCCTGTATGTATGCAGGTAATCGGTAGTCTACTAATTACTCCACTTCGATTTACGTTATTTAACTTTAATGACGTTAGTTAATGAGCGAAACAATTCTATTTAACCTCGTTTCCGTCCAATGTATAGTCTTTTAAACAAGAAGTACGGCTGAGGATTGGCAGACTTATCCACGTAGTTCGACTTGTGGCGACATATAAAGGAAATAGCCACTGTGTTCACTGCCTTTTGCAATATAATTCCGGTCGAAATTCAACGGGAAGTCTCCTTTCTTATCACAGAAACTATAATCATCGCAAATGGCTACTGTTCAATGGCCCATGGACATCTCTCGCGTAAACGCTTTCTGTAAGTGTTGAACGTTTAGCGAATATTTATTAAACAAGAAACACACTTTTAGTCCCGTTAGATCTAAGGTTTTCACAGCGGCGAGTATGAAAATAACTGTTTTCTGGGTTGTTACGACGTAGCCTAGTAGATTTTACCGATGTTACAGAGGCGCCTGCTGCGTTCAAAATCAGGGCGACGAGAACGCCGCGCCCTCTAAAAACGACGCTTGTACCTCAAAGAGATACGCTTGGCGTTCCTTCTTTAATCAAGTCAAAAACTGTTCCACCTTGCAAAAATTAGAACCTCCATCAGAAGTACAGAATATAATAATTAAGAAGAAATTACAGGAAATTAAGAGATCTGCCTTACCTTGTACGATGAGTCTGACGATGGCTTCCGGTTTCGGGCGATTGTTGACTAGGCAGCTGTATTCGGCGCTGTCCTCTGCAGTCACGGGATGAAAATGAAGCCCAAATGTGTCCGGGAGTAACGTAATACGATGTCTGTGTTCCCATACGGTTGTACTGTCACTCATGTATTCCACAAGTTTTATGTGAGAACGCCATTCTAACATAAGAACCAAGGAGTGTTCCGTCACTCCTGGACACGTAAGAGTCACGTTGGAACCCGCCTCAGAAAGCACAGTCTCTAACGGGATCGCCGTTACATCTGCAAACAAAGAAAAACGCCTTCTTTATCTAAATCTGCATCGAATCTGCAAACAATAAACTCCTTGTATGATTTGAGGTTTTCAAAGCTGTGAGTATGAAGATTTCTGTCTTCTGGGTTGTTGCGCTGTGTAGTCTGGTCGATGTTTACCAACGTTTCAGAGATCATACTGCCTCCGTCATCAGGGCGATGAATATGAAGATTTCCGTCTTCTGGGTTGTTGCGCTGTGTAGTCTGGTCGATGTTTAACAACGTTTCAGAGATCATACTGCCTCCGTCATCAGGGCGATGAATATGAAGATTTCTGTCTTCTAGGTTGTTGCGCTGTGTAGTCTGGTAGATTTTTACCAACGTTACCTTCGTCATCAGGGCGATGAATCTAGTCTCTCACTAAACCCACACCTTCTTTTTCTCTCTCTTATTCTTTCAACTTCAACGGGTTAATCACCTTGGTGGGCATTACAATTAGAATGAAAATTTTAGAGTTAACAAATTTGTAATTTGTCTATTCTCGTTCTGCCTACAAAACGTCAGAATTTTGTGGTTAACACCAGTGTTCCGTAATCAGATACCGGGGTCGAATGGAGGCCCAAAAATACTGACCTGACTGAGGAATTTTCTATTTTATATCGGCCATTCAATAAAAATGCCGGTATTTTTCATTAACTTCAGAAACAATTAAAAATCCTTTTACTTCCTCTAACTCTGGTCAAGATTTACTCCTATGTAGTAATTTACTTATAAGGTAGACCAGTAGTGTTATAATAGGTGTACTTAACCTTAAAACAGTGTATGTTCTTTGAAGTTCTGTAAATAATAAAGTTCAGGTGAACTTGGTTTACAGTGATTTAATGATAACACAGTTACTTTAACTTAGAATTGCACTACACGTGCACAGAGGAGACGTGTGTTTAATTAATTTCCTAAGATTCAGTCTCTATTGTAAAGTGGTCTCTATGAGAACAAACAGAATTCTAAGACAAACAATTTGATTGACATTTCCACTCGCTCACACATAAGATAATCACAAATATGCAGTTACTCAAAATCCCTTGTACAAAACAGAATCAGCTCTTGGAGCTTAGCGTGGATAAGACGGCTCGCCTATCCAAACAAGCTGACCCCAACTTCTCTCCTTCCCGTAATTACAGCTTGTATCTTGTTCGCACAGTTTCCTTTGATAACACTGTGTTATCCACAGCTCTGCAGTCGTTTTGCTAACCCTGAATTGTGGACTCCAGAAAGTACAATGTACCTGTTACCTGCCCAGAACTGTTACTTCCCCAAAACGTTACGAGAGTCAGATAAAGAACGTCACACAGGAACACAGACACAATGCAACAGAGACCGAAAGAAGCTGCTGTCTCATATTCGGTTAGCCCAGTGGCTGCCTGCTCTAAACTTCGGAGGTCTCCCCCAGTTTTTTACAAACACTGGATATTGTAAGTTGCCATTACAACGACTAGCAAATGGCGTTTCAGGCACGCTGGTCATAACAGAACTGGTTAAACACACGCCTTTGTCAACAGGGCCGTAACCCATCGCTCTGATCAAGATGGCAGCAAACATCTCGGACACTTCTGTAAAGTTCTGGCAGACTACACGTTGTAACAACCTAAAAGACAGTTGTCTTCTTATTCGCTGTCGTGGAAAACTCAAATCTTCACTTATTTAAACTCTAAGTAGTCTATCATCCATGGCAATGTCTTGGCAGAAATGAATTTTATACACATGACCGGACAAATCATGGACAATACAGTCATACTTTGAAAATAAGCCGTCATAGTCTAAGTCAGAATTGAATCTTACATTTGAAGCACCAATGTTCATGCGTGCAGACAACTATGTCGTAAACACGAAAATTAATTAATTAAAACTCCACAAAATCCATAACACACAATTATATTGAACACTTATGAAGGCAATATTTATCACGTGAAAGACACGTGGATAATAAAACATGCTGCCTACATTAAATATTAAGGAAGCAGTAACTTAATGTATTAGATTCGATTATAAATTTTCTTGTCCACCCAATACTCACACTGCATGACTAATTACTATATGGGCCTATTAGGGATGTACAACTTGTACAATCTTTATGGTCATAATCAAAGAACTCAACTTAAGACTCGTATTATTGCAGTGTTATAATGGTCGAGTCACAGCGATAGTAAATTATGCATATTTGGGATGTTACTGGTTCGAATCTCTAACATGATACATGCTATTCCGAGGTTTTTAGACGCTTTGTTAAGCCACTCCAAGAAAAAAGCCTGGATAGCACATTAAGATACAGCATTGTCACTTCCATCCTTCACCATCATTCCAGACATTGACGATTTAAATCCCAAAAAGTTGATACAAAGCCGTAAAATAGCCAATGCCTAGAGCTTTCTTTCAACACTTTTCAGCACTAACGTCGTGGTACTAAGCACGAGTAACACATCTTGGAATTAAGTTATTTTGTGGTAAATTTGAAAATTCAAGCCCATGTTTATTTATTACACGCAGACAATTCTTTGCCTTGGTATTATTGGTGACAACCGCTTAACTGTTAAATAATAAGCGGTGAATTAATCAAAATATTCATTAATTCACACCTATAATTCAAAATTTGGCAAACTGAACTACATAAGCATTAGGTTACTGAAGAGAGGATTGAGTTATACGCACCAGATTTGACTGCATATAATCACCTAACTGCATAGCAAACATCACTGTATTAGGTGTCTCCGAGTTCAGCAGTCCTGGTATATTGTAAATACACAAGCTGGCATTCGTATCTCTTCTGAACGGTATTATTATTTTTTGTTAATCACAAAATTCATATGGAAAGAACGAGTAGCAAATACTAATAAAATTGTTTCAGAAATAGTCCACTAATAATTAACGGTGATTACACGTGTCCCAGTTATTGTAATGGGCAAGAAACACAAACTTGCCTTCCCCGTACGCTAGTGCCACGTGCACATGCCGAACACAAAATCGATAAACTTGTGAACAATAGAGGCATGCATCGATAGGAGCAGATGCGTACGTCTCAGGGCAGTACAAGCAGATTTATTAAAACGCTTTCCTCTCATAACACGTGCCGGATGAGCTGAAGTCAGTAAATGACTGCAGTTCCATTCCCAGCAAAGAAAGGCATTTTTCTGAAGATAACTATCTCGTGGGATTCCTCGCCGTCTTGTCTGTTAGAAATTTGTTTCTAAGGTACTCGCTGCATTAATGCTTTAATCATCCGTCCACTCATCGCCCTAATTATGACGGCAGTAAGTACCTCCATGTCGTCGGTAAACTTCTACCAGACTACACGGCGCAACATACCAGAAGACAGCCATCTTCATACTCGCCGTCGTCAGAACCTGAAATGTTACCACAGAATTTTTCTCTACGTTACTTCGTTTAGATCTACACAGCGGCCACCTCAGTCTCTTGTCAAATGAATACCAAACTCTCTGTTCCTAGGGGTAGGGCTTCCAAGCGCGTGAATGCCATAATGCCATAGTTAAGAATGTGTGGAGCCTTATCTCCTTCCCCCACTATCACGTACCCATTACGAAGGAGGAGTGCTAACCACTCAGCAGCGGCATTCGGTTTTTGTGGACCTATATAGAGACGTATAGACATTTGAGTAAAATAAATGACGTAACAAAAAAATTTTATAGGGGAAAAGTTCGTTTTCGTTCAGGGTAAATGCATTCCAGCTATATAATGGAACGTCTTGTGCCGTGAGAGCTAATAGATACGAATGAGCTCCAACACTACACCGCTCTGTTAACCAACCTCTCGCATGGGAGTCCCGATAAGGCATGTTGAACATTACAACACAGGCGCTTGACAAGAATTTATTTTCATGTTCAGAACGTACGAAACACGTGTTTACACACAAACCTTGAAGCAACAACAACGTAAAACACAAGGACCAGTTTCAGAGTGCCAGCGATAATTATGTTTAATTCACTGGTTGCAATGTTACGTCAACGATAAACAACCATATGATACATTTAAGACATCCCGGTTAATTCATACTCAACATAACAACGGATTAATTGGCTCTTTGGCTCCTTAAGGGAAGGTTGCATGATGGTTTGGGCTGAAAAAATCAGTTTTGTGATTCTGAATAGTTTCAGTAGTTTTGAATTTTTTGCCAATGCAGTATCGGTTTACGTCGGACGAAAAATTATGTACATTCAATGTGATTTTTAAGGGGAATACTGTTCAACACAAACACTGTTCATTTACGTCAACACTGACGCTAATATTAATATAAACGCATTACCCTTTACAACATTTAAAAATACACCAAAACAATCACATATTTGTCAATCACCTAGTGCTCTTATCTTAAATTCGAACCCCGATAATGATACGAACGTTCTTTTTGTGATTTCCTTACATTTCCTGTGATTGGAGAGACATTAAAAACACTGATCACTAACCCAAGGAATCCAACCGCCTAGAAAATTGTTGCTATCACAGAAATCCATGGCTCAAACGAGTCTGCAGCGCCAATAAAGACAAATTAAATTCACAGTACATTTAGAATTACATATATAACATTAATGCATGGAATTTTATCCCGGAAGCCCAACCTGTATTGAAAGACGGTCATTAACATCGACCTTACAAAATCGATCAGTAAATACAATAATACCTTTTGAAAGACTGTAAAACGAAAACACGCCACGGTAATAACACTTTGCATTAAACATTTCTCTTAATATTAATCACCATGCAGTCTAACCGTAGGTCAATAAATTATTTTACCATTATCCTTGAACAAAATTATTATGCTTCCAGTTCACAAATAACTATCTGCATACACCTCACTGACTAAATAAGTCTGTTAATGAAACCCAAAGTTTTAAGTCTAATTAATAGACATATCAGGTAAATCAATTTATAATTACTTTCCTGTTTTTCTCATAACACGAAACTCTGGCGTTTTCCGATTCGCAGTTATCTCTAAAAGTAAGGATGAGACATAAAACTCCTGTTAGAGACTTGAGTTTCTCACGACAGGAAGTGCAAAGGTGACAGTCTCCCGGAATGTCGCACCGTGCAGTCTTACAGAACTTTTAGAAGTTTACTGACGTCGTGTAGGTGCTTGTTGCCTGCATCACCAAGGCGATAATGAAGGCAGCAGGCACGTCTGAAACATCGCTACATGCCAGAAGAAACATTCTTCAACAGACCCCTTACACGGGAGGTAGTCCCATCGTAAGGCTTGTGTTTAAGCGATCAAAGTGTTCGATATATCGAAACAGCCTAAAATCGCAATTTTCCTCCGACTAGGCATTTATTTATAATTATTGTTGTTCCATATATTAAACCCTGTGGTTTAAGACGATTAGAATTAGTTGTTTAGATTAATTCGTTTTATATTTCGTAATACTGAGACGGAGGAAAAACCATTGGGAGGTCTAAATTCCATAAGTCTGACGTTGACGTCCCGACATTTTAACGAAAACGTCACGAAACCCGCTGAAACACCACAGCACACCGCATATTTGAATTGAAATTTTGAGATACGTGTAAACTGGAAAATTTCCTATGTTTTGGAGGCAGGTTGAAACGTCTGAAATAATTTTAGCTTAGGAAACATTCCACTTATCTGTTTCCATTAGAAGTGAATACGACCGACAACACGTGGCTTATATGTGAAGACCGCGATTTATGGCTCGTCCCCACACAAACACACACACTAGCCCCTTCGTAACGCAAGAGACAGAATGTAGCTTGTTATTTTTATGGTTAACTGAACTCTGACACAGTAAATGACCCTACTTTGCGTAGCCTCAGTTCAACTTCGTGTGCAACGTTAATGTCACATGTCTGGAGGTCTGGTGGCACCAAAATTATACCTGCCATGTTTTTCGCTGTATTATTAGAAACGTTAAGATAGTCCACTATCTCAATATGGCAAAATCCTTGGCAGAGGAAAAAAAATGTTATCGGTGATAGAATTAAGGACAGACTGATTTCGGAAAAATTTTGCTACTGTCCAGTTCAGAAACTTTTACCGTATTGTGTTCTAGCCAATCAGCGAAGATAGAAAGTGTACAAATCAACAGCTTTGTCAATGTTTCATAGAGATATGACATTTCGGGCTTTATTTTGAGGCAAATTAAAAAATCTATGGTGTATAAAAAGAAAGTACTGGCGATAACATTGATAACATTATGACAATAACAGTAACGCAAAGTTATGGCTATACTGTGGGTGATCTTCGCTCGTCGTCCTGGGTATTAACCACAATGTTTCAGAAATTGGCTATATTTCTTTAATGGAGTGATACGATAGGGTAAAACATGTCCTGAATATGGATGTCTTCTGCGTTGTTGCGCCGCGTAGTCTGGTAGGAGTTTACCGACGTTTCTGAGGTCCTTGTTGCCTCCATCATCACGGCGACGCCTCTGAAACATTGGTAATCTTCTACCAGACTACACCGCGCATCAACCCAGAAGAGGGCCATCTTCAGACTCACCGCCGCAAATCCCTCAAATCCTACAAAACATGTCCAACTTGCTGCGCCTACATGCACAGCTAATCTCAAATTATGAGATGAAATCATTGAACAATTAACAGAAACCAAAATATTAGTCATAAGCAACAAGAATGTCTGGAAGCTTCGTAATTTTTTCACGTGGAATGTTACTCTTACTAATTAAATCTAGAACGACTGGATTGGCGAGATGTGTAGCACACATACAAAAAATTTGAAAATTCAGAAAATAATCTGACGATATTAGCTAAGGAAGCTGTCCAGTTGTAATGTTTATGAACATGTAGTGCTAAGAAAGGAGAGGCACCTAAGCAACGTACGACTACTCGGGAGAGTGCGTATTAGAGTCAGCTTAGCTCCCTGTTAGAACCTGAAATACGCTGTCAGCAACTTTATGGTACACAATAATCCATAATTCATTCTCACCGTAACATTACTTCAATCTGCATAAACCTCGTAGCTAGGATGCGGAATATTATACTAGAGAAACAAAAACACAAGGTCCCCTCGCGGCCGTCCCTCCAAACCGGTAGTTTTATGACGCGAATGCACTCTGCACGTCATAATATTCTGTACAATTTTTCATTCAGTGATGCAGAAATGGGATGGAAGAAAAAATTACTGGCTATTTCCGTGTTGAATTTGGAGCAATCTGGAATGGAGATGCTGGCGCAACACCAAAATTTTCAGGCGGGGGGGGGGGGGGGCTTTATGGCATGAAACGGTCCCATTACAACCAACCAACTCCCAGCTTCCAAACCCTGTTTGCCTACGAGATGGCTACCTGAGGCATGGAAGGCAAACACAGGATTACACGGTGGCCAGACGATTTACAATCTTATTACTCTGGTAGTGCACTGAAGTATACACAATATATATGTGAAATTAGTATTGAAGACCTGTAAAGTCTCGCAGGATGGCGCAAACCACAGACCATAGCCTGATCCTGATTAAATATATCTTGGACAGAATTGCATTAACTAACGAGGCGTGCCAACAGACAGTGAAATTTCAGTCTGTCACGCCGGCGAATATAAAGGTGGCTACATCGTGTAGTCTGACAGAAGTTTACCGACGTTTCAGAGGCCCTTGTTCCCCCGTCATCCGGCACGCCCTGTGATTTAACCTAAGTTACCTCACAGTGTATCTGTGATGTCGATTATACTCTTCCAAGGTTCTGATGCCGTGTAGTCTGTACGTAGTTACCAAATATTCGCTTGAACTTTGGTGATAACCTGCAAGGCTACACGGCGTCTAAACCCAGAATAACAACCGACAAATTGATTCTTTCTTTTATTAATAGTTTTTCGACGATCCATAACATTGCGTTGTTCTGATGTACATGGAACAATGCTGTTTATTTTTAATTTACGTTGCGTCCCAGTGGCGGTCATACCAATGCTTGGCTTTTATTTCATAATTTTCACTCTCTGTACTCCACCACATTTAGCTCCGATCTAGGATCGTAATTTAAAACAAACATCCTTAATGACTCGACGAAAATAAATCGTCTACTCTGTTTCATCAAAAAATTCTGAAGCATCCCAGCAGTTTCAAACTTGGTGCACCATTCTCAGCAAACCATTTTGAAAACCTGTTTCTCTTTCTTCTCACTCCCCCTCGTACTGTTCGCAGCCCTCGCCCCAAAGAAATCAGCCACATCACACCCCAATCCTAAAAACCTCAATTCTCAGCAGACAGTAGCAGGAACTCCCTCGCCTCTTATCCGCTTCCGTGCCATTACCATCGCAGTTCCTGGCAGCATCGCTGGCTAACTTTATTACCGGGTTGCAACTTGGAGGAGGGGACATGCATATGACTTGACAACGGCCATGACTCTCAGACAACGGACCGCCGTCACCATACCCAGAACTTTTTGTGGGTGTGAGGACTAGGAGTCTAACAAATTGGATTTTTAGTTTGCTATCAGTAGTGTTCTGGAGGGGTGTAACGACAAAAGCAATGCTTGGACATTCTCAGTTCACCTGCAGGAAAGGTGAACGGACATAACGTAAGAGGACGTCGTGGTAGAGGCTTTATATATTTTCAATGTTATTCACTTAACCAAAAACAGTCTAGTTAGTAAAAGAATTAAATTCCATAATTGAAATGATAACTCAGAATTCTAATTTGTTCGTACTCAACCAGGTTTAGATAATATATAAAATTTAAGTAAAACAGTAGTCACGCCTTATGGCCGACGCAGTTGAAAGAAAGGTTGTCGTTAGGTAATCAAGTAAGTTCCGTCTTTGGGGGAAAAGCCACTTCAAATCTTGAGGGTATCTTGAAGAATATGAATAAGTCGGAGAGGGTGGCTTTTGATGCCTTACACAGACCAGCCAATCCGTGGCGAGAAGAATTGAAAGATGTGAATGGAGAACAAAGGATAGACTTGCTATCGAATCGGAAGCTAGCACATGGTTAAGAGACTAGTTTCATTTTTACAGTCCACTTCTAAGAGTCGGTTTTTATCCATTGCTGTTACGATCTCCGCCGTATGATCACGACTCTTTTAACAGTCATTTCCAATCCCTCCCCATTTTGCAGTTAAACTGCATTGCCCGCAATAAACTAGCAGTATGCGTCAGTTAGAAGAACTAACTATTATTTATAATATGGATGTAACATTCACAAAAGAACGAATGAAGATGAACGGATCAGTTACGTGAACAAATTAATATCGACCCCGATTTTAAACAGTAGTTGTTCACATTGACCAATCAGTTATAAGTGGCGTGTTTGCTTAGTTAAAATTAACAAGACCTCGCACTGCTCTGTGCATGTTTAGAAGCACGGCTGTTGAATTCGTGTAAATAAAGAGGATTTAGTAACTGTGGTGTTGGCTATCCTGATCACTGCCTTCCTGGTTAAGGCATTACTCATCCTAGTATTTTGGATGGAATAGCCACTACGCACAGATTCCAACTTGGGCCCTTCACTAGTCAGACGGTCATATACGGTTTTCATTTATACGTGAATACGTCACTACCTTTCCAAATGTCCACTGCCTTCAGCGTCCATTCTTGTACGTTACATTTATAACTTGTGTTGGGCAAGACCGTGGTCTAGGCAACACGGAGTTTTCCTCCGGGGGGCTTCCCCGGTTTCTCCGTGGCATCCCAACAATTACTCCATTCACACACAGAAGAAGGCAATGGCAAACCACTTCTGGATCATCTGCCAAGAACGTATATGAACAGGTCCCAGTCCGAGAAAAGGATGGCAGGATCCTGTTCATATGGACCTGTCGTCAGACAGAACACTAAATAAATAAATAAACATTCTATGTAAACCAAGGGTTCTCAAGCTTTTAAGACCCCCGGAGCCCATTCACCCTTTCTTATAAACTGACGGGCAGACAGTTTATGCGACATCAATTTTTTTAACTACTACAAATGTGTTTATATTACCTTCTCTGGCCTATAACTTATTTGAATTATTTTACCGTTTAAAATCATTAATATATACAATGTATACTTTACTAAATAAAATTCAGTATTGAATGGAGTAAATATCGAAAGTTTCGGGGGAGGTCCGTCGGTTCCATCTCATTTATTACAAAATTAACACTTTTCATAGTTCCCTATTACTTCCAATTCATGATTTGTAAGGAAAAGAAGTTTTACTACGGTATGAAATAAAGCCAGAGGTACTCGTGTTGGTGGGATTACGAATAGGAGCGAACAGAACAGTCCCACTGGGGCCAACCGAACCAACAAACTGGAACTAGCTCGCTCCTTTTAAAGGACAAAGACCACGGCGGAATAATTATGCACCGCTAAATGCCACGGGGGGACAATTTAATCATGTTAAACTTTCTTCTTCGACTCACTTTTATTTATAAAAAAATGGCTTTAAAATCATTACTATTTTTGAAAACAAAACGTTCTATTAATTTAAAAGCATGACATACAATGTAAAATCCAGTACATTTCCGAGATAACTGTGTAAAACGTCAATATAAGAGCAGAATAGGATGCATATGGAATTCTATCTTTTAAAATATTTAGTAAGCCTAATTATACACGGGAAAATTTTACTTATTTTCAAATGTGACGTACTGTGTTTTTCTTACAAAAATATAAACTCCTTTGCATATTCTCGTGTTGGTGGAACATCTGAGAAGATACAAATCTTCAAAACATTCGAATGTGCCACTTTATTTGATATATTTATTTTTCTTAATTTGTCCGGGAGAAGCAGCTTGTATGTTAATCACATCTATGCTGATTAAAAATTAAAAAAAGGCTTGTGTTTAGTACATTTCCAGAGAAAGCATACATTAAAATGTGAAACAAATAGAAATATGTATTTAACTGTTGAGACAGGTCAAAGACTACAGAGAGTATAAATAAAATGTGCGAATTCAAAGTGTTTAAAGTCAGTTGAAAAAGCATCGTTAAATACATTAAATTCCTCATACATTTATTTTATACATTGTCACTTCCATGTTATTCATGAAACTTCACTTCCCCTACAATATATTATTTTTGCTTACCATTAAGTAAAACAAATGAGTCTAAAACCCAAACTGTTGACGTGAGTTATCACAAGACGTTTCATTTCATTCATCGCGGAGTTTCGTAGTCCTACCAGCAGGAGCAGCACCGTCACCGCCTCCTTGTAACACAGTCTAATTGGTTTACACCCCAACTAAACCAGTTACCATCGACTACCGCTGTTGCAGAAGCAACAACCACTCATCTCAAGCCAAACTTAACTTGTTTACGCCCCTAATTATTGCAATACCAACTTAAGGGTCGTCTGAGGAGTCAAACGAGCAGATTAGGTCCTGGAAATGGTACGCAGAACGAACAGATGAGCAAAAAGAATATGTCAAGGATAAGTCAAAGGACACTGCTCATACGAGAGATGACGTAGTAATAAAACAAATTCCAACGTAGGTGGGGAGACGCAACAAATATTATAAACGGACAGTTAGCAAAGTACGACGCAGAAAGATTACGTCATACCTCAAAGAGAATGGGACATTTTGTTTGACTGAGAGCGACTGTTCTCACATGGGCTAATCTCTTAATTTCTGTTTATATTTTTAATATTCGCGAGTACTTTGTTTTATTCCATATAGTTTACATTAAATAATATGATATTCCATTAATTGTCCTTTGTATACAACATGTATTTGCCTTGTACTAAACTTACCAAGTCACCAAGCTACAAAACTATTATGTCCTTTACAAAAATGTTTTCTTTTTTGCGTTTTTTAAGACTGTCGAAGAAAGTGTTTTCGCTACATTTTTCCTCCTGTATTCTAACGTGCATCAATTTTCACAAACATCTAAACGCATCTCAGAGAAGTGTAATTGTAATATTTGAGGTTTTCACAGCAGTGAGTATGAAGATTTCTGTCTTCTGGGTTGTCGCGCCGTGTAGTATGTTAGATATTTACCATACTACACGGCGTAACAATCCAGAAGACAGAAATCTTCAGAAGTGTAATTGTTTTCTTTGTTTCTAAAATTTATATCCTAAACTGGGCGGCTTTGATCGACTTCTGGACGAAAGGTTCACACTACTAATCTCGGCCGGGACACAAATTAAAGCATTTTGCCTCCATTGTTCCATTTAAGTACCAGTATGTGACAAGAAGCTATGCAGCCATACTTTATGCTATTGGCTGTGTTGATATTAACATATGTGTAATTCACTCCACATCGTAGATTTTATCTTTAGTTTTTGGGGAGAGACATGGCGGATGATGAAAACGACACGACGATGGATATTAAACAAGTGATGGCGGTTTGTTTCATGATGGTCAAATTTTAAAATCGATCAAAGGAAATTGGACAGCAAGTCTGTCAGACGTTTATCGTCTCTTACAGTCACATTCGGGGTTCACTACTGCTGTGGGTCATCTGTGATAGGTGAACTCTTAAAACCGCCCACTTTATACGTCAATACAAACGTTAATAATGTCTGTATCCTAAAGTCGAAAATATCTCAGTGTTAATAAACTTCATATTGTGCTTTAAGTTTCCCAGGAAACATATCAAAGCAACTCTAAGGGCATGAACGCCTTGCAGATGCGGCAACTTCTCCGACAGACCTACTTTGCTTGTATTCAATGGTAACTTCTCAGGCGTTACCTTGTCCCAAGGCCGTCCAGTATGAATATCCACCCATTGCTAAGCAAATTATTGGAAGAAAAGAAATAACGATGGGGCTCTAAAACTATTAAAAAAAGAACAATTCTAGCCTGATAACGACTGATAACAAGAATAAAAATGTAGGCACAATGGAAAAACGTGTATGCATTGAATTAATAACCTACTGAAAAAACTTAATGCATTTATGATTTCAGTGTTCGTTCTTCAAATTCATTCAGATTAGATTTTTTCTATAAGATGTTATATTCGTAAAACGTTTAGCTGATGATTCGCTAGAAATTTTACTATGCAAATTTGAAGTTATAATAGACCGTATTACATGTATGTGAAATGGTGTTAAAGCCTTACACACGCCGAAACTTATTCAACGCTACTGCGTTGTATTCATTTTAGGGTAAGCCCTCCGGAGAGTGGAAAATTTAAAGGACGACATTTTGTGATTTACATACACCGTCCAAACGGACACTCTTCAGATATATTAATTAAATGTAGACAATAATTGCATTCGGTAGGCTTCAAATTTAAATGTTGTTCCTGTGTTTTGATATTCTGATATTCTCTATGTTTTGTGTCGTTTCCTCAGTTTCACACAGAAACTATAGCCCTCGTTTAACCCTGGTCTATACGAAGAATTTTCTTCCAGCTTCCTTGCAAAGGGCAGTACAACATACAAACATGATGAGAAAAATATTAGTGCCTCGAGTGGGATTCGAATCTACGATCCCGGTGTTCAAGCGACGAATTCCCTAAATTTACACAGAGCAGTCACTGTAATCGTCTGAAGTTTCTGTAACGCCTTAAAACAGATCATGCTTCTATTCGCATCCTTTCCAAATATATATTGATCAAATGTTCGCTATGTGATCTACAGTGGTGAAAAGACCTCATTAAATAAACAACCAAATCAGTATATTCCCTCTCCATGCTAGCAGATATTTAAGAAACCATTTTATTACATTTTTCCGATAGTTTGTTTTAGTTAAATCCTCGGTCTTTTCACTGTGATGTTTAGTTCGGCTTGAAAGATGGAAACACAAAGGTTCTTTTAGACATCACAAACAATCCCACCGCAATGTCATAATATTTTTATTAGAAAGTGACACACAGATAAGTTTATAGTCTTGAGAGATCAGGGTTACATGTTTGACTGACATTCTGAAATATCAAACATAGAAGTCAGTGATTTTACATCGTGTGTATCACAAAAGGCACTAACATTCAAAATGTATCAACAAGGTGAGGACCAACATTCCTAGGCATTAACTATAGAAACAAAAAATGGAGCGTACTTTTAAATACTTTTAAAATATTAACTTCTCATCTTTTCAACGTGATGTGTCAGTGCGTGCGTGTGTGTGTGTGAGAGAGAGAGGGGGGGAGAAGGGGGATTAACATCTTCTTCTGTGTCAACAAAGAGCGTATCAATAGTGTCGGACATTAAGCCAACAAAGAACAGTATGGACTATATTTGTAAGTCCTTTAAGAACAACCGTATATTCCCATCTTCTCAGTGTGTATATGTACCAAAAGTCCTCACTTTAATGAAACTAGCGAACCAAGAGGAGCCTAAGGAAATAGCCGTAAGATGATCAAACATGTCCGAGCGACGTTATGGTGACAAGATGGAGGATTCTATCTGTTCGTGCCCGGAGCAAGGGCTTTGGAGATTGGCTAAGCTTACACTTCAATCCATGTGTCTGTGTTGTTTTGAAATCAAGTCTGCTGCAGGCGTCTTGCCAACAGAACAGCAGGAAGAGTGGATGTAAGTATCACAGACGAGGCGATGAAGAACAAAAGGAAACCATCGTGCCGAATATGCGTCACAAAATACGCTTTAAACTTCCTGAAAAGTGTAAATGTCTCTCTCTTCCCAAATAAATTACCAACCAAATTCTAAAAATCTTAACCTTTTTTTTACAGTTTCTAGAAAAAGGTTACTTGTTTCAATGTATATAATCTCGTACGTTACTGCTCTGTAACACATTAATAAGAGCTGAATGCACTTAGATAACAGTTACGAAATATGGCTAGAATCTAGCCACTGGGGATGGATGTCATCACTGCTTACAACAAAACGGAATTGTTGAACGTCCAAATGCAATACAACAAAGAACGCGGGAGTGGAAAAACAGTATAAGGCCCGTGCGTAATACAAAATTCACGTAAAATTAAATTCCGAAACCAATAAAACTGTTTGAGCACAGAAAATTTTGGAATAAAAACGTACAGAAGGATTAGGCTTACTGGCCCATGATTAATTTCTCATACTCGGCGTTATCATATGTTATGTAGAAGGAAATATGTTGTTAAACAAGCAGTCTAATAATCTCTTTACACATATCTTTCCATAAGGAAGAATACAATGTAATAAAAAACAGCACGCATTTCTTAATATATGCACAACCTTTCTTCGTACATCGCATATCAGAAGGCTAATGGAGTGCGATTACAGACTATTACAGGCGGCCAGACTTCCTGGTAACTCGCGACTCTGTCGCAGAACGAGGTTCGTCGTTACTAAACCCCACCTGACTTACCGAATCTTCCTTTTAAAGTATTAACGGTACCGTTAAGTAAATACCTGTGACGTAGACGGCCTGGAAGGCAAGTGATGTACGCATACATGACCCCAATATTCCAGAGCGGAGAACATAGTCTTAAGAACAAAGATATATCTCAGATTTCTTTCTCCGCTACTACAGTGTTTGTAATAACGTTATTCACTTATTTGTTCTGTTATTATTGTTTAATATTTTTAAAAACGTTCTAGCGTTATAAAGTATAACTCATAAATTTTACATCAAATTAAAACAAACAAAATGTTTGTTCGGTCTGATAGTAATAAAGCACGTGGCTTCACAGACAGCAAATGTCAAAGGAGCATACTTAACTCTGGCATACAGTAACAAGTGATGATACACACAATTTTGTGAGAAACTCCTACATTTTCCTATATGGGGATTCGATACGACAGCCCATATAATAAATGACGTCTATATATTTTACGTGAGATTTCAGGTTCTCACGGCGGAAGGTACGAAAATTGCTGTCTTAAAGGCGTTTACTAACCCAAATACAAATTTTATAAAGTAATTTTTAGAAATTATTCGTGTGTAATTGTTTTAAGTGAAAGAACACCAACGATTACGTGCCAGGTGACGAATAGGGTGAAACAGAGCCTTAAAAATCTCTAACGATTCCGTGACGTTCGTATTTATTGTTAAGGCAGTCACTATTCTTGGAAATGCTTATACATATTCATATTTCATTATTCTCTAGCCTTTGTTACTGAAATCTATAGAATCATTTCGTCTGTTAGAATGCCGAATAACTTTTCCTGTCGGCTAGCGGCGAAAGCGTTAAGAATTTATTATTTGGCTTTCTCCTTATCGGCACAAAGGCTTCCATTTGTGAATTTATATCCCGAAATTATACTCAATGCCTTTAATAAAATAAATCGTTCAATATTTTATTATTTCAAGAAATCCTAAATATCATTAGCATGTTCACATACAGGGTTGGCGAGATAGACGAAATATTCACAGGTAAAATATTAAACGTACATAAAGTTTTAGTCGAAAATTCTAAATAAAAGAGATCTTTGAGAGACATGTGTAGATTGAAAAGTTAAAACAGGATGCAAGGGTTTGGACTGGATTAATGTGACTCAAGACTGTGTAAACTAGAGTAAATTTTGAACCCCGCTGTTGTCAATACACAACTTTGTACGTGGTTAACGATGAACGTGTAAATCATGAAACAGAAAGACGACATGAGTCAGGAATCTTGCGCGCTACTTCGGATGTAAGAGAAGGCC
Organism: Zootermopsis nevadensis; assembly: GCF_977971745.1. Taxonomy (NCBI): domain Eukaryota; kingdom Metazoa; phylum Arthropoda; class Insecta; order Blattodea; family Termopsidae; genus Zootermopsis; species Zootermopsis nevadensis. The sequence continues at coordinate 5,751,702 of NW_028259157.1, forward strand.
CCGACGAAGGAGGGCTGACTGTCACGGAGGATGGGTCGTTTCGAATTCCGGGTTATTGTGCGCAAAGTAAATGGGCCCCTATGTTTAATTTCAGCCTTGGGACACATCTCACTCCTCCCAACACACCCTAACTCTTATCTACCAACCACTATCCCACACCCAGCAATTTCGTTCCTCTCCCACACAGACTATGGGTTTCCACGTACGCAGGGAAGATTTTCTCCCTTGCTTTGTAATAGCACTTAGCTCCGTATCGCCACACACAAATACGCCCTCACTAAGCTACGAGCCTAATTTAATTTGTAGCGTGATCGAACTTTACTTCTGACGAAAGGCAATCAGATGCGACACTACACTGTCATACATTTATAAATCTAACGAAAATTTATATATTTAAGTTAAAGTAAAAGACATAATTCTTATTAATTACTTCTGGCATGATTCTAATGTGTAAAATATTATTAAATGTTCCGCAAAGATTTGAGGTTCTGGACGATTCTGAAGATGACTGTCTTCTGGGATGATGCGCCATGCAGTGTGATAGATACTCGCCGATGTTTCAGAGGCTCTTACTGCCGCCATCATCACAGTAATATTGACGGAATAGTGTCCCTTCGATTTCTTGATTCAAAGGCCACAAAAACTAAACAGTACAACGTCCCAGAATGCATTTAACTTATTACCAGTAGACGTGAAAACCTGAAATCTCTAGACGTTTTCTGATGTCCGTCTTTGGTATTTTTTTAAAATAACACACACACGCCAAACCTGTTCACGGGGAAATAGAAATTGTCCACGCATACACGTACGTTAAATATGAAACATACTACGTGACTAGTCAACTTTGGAACAGCAATAAACAGATCAATACAAACCCATTTCCAAAATAAAACAAAACCTAATTGCATTTATTTATTTCTAGCTTATTTAACGACGGTTTCATTATTCCGAACAGTGTAACTCAAGTTGTTGTTTTTCCCCTCACAACCCATCTCTTGTTATCATCACTGAATTAAATGTAACAATGTTATTGCTGTTGTTCCAAATAAAGTAAAATTTAAATTGGCTAAATTAATAAACGAAAATGAACCACACCACAATCATAGCCAAACCTTATTGGAAATATTAAATGCGAACTCCATAAGTACGTCAGTGTCAATACAGACAAAACCTTACTTAATAATATAACTAAAATATTGATTATTAACAAAATGAAATAAAATAAAAACGAATGCGTCATAATAACTCAGCAAGAAACGAACCGAACGTTTATAACGAAACAGACGGACTTGGAATATAAAAAGTCAATATCCGTCATAACTTCATAACTCATTTTATGAATAATACATTGGCACGCAGATTATAAAATAATACGGTATTAGCTGCAAAAGCCATTTAGCTCAGCGAAATCAAGTTTAACTGCATATGGAACAAACTTATGATTTTTTACTTTTCAAAATCTAAAACAGCGTCATAAAATGGGTATAAACTCATTATTAATAATTGTGTATCCTGCTGGTTTACTTTATCAACCGAGAAGGAGAGAAGTCGAGGGGAAACCGCTTCCACGGTGTTTGCCCTCCATTTCGAAGCTACCTGACCGTGACAAGCCTGAACATTATTTCCGCTAGCATCAATGCGATTCCACTCGACCATCGACTATGAAGTATATTGTACCGCATTCCTTCCTTAGTACAAGGAAAACAGAAAATAAAAACGTCACGCAGCTGCTAATTTCCAGCAACAAACCAAAGATAAATTATTTTTAAACAAATATAGAACAGAGGCTGGCTGTCTTCTGGGTTGCAGCGCCGTGTTGTCTGGTAGGACCTCTGAAACGTCGGTAAACTCGTACGAGACTACATGCTGCCTTTTTTGGACTCAGCGAAGTGAAAAATTGAAATCCTACAAATACAGAACAGCTTTAAAATCGAAGATTTCTGTCTTCTGGGTTGTTGCGCAACAACCCAGAATACATAAATCTTCATACTCACCGCTGTGAAAATTCATTCTACAAATACAAAACAGTTTTAAAATCATTATAGAAACCTAAAGCCAGACGTTAGTATCCGTCATATCAGTGTTTTTAAAATCTGTGCTGTGAAGTAAATCAAAATGCGAAGCGACATGCTAAATTATGAGATGATGTTCTCAGGCCTGTAAAGATGTCCAATGTAGTCTCCTGGGCTCTGACATCGTTTTCCTGGTAGATGGTTACCAAAACCTCAGAAGGTGAAAATGGAGAGGAAATGTTCCTACAAGACCTCACGGAACCACAAACTACAAGACCCTAATCGACAAGTTTAATTCTTGTCTCTTTGTACATATGTAATGACAGTTCAATAAGAATGTTAACAAGAATAAGAACTTGTTCAGCACTGGCGTCTTGCTTTAAAGTCATGTGCTACTGTATCTTTCTCATTTCGATGTCACGTTATTGAGAATTCTATCTGAAGTTTTATTCTTTTGAACTAAACGTTTAAGAAGTTTCACTTGTAGCACTTTGTCTTACGGCTTTAAAATTGTTATATACTGCACCATCCAAAAACTGCAACTTATCGTGAATGTCACGCCCTAATTTTTATTCCTGGCTAAAAGGTTCATAATCTGTAAAAACTTGTGTATGAACTATGGAGTATATCACAATACACAGTTATATAAATAAAAAAAGCTTAACGAAGTATGAAAAATGATAAGTACCTAGTACACGCATATGTATACAGACTACATATACACAGTTGCAGAATAATATATGATTTCGTGTGAGATACTGATCTATATTTTAGTGTGACGACGTGTATAAAAAGCCTGAAAACACCAGGTAGTAATACTTTACAGTTGTTCTCAAACTTCGCTCACCACGGAATGGTAAAGCAGGAACTGTTTCCCGACGATACGTATGAACCATATGTTTCACATTACAGAGTCCCACAATTATTAGTCCACAAATTTAATTTTTAATTGAATCCTCAAATATTTACATATGAAGTGTTAACTGACATCCACACTTAACTAACAAACGTAAATAAATACATAATGTACGTCACTTGGTTAAAGCTACATAGATCATAATCATCATATGTTTAATCGAAAACCAAAAACAACATGAGACGCCTTTTTTCGAGTACAGATTGCCCTCCTCCTGACAAAAGTCTCGTTCACGTGCTCTTTGCATACCCCAATTTCACTCCGTGAAGACAGTAACCCACCCGCTCTCATGAAATACAAACAACATAACACTAACAGGATTTGCAACGGACAGCTGTTTGTGGACTACAAACTGGAAAATATTATAGTAGACAAAGCTCAGCTAATTAAAGAATATGCATCGCCTCATCGTAATATTATTTTACAAGATAAATACTGAAAGATGGAATTAGAAATCCCCTTCAATAATTGCCAGAAGTAAAGTTCCTTCAGAAAAATAATATGGCATAACTAGACGATCACTTTACAATATTATTATTTTTCTTACTTTGACTTTTCTTTATCTAATACTATAGCGCGCAGCTCTTTGAGAATTCGACATACGATCAGATGGTAGAAAATTAGCTTCCTTCTACTTAACCCGAAAATTAAATATCATAGTAATAAGCGGGACCCCTACCTTGAGCTAGTAGAATTCAATCCACACCCTCGAAATACACATGTTTAATTACATTCTACATTCTACATTCTCTGCCTAAGCTGTTTCATCGCTTTAGGATTGTATATAAAAATGTGTAAGAACTTTTACCTTCCCCATGAGTGCTACAGGTCCTGTGTACCTGACCCTTCTTGATTTAATCACCTTAGTAATATTTTTGAATAAGAAAAGTATTTAAGCGTCCAATTACGTAATTATAATCACAAAACCTTACATAAATACATCAATACAAGACAAAACATCAGACAAACATACAAAGAATTAAATATAAAATTGCAGTCCAATAAACCACGCTCGGCCTCAATGGGCCGATATATTACCACGGCAAAGTTCCTTTAATCTTATTTCGAAATGTTGTTAGGTGCAACTGAACTTGATATCGTGTTTTGAACATCGCTGTACCGAAAGACATTGGACAGCAGTACACCTTGTCTAGGGAAACATCAACAGGTAAAACGCTTTTCAACAGCCAATTACGATACAGTGCTGGTAGTCTGAAGCGACTGCGCAATTGACCGTGCAATTTTATTTCACTCATGTGTACAAAGTCGATACCGAAAATATCGACAATCAGAAAAGGCGTATTAAAAATGACTAAGGACGTCTTAAGGACAAGGGACAATCATTTTCTGGATATTTTGGTCATAAAAGTTCACTTTACTTCAGATTCACTCAAATTCAGGGACGAAAATCTTTATTCGCTTCATGTTAGTAGCTTTAGAGCATATTACAGTCAGCTATGTGAGCGGCAGTTTATTCTATAAAAATTAATTGCAGAGTTCTTGTTTAGTAGACAGGCTGAGAACCGAGTTAAATTTTCTACTTTGTGTTTCGATAAGAACAGAAAAATAATTTTCGTGGTCTTATCCATGCCCATCATATCAATGCTTTAAATCATAACATATTTGGGCAAATCTTTTCCCAGTCACAATTCACTATTAAATTGCTAAGTGAAGTTGTAATATCGTTATATGAAGTGATCAGAGCTGAAGTAGTATACGTCGTTAAAGGTATAGAAGAAATATAAACGCATATTTCCACTCCATTCATTGTAATCAATAAAAAATACATTTATACTACAGCTAACAAAATGTCCTTGCAAGCACACCAAATTACTCTTATGTTTCACAAGTTATTAACGAGAAATCTCATTTTATACAACACTAAAAATAATTTGATTTATAACGCTTCATGAACTGATTCGGGAGATCTCGGGGCAGAATCTCTGTTGATTTATCGTTTAAGCTGAGGTATTTCGTGGTTTTATAAAGTCCCCATAAGCAAGTCAAACAGGCCACGACAACCTCCTGTCAGATTCTTGCCCGCTCACCATTCACTGTAATATTTCCATTTCAACTGACGCAATACAATCAACGCACATGAAAGAAACAGCGTCGCTAAAATACTTCGCAAATAGTCGAGTGGAGATGAAAGGTGGTTGAAATATCCAAATGGATGTGAGTATGATAATTAAATGATGGACAAGGACAAGTTTTAATAAAATCTTCTCGTGACATCTGTATTAACAACTATTCTGAGTCCGTAAACCATTTCCCCTTGAACCGGTCCAATCAAGATCTGCAATGAATTTAAACTTCCTAATGTAATGCTGAAATATAACAAAGTTGATTTTTGTAATACGAAGTAACGGAAGCGTATTGCTGACACTTCTTTACTAGGGCAGATGAGGCTACAACATCGCGTGTATTCCAAACATTTGCCTGCTCTCATCAGATATAACTGCTCATACTTAATTATTCATCGCTGTTCAGAACTTTATTTGGAATGTGACGTATTTCTAACTTCACAACTCATAAAGTTTAATTCTCTAGATAATTAGGTCTTTTCTTTTAGTTCTGTGTGTAAAATTCTGCTGCCGGTATCTGGCTTCGGTTTCGCTTTTCATTTTTATGCACTTCGATCGTAGTAGGCCCTAGTGTATCTTAAATCTGCAAGTACATCTAAATGATAACCAATTTGGAGCACGTTTAAGAAAAGTTGAAGTAGCTAACAGTCATCCCGCTACGCGTCATGTAGGCGCTCAGAGGGAGAGATCGTACAACTCCTACTCATTCTTAACCTCGGCACTAGATGGGGTAAGTGGTGAGCGTCAAGCCCTGGCCGCACTTTACCCGCCGGAAAAGTTTACCCCCAGTGCAAATTGGACATGAGGCTGGGGTGTACTCCAAAATTAGTGGGAAGAAGATAAGAAAACCAAAGGGATTAAGGTAAAATAATAAATATTTACAAGATAAAAAAGCAAAGAAGATATAAGTAAATGACAAATAAGAAAAGAAAGCCGCTTAGAGATTAAGAAATAATTTAACCCCGAATTTCAACAGGCTTTCGAAATAGTGATTTTGTATTTTGAATTTTCATTTGTAGAATTGTACTTGCGCAGAAGTTTGTCCTTAGTTATGTGCCTCATAGTACATTATCCCTGAAAATGGATTATGGTGATAATAATATTAATATACTTCGTGATAAAATGTTTCTAACACGTATAAATTAAGCACACACACAAATTTAAAATGATATATCTGAGATTAAACATAGAGTATTATATAAGTCTAAGTAATATCATAGGCGGAGATGTCATGCACACCATGTCAGCAGTGTTGACTCGGCAAACACTTAAAAAAAACAGAAAATAAAAACGTATCTTACTTTCGTGACTCAGTCAGTAATTCTGCCCGGCTGACTGGAGCTGCCTAACGAAGCATTGTACCAATTGGTACCGCTGTGTTCTAGTGTATGGTGTGTTGCCGAAGTGCGAAATTAAGGCATAAAAATTTTACTTTTCGTTTTACGTCTTAGCCGGGCTAACACTGAAAAACCGGTTGACACGAACACCCACCCCTGGTAGTAAGTTTCACGCTCCGGCCGCTGCACCTTTGACGAAAGACGTCATGTAGACAGAGGACGTGGTGGGAGGAGTTAGATTCGGTCTCGATGAGAAAGGGAAGAGAGAAATTCCTTCCCCTGCCATATCCTGCATCCAGTAACTTTATTGACTCAGATACTCCGGGCACGACGCTGTATGCTATATATTAACTGGATGGTCATGGTGGAAATGGCTTTTACCCTCGGATGACCAAACGATATTTGTTACACAGAAGGTTACAGCAGTTCAAATTTGATCCGATAGCTAACTTCATGGTCTAGGGTCGTCCACGAAAACTTTGTAGTAACTCAACTGAAAGGCGTTTCTTGTTTTTTTATGGAACATGTGGTCTCATTTCCGCATTTGCAAGGGCCAGATACTAAACCCCATGCTAACTACTTAAAATTATTCATTGTCACGACTTTTTCCATCGTCTGTTCTTTAAAACCACGACGTTTCGGAGGCTGGTTCTGTCTCCGTCTTCAGGTGAGAGGTACCTACTCTGTTGGGTCCATTAGATAGAATTGAATCTCATGCTAACTAGTTCAATACAGTTTAGCCCTTCATACCCTATTCTTCCAAGAAGCGTTTTAATATTATCCTATACACGCCTCGGTTTCTGTGTGATCTCATAATATTTGTAGACTGATACTTTATAATCTTTACGTTTATCATAGATTCCGAGTGTCCCATCCAGCCAATTCTCCTCGATTTAACAATCGTAAAGATATTTGACTACATGAAGAGTACAAATTATAAAGTTCCTTATGAAGTAAAATTCTTGGGAATTTAGTGGCTAAAAGTCAAACAATAAAAATAACATATCGTTGGTATTATGCTTTCTGAAGCCGTGTAAATTTGTAGATACATATCAGTTCTGAAGATGGGAGCAGTACATTTTTGCGAAGCATTAATATCTTCCTAAAATTCTACAACACATAAGACATTGGTATCTTGATCAACGCGAGAATTTCAAATTTTATGCAGGCAGTAAGCACCTCTGAAACGTCTATTTTTACGAGACTACGCGACGCAACATCCCAGAAGAGAACCATCTTTATACTTTCCGTCGTCAAAACCTCAAACTACACGTCCTAAACATTGCACACAATCAAGTGATTAAAATTGCGAAATGGGAAGCTACAGTAAAAGACAAGATGTAGGATTTGAGGTTTTCAGGGCGGTGAGTTTGTAGACAGCCATCTTCAAAAACTAAGATATTCATAAGCCACAGCTTGGACATTCTGCTCGAAAGTAATTCAATTACAGCCTTAGTTACACACTACTTTTCGAAAAATCGATGTGAACACCTGAACGATGTCCACTCAACTGACAGTGAAATTAACTGCGTCAATAATACGTCCGGTAACCTTAAACTTAGCGTGGCAAAGTTGTACAGGTTGATAAGAGAATTCAAACCTTTGGAAAGTATCGATAAGATAGCAGCTTTACTTTCAGAATTCCGTAAATGAAACCTCAGAATAGGTTTATTTCGTGTAATTACATACATTTTTCTTAGTTATATTTCATAAGCAGTGAAGTTTACACAATAAATTTATATCAAATGAATGAGCATTTCGGAATGATGGCTTTCAGAGAGTATGTCGAAGCGTTAGTGGACTATGCTGTAGTGCATTCATTTAAACAGTAAAAACCAGTTCATGACTGAGGAGTTAATGATCATGTGGATGATTGGTTTGTGAATTGACTCTTTAACTTAAATAGTTATGTAACGTAAACTTTTACAAATTTTGGGAATGATGGCTTCTGAACAAGTGGAAGGAACTGGTTGTGACCTCATTAGGATAGTTCCGTAGTATTTGCCTGAAGATGCTGAGTAAAATCACAAAATCAGAACAGTCAGTCTGAGGTCCAATATCCTGACACGAAACGTTCAGGGTTAAACGTTACTAAACCTCATTTTCGAGGAAAAATTCGTATTAGTGATTTTTAAAACGCGAAATGTTACATATGATACAGGCGGTAACAACAAATGTGTCCCTGTGGAACAGAGGTTTACAAAACTTCTGGACAAATGACATTTTGTTTCGTAGTCACGAGTCCCCCCTCCCCCCCCCCATCTCTATTTTTCACTGGATACTCTGAAATCTCACATCCCTTGCACACTTAGTGATAGGGCCGAAGCCAGTTGTTTACCAGCAGTGACAGTGTATTCTGCTCAAACTCTATAAAACAGATAAGTTTCACACACAACAACCAACAGCCCTTAAAAGCGTTATTAATTAAGCTTGATCACATTCGCCGGCAGCAAATTCAATTCCATCGCAGTAATTATAACTTGGGTAACTGAACTTGAACTGAGAGGTCTTTCTACATGGTTTAATAGTTTATTCCTCTTGCCTTGGTAAGTTGTTCCGTTGCTAATCCTTAATCTATAGGGCGTACGGGATTTGTTGTCTTCAACATGCTAAGAACTCGAAAATTATTACGATTTAAATACACAATCCAACTTCACGGATAAAAGTACTTCTCAAGAAGCTCATATTTTCTCAGCAATTTACCCGCATTCAACTCTCAAACGTAGCTTACTAATTATCACTACATTTGGCATGAAAGATGCCACTTCATCTTAGTACTATTAGCCTCCTGTAATCAATAATAACAGCATAGAAAACTTACAAACTTTCGATATGACACAGCCATTGGCCTCGCTTAACATAGGCCCCTAAAATTATACATTTATTAAACACCACGCCAAGAAAACTTATGGAGGCAATGAAGGTATAAAATAATACACGTTCTAATAAGGCAAAGTTTTGTAGAATGTAAAATAATAAAATTACTGTGGTGAAAAAAATGTATTTCGCTTTCAACTACAGCTAATATATCAGTGAAGTTATTAATATAAAATGTTACAGTGGGATCGGTTATACACATTGCTAGTAAGTAGGCGTACATATTCATTATTGTTTAAAACTCCTACATATTTTGTTTCAGTATCTGACAAATACAAAATCTGTTTTCAGTGGTTGAAATATTACGTAAAAATCCAGACTAATATTATGCGAAAATGTTTGGAGTTGTTCACAGAAGAATATCTGACACAATTTCGTGTAATACTGACAACGGTAATACTTCAAAATAATTAATTTAATGTTGTCGTGTGTTTTATAAGTACTCCCTGGTACAATTTTCATTAATTCGACTTATGTAGCAATTGCTCTGTTTACGTACCACAATAGAAGTTTGCATGTCCTGACAAAAGAAAAGAGGTCGTTGCTGTTAAGAAAATGAGATGCCCGTGTTCGCAAGTCGTTGATTCGATTGTTCGACTGTCACGTCACAGAAGCGGATATATCCCGCTTATGTTTCGTTTCGTTATGAGGGCTGACGAGTAGCGAATATGTCACTCAATCCTCGCCAACTCTGCTAATCAAATTCTAGTTTGTTTTTACTGGCTTAAAGGTTGGAAGGGGAGGATTCTCTTTCCACTCTCGTCAGACCTTGTCAACCAACAGCTTTGTTGGTTTTAAATCGATTACAGCTAGTACATTCAGAAGTTGTCTCGCACCTCTTTCCCTCCCTCTTCCTCTGTCCTTCCCTCTTTACTCCTCTCATCTGACATTCCTCCAGGGACGTAGCAAGATGACAAGAAATGTCGACAGGCAAGACAAGTTCTTTCCCTCAGGACACAACGCGACGAGATTTAAATTGGAAACTCTCATCTTCGAAAGGAATGCTACACACCTGGATGGTCTGCCCGCCAGCTTATCCAGAACATAGTTATTGTAATACACCAACCGAGTTTCTTACAGATGAGGTAACTTCTCAGAATTTATAAAGAAGAAGGCAACTGTAAACATAAATTTATTACATCGGATTTCTTTTTCCAATTTCCGTTCGCATCGATCAGTATATATACCATATGAAATATCAGAGTTGCGATACGTTTGTAGATGTAGATGTTTTGAAAGCTTAGGACTACATACTTCCATTCAGCAAGTCTTTGACAAGATAAGTCAGTAAAATGATAGGCTACAGAACAGACGACCGGTATTCGATTATCAAGACAAGCACCATAAAAGATGATTAAAAGGTTCCTGTGCACCTGTAAGGACACGGTCCTGATGGTAAACCTACTAGTTACAAGCTACATGAAGTAATAAACGAGGTCATACACTCATGTATCACACAAATCACGCAACCTAAAATGTGCGTGTGTGTGTGTGTGCGCGCGCACAGGAACTTTCTTCTGGGTTGTAGCGTCATATAGTCTGGTAGAAACTTACCAACGTTTCGGAGATCCTCGCTGTCTCCATCATCACCCTGATCATGGCGACGACCTCTGAAATATTTGCAAACTTCTACCAGACTACATAAAACTACAATCCAGAAGACACTGATTCTCCTATTCAGCTCCGTGAGCATCCTAAATACTATTAATGTTGTAACCTTCGATACAGAGAAATCTCAAGTGATCACTCATCCAAGCTGTTATCAATATCAATTTCGCTGCTAACATGATGAAGTCTGGATTCGAGGTGAGGGGCTTCTTTTATCTTCTGCAAAATCTCAAATCCAGTTACTGTATAAATTTCAAGAAGATAAGCGAAAACAGACACAGAAGTAGAGCACGACTGTTCCGACATGTCACAGCCCAGGGTCGAAGTGAAATTTCCAGAACATATTAAATACGTGAGAAACGTGGAATGTATTACACGGGTTTGGATCCGTGAAGCTACAACTGTTTACTACGAAGAAGTCCCACGTGTGTGCAAGGTGAGAAAGGAAGCAATAAGGATCAGTGCATGGTCCGTCTGTTATTTCTGGAGGTGCTTATCGAGACGTGTTTCTAAATCAAAGATAAGTTACGCCTCAGGCACAGTGCATCTGCCGATAAAATGGGTCTGTTTGCAACGAAAATAATTACAAAACGTGTCACTTCTATGTCAGATGTATGAAAACTAAACTGATGTTAAAAAGTACCTTTTGTTACACACCTCATTTGAAGAATTGTCCTTATGATACAACAGCGAGTCAAAAATACGATTGACTAAATATATATTATGACTGATGTATTTGGTGGGCTTACTTAATCATTAAAACAAATTTTACATTCGGATATGTTCCGACAGTTATTGACAGTTTCTCACAGGTTTGAACAAGTCCTGACAGGTTTGGACATAATAGCATCATGATATAGGCAAAGACTCATTACAGTCCACATATTATGCAATTTACACAGCGCCGTTAAGTGAAACGGTATGAATGACAATGTAGTTCTAATTCGGGAATATAAAAAACACACAGATTTTTACTACGGAAACATCTCGAAAGAGGCCACTTGGAAGACAAAAAATACATAAGAAATACGTTCTAATGATGTAAAATGGCAAAGGGATGTCAAATGACAGGCTTTCGTATCAGTGGTATATAATTTTTAGTTTTATATTAGCACAGAAGTAACTCCGTTTCTTAAATTATATAATCTCCTATTCTATACTAAATTTATGGAAGCAATTTTCTTCATTGTCACAGGAGCAAGAGATTCGTCTCTGAACAGACATGGCTATAGTTGTGACGTAACGTTTCATAAATGGGCTGAGAAAATAAACAACTTGACAGTGACTGGGGGGGGGGGGGGAGGGGGGGGGTTATGCCAGACGTAGCGGACGAAATCCTATATCAAATCTCCGCTCCATAAACTCCGTTTTAATTGCTTTTTATGAGCACTGTTTAATAAAAAGGCACAATGTTACCGAATTCAGAAGCACGATTTAATCCTCTTGCAAAATCGTGTACGCCCGAGTTCAGAGGTAGAGTAACGTCTCTGTTAGGACTCATCTAAACATTGTAGCTACGTTTGACACTTCTTAGAAGTAGATAATAAAGCATGAGATTATTTTCAGACACTCCAATTTCGGTGCAAACATAGTATATAATCTGTAATAAGCATCTGGTGTGTGTTCACAGTTAGAAGTTGCAGGAATGCGCTCATTTACTTCGATATATTTGCCAGTCTCTCTGCCACAAGCAACAACTCCAGAACCGCCCTACTGTTATCCACGAAATTTCGTATCGGAACGTTTCACCACAGAAGTTTATTAGTAGCATACACTTTGCAGGAAGACCTATTCGTTTCTTCGCGAAAGTGATATTAAAATTATCGGTGATGACATCCGCCAAGAGCCATCCATTCATACATCAATCGGAAGTAAGCAGTAATCATCTTAACACTGGCCACCACCTCAGCGTAATACAAAGTCAGTAAAAACAGACAACTGTGACGTCACTGGCGCCATTCGAAAAGGTCATGGTCGTGTTTTAAGCAACAAACAGCCTTCCATAACTTCTTAAGCTATGCTACTGAAAAGACAGCATTCATGAAATGAAAATCTACGTGTACCAGAGCGAACGCTTCTGAAGTGTTACGTTATGCGCACATTTCCCGACGTTACAGGGACGTTCTGCGAAAGACAACACCGTATTTATCACTACGCCTAAGCACTATTACAGGATCTACGAGAAGCACAGTTGAAACTCAACAACTTCTTAACCTCCACACAAGACTGAAGACGTAACCAGCCTAACTTTCTGGCAACCTCACTGCCGGGAAAATAACCTCCTCCAGGGTAAGGACAAGATAGGAAAATGAGTGAAACCAAAGACTGATCTGTATCTGGGTGTGCAGAAAATTGTTTCCTTTTATTTGTCTTCGATCAAACCTCGGTCGTCCAGCCCGTAGCCTATGAAACTAGAGGACAGTAAATTAAAATCGGCCACCCGAAGTCTTTCCATATCACTCAAACTTCATTGTTCCCGCCAATTAAGTCTATATAAATATCCAGCTTAAAGAACCTATTAAAATAGCTTAAAAATAAACAAATCAGACAATCTTCCAGCCACCTCAGAAGAATTGCATTTACAACGCAATACCAAAGAGAACTTAAATTCTAATCGAAAACGCGTCCATATATTATTACTCGTTATCAACACTAGATTATATCATTTTTCACGTTTACGAAAATTTTTATTAAAACCGTCTATACTCAATGCTATTAGGTATAAGGAGAGACTGAAAAAAGTCTTGAACAGCTTTAAACAGAATACGGAACTACAGGTCGAGACCCGAACCAGTGACCTTCCGTATACGAAGCAGACAATCACATGTCAGCCCATTATGAAAATGAGTGTAATCTTCCTATTAGCAGACTGAAGAATGCTCTGAGTGAACAATATGTTTGTCAGTGTCCAAATTTGTTAGAAAGTCAACAGGGAACTCGTACACTTTGTAATGAAAAAGATTTCTACCGTCTGCAGCGCGCGCGTCATTTCCTGAGGGTCGAGGCACAGACACAGATGGACAAGTGAAACAAACCCCCATAATTCACTTTGGAGACAATTCAAAAAAAAGAAAGAATAGCCTAAGGCGTATAATGGACAGACTACAAGAAACCCCAGCGCCACATTTTACATCTCTCGTAACTGAGAGACAGGGATAAGTTAGCATGACTATCACACTTCTGTAATGAAAGAAAGAAGGAGCCAATAGTCATCGTAAAAACAACAAGGATTTAAGAAAGATATAGAAAATAAAACGACTTGTAGAAGGGAAAGTATAGCATCGCAAATATCTGGTCGCTTCATCCATTATTCAGAGTGGATACCCCACTTTAAGTTGTGAGCCGACATTCCTTATCAAACGCTATTAGAACACTGAATTTCCCACGATCGTTTCCAATTCAGACACAGTAAAACAATGAATATTCTGATGAAGCTGATACGGGACTAAAGAATTTTTTCCCCCAAAGATAGCTTTATAAAGACCTGAAGCTAAAGGTCATTTGCTTTACAAAGATTCATTTCGAATAAAGTGGGATAAGATGGAAAGGCAATGAAAAGTAACTTACTCGTACACCGTAAATGTTCTTCTCAAACAACGATTTCTGTGCATTACACTGGAGTTAGTTTTAGCCGCGATGTCTACAAACGCGTCTCTTAACCTGTTACCATTTTTCTCAAGGCCCATTTACTGAGATGAGGTACCCTACTTATCACAGTCGATCACTTAAAACCTGAAATACACGATAAACACACTAAGTACACGTCTTATAAGAGTAAGCGTTCCTTTTTAAAACTTCAGTTAAGTGAAAATACTTTACGAGTTTTACGGGATGCATCCTGTTGCGTGTTGAACATGAGGTCGACAGTCCGCCCACACAGCGATTCTCGATTATAGTTTCAATGTTGATTAAGAATCCACTTTATGTTTCGACCTTTATTGATAATCTTCAGGTGCCTCTATTTAAGCGTTCGAAACTAATAGATATGACTTTTTAATTTGTATGCACGTAATTTTTTTGCCTTCCTCATGTAATGGACCGTGTCTTAAGCAGCTCACCTATTTTATAAAAGAAAGAGAGCAATCTAAAGATGGCCAATTAAGGTCGAAACTTGTAGTGAATTCTTAATCAACATTTAACCTACAAACGAGGATCGTTGTGTAGACAGACTGTCAACCTAACGAAAATAGCGAATGATTTCCCAAGTATTTTTGACAATGGTTGTTTCATAATACAAACAACATATTTGATATTGCACATTATCTGGGGTATATTTCACACACACGTCGTTTCAGAAGTTGTGTCTACTCCGTCTAAAGGTGACTACTTGTCAACTTTTATTATTAGTGACAATGGTTGGGATCGAACCCAAAACCTTCAGAATGCTTACTAGCCTAGCACTGTAAAAAATAAGCAATGCTGAATTTTGAAATATATTTTCGATAACAGAGTGATGTTCATGATTCTAAAGCTGAAGTTGAGGCAATAAACTCAAGGATTTGCCAGTTTGCGTTGTCCACCATGGAATCACTTGGGTGTCAACACGCTGCCCCAGTGATATTCAGCAAACAACAGAATGTTCTACTTAATTAATTTCACGTATGAGACACAAAGTGTACACTGAACGTTCTGAAACTTCCCAATAATAATTACGACCTCTCCACAAGCAAATTCGTACCCAAGATTCAAAAGCTTAAGTTGGTGTTATGATCTACCTTTAGGTAATCCTGTGTCCCTCATTCTTCAGAGAATACGCGAGCATTTTATTTCAGGGATTCTGCTTTCTAGTGTTCTGTTACATGTTTTCTCCAATTTAACTGATACGTTTTTTATGTCGTCAACTACGTTTGTATTTCGCACTTTGTTTCTTATTGGGCACCCCTTCATTTTGTAGTCTGCGCCTTAAGTTACGTTAAGTAGCTATCTAAAAATCTCATTCCTGCATCCTCTCTCTTTCTCTCTCTCTCTCTCGATTCTTTTTTTCTTTCTACATCATAACTTTTTCTCACTTCCTAAACATGGACTCGATTTTAATACAATGCAGCGCAAACTTATTACTCCCTTATTCTGATTTTTGTGTTAAAAGTACCCTTCGTTACTCCATATAACAGCAGGGGTGGAGCGTTCATGTTAGCCTTGACAGCCCAGCTAACACTTGACAAAATAAATCTTGTGTCTTACTTTTGAGGTTCAGTGATACTCCATAAAATGGAATATAGTCAAATCGATCAAATAAATTGCATTTTAGCCGGCTCCAGGTAGGTGTTTTATTATTTTTTTCTGAAAGTGAATTTTGGCACAGGATTTTTCAACAAAGTTTCACATCATAAACTATACAGAGTTAGGGATTTCAATAACACTGGACTGTAGAAGGATCCAGTAACGTAAACAAAGTCCAGACCCTGACAGAACCTCATCCAGTCGCCCTCACATTATGACTACGGGCGTATCTTGGTATTTCACTGACGGCGACTTGCATGTTTAAACTCAATTATTCTCCTTTTTTATTGCAACGTTTGTATCGTCTGAATATACCTACTGCTAACAATACCTATCATGTCAATAGATCGCAAGTGATTTATCAAACGAAATAACTGGATATTTACACTCGTCAGCGCGATATATGCTCCGGGCTTGCATGTTCGACCGTTTATTTATTTTACCCAGTGTTACAATATTATTCCATTCTGAATTCTGGAGAGCCACGGTGGTCTAGCGGTTAGAACGCTGGCCTTGTAATCCTGGGGTCTTGGGGTTCGATTCCCGGCGGTGCCCGAATTTATAACTTGTGTTGGGCAAGGCCGTGGTCTAGGCAACACGGAGTTTTCCTCCGGGGGCTTCCCCGGTTTCTCCGTGGCATCCCAACAATTACTCCATTCACACACAGAAGAAGGCAATGGCAAACCACTTCTGGATCATCTGCCAAGAACGTATATGAACAGGTCCCAGTCCGAGAAAAGGATGGAAGGATCCTGTTCATATGGACCTGTCGGCCGACAGAACACTAAATAAAAAAAAATGAATTCTGCAGGCCTACAACAAATGCGGACATAAGAAGTATATATAGCAACTTAAACTTGCGATAAATAGGGAAAGATAGAGTAAAGTTAGGTTAGGTTAGAGAAGCACATGCGCATAAGAATATGCAGCGAGTTGGTCTTAAGGACTAGATATGTCCGAGTCCTGTTACGATATGTTAACACAGACACGGCCTGAATAAGGAAAGGGGACGTTACAAAACAGACACAAGAATTACCATGACCAAGAAACGAAAACTCATAGAGAAACACTGACAAAATGCAGATAAAAGCATGTCATCCGCACAGAGAAAGCAGCTTGCTTATGAATCATGTTTAAATAACAGTGGTTCTGTTACATATAATGTGTTTGGAAGGTAAGAGTAAACTATAAGGCATGAATTTGGAAGGCATTATCAGGTTTACATTTGAAAACTGAGGCAAACTACTCTTGCCTCACAAAAACAACGCATAAACATAACATTTTATGTAACTTAAAAGCACTTATAAATCTTTGTATTAGTAGGGCATATGCTTATTTGTCTTGTCTATGACTGTACCATTAGAAGTAACGTACTTATAGAATTCTGTATGGCTTATCTTTTGTACTTTACTATTTAGGGAACTGCAATTTTTGTAGGTTTAAGTCAACACAATAGGATAAATGTGGCACCTTACTCCACGATAAACCCCAGGTTATATATTGATCAACATACATTTCTTGCACATTCAGTAGCCTGGAAAATCGATATGAATTCCAAGTGAAGCGAGCAGGGACGTCTAACCTGTCCAACCGGACGCACGCATATTTATCTCAATCACTAAAGTATGTTACATACTTTATGTATAAACATTGTGAGAGCAACAAATCAACATCAGAAGTAGGAAGAAGTTAAAAACAGATTTAATTCGAAGAACAATATTTATAATTCAGTTCAGAACATATTACATCCACGTTTCCACTCTAAAAACCAAGAGTGCAGTCAACCAACTAACCAACCACCCAATTAGCTGCATATTTATACGAAACTGAATGCGATGGAAGATAATAACAAACATTGGGAAAGTAAAAGTCAACCCGGTTAGTCGAACTAAAGAAACTCAATAGTACAGGTGACTACTTCAACACGGGGGTTGCGTTCCTATGAATAGCTGCGTACAACGAAATTGCGTAAAATTACATAGTGTAATAATCGCTACTTTGATGTTAAATTGGAGCCAGAAATCTTTCATACAAAGTTTATCACCTACATCACGTTCCCTTATACGCCTGAAGCAGGTAATACAGGCTTTAAATTTTGGCCGCAGATATGATACTAATGCCCCTCATAATACTTCCGCAAACCGTGGCCAAGCGAAAACGCTGACAGCTGCAGAGCGTATAACGAGAGTCGCCTGTAATTACAATGTCCCCTGCGTCACGACGCTACGCCGTTTAGGTAAGCAATTGTTCTACTGTCTCAGTGCTTCTAACCCAGCTCTTCTTCTATGGGTCGCCGTTTACGTAGTAATGCATACTACCTGGAAAACCGCAGGCTATTTCGTTACACCCGGAGATACTGCGTCCCCGACAGAAATTAGCCAACATTTTACTTGTGCCAATCACAGCATCTGTAGAGATTTATTCACGTGTAGCCATTTATGACAAGAAGGTCGTGCCTTAGCTATCCTATTTCGTGTTAGTACCCGTGTATAAAGCCAAAGCATTGAGGAACACGAATACACAAAACAAGATGGGGATATGAATGCGGGACAGGCCAGAGGGGTTAACCCTTGAAGCAGAAGAACAGAAGGTAACGATTGTAACAGGACATTTGATGAGTATACAGGAGCACAGCAGAAACCGGCGAACATAAGAACCGTCATTCAGGGCATCCGGTATCATGGTCAAGATTTGAGCCTGACATCTCTAAAACACGTCTAAAGCCTTACCATTAATCTAACTGCTCTATATTAGGGCCTACTGCACGTCCTGTTAATAGAGTGTTTATTTTTTTAAGGATTTTATGTTAGCAGGTAGACATTATAATTTGAAGTTGTAATAATTGCCCTTTCGGAAACTTCTCTCTTAATGCAGAAATATCGCCCCAGACATCGTATAGAAACAAGCGAATCATTAATCTGATAAGAGACCTGACTAACTTGTCAATATTACCTGCATGTGACGCTTTCAGTAAAACCAAGCTCTCTTGCTGGGAGACACTTACCTGTAACAGAAAAGAAAACACAATTTTAAATACAATTACGTACATTTCGTCCACTATTCGTCTTTTTCACATGGCGTCACAGTAAAATGTATTTTAATGTCTTACAGAGTTACAATTTTCAACAAGCTTATAATTCTGCCTTTATATTTTTACTAACATATTTGCAAAGAGAATTGTTCCTTTATTAGAGGGATCGTACCTTCGGCTGAAATATGTAGACTGATAAAAACAAATGTCTGCAAGTTATTTTAATAATTACTTATTATTATTCTTCTTCTATGGCTCTCCGGTCCGTATTCGGTCCATGGCCTCCTCAATTCTCCTCTTCCATTCGGTCCATTTAGGTTTCGAAACATCTTCCTTTTTAAGGTGCAAGGTTGTTAGCCTTGCGACCAACCCCCAACCTGGAGGACCAGGGTACCTGTCTTAGTCTGACCTCTCCCCCTCGACTAATCTGGCTAGGGAGGCCCTACCAGTAGCTCTTGGGGTCACTGAGGTACTCAAGCTTAGAAAAAAGTCATCTTCAGTGAGACGCCATTTTCCGAAGACATCAAATCGATTTGGTACACGGATATAAAATTGTGTTGTATTGTATAAAATCAGCAAACATGAAATAAGCAGAATATGTAGAAAACAAGGATCAGACTGATAACTGTACAATAAACTTGACTCGGAAAATGTGGTCGGAAGTTGCCAACTCAATGGCCCAGGCGTAAATCAGTAGCAGTAATATGGATTTCAAACAAATACGGAGAGAGGTTGTTCAATGGATTCAGCTGGCACGGTATATGGCCCAATGACACGCTCCTTGTGCAAGCGCTAATGAAACTTCGTGCGAGAAATTTCTATACCAGGTGCGCGAATGTCATTTTCTGAAGGAGCACTGTGCTCCACTTGAGTCACTCTAGGACTAGACAACACGAAGCAAGTTGGCGCTCACCACTGCGCTACCAACTCGCATTATCGAGGAATATGTTGGACTTAAGCAACTATACATATTAACAAGACGGAATGCAGCTGAAGTCAATTACACAGTAGTAAATAATGTGATAACAGTTACTAGAAATGTCTGTGGCTGATTAAAAATACGATCGTTTACATGGCATTATTACCATTAGAAAATTTCATCTTCACAATCTTATGGCGAAAACCACCACAACATCCGCCATGTGTTTGCATGACGAGTCCTAGCGAGATAGATCTTGTAAGGTCACGACAAACCGTTATTCACCCATCGTCTTCTTCGACTCGAAGTTTAGCAGAAATTCCTTCGATGTTTCTTTAGGTGCAAACAGTGAACTACTTTGAAGAGCTCTTCAACAATCCTCTACATTCGCTTTGCATCAATTATTCGTGACTGCATATTAAAACTGTCAAATTATATATAGATGTTACAGAGTTCTCGACGGAATTTCAACCAGTACAGCAATGGCTGTATGAAACTTCTTCAGCACGCGAGACAAACAAGTCGTCTTAAACTCTGGCTTGCTGGGTTTTTCTTATAAGCTTTACGCAACACGTTTCTCCACTTTTAAAACATCAAAGTTTCACGTAAGGACTGTCCTGACAAAAGCTTTGAGTGAAAATAAAATAACATACGCAGTTCACTGTGCACTGTCTTGATTTTGGAACCAGGCGTATGAAAATCTGCCTTCCTTACTAGTCTGTAAACGTGGAATTTCTTCGTCGTATCGATTAACGTGAAATTTCGATTATATCTAATGTTTTAATTTCATAATTGTTGTAAACAAATATAATCTGCAACGATTAAACTGTATTAAATTGAAAATACATCTTATAGAAACGCGAGGGATATTTTTAGACGACGGCATTTTCATTTCACCTTGGGGCACAGTCATGTATCATTTGGAAAGAAATAAGATACAGTTCATCCATCCTTGACCTATCAACAGACAGCAATCTCATCTTTAAGAATTAAATATGTCCAATATGAGGAAAATGTAATTTTAAACGATAATTAAATATTAATTTTTAAAGAAATCAGTCTTTTCCATTTAACGGTGCTGCGTCACTTGTCTGGTGAGACTGAGGAGTATCACGAGAATATTGAACCAGATCAACCTATAACATGGCAGGTATGTGAAATGTACAGCATCGGCCCGATTGGTCTTGGCAATTAATATGCCTTCCTTAAATAATTCACGTCTCAAACCAAGCAAACATCACGATCAAAATCACATGTTTTTATATTATTAAAGCGAGATGAGATATATTACGAAAGCCTTCTTTCATCCAAACTTCCATTCACATCCTTCGTTTTTGCTACATTGTATCTGAAAATGTCTTTGTCTCTTACACAGTATTAAGGCTGAAGTTTTACGGAACACTCGAGCCGTGTCTAAGAGAAGTCAAAGCAAGATGACAGAATACGGGAGCACAGCTGATCCTGACTCCTGTGGACAAGATATCGTCCAGCAGATGGAACAGAGTCGCGAGGGATTCCCGACACACGGACACAAAGATTGACCCGTAAGTCCAATTTCGACCACGTACAGCGAAAAATAATTTCATTGAAGGTAATAAAAATTTTATCTTTGGTAGCTGTGTGAAGAAGATGGAGCGTCCAGAATACGCCACATTTCAGTTCATTTACTGAGACTACATTCATGGCGTTAGCTGAGAATATGTTGAATATGCAGTCTAAGACAGCCGATAACGCAAATCCCCATTTGTGTCTCTAGTTGGATATTTGACGGGACTCCTAATGGCTTTCATTGTTATGTCATAACGATCGCTTATAGTCTAAGTGAACTACAGGTTTAAAATGAATGAGAAACACAGAGTTACACACTATAACGTTTATAATATTTCAAGTAATGCAGTCTATTGAAGCTGATGGCATTAGTCTTTCGTTAAATTTGCGTGTGTTTTCAGTATTTGTATTTTTTCTTCCTATACGTGAGTGAGGATCTAACCTTGTCCCTGAATTTCATTCCTTAGTAGCTTCTGTAAAATAAAAACATTTCAAATTAACAGCGCGCTATGTTAACAACTCCTTTAAGACGCGTGCTCTGTTCTTAACGGCCAACGTTTTATACATAGTTCGACCACGGAATGTTTATTAGGGATGCCTACATACACGTGCTTTTGAAATAATTGCGATAAGTGTTTGGTTTCAACAGTAATTGATTCTGCCTTACCCATAGCATTCCAAATGCGCTGTTATTTCATTCAGCAATTCCTTGCATTAATACCTACCTATTATTACTACTATTATTATTGGCCTTCTGGCTGTTGATAAAGAATTGAAGAATTATATTATAACATAATATTATAACACGAAATATAAATTATGAATGAGGGACAATAATCTCACGAGTGATATCAAGATCTGGATTCGATTACAGGATCCAAAGCACAGGGAATGTCAATGACGTCATGCTTTAAGAATCTTGGCTGTCGAAGACAGACGGGCAGAGGAACAAAGCTAAAGCATTATCACTTGCAGCTGCGCTAGAAGCAATAGGCGGTTCGTCACACAACAGATGGGCTCACTTCTGTAGCAAACAGCATCACACTCCTGCTTTCTGTCACTGTCTTCTCCCGGACCAGGTGTCGCATCACTCCCCCCCCCCCCTACACACACACACACACACATACCTCACACCCCAACTCATCCCATTACGCCAGCTCCCATCTTCTGGAACCTGACGTGACAATTTTTTTATTTTCCTGAAACCAAAACCTTGAAAATAAAAAGTCTTCAATCTATTTTTGAAACAACGAATAGGCTAGTAAATTTTTAATGAGGCCTTATGAAGATTCACATTACGTAATTTCGCTCATAAGAACTTCTATAATGTAGGACATACCTTCCGCTTGGCTCGTCATCCCAATGCAAATTTGCTTATCCGAAATTTTCCGAACAGAAATGAAGACTTGTTAAAAAAAACCTTGGCACTATACGGAAAAGATTTCTTAGGCTTGAGCTATTTCTTTGCAAACTTTATCGCCTGAGAACTGCCGCCAAAATCCACTGGAAGCAAACTGGGAAGATTCCAAAGCTGGTCTGAACTTGCTGGCAAAAAGAAAACTCCTGCACAGGAAACGAACCGCGTTCATCCAGCCGGTAGAAGGCCACAGTGCAGACAGAACTATCCCACGTCACTAGTCCGGAGTTTCATAAAAGATTGCATAATATAGAATAACAAATTCAAAAATTACCGACCAACCAATTACATTGTTACGATCAATACACTGTACTGATGAGGAACTCACATCTGTTCTTCATTTATGATTCATAGACTCACGGTATCGTCATTTCAGAGTGAATGCGTGTTTCAAAGTGTTTTTGTACCTTCCCCTTCATAAATTTAGGATCATTCAGTCGATTGTCTAGGAGGCATGTATTCTAGGTCATGCCATTACAGAGAACACACGCCGACAGAATCACATAGGAAACGTGGCTGATGAATACCTCGAAAATGTGGCAAAGTTCATGAATTAGTAACGAGCGCAACAAATCAAAACCATATTCATGATAACATTAAAAGTAGGTCACATTTTAGAAATCCTATTCAGCTCTAGACAAGTCCCTTATTTGCAATTTAAAGTCCGTACGCCAAATAAACATGCACAATTTTGTAAAATTTCATGTTCTCGCAGTGGCGAGTATGAAGATGGCTGTCTTCTGGGTTGTTACGCCGTGTAGTCTGGTAGAAGTTCACCGACGTTTCAGAGGTGATTGCTGCATCCAACATCGTGGCGACCGTCATATCTATGACCTATGATCTCAGAAAACAGTCACTTTCCTGACAGTGAAGAGTCAAACACGAAATCTAAAACTTTTATCTTCTAGCGCCGAGGCATCGTTACCCATCCTTTACTGTTGTAAAAAAAAGTCAAAACACTGCAGAGTAAGAAAAGTACGCGCTCATACAAAGACGTCACTTTCTGCAACAATTTAAAAATTCTATTCGTGAGCATGTGACTAACTTCATGCTGCCTTCATCACCAAGGCTCTGATGATGGAAGCTGCCAGGACCTCTGAAACGTCTGTAAACTTCTACCAGACTACACGGCGCAACATCCCAGAAGACAGCCATCATCTAACTTTGTGGCGTATCTTAAAATTATACGAAGAATTTATTTGTACTCTCGTCTAATTGACTGCCATGTGCATCCCCGCAGGAACTAGATTAGACAGCTTCCATTACCAAGAAGCGGTTTTACACAACCTATAAATTCGTAATCCGGTTACGTGCAAACTTCCTGACGTTTTCGTGTTTTCTGGTCTCTCCAAGCGGATTTCATGCTATTAACTCAAAATAAGTTACAACCGCCCCGTTCCCAATATTCAACTTATCACCATTCATTACTTTTCGATGAAATCCGACACTGTACGATTCATGCAGCTAAACACTGTTGTTTAGCAAGCAAAGAGCTACTTCACTCAATAAAAATTACGCCCAGAAATTTTCAAAATCATACAGAAAAATACACGATGACAAATGCACTCTAGGTTTGTTATACGTGGTCCGGGGAAACATCTCGAGAAAATAAATATCAAAGAATGTTTCGATTCGATCGATAGCCATCTCCAGTATCAGGAACACATTTTAGCTCCTACAAGGTCAAATTAGAGTCTTGAAAGCTTTTCCTATTACGTGCCATTTCGTGAGGTTAATTGCTCGGTGCAAAGAATTCGCAGTGGTGAAATTGTAGGACACAGGATCGCAGTTCAATAATTACGACGTGAAACGAACTGTAACGTAAGATAAGCATGATCCCTTGATAAAACATCGATGCTCAACATTACACCCATCCTGCTTACACATATGGTGCAACTGACGGAAGAACAACTCAGAAGCATAACATCAGCCTCCGAGTGATTATGTCTCCGGTTACGTATTTAGAGATTCCGGTTTCAAAACATGACAAAAATTTTCCGTTGTTTTCCTGAGACACTCCACGAAAAACGAGTGAACAGTGCCTTGATTTCACGGACGGTCACTTTGTTTAACATAATTTACAATTGTTTATTCATTATTCCACACATCAGTCGATGTTATTTAAAAAACTATTGATAGTGTTGTTAAATAAACCATACATATATTCGGGACTATGTTAAATCGAATCCCGTTTCTAGAAGAATCGACTGTGTTATACTTTATTTTAGTTTTACTCTGCTACTACGTTGCATAAAATTACACGATCCAATTCTTTCCATCCTATTTCCTTCACGAAGTTGAGCTAAAGACCACATTAAGTAACTTCAGAAGTAGCACTGCCTTCTCTACACACCAGAAACGTAATATCTGTACACAGGTAGGTTTTACAAGCGACCGCCAATAATACTTTATATACAGGAATCTAGACGAGACAATTTTGGACTTCAGATCTACACTGGGATAGAATTTGTCTCTCATTCCTTGCTCACCGTCAATCTGTACATTTATAATGAAGAAAATAAAGTTTTACAAGCCACTAAGCACCATGCAAAGAAGACATAAGAACCAATGTAGGAATAAAAACTACGTAATTCTAGAGCTTAGAAGCAGATGGAAGAAGTGGATAGCCTATCGCTCTGGTCGCTTTATCCCTTGTGAAACAACTCATTGTACTCGACGCATAAGACGGATGGGGTGCGTCATTCGATTTGTTCATAGTGCGGAAAAGACAAATCACTTCTCTGACCGGGTACCGAAAACCTCCCATCCGTGGTCAGTCACTTTACTGACCGGGCGATAGAGGATCTTCTATTTTATCTATCATTTACTTATCTGTCTTCAGTGGTTCCATCAGAATTTATTTTCTCTCTAATGCGTATGAAGATGTCTTCTGGGGTGAAGTGCTGTGTAGTTTGGTAAGCGTTTACCGACGTTGCAAATATATTTATTAGCTCCATCTTAATCAATAAAATCTTCTCGGGCAATCAGCCGCGTTAACTGGACGTTTCGGGAACAAACTCTGTCCCCATCGGTTTATTACGGTAACCAGTTAACGTGGCTGATTGCCCGAGAAGATTTTATTGATTGTACTCGCCACGAAAGTCTCAAATCCTATTCCATCTTAATCATTGATCGCCCTGATGATTTGGAAGTAATCTACTGGTTCCTGATTCTTAAGGTAAATTTTTATCACACTAAATCTTATGAAGAATCTGTTTTTTTTGTTACTGTCGTTCTTAATATTAATAGTGGCCTCTAAAATTACAAGCTGCATTAGTTTAGACACGTCTAGTGTCTTTAAGTCGTCAGAAACTACATATTAAAATTGTCTTCCGCGGGAGTACTTGTTTGGGACAGAATGCCCTTCGAATTCTTTATTAAAATATTAATTATGGGTACAATATTTTCGTCCGTAAATGAAACGAAGAAACGACAGAACTAAAATTTCACGAATAACAGAATTCATACGAAAGAAATAAAAAATGGGATAGTACGCAATGACAATAGACAAACCTTTGACAGGATTCCGAAAACAAAGTAAAATTTTAAATGTCAAACCAATGTCTCGGGTTCGATTCCCAGAGGTGCCCGAATTTATAACTTTGTGTTGGGCAAGGCCGTGGTCTAGGCAACACGGAGTTTTCCTCCGGGGGCTTCCCCGGTTTCTCCGTGGCATCCCATTCACACACAGAAGAAGGCAATGGCAAACCACTTCTGGATCATCTGCCTAGAACGTATATGAACAGGTCCCAGTCCGAGAAAAGGATGGAAGGATCCTGTTCGTATGGACCTGTCGTCAGACAGAACACTAAATAAATATAAATAAAAAATATAATTATTATTACTACTATTTCTGCTTGTGATTTTTATCGTCGTTGTTCAATTTTCAATAAAGAACAGTTTAGTAAGATGGCTGTCTTCTGGGTTGTATCAAGGCTATGACTCAACGCCCTGATGATGGAAGAATGCAAGGACGTCTGAAACGCTGGCACCATAACACAACTGCATTAAATCTGGCAAAGGTCGTTTTCCTTGTATACTTTGAAATACAGGGGCAACTTATCCATAAGTAAAATGTAAAGTTAAGTTCTGGGTTAACACAGAACTTACTGAAGTCTAAGTAGATGCGTGACGAAATAAGACAAGAGTTGTAAACTTTCTACAGACTCTACACGTCACAGCAGACGAAGGCTTGATCCTTTTCCTAAACTTCCGCCACGCCCTTGAAATCCCTTCACCCTCCGTACACCACTATACCCCCTCATATACGTCATTTTGCCATCAAATGAGGTCGCTGTTTCATGGAGCAGTCTCCTACATAACCTCTTCCTGCAACGTGTAGTCGCATCTGCATATTACACACGGGCATTGCCTAACACGGTACATGGTAAGCCCGGTCGACCTCTGAATGAAATACTTAGGCTTAATTACACGGCAGAGTAGGATTTAAGAAGGTGCAAACACCAAGAATGCAGGGACATGTGAAGGACACATACACAATACAATTATGCAAAACGATATACTGCCGCGTAAATTATAAACGAGGTAAGCTCAGCTTAAATTATACCGAGTTTACGTGAGATTTAAGGTTCTCGGGGCGACGAATATGAAGGCTACAGTACGTCAAAGCGGAACAAAAACCAAATACAGGAGAAATATCAAGTGCGTCCAGTAATGAAGACGTTGAAACCTGGGATAGTCGCTTCGAATACCGTTCGAGGCATGGATAAATGTAGCATATATTGTGTAGTAGAGCCATTATAATGCCATGATCCCCTGTTCGCTACTAAATGTATAAATAATTGTCTCAGAAGTAATTCTGTACCAGAACAGACCAATGGACTTAAATTCATTACAAGTGAAGAAAAGTTTAAAAAAAATTCCACAAAACGAGTCAGGACTTTGGATTAAGGACTACTTCACATGCATATTAAAATCGTATACCAAAACAGAATGGATTGAAGACGGAGAAAGTTCTATAGAAGAAAGAGAGGAACTTCAACTGCAAGTTAAAACGTCAGCCACGAGTCCCCTCCGGTCGCGAGGGGTCTATTCCGTAAAACACACTCACATGAATGATGGACCCGTAAAACGAGATGCGCCAACATCTCAGATTCTACTTCTGTTGCATTCCTCCGAAGTGGAAGGAAAACTTGACGCCGTACCATATTGGTTTTCTACAAGTGCCCTTTCTACACAAAACTACAATAGCTACTCCAGCCAGATATCGACATCGACATCGACAACGGCTTCTCGGGTTCTTCAGTTACAGATAATGGAGCGTGCGCGTAAACAGTTCAGCAGCTTCAGATGTGAGAATGGTGTGTTGCAGGGCAAACTTCTGTCCGTGTCTGTAATCTTATTTCGACCATCTGGAGTTAAGATCATTGAGGAAGAAGAAGTCCGTCTGGGTAGCACCGTATCCCGAGAGACCTCAGCTGACCCGCCAAACTTGGCATTGGTAGCAGAAGGTTTGCACAGCTAAAGCTGAGGGTAACAGCTTTCTATTTCCTCAATCCCAGTGGCGTTTCGGAAGTCCATGAGCGTAGCACCTTCCATCTACTTCAAATTCCAGGGGCTGGGTGAGAGACCGAAACGTGATATGACGACTCAGGGCTCAGCGGTGATCGGCTAAAAGTCATTTTAGAATTGGGCTTAGTCGCATTTATCCAGAGGAATCAGAGACGCTCTTCACTTGCACCAATGGCAATCATTCCTACTCATCAATCTACAGGGTATAACACATCCTGTAACTATAAACTGTAATCTGAAACCTCCAAACTTTCTTTCGGGCAGGATTCTTATGAGCACAGGAAAAAAGGAAGAATATTGCTGTCTTCAGGGCTGTTTTGTCAAGCCGTCTGGTTTACCGATGAATCTACCTGACGATGGAGGCATCAAGCACCTCTATACCCTCGGTGAACTTCTACCAGAGTACACGGAGCAAAACCCAAATGACAGCCATCTTCGTACTCAACGCCGTGAACACCTACAAATTCATGGGGTTCACTTCTGTAAAACTATAAGCTGCATATATACCTCACTTCGACCATTGACTCATTCTTCAGTTATTTAGCGATGCTTTGTCGTTGCATAGTTTAAAGCTACATAACGTTGAATCATGCTCTGACAGGGTCAATGCTAATTTTGAAAGACGCAGTCGTGGTATATTTTAAGGTCTTATACCACCATCTTTCTAGGACAGCGATGAAAACCGAGAAAACATCTGTAACGAATTGAAATTCGGGCTCTCAGAAATGCACA
This sequence comes from Zootermopsis nevadensis, assembly GCF_977971745.1. NCBI lineage: Eukaryota > Metazoa > Arthropoda > Insecta > Blattodea > Termopsidae > Zootermopsis > Zootermopsis nevadensis. Next base: position 5,780,935 of record NW_028259157.1, read on the forward strand.
TGGGTTTTAACCATAAATATTATAGTATTGTGGAACAATGCGAGATGCAGCCTCGTGTTTCAAAGATGCTAGCGGCTTGGGCCCTGATTCGCCTTCATTATTGCCGCCGTGAGGACTTTAAGTTTCGCCAGTCAACTGTGACGTTAGATCACCACAAACGACATGCATTAATATTTTAATTCACAATTTCAGAGAAACCCTAATTTAAACAAACACATAAGCCCGTGTTCAACTGAAACTGTGTTATGAAAACGGCTATGAAGTGTGTAAAATCAATGCAATATATTTGACTAACAAAGTAGGACTCGGTAAATATTCATTGGATTTCATACATCGATTCCATATACTTCTCGGTGCATAGAACGTTCGTTCGATGCGCATAATCGAAAGAGTAAGTACGTTAGAGCGGTAAAATGGCTGGTGCAGAACTAACGGCAACACTTGTCGACAGACACTTATATCGATCCAGCATCGAATGGGCTAAATACACAGAACATCAATATTATACGGACTAACTGACCGACTTTCATGAAACTTCGTATGACTGTCACTGCAGCCAACTAAATCTTGCACAACGTTTACACATATCCCGTCACATGGTTTGGGAATTTGCCAATTAGACGACAAAAATTTCCTGTTTCTGAGAAACCATAAAAACAATATACCGTATAAATTATCTACGCGTAAAGCCACAAATCGTAAAAAAAAAATTATTTTTACAAAACAATAATTTGGTAGATGTGTACCTGCAACGTTAAAACTGCGTTATTGTGCAAAGGTACATTAATCAGTTATTCACGCCACGTGAATATTAACAAAACAATACAAAAATTACTGTTACGTTAATAAAAAATTAACGGTGACTTTAAAAAACAACTGCTTGAAAGCTAACAAACGTATTTAGAATAAACTCAGCTGTTTGCAGATATTCATCTATTATCCGTTTTAAAGCAAAAGCCACGTATTCCCTTCAATTTAAAGGATACAATCCCTGGTTCAACAAACCAGTTACAAACGTCGACAATACCTTAATAATGTAATTAATACGTAAGAAATATGGCTAATTCATAATGAGACAATACGGATGACAAAGACGAAGCTTCAACAACGGTAACTAAGGAATACAACTGAAGATGACTGTCTTCTATGACGAACCGCGTATTACGGCTGAGGTTTGCCGATCTGTTTGCTGGCACCGTAACTCAGGGCGATGATATCAGTGAAGACTGCAGCTATCATCTCTGAAACGTCGGTAAACTTCAGCCCGACTACACGGCGTAACATCCCAGAAGACACTAGTTTTATACTAGCCGCCGTGAGAACCTGAAATCTCATCAATAAATAAAACTCTTAAAAGCTGCGTCTTCGTCTATGCAGGAGACGGGCATCAAACGGACGAAATCCGAAGCCATTACATTACAGACGACGTAAGCAAGCACTTGCGGTGGACCAGGCAAGACACCCAGACTCCGTATCGGTGGCAGAACACTTCGAAGTGACAAATGTTCGACGATCAAAATGGGATCCTCAGACTGAGAACGAGTTCGCATTTCTCTAAATGGGTTCACGAAACATAACAAAGCACAGTACCCTTGCTTTATCATGGAGTGATCCAGCGACCACGTACAGCGACGCTTTACTGATTTGTAACCACAAAGGAAACAAGATCTTATCGCAAAAGAAAAGCTGTTTGAGTTGATATCTTTTCCTTTCAAATTCTTTGTTGCTTGGCATTTGAAACGAATGTTCCACTACGTTTGATCCTTCGAAGATTCTAATACTTCTCCTTGAAGAAAGACAACTTACAGCAGTATTATTTCGGGTAATGTCCATCATTTGAATATATTTGATCCACACGACATTTCGGTGGTCAGTTTTATTCCTGTCTTCATGTCAGTTGTCAAAACACTGGCAGGCTTTTAAGATAAATACACATTTAATTTTAAGGTTATTAGCTAGAATTAGGATCGAACACCGCTAAATACCATAGAGATGGTTGGTATACTCATATAATATTCAGAAGATAAGGGGTTCGATCCCTACCGTCACCACTAGCCAAAATCATGAGATTAAGAAAAATAAGATTCTACCAATCTACAACGTAAACACAGTATAGTTGTCGCCCGAAACGTGGTGCATATCATATATAAACCAGACAATACACAAAATAATACTGGCATGATTAACCACCTATTGTCACATACCTTTAGAGAATCAACGACAAATTCACAAATATTTACGTTCAGTTTTCTTGAGGAAATGCTTCATCGAAACTTGTTTATTGCGTATGAAGCAACCGCCTAGACAAAGAACTACATACAACATTTCGGAGGCCACTCTGTCTCCGATATCGATTAAATACGAAGGATGGGATCTAATTACTTTTTGGGGTCCACTAAATGAAACTATTCATTGTCACTGCCATCCTTTCGAGGAGAACCAAACTGTGGCTAATAAAGAATGGCAAATGCTGCTTTGTGGTAGCCATCACCAAATAGAATTCTTCAAAGCTGTGGAAGAACTTCACCCCACCCCAACCTAACTCTAAGTAAACAGCAAAGAGTGGCTAATTTTGCCATGATGTGTGTGACCTTGAAACATGAAATTTGGTGACAGCTACTATAGTGAAGGTAATAAGTGAACGAGTGCCTAATACCCTATTCCGATACACACTGTGTAACACTACTGCCGCATATCAATAGTCTGTTCTTAAAATATCAAAGATCACAGTCATCGCATTGATCTGTTATGTTAAATCATTACTCTAAGCAAGGTCTAAGAAATTTCTTTTACGTTTTACTTCTGAGTATTTTCGTATTGCTACTAACATGATCAAAAAGTTATTTGAGGAGAGAACAACACACAGCATCAAATACTTGTTAAACAGAAGAAAAGAAATATAGTAGATGACTATCCGACAAAGAATACAAGACAAACTAATCATTTCACAAATTTCATTAAACAGATAAGACTTCTTTCGAAATTAGTATTTATAATCAGGAGGTAGACACTCTGACGTAGATAACAGAAAAAATCACCACAGATAAAGAGTTCTGAAATAGAATGAGTTTTGTAAAGACAGCCAAGTCAAAATGTCAGACCTCCCTTACCAGTGCCATAATCTCCCAAGTACTTACGCTTTGTTTATGGCAGGCACATTTACTGCATCGCATTTAAGAAAAACTTAATTGAAGCTATAAGATAAAAGTTCAATAAAACTTCCAATGGAGAAGCAAAGTGTATGGCGTTCCAGTCGATCGAAGGGACGAGACATTACGTAGATAAATCTTTATAGGAAATTAACGACTACACGCTGACACAAAATACGAATACAGCAACGTATTTAAGAGTGTTTCACAACCTTTCATACTCAAGTATACAATACGCGTGCATTCCTAACTTGTTTAAAATTACGTGCTGTTTTGAATACAAAGCACATGTGTTAAAATTCATGTATACGGAGGCGGAGTCACATAAAATTATGTTATCGATTTGTAAGACAATTTTTATAAATATTAGTTCTTTAACTGTAGATCAAAAGTTTTCGCATGTCAAAGATAATTACATTTGCATATAGCGATGCCTTTCATGTATATTAAAATATGTATTATCTGAGGTTTCCACAGCGGTGAGTCCGAAGATGGCTGTCTTATGGGTTTTTGCGTCGTGTAGTCTGTCATAAGTTTACCGACGTTTCAGAGGTCCTTGATGCCTCCATCAGCAAGGACCTCTGAAACTTAGATAAACTTCTACCAGATTACAAGGCGCTACAACCCAGAGGACAGCCATCTTATGTTAAAATATACCAAGATCTTTTGGTGGCCGTGTACATGTGTCGTTTCCAGTATCCTGCAAATTTTTCAAATCTCTTAATGATTATATCAATCGAAGTGCCACTTAATTTGATCTAAGTTAAGCCTCCCCACAAAAAAACATAATTACTTTACCTGAGCACTTAACATGCAAGTTTAATAGACTATAGCAGCCTTAAGTTGCGGTTCTCGATTCTAAACGATTCTTCTTAAGTCGAAAAAGAAAATCTCGTTTTCTTCCTGACAGTGCCGATAAAAGGCGCCCAGGGCTTCCTCCCCTTTACAAAGTGTGGGATATAAGCTGCTGTTTTCATGTATACATTAATATCTCGGAGCTATTACTGTTATTCGCTACAGCGGAAAAAACATCTGCCTATTCTTATTTTCGTGATAGGCTAAAACGTAGACTCAAGAAGCCCACAGCAGTCTTCCAAGACCGAGAAATGAGGAACGGGGGATTCAATTAGTAATATCAACAATTTTCCCTCGTGCTTTTATTTGAAGACCGGACTTCATCTGAAGAATAAAGTATACAAGCAGTTCTGTACAGCCACCTCAAAGTGCTTTCCTCACGCACTTAAATTTCCAAGGCACAATGGTTTTTATACATACAGTCTGTTTTAACGTTCAGTAAATCTGCAATCTGCCTACATAATGCATTTATGAGTTTAAAATTATTTTCAGAGTAAACAACAATTATTTCCTTAAACAGCGTTAAAAACTAATATTTCTAACGGTAAAGTGTTGTTTTCTTTGCGGTACGGACTGAATTCTTAAATATTATGAAGGAAGGCTTTATCCTTACAAGAAGGACGAACGGGCACTGCCTGGGGATCTTCTAACTATAAGATTCTCTTCCCCCCTCCTGAAATCGAAGTCTCTCTCACTTCTCCCCCCCACCTATTTCCTATCTATCTATCTCTCTCAGCTTCACGGAAATAATACAACATATTTTGTGCTTCTGGTTTGTGATGCATTCACAAAATAAATCTGATTTGGAGGGGGGGGGGGGGGGGGGGGAGTGTTTCGTATCGGATTAAAAAACGCTTGATATAGCAATGTTCCAGAGCCACATGTGACACCGACTATTCTGTTCTGTTCTGCAACAGAAATAAAATTAACTAAATCTGGTCTAATGCTGTATTTACAAATAATATGGACCTCTTCAAAGAGCTAGACAGACTTGGAAATTGGGGGTACACACAACCCTGGCTACCAGGTTAATTGAAAACAGAATACAATACAATTAATTTCAGCTTTCATCATTACTGCCTGCAAAGACTTAATTTCTAAATGCAAAATGTAACAATACTGTTCATATTACACATAAAAAGTAAATAACGATATGTCATAAAAAATAGAAGAAAAATAAATATAAACCTGGCGATAAAGAAGGAAGTGAGGAAAAGGAGGAAAAATTAACGTCGTGCGAAAACAAGAAGTGGGTGAGGAAAATTATATGTTAAAAAAGTCGAGTTTCTGCAGACAATCCCTGGATTGCCACGATTTATTTCGCTGTAATAACGTTGCACTCGATATAACCGAAAAATGAATAATCAAGCTGATCGGCTTGAACTCATAGCACACACACTTCCTCGTGAAAACCAGGACTGAGAACACTTTCACCGGACACGTTCCAACACACAGCACGACCTCTTTGAGCCTGCACCAGCCGATAAATCGTTGGGCTATAAAATAATTAGGCGAGGCCGCAACCGGTGCGAATGCTAAAGCCATGTTTCTGCAGCACGTGTTGCAAAACAAGTTAGGAAACATACATAGTGTATGTAAGATTTAAGGTTTTCGCAGCGGTGAGTATGAAGATTTCTGTCTTCTGGGTTGTTGCGCTGTGTAGTCTGGTCGATGTTAACCAACGTTTCAAAGGTCATACTGCCTCCATCATCAGGGCTATGAGTATGAAGATTTCTGTCTTCTGGGTTGTTGGGCTGTGTAGTCTGGTTGATGTTAACCAACGTTTCAGAGGTCATACTGCCTCCGTCATCAGGGCGATGAGTATATAGATTTCTGTCCTCTAGGTTGTTGCGCTGTGTAGTCTGGTAGATGTTTACCAACGTTTCAGAGGTCATACTGCCTCCGTCATCAGGGCGATGAGTATGAAGATTTCTGTCTTCTGGGTTGTTGCGCTGTGTAGTCTGGTCGATGTTAACCAACGTTTCGGAGGTCATACTGCCTCCGTCATCAGGGCGATGAGTATGAAGATTTCTGTCTTCTGGGTTGTTGCGCTGTGTAGTCTGGTCGATGTTTACTAACGTTTCAGAGGTCATACTGCCTCCGTCATCAGGGCGATGAGTATGAAGATTTCTGTCTTCTGGGTTGTTGCGCTGTGTAGTCTGGTCGATGTCAACCAACGTTTCAGAGGTCATACTGCCTCCATCATCGCCCTGATGACGGAGGTAGTATGACCTCTGAAACGTTGGTAAACATCGACCAGACTACACAGCGCAACAACCCAGAAGACAGAAATCTTCATACATAGTGTAATTATTCTCACTCATTTACTTTGTTATTGTCTTTTATATTTTATATTTCTAAATTCTGCAGCACAAAAGTTCATCAAAATTACATCAAAAGTTCTCGAGTTAAGAAGCAACATAAAAATATATACATATCAATTATCTCAAAACTCGTATGACGTATGTAAAAAGTGGATGGTCGTCCATTTTCCTCTACAATGTCTGTTTGGTGTATTTTTCCTGCTCATAAATATTTATAATAAAGCTAGAGATGAGCACACAAACTCAAGAAAGTCTTCATGTAAAATGTCCATTGTTTTTGTCCGCGATTAAACCAAATTTTAAATGTATCGACAAATTTTAGCAAGACAATTAAATTATATATATTGAAATCCGTACAGCGACTCTCCAGTTACACTCGGAAAGACAGACAGGCACATGGAAAAGATAATATGCGCATAATTTGCAACTTTCCATTACAAACGCCCCAAAAGCTGAAAATGCTGATTATAAAGTCTTCAGTTCATTATCGCTTCTCGGTGTAGATTAGATAGAAATTAAATTAAACTCTATTTATTTCTCTTCCTGTAAAAGAAGATTTATGTTTAGGCGTAAGAATTTCGGATACTGAATGCCTAGGCAAGGCCTGTTCCTCTGCTGACTCCAAGCGCACTCTCGAGTTTGTATGCAACTTTTAATGACATGTCAAGCAGTTATTAATCTTAAAGTGTCGACGGGGGGAAATTTTGGGGGTAATTTAGCCTTCAAGTTTATAATTAACATTGGTACGGGAGCCAATGCAGACTGTAAGAGAATGTACAGAACCCAAAACCCCATATCTTAACCTGTCTTAAGTACCCGGTCTTGATGCCTTGGTCTATTTGATACTTTCAAGACAGATTCTCTATAGCAAATTTATGAGTTTAAAGATGTCTGCAGTTTGTTGGCCTCTTACTTACTGAACTTGGTTCATTCTTGTAAGACTTGAAATTTTCATGACTACTGAATGCAGTAAACGTTTCTCGAACAATTAGCGCTGTAATTGTACAGTGTAAGTGCGGACAGCATTCTTACATAGCTCATCTACCGAAAGGACTTTAATAAACACTGGTTCAACTAAGAATGTTGCATCTAGTGAGACAGGGAGATGACCATAATACCAGATTCTCAAAATTGCCTTTACTCCGTAAGCACGTAATTAGTTAGTTAGTTAAAAGAACAACGAGCAAACGAAGCAGCCGAACAGTTAGCAACACTTCGTACTCCTGAGATCCAGGAAACACATCTTAGCCCTCACCGAGTTGTTTTGTGATTTTTCTAAGTCCTTCCAGAAAAATTCCTGTATAAAAAAAATAATTTGGGCCGCATCTACTTCCTTCCAAATCTTTTTCAATTCATTATTCAATGAGAACCACATCAATGGACGCTATAACACCAGCTAATGGCAGCGTCGTTTAAATGGTGTTATCGGTTAACTTGAAATCCTTAACCCACAGAGAAGTTTATGAAACTGCGATGAATAAAGTGCGAAGTCGTTTCGACTCTTTACGATCCAAGTATTGGCATAGTTTAATAAGAAACTGAGCAGGTGCAGTACGTAATGCCATGGAAATTATAACTCACAACCCTCATACAACCGTCTTCAACGACTGCTCAAGGAATTCGATGAAGAATTGTTCGCTTTCTTCCTTACACTATCAAAACTTTACATACGATAGTGATCAATACTTCACGTAGTGCCACAGAATGTTGGGGATTTAAATTCAGGCCTCACTGGTTCGATATACGTATTTTCGTTGTATGATGGCCAACACTGCGGGTATGAACAGTGTACATACTGCGAGTGTGGTTCAGCTGTGATCCATTTGTGCCGAGTGAGTGTAGCATAAAAATGGTTGCCACACAAGAGATTCGTACAAGGATGAGCAACATTAATGCTTAGTCTGCATATATTTCCGCAGTAGTTACCCTACAGTTTCCAAAAAAAATCATTTCTGGATCATGCTCCGTGTTATGTTCGTTTGTGGACGTGAATGGGCGTCCTTTCCTGTCCGCATCAACAACATTTGATCAGCTACAACTACATTCCAACATTTGCATCTACTCGTACACAAACAGTTCCGTCCACTCATGGCAACCATTTTCTGCCTAACTTTCCGAACGCCTTTGTGAATTACACTTGTGTTCGTTAACAGGTAATTAACAACACTTTATCAACTTGGTAGATTATACATCGTCGTATTCTTAAGAAGGGGTCGTGGCCTATTTCAAGGAAATGTCAGAATATTCAAGTAGGGCTTGACGAAAAACACGAAGACTTTGAGTCGATCCCCGGCCGAGATTGAAACCTGGACCTTCCAGAACAGGAAGTAGAAGCGGTAACGACTGTTACACTGCCACAAAGTGTAATAAAGGCCTAGAAGGTTAAAGGATTGACAGTTACAGCTCCATAAATATATGAGCAACTCGTCGAAATAAATGGTTAATTTTTACCCAAATTAATTTCCTTCCCCTTAAGTACTCTTTCTTTCACTGTGTAAATTGATTCTCATAATTACCTTGTCTAGAATTAAATATTTGCGTTTACCCCGTTCAAACATGGCGTACTTCCATCGCGGTGGTGGAGAGATGTTTAGATAACCTGCCCCGAGAAGAAACTCATAAATGGGCGGCTAAATTCTTGAATTTATTCTCTGTTGAAGGGCGGCATAATGAGGAGAGTATTTTGTTGTCCTGCATGATTTACTGTGCGGCCTATAACATGCAGGGTTCTAACCGGCCGCTAACAACCATCAAGTTGTCATATTCCTTTTTTTTAGATCTCTGACATAATCAGAATTTTACAAACTAAACTGGTAAACGTGCGGGGAACATAACAAATGTATGAGTTACTTTTAAGAAAAATAAAGTGAAATGTGTCTTCCGTCCACACGATTCGTTTACTGAAATATTCATCAGATTTCAAAAATTCTTGGTATTGGAATTTTATACTAAATTCGTTGAGCGAATTTCATTTGTCTTCGTACTCACCAGTTAGAATCCCACTTTAAACGGTACCCATAGAGAACTCTTTTATAATTTTTACATACAAAAAGTTATAAAAAAATGCGACGGTCAAAAGAACATCTGAATGGCTCGTTGGAAATTAAAAATCGCCTAGTGTTAGCTTTCTGACTCCCTTTAAAGCACACAATAGGAATTCCACTATTGTACAGAAGCGCTAATATTTGAGTTGCCACCACGCAATTCTTTTCTGTGAAGAAAAGCACTAGACACGTCGAAGTTGGCTCGGCGTGAGAAGTAGTGTATTAAAGTATCAACCCTAAAGGGGGAAACTTCCCTCGTATTAGTATACGGCACACAGCTGTCAATAGGGATTTCAAATTAATATTCTCCCATTGCGTCCCTTCTTTGCTTAAGCTGTGGAAATGAGAGAAACTTCCAAAAACAAAGTCGTACCAACAAACTAATTATCGAACCGATTTCCCAACTACCAAAATCGCTTTCAGCTTGATTTCAAATTACAGCAAAATGGCTTTGTCTTTTTGTTGTTTCTGTTATTGTTTTGCATTTTCATTCCCAAACAGAACAGCCACTTATACAAAGCTATCAGAACCTAACCTAACCTAGCTTGACGGGCACATTCAATCTCCAGCATTAAAAAGTCGCGTTAAACGAACAATTGGTCCAGATATCTGAACAGATGCGGTTCAGTGCTCTTGCTAATTGATCTGTGATTGAACACAATGCGCTTGCGTCAATCACAATTTAGTCACTATCTAATCTCAGCGCTATAAATGTATCAAAAACATTCTTTCAGGTGCGGACTCAGTGTTTAAATTATTTTTAAAACTGTTTCAGAGGATGATGACAGAGACGGCAAAATTTTTATTTTTATTAATCCTTTAATTCTTGTTACCGTAATGTCTTTATTCCCATATTTTTAATCAAGCATTGCGTGGGAACATTCTAAAGATATTAAGATTTTCTCCCCCACCACAAATAGCGTCTCTCATTTCCCCTACAATTCTTCTCTCTATTTCCACTCTTCTGCTGTCCTTCCTAACTCACCTCTTTGGTTATAAAGGGTTAAAAAGCATGCAAAATTAATTAATATTAATTCGTTTAATCATACCGAATTAATGGTCCCGTATTTCGTAAATTTATAGCTATAACTTGCTGATTTCATTTAAATTACAAGCCTGATAACGTAATTTCGCGTTTACGTGTAATAATCGAAAAACGTTAAGTATAATACTGAAAACATATGTCCATAAGTTTATACAACATGCATAAATTATGTGTTTATTATATAGCCTACTTAAGTGTAAACCGCTTTCAAATTACATTTGGTTTCGCTAAAACAGGAAGAATAAGAACAAACACTAACAATGCACAATTTTTTGTTTGTCTGGTTAAAAAATATCCCAATATGGAGCAAAAGGATGAAGGATAGTTCGCAAAGAATAAAATAAACAAGTTAGATTATGGAACCCCCTTGGCTTATCAGGAAATGAAATTACTCCCTTCCCTACAACCAACTATAACCGCTGGCTTCAGTCGGATTAGCTTAGGCTGATGCTTGGAAAAGAGCCAAATATCTTATCTTGGTTCACAACCAATAAACACACATTCCATCCACATGTTTTCAATCACTCACTCTACGTCCTTGTTTGGACTCGTTTTGTGTATCTGAGAAGAGACGAAGGATTAGCAGCTTTCATACCTTCGCATTTCTATATCAACAAAATTTCTCATATTTCAAATTCTGTGGAGAAAATTAATTGCCATTAACATTTCTGTTCCTGTGGCGATAATGTGATAATCAATTACCATAACGATTCTGTCTTCTTGGGGAATTTCCCGCTTTTATAAAAGCTGCGTATTAAAAAATTCCCGCCACTGGAACCTATCCTGAGCAAATTCAAACCAAAGCGTAGAACATTATACCAGGAGGGAAATTTACTGATATACTAGATTAGATATAATTAACTAATTTCACAATACAAGGCCCTTTTAAGTTTACAATAGCTCACGTGACCAAAACATTATCCAGTTTTATAGCACCCAAAAATTTCGTTACAATATTCGTAGATGTCCACCATTTGACCACATCCTAAACCATCTAAACCAATTCTACGCCCTCCGCACTTTATTTATGTAAAATTCATTTTACTATTATCCTCTCATGGATTCCTCATTAATCAAATTACTTCCTGCATTAGAGGTGCTTGCTATCTTCATCATCAGGGCAATGAGTACTCTGAAACTTTGGTAAAATTCTACCAGACTACACGGCGCTACAACCTCTTCACATAAACTGCATTTACCCACACTTGGTACGAGTGGTGTTCATCTCTCCTTTCTTGGTTCAATATCCTAACAATATATACCAGTGAACTGAGAATTTAATGATAATTTTAAAATATACTAATTACTGTGAACTAGAAAATAAGCAAATAAGATTTTGGGCCTACGGAGTCGGGATGTGAAACTTGTAGCTTACACAACAGCTTTAATTTTGACGTGTGATTTGGATCACACGTGTATGCATACAAGCAGCACGGGCTCTTCAATAATTTCAACCCAAGCCTCGTCAAGCCCGACGGACAATGGCCACTGAATCACAGTATATTTCATACGCAGAACTAACCAGAGGGCTTAATCGAAGAAAGCTAACTATTCATATGTTAATGTTATGTATTTAGTCGGTTAATTACGAAATACTTCGTATCAAACCTATTACATTCACGCTTCATATAAAAATTATGCTTTTGATTCCCAGGTAACCAATGACAAGCCAACAAATGATCGCGACTAGCCGGTTTAGAAACAGCGCTGTATATGCCGGACGCCAGACGTATGGCCAAAAGATTCAATATCCTTTCACAGTAAAGCGATATATATAACGTCCTGCGACTGGCGTTCACTTCGAACTCATCACCGATAGAGTATCGTATGCCTGACGTGTATATAAACACCCACCTTCCGAGCCTAATAGCTAGATACCAAACACCTGTTTACATGGTTCGGTATTGAATCAATAGATAGCATCTGTCCTCCCAAAGTTGTCCATACACGTTAAAATCACCCAAGGACAAATATGGACTGTCACCATCTCTCCTTAGTCCATCAAGAACGTCGCCAGTCGCCTGTGCAGAACGTTGACTGATATTATGGTAAAGGTTAACGACCCCTTCGGACAATCATCCGTGGTTTTTGGTTCCGATGGTAGGCCATTGCTTTCATTTGGTTTGATCATGGAATGAGGCTCTCTCTACCACGTAGTCAGCACAAACAGGACCTTGGTTCATTGCCTTGGAGAGACTGTTTCGTACAGGTTCACAAATGGAAACACGGAAGAATGTGTAAAGAACGCTACCCCAAATTGTCTCAGAAAACCGCGATAAATATCAGACATCTTTTCACCCTGTTACACAAACATTTTCGCATCACCAGTTACCATGACAGACCGACAAATTTCTCACTGTTAGCACGCAGTTCTGGATAGCTCACAAATATCAATTATTTCTTCTGGAAGGGTAAAACTACAGCTCCTGATTTTCTTGTCAGAAAAATAGAAGTCCAGGTCGACTCTGAACCACCCCTTCCACCCCTGCCACCACTCTGGACCCATATAAAGCATAAATCGTCAGATGGCATATATTCTACGTCTGTATTATTTCACCTCCTAGCACATAGATGGCTTAGTAGCTTCCGTAAATAGTAAATTGCCGCAGACAGACATGTACCATTACCGCTTTAACACAGAGTGACGTGGAACACAAAGAACGTATTAGGTGTACATAGCATTTGTCAGTGCATAAATCCTTCCTTGATCCGTCAGTCTGCTCGACGTTTTCGACTGCAGTGTGTTTCCAACCATGATACTGATTAGATATATAGGCAGTATAAGGAGATTAAGTTGAAGTCTCAAGGTTTCTGGGGATGTTGTGTTTTAATCTGTAAACATGATTTTTTAATTCTGTCCACAGTGAAAATTACAATGTTCACAAACAACTTTCACGGTTTATAAGGAACTTTGTTGCGCTGGCCAATTGAAATGCCAACATAAACTTCTGTGCAAATGGTGTAATTAATATAAAATTGGGAAACACGTGGTGTCAATAGCAAAAATTTAATGTAGTAGCGAGGCAAAGGTAATGAAGAAAAGACATAGTCTATAACAAATACAAATGACATGCACATGACCTTTATTAAATGGTACACAGAGAAAGATTCGTGGATATTTATCGTTTAAAGATTGCGTGCCCAATATGGCCACCGTTCTATCGTGCAACTTCCGAAACACGAACTGTCCACTTCTCTCCACATTCATGGCGAGCAGGACATCTGCGGCCAACCAACACCCCAGACATAAACTTCTGTAGCTTCTTTCTTTCAGATTACCCTGAGGAAAAACTTTCCAAAAAAAATTCCAGCCTCAGTTATGCAACTCTGGGCTTCGATTGCTCAAATGTATTGTGAAAGTACGGAGGATATGTGCCGTGGTGTTATGACGAACGTAGGCGTAAATTTCAGGGAAGAACGGCGGTCGTGTTGAGCATGTATTCCATAAAGGACAAATCTCCATGAATTATTCTTTGTGTTCATGGATATATATGTACCATTGTATAAATATTAAATTTTGTTTTTTAAATTTTCATTCGGGTATCATTTCGTCCGCCACTATAGAGAAGAATACATAGATTAAGAGTTCTCCTCTTAATTACTTGTCGATTGTCTTACGTTACCATTTTCTTTGTTTTAAACTTGCCGATCGTCACTTTTAAAATGTCTTTAAAAGTGATGATTTCGAAGAATAGATCTTTTGTCTACGTGTAAAAAGCGGACAGACGCCTTTTCTGTTGCATCCCGGTAGACCGCGTTATTCCCAATCTGTAGACTTAGCAATAGAGTGAAAGCTTCTTCATATAGACCAGTGGTATTGAACATTTTTTGTTCGCGTACCCCAAGATATAATTTCTCTTCAACTTTGTACCCCCAAAGTTGTTGGTGTATAATTCAAGTTATACATAGTATATAATCTACATCTAAAATAAATTAAATAAATTACATTACTGATTATTCAATGTTTATCATAAAATAATATATATATATTTTTTAAATTTCACGTACCCCCGGGGTTACGCGTACCCCAGGTTGAATACCACTGATATAGAGGTCACGTAGGCTGTAAAACGGTTGGTCTATAAGGAAGTTTATAAACTTACCCTTCACCAAATATTATTAGTACAATTCAATTTACAGAGGATCAGATGGGTGGGAATTTTGTACACATGAAGGAAATGAGAAACGACCGAAAAGTTTTCCTAGAAAGCCTCAAGGAAAAATATCTAGGCGTAGATGGGAGTATAAGATTAAAACAGATCTAAAGGAAATAGAATTGGAGAATATATATTTGAGTCATATGGCTCCTGATAAGAGCCAATGGCAATCTCTTGTGGAAGCGGTAATTAGCCTCCAAATTCCATAAAAGGCGAAGAATTTTACTACCTACACGAGAGTCAGCCTCTCAAGAAGGAATCTGCTCCATGCAGTTAGGTTTTAGTTAATGTGCGTTTACGACTTCGAATTGGCAATAACATGCAAAAGGGCGCATTTTCAAATCAGCAGATTTATGCTGCAGGAACAGAACGTTTGGGACAGCTCTCCATATTGGATATCGTAAGCGTATTACAGCGTGCTTTTAAGTGGGATTTGAGTTTGCATTGTAGCTGAGCGAGGGGAAAATACCTAAAACAGTATTCGATTCAGTTTTACTCAGAAATGGGCTGCATTTGTTCGTGTGACGAAGAATGAAATGCATTGTAAGAACGTTAATATAACTACACGCGCAAATCCAAACGTTTTCCCCCTTATTTGCAAACTTTTACTGTATAATTCCGAGAAATTTATACATGGAAATGAAATCGTGTACATTGTGTTTGATGCGACAAGCTGTGTCACAATTCCAGACAACATAACCAAACGCCAGGATCACGGGAGGTCACGGATTTGTATCTCGGTCTAATGACAGAATATTTCGAGATCCTGTGATCTTCGTGAGCCCTTGCAGACAAATTCTGAGAAGCTAACTTAATGCAGACCACTAGCACAGTATTTCTAAATCGCTATTAAAAATAAACATAAAACTGCATGAAGCATAACCTGTACAGTTTAAGAACCATTCTTAGATGACTCAAGAATCAGTCAGTTATAGACTAACCTTTAGCCAATAAAACGATAATGGGACCAAACCATTTTCATCCGTCAACCATAATAAACTAAGCAAATATTAAAATGTTTATTAGGCCTTTAATATTTTTAATATCTCAAAAAATTTTAGAACGGTACAACTATATTAACATTTATATTTTATATAATATAACAAACAACTGAATGAGGTAAAATTATATCTGTATTTACAATTCGTATTACGCTTGATAGATCCTAGAACATGTCTTGTTCCTATTAGCATTTAGCCAAATAGTATTTCTCATTAACATCTTGAAGGGAGTTTCATTTTCCGGTAAAATATTAGAGTGCGTGGTCCTCTTAAAATCTGGAATAAATAAGTCACAGAACAAGTGAAGAAGTCGTCGTCTTCCAGCATATGAACAGATCTGATAAACGTCGGGACGTTCACTATGTTACAAACGGAATATCTAAAGTATCTAGAGGATTGCTGTGTTATTTCGTAAACATTCCTGCTTTTAATGAAACCAGGTCTGAGCAGTTTCAAAGATGGGTTTATAACTGTTCTACATAATTAAAAAATGACTTAATTCTGAGTTACTAATTTTATATTTCATGAAAATGAAGATAACATGTAAATGTTATGGCCAAACGAAATCTAGGATATAAAGAAAAATTAAGAAACTGTCACTTTTTACGTTTGTTTCTAAGGAACTAAAATGAAATGAGACTAAAAACCTAGAAAGAGAAGAAATACCAAAGAGAATTCTCTTCTATTCCCCAAGAACATATTTTCTTTTAATGTCGTTTTGATATCACCCTAACATTTGCGTTTCCATTTACAGGACTGTATAATTTTCCCATTGTAGGGTCTCCTTCTGATAATTGCTTTTGAGGTACGCGATATTTGGCGTCGGGAAATTATCATAAAGACAAACTGTGGCTCAGCTATATATATATATAATAAAGCCGGAAAAACAATAAAGCTCCTTAAGCTAATCAATTTTTTAAAGCAAGATGAGAAACTTCCGTAAACAGAAATTAGATCGATTTCCTCACTCGAAGATCACAGAATCAAACGTTTAGTATTCACGTCATATAATACACACACAAGTTAAGGTATCACAAAACGAGGTTAGGTTAGATTAGATTGGGAAAATATCTATGAGATTCGATGTTCTCATGGCAGTGGGTAAGAAGATGGCTACCTTCTGGGTTGTTGAACCGTGTAGTCTGGTAGACGTTTATCGTCGTTTCAGAGGTCTGAAACCCAGCAAAGTCATCTTCGAGAAGCGTCTATAGACCACAGATCACGTAGTTCTTTAGGATAATGAAATGTATAAAGTTATGATAGGAATTATATGCAGATTGGATAGGGGAAACAACAAATTCGAAGATAATTTCGGTGGTGAGGCCACTTGGAAAACAGAAAATAAAGTGTCAACATAACATACACTGAGATGAACAGCAGGAAACTCTAATACGAAGTTGGTAAATATGTAATTTGCTGAGGGTCATGTCCAACAGAAAACTTTGGTGTTATATGTGTTAAAGCTTTGGTTTCAGTAATCAGATTATCATTTTTATCAACTGCGAGACTGCATAGAGTCGAATTTAATATAATGATGATTATGACATTATATGATGAACTGAGAATAACTTTACAGGAAGTGATATGATTTAAGTAACCGTAGAAAACCTGGGCACTTAGAATATTCACGCAATGGATTACCTTCCAATTCCAATGTTACAAGAACCTTCAATTTAAAATTTTCTTGCTGTTTAAATATGTATAAATAACTAATTATTAATTTAATACATGACAGTGATCTACGACATTCGTATTACAAACATTAGCCTTGCGAGTCCGTCTAATATGAATTTTGGTGATAGACACAGAGGCTCGGGATGTCGTCAGTGTGTACCGACAGACCTAGCATCACTTCGGCGAACAGCTCGAGTCCATGGCTCGTAGAACCGTCCACAAGTCCGCAGGTACACGAGCATTCTGAACGCAAATTAACACTACAATGATTGCTCTCACTCTTTCTCTCTATCTCTCTCTCTACCTCTGACTGAATGAATGAAAATACAGTCTTTGGAAAAGAAAGCAGACACGATTATTGAGTATTATTATACACAAAAATGCAAGTTTCACGTAATTTTGAAGTTCTGATGTTGCATTCCATCAGTACTTTTACATATCAAAAGAGTTCCTCCATCCAAACAATCTGACACACAGAAAATCACTAAATTGAAGGTTTATGGCAGCAATTGCCTTCTTTTTCTGGACTTCGTCTATTGTCTATGTGTTATTAAAATTTCTACTTCCGTCTTCAGGTGAAAGTAGGATAAACGCCCTATCTATTGGCCCCCCTCTGAAACCTTCAACCTGGTGAGACTATCGTAACCAGGGTGCCGAACAAGCTTTTGTCTTCCATTCATCTGAAGACGGGCATAGAACCGAAACGTTGTGGTCTTCATAAAACCCAGACGATCGATTAAGTAGAAACAAAAAGAACTTAACACAAAATGACTAGTCAGTGACTGGGCTTAGGCAGCAAAGTGTGTGTAGGGGTTTTGGATGTGGGCTTTGGACCATTGAGCTGGTCGGGCGATAGAAATCCTGAGAGTCCGCGGGAATACTAATGGCACTGTATGCCTGTGTGTGCGCTCAGCAGAGCGTGACGTGTACGCGGTCAACAGCCGTTGCTGGCAATGGTGGCCAACAGTCTGGCCTCATCTCCGCAGCATCGATCTGGCTTGGGCTACAAACTCTCCAGTTTCTTACGTTATATTACAAACTCCGAAGAAAGCAAACTCGCAAGTACGAAACGTTTATTAAACCAATATACCTTATTCACCTGGCGAAATACTAAAGTGGAATTAGGTCCAATGCAATTTCTCACGGCACACCAGTTATATAGGCCTACTACACTACGTTAGGTCTATAGGAACGTATTTATTTATTTATACATGCATGAATGTGCATGTATAAATATAGGAGTTCAAGTACATGTGAGTATATATAAATGTATGTGTGTATAGACCACACACATGTATTTTGTACACATGTAGCCAATATATGTAAGTACGTACTTACGTACGTATAAATCATGTTCATTTTGTAAGATTTAAGGTTTTCACAGCGGTGAGTATGAAGATCTCCGTCTTCTGGGTTGATGATTCATCGCCCTGATGACGGAGGCAGTATGACCTCTGAAACGTTGGTTAACATCGACCAGACTATACAGCGCAGCAACCCAGAAGACAGAAATCTTCATACTCATCGCCCTGATGACGGAGGCAGTATGACCTCTGAAACGTTGGTAAAAATCTACCAGACTACACAGCGCAACAACCCAGAAGACAGAAATCTTCATACTCATCGCCCTGATGACGGAGGCAGTATGACCTCTGAAACGTTGGTAAACATCGACCAGACTACACGACGCAACCCAGAAGACAGAAATCTTCATGTTCATTTTGTTCTTCAACTTTCATTTAGGTTACACACATGGAACTAAAAAAAATTTCTAAAAATAAAAAAGGTTATGTCTGACTACGGTGACGGGGCTATTCTCCACTACCATTCACTTTAAGAAGTACCGAAAACTCTTGGTCTGAAGTTATGCAACGTATCGAGAACATAAAACTATCAGATCAGTAATAGCACACACATCTGCAGTTAATTCAATTCTTACAGGTAATTTCGTCATAAGTTACGCTCACCTTTTGTGCTGTTATTGTGTAAGTTTCAACACAGACAACTTTTTAAAAATCCCGGCTAATAATTTTCTATCAGTAATGTTTCCTGCAAACGAGACCCACAGGACTGAACATGGTTCCGCGTTATTCAGAATACATCCACCATTACAGAAAGTGTATGAAGCAACGTGTCTTTAGTATAACCTCTGTGCAATTCCTTTCCTTGACAGAAATCGATTGAAGTCTCTCTACGTTAGGGCAATATCTCGCATTACAGCTGATTCAGCGGTTTCTTTTAATGTACGCATTTTATCAACCTGGAGACCGAAAGATGGGGGGAGCTGTAAAATCCCACCATTCTGAGAAACCATTCTGTCAGTCCACGGATATTCCAACACTGCCTAAACTTTGGCCTCTTATAGAAGCTTATGGGTTTCCTCTTCCATCTTGGTGGCCTGCGTGCTCCTACGAAATTCATTTTGAAAATTTCTCCAGTAAGAGAGAAATTTGTGAGGTTTAACACCTGCGTTCTAACATAAACCCCACAGTAAGTGGCACAGAGACAAAATACGCTATTTCAGACCAAAGTAACAAGGTTTAAGTAAACGTTAAGAAGGTGATGAGTTCATGGTAAAGTAATGAACAAAATAAACCAAGAGACAACAGATGGAAATAAAGTAAAATCACTGAACTTTATCTTCAACTTCTTCATCTCCATTGCATGTTTATCTTTTTGCCTGCCTTCCTCCCTTCTCTTCTTTTTTTATTCTTAGGGCCTGAAGATCACTCAACAGAAACATCGTAGACACGTGCAAATCTGCGTTTTTAGGGTATGAAAGGTCTGGTAAAATAAATCAAATACCGATTTCAGCAAATGCAAAGCAACGCTCAAAACGTACATCGAAGAAATAAGAGTTACTTTATACAGCGTTCTATCCTAGTCAGGCTTATGAAAACGGAATGTTCATATGTTAATCTACCCTGGTTACTCTTCTGACTAAACACCTCACTTTGCTACGCCAACCTTCACAGCAAAGGCTCCTAAAAACTTTATTTCTCCTTCAGTCGCAACTGATTGCATCCGAAGTTGAGGTTTTTCCAGTAGGTTAACGTGAAAAGTTCGTCGAGCCATATAAAAATTTCTCACAACCTATAAGACAGTAATCTTGAACCTCGTACTTTAGCATAATTTTACCGACGTTTCAGAGGTCCTTGCCGCCTCCATCAGTTGGGCCTATGAAGGAGGCTGTAAGCATCTTTGAAACATCAGTATCCCAGAAAACATTCATATTCTTACTGGCCGCCGTGAGAACCTGAAATATCACAAAAATGTAAATAAAACTGAATCAGTATTTCAACGTAAGAACACCCAAACGCCAGCAAAACGATACGTCACCTTTAAAAAGACCAGACAGAATGCGAGCAGACCTACTGATCAAAACTTGAACAGCTGTGATCCCCGGAAAGAGGTAACATTTTCAAAAGCTCTCGATTCAGAAGGGAATGGAAAAGAGAGATGGCCAGATGAGAACCGTAGGCTATTTTATAACGCTATATCATTTGCAGATGTTATTTAGCGTCGAATGATATTAAGGAATAACCAAGTTCGGCGATACGATTGCGTGGCATGCAATCGCAGTCTGTTTCGAGATTATTCCGGATATTCCCCTGGAAAGACGAAAGAATCACAAAAACACAGCCGTCGTGTTTCGTAGTAAAATAAGCGTTATAAATAGGACAGAAACAAGAACAAAATGCTGGAACTCGATGTTTCATAATTATGAAAATCTTGCTACTTCTTCAGTGCTTCAATGTTCTGCTTTCATTTTATTTCGTCCACATGTCCTTGGGAAAAAAGTGTTGCATGATGTGTACTTCTTTTGTGAGCGTCGAACAGAAGCAGTCAGCAGAATTTCGACACGCATGAAAACAAAGAAATGCACGCTAATGTTCTGAAATACCTCTCAGCGAGTTAATTATTTTGTAGAACGTGCATGATGAAACACTCCCCAATGAACATTTTATTTAGGAACGAAATATTGCTAGGGCACCGGATACACGATATCAGTCTCAGTTTGACAATGGAATTATATATTCGATGTGAAGCATTAAGAGGACACGAAAGCACTGCGCATGTCTAATGAAACCCAACACTGAACAGATAAAAAGCAGGCGATTACGCAATTGTGTAAATTTGCAGTAACGTTGCCATTTCAAACAACGCAAATTATAATGATGATGGTTTTTGGTAGAATTACGGGCTTCAAGGGGTTTAAACTAGGATCTCTTTTAGCTCATTTCATTCAGAGCTAAGTTCCATTTGTTTTCATTCCGAATAAAAGATAATACGACTACGCGCATTTATGTTTTCAAAATTAAACCTGACAGACGAGTTCACAAATGGATACAGAACTGCCAATTCCCCAAATTTCATTGCTCAGTGGCTATAAGAGACGCCAAGAGCATACAAAACATGTCAATTCAAAATAGTAACAACGCAAATTTAAAACACAAAGGACGAACTATTGTGAACATTTCATCAAACGTTCATCGAAGACTTAACGCTGCTACTTCGCATTCTAGAGACCCTGAGTTTGAAGCTAGGCCCGGGCGCTTCCCGAGTTCCCTCCAGACAAGTGATGGGTTAGCATCTTAAAGAGGGTTACAAACTCGTCAGTCCACATCCTTGCAATTCGTCACTCAAAGCAGTGCCATTTGACTTTACAGACAAAACCTAGCAGCCGAGAAAGTGTCGCTAAATGAAATAATCACACAACCTGATACACCGCGTTACTTTGCATGGTTGTACGTATTTACAAACCTAACCTGGTGACTAATGTCTGTAGAAATGCAAAGTTGTGCCTGGTGCTTATACAAGCATCACCCCATGTAGATGTATGGGGGAAATGGCAATGGAGTCACACCTCCACTCATTCCCAACTCTAAACAGAGGTGAGTGGTTAGCCCCAGCCGCCATGTCTGCATATCTACACGACAGAAAGAGCCACTGTGGATGAGAATTCGTATGTTTTCACTGAAATTTATATTCATTGTGTAGCACGTTAACTTAACCGAAAGGCAAATGCCACTATAGGATCCTTGTTGTTTTTCGATAAGAATCAATTTTCGCTCCGTAAAAACAAAACAAATTACTTATGTTTTGCAGTTCCTGCCGGGAACAGTGACGTGACAGTTGCGTACAACTTTATCAGTGAACGCTAAATTCTAATGATTCTCGTACATTGTACAGACCGACGTTTCAGATGTGCGTCGAGACTACTCGGACTCGTAATCGTGCTCCGTCTCATGGTTCTCCGTAAATGTGTACGGTTTCATGAATCCGATCCGAAGTAGGGCCATCAACACAACAGGAGCCAATGACACTGAAGTCACGCGGAAGGAGAATTAGTCCGGGCCCTAGAAAGAGTAACCTAAACTACTGTTTCTCAACCAAGGGCCCGCAAGTAGCGCCTAGGTCGTCCGCGATTTGTAAAATTTCTCTTTTATTTTTTTATGTTGTATTTCTACTATTTTGAGTTATTTCGTAACACGTTTGCTTCGACATTTAAGTAAAAACGTGATGAAATAACTATGCCTTCTCTCAGCAACTTTTGGTAGGCCTATTTAATCAAAATGTGTGAGATAATTTTGGGTAGGGGGTTCGCGATACAAAAAATGTTGAAGAACACTGGCCTAGATACATTGTAAAAATTAACTTGCTGTTTCCTAATTTAGGGTCAAAGTGAGTGTAATGGAGTGTCATAGAGTTTCTATAGGAATATAGCAGTCACTAATTATGACTGATCTGGAATACCTAAGGAGTTGGTCGTAAGGTTTACACCGGGACAATTACAACTCATGAGACTATGTTACATTCGTCTGTAAAATATCCGACACTACTCGTCTGTCCCTTTCCATAAAAAAATATGAAAGCAGTTGCTTTAAAACGTCTGTATTTTTTCCTATTCAGCATAACGAAAACTCCGGTTATTCAATAATCACTAATCCTTCCTCATAATCTGAAAATATTCACTTTATCTTGTAATGTGACACATTATTAATTACTGATGCGAAAGCATATAGATAAAACAACTCGAGAAAATGAAGATTGTACAGACAGACTGACGATTTACGTTAATTAGGGTTGTATTATTCACTTTTATTTACTAAGCACGTTAATCTGATGCATGAACGTTGGTAGTACATAGTTAACAATTTTCCAACCTTTCAGCAAACTTAAATATAACACAATAATCATAATAAGGAACAAATCTACATCAAAGCTGTTTTACCATGCAGAAACAAGCTTCTGGCTTCTAAATTAAATCTTAACTTAGCTTTGTTAAGTTATAATAAACCCACTTTCTAGTTAAACTGTATTTAAAGCATTGTCCTAAGGAAATGCAAGACATTCAGTAAACGACAGTAAAGAGTTCGACCTAGATTCTGTAGAAGAAAATGCTAGTATGTATAGCAGTTAATTTAAATTAATATGTACAGAGAAACAAAAACCTAACGTCAAGAATTTGTGGAATTTGTGCAGATTTCATAGCTTGTAATGTTATAAGAACCGGGCTTGGTAGTTAGAAGATGTTTCAAAGAAAATATTGCACTAATAACCGGATAGATTCTACAGTAGTGAAGTTTTCAGAGCGGTGGTGATGATGACGATGACTCTGCTTCTCTGGGTTCTGTCATCGTGTAGACTTGTTGGTAGACGCACAACGTTTCGAAGAAATAAAGTCTACATCTTCAGTGCCTCGGGGCTAAATGCAGTACCTTATACCAGAACGTATGTATCTTCCCACAAGAACAGACGACGTTAGGACCCAGAAGACCAACATATATTTGTCATGGGCGACGGATAGTATCCAAACTGTAACCCAATAGCTTCTTCAGGAATGAATCATGTCTCAAGAAATTTTTGGCGAGAGATTCAGATATTGAAAACTGCTACAGACATACAGACGGGTTCTTCCATTTTTTGACATAGAGAACGACAAGGCAGAACACAGAAGAAATAGTTCCAACTAGAAACCACAAACCAGTTCTCCACACTCGCAAAGAAATATCCAGAGTATAAATGTGAATTTATATTAAATACGTCTACACCAACTTGTTCACAGCGCACGAAATAAACGCATAATAGGACAGTCGTTTGTATTCAAGAACCCCTCCATGCTCATGTTCTATCCACAAAAATAGTAATGGATTTCGACCAAACTTGGCACTGATGATCTGCATCATAAGTGATTTGAAATTCAGACGGTACGCCAACTCATACCCAATATAGTGTTCCTGATTTAGCACAGTGTTGAAGTGTCATGGACGAAGTAAGTGCACCTGATGCTAAAGTGAATAGGTCAAATAAGTTCCTCCGCGTTGTCGACAATTTGTTTCGTTTCGTTACGGTACTACCAGAAGACTTCACAATAAAAACACTTTCAGTGAACTTCTTTGTGGCTTGTAAATTTCCATTATGATTCATACATTATTCCTGCTAACAACTCGAAGAACGAAAAATAAGAAGTCGCCTCTACTACTTTTAAGGTTCATTGGACTCCATACACTGCAGCATAAGAAAACCGATCAGATGAAATGCGTCTTCAGCCAGCTACAAATAGTGTTGTTAGCCAGTTAGTCTATGCTTACACTCACAGCGAACCCCTGCCTTGTTGGCTGCAGCTGGCTAAGGAAAAATTTCATCTGATAATTTTTGCTTTCTCCGCTGTATGGAGTACCAGTGAACCATGAAAGTAAGATATAATACATTTATTTTTCGTCTTTAAAAGTTTTAAATAGGGTAACATGGCTAATCCGCCCCTATCATGAGTGATACGTAAATACAGCATACCTCTTTTCCAAAAAAAAAACTGGAAACTTTAGGAAATAAGCAAAACTGTCAGTGATGTATGTACAAATCGTAAGAAAGCATTTGAAACTAGAGAATTAGGTTTACCGCCCTTATTAAAGACAACTGCCGACTGAATTTAGTTCCATACCCAAATTATCTTAAGCAAGCTCAGATCACAATACAGGAACTTAGTAACCTGTGTCGGCGTCTTTGCGGTCCATCAGAAATGTTAATCACGATTCCATCGCGTCACGTAACCATTCTCGTGTAGAAATCCGCCATGATGGTACATGACTTGGTCGCAACCTTCATACAGAGAAACTTGAGATCTTGATAACTGCTGCGGGGTTATAGCAGCACTGGTTTTGTGTTGGGTTCAGAGGGATTTCAGGGACTTTTAGTACACACGTGATAAGTTGCAGGCGACGGGCCGTGAGCCACTGCGGTGAGGTTCAATTCCTCCGCTGTCATCCCAATTTCATAGCTAGAAACTAGCTTAGCATTGGAACGTAAGGCAACCATGTCTCTGGAGATTAAAGCCACGCCACCAGAAGAAGGGTGTGTGTTATTAACTCATAAAACCCCTAGAGATATTTTAATCGCTTCAACCTCGTCCCCTCGTTTTCCTTAATATCACACTATTCGGTTGACTGCAGTCAAATTGCTCACTGCAATGTGTTGTCTCTATTGTCTTACCTAAAGATTTTTGTAACAAAACATCAGCCTTTGGGACTGAGAAAAGGGAACCTCAAGCCGACAGATTTAATATCTAAAGCCATGCCTCCTGACAGGAAGCAGCAGTGCTGACCAATTAACTGCGACACTTGGTAGGATGATTATAAAGGGCTATTATTACAGAATGGGGTTGACAGAATCTTGTTTTAACTTCCATTAGATACACCTATTCGGAACGAATGAACAGAATACAAAAGAAACTCGGTTGAGTACACAAAAAGAAAAAAAAACTAAAGAAAATAAAAGCAAAACGTAACGGAGGAATGTGGAAAAGAGGAAGAAAAGTAAAGGATGTCAAATTAGAGACAATAATAAATAATTCGGACCGGAAGAGAAAATACGTGTGAAATTTTTAATACTGGGCATTGTGCAGAATAGCTCGTAAAGAGTTCACACTTTCAGCTGGTCACAGAAATTACAATGATTTTGTTTTCCATTACACAACATTTAAATTTTTGTTTTTTTTGTTACAGTATTGATCACCTCAAAAGTTATCTTATTCACAATTTTTTTTATATATTTATAAAGTAGTTTGTGCAAATGGTCTCCTGTGGCGAGCCCTTAGTAAGTTAAATAAAACCTCTGCACGTAAGTGAGCGCTTGGCCGTTAGCACAGAGCCCATTCATCGGCCATATCCCAAAACAATGTACTGCACTTCACATCTCCGCAGCATTTCCTTAAGATTAACTTCAATATTTTCATAAAACCTACTCAAAAGGTCACTACTCCAGAAATTCATAACGCTTTCAAACAATTTTTCATGTACATAATTAATGTATTACAACAACCTGAATATACCTACACTAAGCAAATGCGTCCGTTATTTCGTAACATCGTAACGACGAAGTTCGAGACACAGTTGGTAATGACTATTCTGTTCTTGGCTGCTGTCTGTTGGCCTTGTTAGTCTTCACAGACAGGTTTATATTGGGCACTACACAATGGCGCATTCCAGATAATGGAAGACTGAATTCGAAACGCAGACCGGGTCTTTCACGTTGACAATCAAGTTTCCAGGACTTATGATTAGGCCATTGTCCTCGACTCCTAAACGTTTTTGGTGCAGGGCAGGTTCGTCAGTGACTGGTGCTTCTATCATGTTAACGACACTGGTGATCACAAACCGAGTTAGACTTACCCATGACTTAATGAAATACGTGGTAAAGCAGAAAATAATATTTTATTTCTTACTAACTTCTGTTTCATTGATTGAATAATATAAACTGACATGTTAACATATGTTATAAATGTTTGAAATTAAGTCTGAGACATATGCTGTAAACTTGTTGAAAACAGAACACAGTAAATGCCCGCCTTCCACAGTGGTGCACTCCCGAGGCGCTTTGTGGAACCATCCATCACGCTCTGTAACACGTCACAGATCGCTTCTCTGATACTGGCCTTGAATTCATCCAAAGTGGCGGGTCGCGTGTCGCATACGCGACTCTTCAGATAACCCCACAAAACGCAGTCGGGGAACTGAGAAATCAGGAGATCTTGGCGGCCAGTTTAAATCATGAAACCGTGACAAGAGAAGACGCGTAATTATTTCGAGCAATTTCTCAGTCTCATTTGTGGAGCATGTGATTTGGCGATGTCTTGCTGGAACAGCACTGTCACATGTGTTCCCAACTAAACTCCGGTACATGTTCTACGAACCTATGGCCTTCAAAACCTCTCCACTCCTCGCATTGTTGTATACTACTCATAATGGAAACATGAGTCTTCTCTGCCGGGCCTTTAGTAGATCAATGTTGCAGGCCAGACAACATAATTCCGACATAAATTATAAACCCACTGAGGCCATCTTCCTCATAAGCTTATAGTCGTCCAGGTATTAAAACTGGAACTGTTTTATGGGACCCATAAATTAATTAACTCCTTTACAAGAGCCGCTACTGATCGGCATTATTAGTAAGATGAATCCCGTCCACAACTACCATCCGATTCACTTGAGATAAAATTAAATATCATCGTCACATTTGCGTCAAGATCGTCCGAGTGATCTTCTCTTCAGCCCGTACACAGCTGTGTATCGTTTTATTACAAACTCTCTCGAAAGACCTTCGAACTAGATACTGGCGTAGTCCGTAGGCTCTGCAACATTCCGTAACATGCCAGCTTAAGACAAGGACCAATGGCGGAATGTTGTGGACGGTAAGACTGAATAAAACCACTAAAAACACTCCAGGACAGCTGTTTTCAGGGCTTAAATTGCCGAGCGAATACAATGGGAAATTATGAACAACTGAACCAAAATGTTCGGTTCCACAGATAAAAAATGAAGTCTGACGATGATAAAATTTCGATTAAATTTTATTTAATTCAGAGGTTATATTGAATGTATCGGGAAAAAAGTGTCTGCCTAGTCTTCATACAGAACTACAATACCAAATTTAATTAAAATTTGCTACAAAACGAAGCCTTCAAGGCGACTGAAAGCAATGATTTTTTCTCAGTGTTACAAAATGGATACCGAAATTCTGTAAATTAATCCCACGCTCGAATGGCCGAAAGCTCAAAAAATATTTATGCAATTATAACAATTCGGTGAGTAGCTTCGGAGAGAGGATCTTCACAGTATACGTTCATGTCATGGGCTTCGCACACACAACACACAAAATCGAAACACATACGGTCTCAATCAGAAATTACGTCTTCCATTTTTCTAAAATTTCTAGAAGTCCCTCCTCACGAGAACATGTACCATGTAAAACGTTTTAGATTTAATCATGCTCAAAAACAAATAGCAAAATTAATTCTCATCACTAAAATGCCCAATATTAGTCTACATTTCTCTCACTTCCTACTGACATATAAAAACAAAACACTACCAACATTTAAAACACAACTGAAAACCAACATAAGAGTCTGGCAAATTGACGAGTCGAATTACATAATACTTTATATACTAATGATGCTAATTAAAAATAAAATATTCAATATTACAATGACTTTCTGAAAATAAATACCAACAGGTTCCAGAATAATACCTCTTGTGGGGTACTTTGATTCTCTACGATTCTAAACACGGCATTACGCTTATACAAAAATAAAATACCTTTAACATTTGATGTTGTTATTGCATATTTTTTATTTTTAGGCCCACACATTTAGTTGTTTAACATATACACTCTCCAAATTATCCCCTATTTTACTAAAAATATAAACAACCACAATCAAATCCACAATCATATTTTGAATTAGAAATGGAATCTGGAATTATATATGGAATTAACGAGTTCAACCGCTAACTTATGTGGAAAATATAAGCGGAACATAAACATTTAATCACAAATAAATACCTAATACGCTTTGTCCAAAATGTTGAAGTGCTGAAAGTTAAATGAGATTTGAGGTTTTCTCGGCGGTTAATACATCGATTTTTAAACGATGCATTCTGTTGTGTGTTGAACGTTAGGTTCAGCTACGACTTTCCACCAGTAACTACACCTACATAGGCCACTCTACTAAAATAGGTGCGCTGCTTAAGACACGGTACATTACGTGATTAAGTCAGCAACAGAAAACACGTGTACAGAATTAGCAGTTATACAATATCAATTAGTTTCGAAATTTTAAACACAACCACGTGAAAGTGACCAGTTGAGATCGAAACATGTAGTGAATTCTTAATAAACACTGAAATTATAATCAAGAATCGTGTAGACGTACTGTTAACCTAATGAAAATATCAATGTTGAGCTTCTGAGTTATAACGCCACATGGTCTTTTACACACATAACCAACGTTTTGGTAGAACGCGCTACCTCCACGTCAAAATTCAAAATGATCCTCCGAAAACTTAGTACCTGTTAGACTGGGCATTAATGTTACTCGTTCTCGGTCCAAAACTCTAGTGGAACAATAATCTTCCTCACACTCGGCACAAACGGACAACCGAACCAAACTCGCAGCATGTCACCGTCTGATGTAGAGCTACAGTAAGACCAGGCCTCAGTAGTGTTGCCAACCAGCCACAACAAAAATATCCCAATGTTGTCCTAAATTTTTAAACCTCTTTTCCATATCATTCCAACGTAACTGATGAAGTAACAAATGAATCACTAAGAAATTAAAGTCAACGCAAGGATGAAAATCAACATAAAACGATAAGACAAGAAAAGGATGAACGTAAACGAGTACAGTTCCTGCATATGTTTGGGGATACTGAGAAAACCACGAAAACTAGGAATTGCAGGTACCCGCACAGCTTCGAGTCGGTATCGGTGCTTCGTACACAGTTCAACTACGTGCTACAGCATCGGTTATTATGTGAGTGGTTCCACATTACAAGCAAATGGCGGTACAGAACCTTCAAACACGAAAATCACGACCGATCCCTTAAAAATTACCATACACAATCATCTCATTAGGGGTATAACGGCACCAAAACATGTTATAAATATAGTGTCGTTAAATAGCTCACGAACCAAGCAACCATCCAACCAGGAATTTCCAGGATACGAGACGAGGCATGCTTCAGTACTCGCCTGCAGCAAATTCCTAGCTTAGAACCACTGGAGCAGAACACGGGCGTTTAAAATGAAGGCCGCAAGCAGGGGACTCGGATACTGCACATCAAGAAGACTTGTTTTCATGTGTTCTGTGCACCAAGTCCGCGTTTTCATCTCCAAAACTGCGCAGACTATTTGAATCAACTTCGCATTGGGCGAACTTTTTAATGATCCGTATCAACAACACAATGCAACACAATCCTTCTTGAGAAACTGATAGTCACTCAGCTAGTCAAGAAAGTCTCTATCCAGTCCGCGTTCTCGTAACCTGCTTCCGTAAGATACATTTTTATGTTACCCTCCCACGTGTCCCTAAGTCTTTCGAGTGGTATAGAGCCTTCATGTATTCCAAACAAAATTTTGTCCGAATTGTTAGTCTCCACAATGCATATTATGTACCCCGAATCCATAATTTCAAATATTAATAATACAATGAAGCATGGGTACGTATCAACAAAAAATTGTGCCTATTCTAGATGAAGATAAAATAGGTTATCTATCCTACTAAACTGGCTAATCCTAAGAGACTATAACATATATAACTCCTTATTTCAAATGCTTGCTATACTATGCAAATCAACGAAATACAATCAAAATAAACTCTGACTCCAGACAGTGTCAAACGTATGCTTAAGTTGTATTTTCAACAGTGATCAAGATCGTGTACAAAATATTTAAGAATTCAGTTCGTACCGCAAAGAAAAAACTACGCTTCACCATTAAAAAGATCAACTTTTTTAATGCTGTTGGAAGAAATAATCTCTGTTTTCACTGAGAACCATATAAAACCCATAACTACAAAATACAGAGCTACTGACGGTTAAATCAGGTGGTACACACAGTTACCATTCACTTTTAAGTGGTCATTACAATGTAATTCCTACAGCGAGTGTAAAATGTCGAGTATTACCACCAAGAGCGCTTTGTAGTTCCGTCGTGTCTACGTCCTTGTGAATCCAACTTTTTTCCTACTAACCGCTCAATCCGATGTTAAAGAGTTTTACAAAAGTTTCAAGTTCCGTATTTTAACCATACTGTCACACGGTTTTAAATTCACTTCAATACCTAAATTAGCTTTCACAGTTACTCGATAATTGTACGCCATATCGAACCTCTGCAAATAGAATCCAGTTTCACTGCATGAGTAACGAACTAATCGGACCAAACCCAACACCAACATAACGTAACCAACTACAAAGCACCACTAATGAACAAAAGTAACCCATCTGTGTGCACACAAACAGTTTAATGAGCACAGGCACACAAGTGCGAAGAAGCAGTGGTCCCTGCCACAGATGAAGCTTGACGTAAGGGTTAAAGCTAGGAATAATCCTGTGTTTATTTGAATGTTTAAACAGCGCACACATCGTAATTCGAATCCTAGCAACGCAGATGCTTTGGCAAATACGACCAGAAGTACAATGGAGAAATCAAAATTATGTCTCAAACAAAATCGATGGAGACGTCTGTCTCTCGACAACGACGCCGAGGATGGCTCCAAGAAGACGAAGACAGATCTTAAGACCAAACTGAGTCGACACTATATTTGCAGAAGCATATCAGCTTACATCAGCAAGCAAACACAGACCAAAATAAATTCAAGTGAGACTTGAGACTGCCATGGTAACGAATATGAATATGGTTGTCTTCTGGGATATAGCATCGTGTAATATGGAGAAACTGACTGATGATGGAATCAGTAAGTTCATATACTCAGCTACATCACAGAAAATGACGTAAATCTTATTTCAACAGACCACTAACTTTAGTTAACCTAATATAATATAAACTAACATAAACTTGCCGGGCCAAACTTAACCTGAACCGAAGTACGGAAAATACAAAGCTACATTAAACAAAACAGAGGGCAAGATGTAGACGGGGACAGATGTTCCAAAGCGCATGCCCGACATGTTCGGAGAAGCACTGTTCCTAAGTCCTGGGCAATGCGCTACTCCGTCGCAGAGTTCTCTGACGTGTAAGGTCCAGAATACAACGAAGACAAAATGTCAAAGTGTGTCGAATATTTAAGATGCTAGGACATGAACACAAATGTGTTTATTTTATACATTCTGTGTAACGAAGGTATACAAATAAGCCCATTAATGGTCATCTCATACTTCGCGTTATCTAACTGATCATCAGAGTATTCGTCTTCTTCGCAATTTTTAAGTAACCATTTGTACTTTAATCAAATACATATCAAAATAATTACATAAGACTTAGATGTATAAATAAGATAGTCAAAGTCAATTTCTATATTACAACTGTACATTAAGACCTATGATAACAATAAGCACGCAAAATATTAAAATAACAGCGCATTAAGAATAACTGCAGTCACATCAGAACCCTGATGATGGGGGTAGAGTTGGCTCCCGAAACGTTGGTTTATTACGGTAACCAGTTGACGCGGCTGATTGCCCGAGAAGATTTTACTGATATGATCCGAGAGCTTACCTACAAGGTCTGAAGAGATAAATTATGTAACTCTGTCTCCAAGCCCAGAAGTGATTACGAGACCTTCAGACTACGACTCAGACGTTCGCTAAAAGTCATGCAGAATTCATTTCCACTTTCTGTACACCGAGATTGGAAATTTGTGAAGTCTCAAAGAGTTGTAATGCTTTCTTGAAACATTAAATACGAGCACTGAGTAACTGAGTGCTTCTTGTGAAATTTCAGGTGCTGACTGCGGAGAGAACGATGGGACGATTTGCAGTGTCGTCTCGTCGAAACTTACCAGCGATTCAAAAGTGCTTACTGCTTCCATCATCAGTATAAACCGCATCCTAGGTGACTTGCAGTCTACTGTTGTAACAATGTAATGGATGTGATAGACAGAAAACGCGTTCTTCGCTTATGACATACGAACAACCTGACAGCGAAAGATTTTTAGTTGTTCCAGTCTACACTGTATTAATTCGACACTTAAATAAAAACGTTAACACGAAAAAGGAGTGCATTAGGTCATGTTTGTTTGAATTAACTTTGTTAACTCATCGGCTATTATGAAAATACACATACGTGGACCTACTTGAATAATTATCCACGGGGGACCATAAACAAACGTTTACACATTACGTACACATGAATGTAAGGTCCGCCCTCTGAAGCTTCAATAATTCAGCACACAACATCACACCGACGTTCACACTAAACGAAAGCCGCTGTATGAAACCATTTGCTGGCACAAAGGTAACAGCGAGCAAAAAAGTGGCATCTACAGAGCGAAGCAAGTTACTTTCACAACGTTAGGTTTCAGCGCCAGGGCAAAATATTCACTAAGCATTTCGTCTATAATCTTAACGCTAAAACCCTGCATTTAAACATTCCAAGTTTATTATTAAATATTTTGTTCGGTGTCAATTTCTGTGCTTTTGATCAGTAGAACTCTGACTCTTGGAGCTTGAAGTAAACTTGGTTTCTCTTCTGTACACTAAAATTAGAATAAAGTACTAAAATATTAAAAGTGGTACAACTATTTTTAGGAATCTTACCTCGCTTGGTCCGGCTAATACTCGGTTTTTATGCCAATTTTTATGGGTATTACTTGTAATAATTCTTTTCTTCAATGCAAACATTTTTCCAACCAAGGTCACTACGCTCAACGTAACTTGCGAAGGCCTTACCGTCACAGAACCTTATGTACATACCTCGATATTTAATGTTCATGGCAGAAATACGTACGAATTCATTTCAGGCGGGGTAAGAAACCTTCATAGCCATTGTTTTTAACAACACCATCAACAATAATTGCTACTAACATTATTAGTAATTTCTGTTCCCCAGTTATGCTTCAACTAATTACTAATTTTTTAATTACACATTTGATAAACTAGCTACGGGCTGGACGGCCGGGGTTCGATCCCCGACGGGGGCAGAGGATTTTTCCTCTAGCCTCTGCGTCCAGACCGGCTCTGGGGCCCACCCAGCCTCCTCTACAATGGGTACCGGGGTCCTTTCCCGGGGGTAAAGCCGGCCGGGGCGTGATGCTGACCACTCACCCCCATCTAGTGCCGAAGTCAAGGAAGAGAGGAGCTATACCTCCACTCACCCCAAACGCCTACATGGCGTATAGTGGGACAAACTTTACTTACACATTTGATAAACAATTATTTGATTCTTTTAATGTTCTATCCAAACCTCGCGGCACACCGGTTGAAAACCACTTCTTCGGTACTCATAAACTCTTATTAGTGCGAGGAGCGATGTATATAATGCAGTATTTTAACGACGAAGTATTTTTCAACCACCAGAGATCATACAGAGTCCAGTGGAAGGGTGACTATCTATTGTAAACTGCAAATAATTAAAAGAATGTGATCGTGGGTTACTTTAAGACGATACACCGATAATAGCTTGTAGGGTTTTGAAAGAGACCAAACGCGACATGTCAGGACACGAGGCTTCTGGGCCGACAATAGACTCCCTGCTTCGAAATATGAGCGAGACTGCTAACTGTCCACCCGCCATGTTCGGTGCAAGGATTTAAATAAAATTAAACTCCGTCTCCTCACAGACAACAATAAAGGAAACTGTGAGAGGCTTCTGTGGTCAAAATTAAATCTAATGGGCATGAACTCCAGCTCAAAATTGCCAGAAGACATAAAAGCGACGTCTGAATTTCTAGCTGAATTCCAGCTTATTCGTGTAAACAATTCATTTTACACTGCCTATTCTAAATGGTTATTTGGACTTCAAGTAACAACATAACAAAACCGTCATTAATTGCCTTCCTTGCAGTATTCGTTTATTTGCTTGTGGTTTATTTAAAGACGTCTGTAGCTCAGATTACATGGCATCGGATGTTAGAATGATTAATGAATAGTACATTAAAAATTATACAGAAGGAAGCGATTGTAGTGTAACATATTTCAACCCTGTATTTGCCTGGAGGTATTGAAGGAAATCACAAGAAACCTCACACAGGATAGCCGATTTTCGAACCAAGATCTGATCCCAGGACGAATCAAGATTACTAATAACCTGACTGAAATGTTAGGTTGTTGTGAGCTTTAGTCCTTCACAATCGGTTATGTTTACTTTCATGTATAAATTTCACCTAGTTACGGCATTTTTTCAAAATCATCGTTAAATCTTGCAGCCAAATTTCGTTTAAACAATAGGTAATAATTAAGTCCGGACCGCAAAGAAAACACAACACTTCTACTTTACAAAGATCACTTGGTTGATGCGGTTTAAGGAAATAATTACTGTTTATACTCAGAATTATACAAACCCAGTTACTGGTTTTTAAAACAGCTTGTACAATTTACCATCGGGCTTTAAAGGGTTCAGTAGGACTAATCTCACACAAAATTGTCATGCAACGTAATTTCCTTTTTTTACACTTCAGCCTATTAATCGGAATAATGTCAACAAATTAATGTATTCATCGATCAAAAATCGTTAATATTAGTATAGTATTCCAGCAGCCCGGAGCATTTGAACAGCAAATGCGCGCCTTTGCCCCACCGGACTCTGAGCTCGCGAAGTAACGCGGTCGATGGAAGTGACTCACTCTCAACGGACTGCACTTACGTTTCTGGCGTTAAGGAAAAACATGGATTGAGGACAGAATGCTTAGGGGAACACTGGATTAAAGACAGATTATGTGACAGAGAGCATGATATAAATTTAACGAGTAGCTCCATATTTGTCCTACTCATAACCGAACCTTATTAGAGTGATCATATCAAGAGTAATGAGACAGGAGACATGTTAAGCGCGTGGAGGAGACGATAAATGCATAGACTATTTTGACTGCAAAGCCATTCAAAGACTTCGGCGCAGATAGCAAGGTAACACTGAAATCGTTCTTAGTAAAACAGAGTTGGACGTTTGGTTTGGATTCTTCTAGCTCAAGACAGTGACCCTTGGCTTTAAATGACAGGTAGGGAAATTCTTGACCAACCGAATTTACAATTAAATTGATATACGATTTGAGACTTTCGCGGCGAGTACAATCAATAAAATATTCTCGGGCAATCAGCCGCGTTAACTGGTTACCGTAGTAAACCGGCGTTTCGGGAACCAACTCTGTCCTCATTATCAGGGTTCTGATGTGACTGAGTTGGTTCCCGAAACGTCGGTTTACCACGGTAACCAGTTAACGCGGCTGATTGCCCGAGAAGATTTTATTTACTATTAAATTCTCAGGAAGAACTGTACTCTGTTGAATGTATTTAGCTTTATTTATCACGTAAACCTGTAATATTTTGCAAAGTTCCTCCAAACAAATTTCAGCATGTACTGCAAAATATACCACGACAGTTTCTGCCAGAATTCCTTCCACGACATTCAACTTAACCATTTTCTGATCTCAATCGATGATAGATAACATCGAAGTTAATGTATGACCGCTCAGTCAACTACAAACTAATAAAAAAAATTCGTGGGAAAAACTATGTGAAACTTTCACACAAAGAGATGCCCGGACTTCTTTAGACGAAGGCGTAACTTTTAGCTGGAGAGAGAGACAGTTCACCACAACATGGAATGGCTATGTACACATCTGACGTGTCTTGTACATAACCGACCTTTTGTGATCACCTGTTGTTTGCAATAACGTGTCTTACCCGCACGTCATACGGAATTTAACCGAAGATTTCGCCAATTTCGCCATTATTTCAATATATATGCATATCCCTCTTTTAAACCAATTAAAAAACAATTAATTTCCATTTATAAAGCTATTTCATTCAAGAGCTGTTCTAAAACGCATAATGGAACAGGCTCTGTAAATGAAGTTTGCTAATGTAAAACACGTTGCGATATGTGGGCAATTAATATTGTCATTGAAAGGTTTATGTCTGCCTCGATTAATTTACCCACACTTCATTTAACCGCGCTGTGCGAATGATCAAAATAGATAAATGTTTTTCAATTACGCGTATGCTTAAAAGTTAACACAGGTCTTAAATTCGTCGAAGGAGTAATGTGAATTAATCATGACTATGTGAAAGGCTTACGGGATTATACACCTGAGACCATTAAAATGGACTCTGTTTTAGACATTACTGTACAGTTTAGCCGATTTCAGCAATACTTCTAACTGCACGTAATGTCCTTTTTATGTTCGGGCACAAATGCTGCTTTCAAAATAGAAATACCCTTCCTAGGTCAATTTGTGTATGAAAAACATGTCACTCATAACTAAGAAAATTTAATTTTCCTTGCTGACGTGACATATCACAAACAGGAGTAGTTTCCAACCTCGCAACGGGGTATCCAGCAACTGTTCCTGAACAAAACCAAATTAGATTATTATTCTCGTTCCTTACACCAATCCAGCATACGTCACTCAAGGAGTGTTAAACTTTTATGTGTACGCCTCAGGATTCTAACTTCATACTAAGTAGTTCCGAGAAAATGGACTGTTGAGTCTGTACGTCGTTATGCACTAGGCAGTTAAAAATTAGTGACCGCTTCTTTCTTGGTCCAAGGACGTTATTTATAAAAACAATGTGGAACCAATTAGCGTAATAACTACATCCTGTCGTAGCACTTTTGTTAGTGCGTCAAATTGTTATTACAAACACACGTAAACATATTACATGATAACTGCACGATACTTTTCTGAACACAAGAACTGCATCTCGTATAGATGGCATCAAAGACATATTTATTACTACACTAATTCTGAGAGGTCTCTGATAGGTGGCTTCTTTACTTACCAAAAACACGACCGCCAAAAACATTCACGATCCCTAGGATGAAACAGAAGGCTACAAAGCCTATATGCATGATGATATACGAATTTTCATTCCACAGAAAGTCTCAGTCTCTTTAGTGTGGGCGAAGGTTCCTTGTTCGACATCTCTTCCAATAATTTACATTTATAACACTAATAAGTCACTCGGTGTACATGGCGTGTAACACACGGAACGAAGCGCGAAATTGTATTCCAAGCCCCGGGAGTCAGAGACAAAGCAGTAAATTGTCAACCGAAGAACCAATGTTATTTCAACTTCTTTCGCACATGTTCGCGCGCCGACTGCCAACCAGCGCCTACAAGGCGCGATAACGGACTGAGGCTAGCGCCTGCAGAGTCCTCGAGCGGAGAACACACCAAACGACCTGAAGCGTGCGCATACCCCTTTAATGCCTGACAGTCGTCAAGCTTTCCAAATTTTATTTATATAAAGTACACGCTTCTTGCCCCTGAAACCTCAACACTGACCACACCTTCATACACTAAAGCGTCGAATGATTTACCTTTGACGATAACTTCGTTCAAAGGAGCTAGCTTTAAGAGTAGACTGACAAATTGCAAACTGCTTTCCAAGAACACGTGACTTTTAACATAAGCAGCGTAGCCACACAACACGAACTAGTAACACTACGTTAGTTTTACCGCTCACTTCTACATTAAAGGTGGCTATTTCAGAGACCAAGGAAAGCTCTTTCATCGCACGAGTCTCAAAGGCTCAAAACTCACTGGACAACCATTATAAAACCAGACCATGATTTCTAATATCAGTATGTTTCTGGAAGTTAATATTTCTTTACCAGGTGTGAGCTTACGCTCATGTTAAACCGAATGGCAACAGCGCTTCGGACGTGCACTGATTTTCCAGGCGAATGCCGGGACAGTGCCTTCAAACAGATTACGGGGACATCTCTCAGAATCCCTGCATACTGACCTATTCATTTAAGCTTTCTCGTCTCAGCGAACGACATATTCTAGCGACACACATAGAACGGTAGTCACCGTCACGTGATTTCATTATTATCAACTTCACACTGCTTCCCATTCTGCAGGCAGAAACCTTCGACCGATTCCTCAATTCACTTTAATATTATACCTGTTATACATACAGTTTATAGGGCTCAAACCGAACGACATGACCGAGACTTTTGGGACTCCTATTTCGTATTCGGGAGGTCCCAGATTCCATTCTCGGTTCTGATACCGGCTATGCTGACCGGGGTTTTTCATGCATTTCCTCAGTCCCTCCAGTCGAATGTCGGTAGAGTGTCTTAAATTAGGTCACGACCGCTTCCAATAATACTCGTTCCTGTTCATTATTTTTTGACTCCATATAGCATGGGCAACTGTTGTTATACGCGTTTCTTAATATCCGCGGTTTTATTTAATTATTATTAGGCGTATTATTACCTCATCTCTGGTTAAATTTCAAACATTTCGGCTATAACGACAGCTACCTGTAATCTGAGTAACTAAAAGTGTCATTAAATAAACTATAAATAAATACAGGAATCAAACACCACAGTCATGTACATCCGATCGCTGTGATATTAAAACGACGCCCCAGTGAATGCTTACAGCAACAATAAACAACATTGGGGCGACCAATAGCTGATAAACACAACAAACCAATCCTCTGTCACTCCAGGCAAACGTTAGTTGAAACAGGCCTTGACTATCGCCCAGCTAATCACCACAATTCATAAATCATCACCAATGCAATTAGGAGTGTTCGGGGACAAAAAATTGAAAATCAATTGTTCCGGTATGATGTTTGCGCCGGGCAAGATTAACTACAAATTGGTGAAACAACTTACCGGGATACTGCTTTAACGTCGCACGCCGAAATGCAATGTTTATGAACTGCGAAAGATGACAAAACACGCCAGCTTTGGGGATTAAATTGCCATGTGAAAAACAATCCGAATCCGGTACACAAAATATTTCAGTTTTTCAGGGCGGTCAATGTGTCGATGTTGTGTGGGCTTCTGGGGGGGGGGGGGATTCATAGAAATGTCTGTATATTTAGCCCTGAACACGCAGACACTTTACAACCAAACAGGCACCGTCAGCGCCGTTACTCTCGTCGTGAGCGTAAGCCTTAACTACTTGGCTAACAACGCGTCTGAAGTCGCAACTATAGAAATTGAACGTGACACTGAAAGACTAATGAAGCAAAAGCAATATTAATTAACTCAGTAATTACTGATTTTGTTAAAGTAACTTACTGCTATAGTAGGCCTAATTTATTACTCATTTTAATACATTTCTATTGAGTACCGATAATGTAACCTCGTTTGTAACCTTGAGGCCCGGGAATCACCAAGAATGGGTGAATGTGCCCCCCCCCCCATCTGGAAAATGTTCATAACCCCTGATCAAAGACAAAACTTGAAAGAATATGTCACGAAAATAATATATTATGTTTATTTCATGTAATACTAGAAGATGGATACTTAAATTTAATTTAAACTACTTCAGCGAAAACCGAAGTACAACATTTGCCTATGTTTTTTTTCACTTATGTTATTGTTGTTCATCTTCAGAACCCAAGACAATAGTTCCAGACTATCCACATCCCACGAGCAATACAGCTGTCATAAGTGCTGAGACGTTAGTATAAGTTTCAAGTTTAGTGACGTCACTTAAAAAAAACAAGAACAGTAATGCGTTTTTCTGCTGAGAAACAGATAAAAGAGACGAAATGGGAGTTGAAATGGGTTTTGCATTGTCTGTGGGTGAGAGTTTTGGAAATAATGGGACTTTTCGGGAACCCCTCCGAACGATATTTAACTTACCAGCGTTGACGGGTGATTGTTCGTGATGGTAGTGGTCACGGCAGGAGGAGACGATGAGAATGTGACCGTATATCACGAGGCTAGGACCAGTAACAATCGATTTTCACTTATTTCTCTCCACTATACACTCTCCTCGCTCTGGTATCCCGTTTCGCGTGAAATGTTTGACGTTTCAGCTGTTTGGCAGAAATGTAATGCAGACAAACCTCTTCTCGTGTACTCCAGATGGGAATTCACAAGTGGTAGGTCTATTCTAATATAAAAAAAAACAAATGATCAACATACATTTATGTACAAGTATTTTTAAATGAGTTTTAAAGGTAGAAATGAATCCGTGATATCACAGTATCACTATAACGAAAATCGAGGTAATAAATGTGCAGGGCATTACGAGTTTCAACTGTCTGGATTTAATCACAATCAAACAGAATTTCTGTTGCTCTAATCTACGAACATCAGCACAGCACTCCTGTAGGCTGTAGGTAAAAACAATGTCCGCCTAAAACTTGTGGCACTGGTGATGATGGTCCTAAACATATTTTATGCATGCATTTCTAAAAATAGGGAAAAAATTAGACTTGTCAAAAAAAATCACAGGTAAGAGAGAAAAGTGTGGGGAAAAGTTAAATAGAATGTTATGGGATAATGGGAACACAATGATTTGAAAGGATCTGCGAGGAGGTGGTCGCCTATTTGAACACGATAATCCGCCATTCGCCTAGAGTGACAGTTAAATCCGATACAATTCTGTCAAGGTAATCGATAATATATTCGATTTTATAATAGGGAATGATACAAAAGGACATGGATGTGCTCATTACCACGATTTCTGAACAGCCAATAAGACAGGAACTCTAAATCTTCCCCTCTTAACCGGGTTTCTTGAAAATACAGATGTAAATTATTGTCTGTCGCTGTAGCTGAGTTGCTTAGTAATGTGGCTTTTACTTAGATGATGGCAAATTGGAATCGCTGATGGACCACTCCAAATCATAATTCAGAAATTAATTTAATTTTAGCCCTTTTCATAGTGAGTTTTATTTTACAACAATTCCTTATTTTTATCCTCGGCTACTAAGACATAACAAATGCTTGACCCAACGTGACATATCACTTTAGAGACTCGTAAAGTTTTTAAAATATTAAATTATTATGAACGAAGCCCTGGTAAATAAAAGCGAAAAATGTTACCACTTCTTTAGGAAGCTTGTGTATTTTATATATTGCTAGTTGTGAACTAGATTAATATTAACATCGCTTTCGAAATTAAATTACACTCTTTCCTGTTCCAGCCGTGTGCTTGACGTCACAATAGTTGTTTGTGCGACAGCAGAAGACGCTGCATTAGCTACTGTCTTGCAACTAAAACGCACAAAGTAATCGTTACCGTATTCTTGGAGAGACAATTCGGTAAAACAGTATAATAAAATCTGTACGAGTCTCGCACTGAAAGAAGCTGATTAAACGATCACATGCTGTTTTTCTGGTATTTCTTTCAAGAAAAACATTCCTCCAAACCTAAGACTGAAAAAGAAACACACAACTAATATGAAACTTCTTTAAAACAGTGCGCGTTAAACGAGTGCTAGCCTAGTACATAGTTTCAGTCTTCCGCACAAAAATGAGAGTTTACACATTCAACTGTAACATTTGTTACAGCCAAGCTCTGAATTCCGGATAATATGGGGGTCAGCTAATGCCGACAAAAGCCAGGATATTTGGATTATATCCAGACATGGCAATAACAACAAACAATTTGTTGTTTAGCGCTGATGATGACATTAACTAGTAGGATATGGCTGAATCTGATCGCGAAACACTATTTCTTGTGAGTGCTTTGTAAAGTTAAGCTCCCAAGATTTGTAACCTAACTTCACAATTTATAGAGTTGGATATTAATAAAA
This sequence comes from Zootermopsis nevadensis, assembly GCF_977971745.1. Taxonomy (NCBI): domain Eukaryota; kingdom Metazoa; phylum Arthropoda; class Insecta; order Blattodea; family Termopsidae; genus Zootermopsis; species Zootermopsis nevadensis. The sequence goes on from NW_028259157.1 coordinate 5,823,650, forward strand.
TGTTTATCGCATTCAAGGTAATTAAGTTTAGTAAGGTGTGTTCATTTATACAAATATTGTGTTCACTTAACGCAGGGTTCCTGAGTTCTACGGCGTACATAATACTACATAATTCATATTTGCATTTATAGTTCCCCGTCTTCTTCTCTACGTTTAATTACGTCTTGCAAACTTGACTATCCCATTTACATCTGACTTTATACAGGTATATTCCAATATTCTTTTTTAACTTAGCCACTTCGGTACAATTTATTATTCTCTTAACAGCTAAATTCTCATCCATATCAAATCATTTCTTCCTCCAAGACTGACAACGTACGTTAAGGCAATCCCAATAATTTTAGAAATAAGTGTATTAACTACTATATCTGGAACATTACGTGATTAGTTTTCCAGACGTCGGAATTAGCCGCCTAAGCTTAATATCAGCGAACTTTAAAGTTCAGGTATAACACGTGGGCCTATAAATATTGTAGCGGATCAGTCACTCTTGAAAAGCTAAAAGTCACTCAGATAGTCAATAAATTCCTCGACTTTTATGGAACCCAAACGTTCGCTGCCGTCATCGCAAAAGCCTCCCCTGCTCCCCATCCTGATGAATCCAATCTACATTCTCCCATTGGATTGCATTCCGATTAATTTGAATACCATCGGTGCTAGCGTCTTCGAAGTGTTATATTTCTTTCGGAAATTCCTAGGAAAACATAGAAGAAAATTCTCGTCTCTCTCATGCGTGTTACACGCCCCGCACACGTGTTTTGTTGTCAATTTTAATATTAAACGTCCATATCAATGAAGGCCTTTAAATTGCGCTATACAAACGATAAGAAACAGAAGATTCAGCGCCACCAATAATAACCCACTCTTTAGACTCAATCTCCAGCCACCTTTATCCATTCTACGTTACCGAAACTATTTAAGCTTATTTCACATCAGGAGTAATATTAACTTTCCTTCTACTTATCGATTTTACAAGTGGAAAGTTTCACAATTTGGACTGCATTGTTTCAGGTTGTCATGTGGAACAACGTTGAACTACTTAAGAAAAGAATAAATTTTTTGTTGAAATTAGAATTAAATCTATCCAATTTATTTGTGTCTAATGGAGAAAAATGTTTATCGGAAGAGCAGAAATGGAAAATACTCTAATGTTAGCATTATTTATTTATTTAGTGTTATTTTATATTTAAATATAATCTGTACTTTACATAGTTTTCTGATGTAACACGCAAACCTCCCACATACTGTTCTTGTTCTCATTTCTAAAAATGAATTATATGATACAAGGCAGTCCCCTACATGACAAAACTGTGAGATTATATATGAAACTGTATTTCCGTCCCGCACCTTATTTATAAGTCTAAACATTAAAATACCTACAACAATAATTCTGTTGTTTTACAACGACATGTAAGCTAAATCTCATTCTCATTCTGAAGGAATACACTGTGAGTGTTGCAGAATAAAGGAGGAAACTACAGGAGTAAGTACCCAGACAGATGAAATACCCAAAGGACTGGAGAAAATTGTACAGTGAGAAGTTTCATAATCTGCAAACTTCATTCAATAGTGTTACGGAGATTAAATCAAGAAGGGTGGATTGTGCCGGTCATACAGGCAACAGTGCGTTGGTAATAGGAGAAACACAATTTTACTATGAACCTCTACAAAGAAGAGGAGGGGCCAAAACTATAATCCTAGATTAGCAAAATATTAAAATTAATATTGGACTAACTCAGGACAGAACAGAATGACTGATTATTGTTAAAAATTTAATGACGTCGGATTCACACACAGAAATTCTTACAGCTTATATTTTAAGCAACTACTTCAATGAAGTGAAATCGTCCTTTAGAATCTAACAGTCGCTAAACTAAGCAAGTAACAACCCAGAAGACAGCCATCTTAGGACAGCCTTCGTTTCTCTTCTCAATAAATGTCACTTTCACGACAAAGAAACTAAAGATGGCTGTCTTCTGGGTTGTGGCGCCGTGAAGTCTGGTAGATTTGATTGCCCTGATGACGGAGGCAGTATGACCTCTGAAACGTTGGTTAACATCGACCAGACTACACAGCGCAACAACTCAGAAGACAGAAATCTTCATACTCATCGCCCTGATGACGGAGGCAGTATAACCTCTGAAACGTTGGTAAACATCGACCAGACTACACAGCGCAACAACCCAGAAGACAGAAATCTTCATACTCACCGCTGCGAAAACCTCAAATCATACGTGCAACGAAACTAATTTTGTGTTCATCAGCTTATTGAAAAATCATAGAAAGTGTTCTCCTCCAGATAAATTCGCATACTGCATGTAAGAATCGAAACTGAGATGCCTTTCAGACAGTTTACTTTGATGCTAATGAAAGCAATGCAAGGGATAGATACGCGGGGAACGGGGAAGTTTTCTTTTTTCCTGGGAAATAACTGAAATTATGACAAGTAATAAACTGACAGATATAATTGGAAATATAATTATATGGATTTTCACATTAACAAGTTAGCGCGACTGTTTATACATTACCATTATGCTTTTTTTGTTTAACTTTGTCTTTCAGTCAATCGAGTTCTTGGAACGCACCTGCATTAATATCCTGCCCGACGGCTAACCATCACAATGGGAGTTAATTTGCGTTATTTTATGATTCTGAGGCCACAACTCAAACTTAGAAAGAACATGCCATGAAAATTATTAATAATTAAATTCACATATGATTTAATAAGACTATCTTTTTTGAGCAATAAACAGTTAATACTATTTAAATAATTCAAGAACAAAATACATGCTTTATCTATGTATTTATTGCTAAAAAAAGATGCTTCTATCATTCCAGATTTACCCATTTTGTCCCCTCATTCTTCCCACGATTTAAAATTTCCTGGAATTTTATGTTTCCAGTAATGACACACTGAAAATGGGTTTCAGTTTATTATACTGAATCTGAATTCAGTCCACAGTGATGATGTTAACACAACATATGAATATGTAACAGATGACAGCCTTCAAAGGAACTGCAAGAACACTCTGCTATCTGCGTTCTTGGAAAACGTCGAGTTATACGGAAGGAAAATACCCAAGACATTTTTTATAAAGTACGCGTGCTTAGAAGATATTTTTCAAATGTAAACATGTAGACTGTGACCTCTTTTCTCGTTGCCGAAAAGTAGAGATAATTAAACAAAACAAATAAAACTACATATACAATTAACTGTTTATCATTTAGACACGAAATTATGAACGTGTAATAACGAAAATCGAGTTGGGGTTCCGAATGCTCGTTTGTCTTTTGAACGTAACGAATTAAATTCTTGGACGAGAAGTCTTCTATCAAGAATAATGGTCTTACTGGTTTCCTCAGAATACAAATACACAGCACTAATACGATGTAACATGCTTTGTTATCATTTAAAGGCACGTCATTTTAATACTTGATACTTAGCTGACTTACATTGGTAGCTTAAAAATTGCATATAGTACCACCTACATTTAATTATAATACTAAATGTTTATTAAAATGATAGTGCAAATGTGTTATGATAACCATATTCCTATTGCTAAAATGCATCAGCTAACTGAGATTAGGCACACTGATTGCATTATTATATCAGCCGAACTAAACAAACGAAGCAAGCTTGAATGTTTATCCGTGCAAAACAGCTAAAGCCTCCAGCCCAGCTGAGCGGTGACATTATTCGACTAATCCTTGCTGAGCTTCTATGCATTAAGCGGTGGAAAATGTAAAAAGCAAGACACATATGTTAAACATTGTTCAGTATGTGCACTAAACAAGGATTAATACTATAGAATTTAGCTAGCTGAACCTTACTACACACCCACCGACCTCCCGTCACTCTTTCACGCGACAATCGAAAATCAAGCTTATATTTGAGAGGGACAGTGTGAGATAAAACATAATTTAAACAGGGTTATATTATTTATAAATGTATGTGTGGATGATAAACTTAGGAGTTATTATAAACACTTTACAGGCCTATAACGTGACATCTGTAAGGCATGTACTGGCTCAAGTTGTAGCTACTTTAATGAGACTTGGTTTCATTAGGATGACAGGTACTCTGATAGTTTCATGACGTCTATTGTTCGGGAGATCGTTACTTAAAGGATGCGGATTATATTTGTTTGTATGTTTGTTTGAGGTTCATGTAACGAAGCTGTCAGTACCATATGACACTGAATTCGAAATATGTATCTATCCTCGTCCGTCATTTTTATCGCCTATCGTCGGACACTCGAAAGTACGATTCTGAGGTAGTTATCAACGGCACAACCTCATGTCTTCCTAATTCACCCAGTGGTTCTCGAGTTAAATCAAGCGAGCAAACAAACATGATAAGCCGATAACGCGTTCCTAGTGTGCAAATCATGCGAAGAACGCATATTAAGCAATGTTGGTTAGTGATAATTTGCTGTTCACTGATTTTGAGCTTTATGAATTAATATTATAACCGCTCTCATGGTTATACTATTCAGGCAAGCCTATTATTTACATGTACCTTATATAACGCAGCAAATTTCCAGAGATTGTTGCCATCGTCATCAGAGCGATAGCCCTGATGATGGAAGCAGCAAGCACCTCCGATACCTAGCTCATTTTCTACGAGAGGAGGTTCGTCTTCATACTCGGCGCCGTGAGAACTAAAATGTCATTTACATTACAGTTCAGGCAGTAATGAGTACGTTTTACGGTTAGGTAGGAGTGTGTTAGATTTTGATATCTTATATTTGTATGTACCCAGAGCTACATAAAATCTTGGCGCACGTCACAAAATTATCCCTTCTACTGAAACCGCCAGCTAGCTACCAAACAAGCTACAGGAAAGTCGCGTACCATTTAGTCCCAGCTGTCACTCCGTTTCAGTTCCATTTCGTTTCCGTAATGCCTCTTCGCTCTTGCAGTAATAACTCCTCATTCGAATGCTAACGTCAGTGTAGGTCATGTACTTCACTTGTCTTCCTAAACTAAATGTCAGATGAATCACTCACACGGACGGGTTCTATTCTCAAGAAGTGCAGTGAAATGCACGCAGAAATAGGTGGTCAGTTTATTTGTCACTGAAGACGGAAGGATAAAATGGGAAAATGGTTTGGAGGTATGCATACACAATTTTGGTTGTAGAACGTAACGGGGAAAGACCACTTCGGAGACCTAGACTTTTATCAAGTGGCACTATTAAGACGAATCTTATAGTGAATAGTTGTTTACTTTCACTCAATATTACTAACATCTGTGTAGCTTTGAGATTTTCCACTGTGTATGTAAGAAAAACGTGGACGACATTCTAGAATTTTATTTTATAGTTCTGTGGTAAAATAAAAAGATAAATATTTTGTATGCACTTTTCACTGAACACTACATTACTAAAATGTAAATTATGAAACAATTACAGGCACAAGATAACACACATAAGGGATTTGAGTTTCTCAAGGAGGTGAAAATGTCGATATTGGTCTTCCGGATTTTAAAACCGTGTAGAGTTTTAGGTGGATTCCACCGATAATGAGAAACGTACTCCTTCGTTTATGGCCTTAAAGATGGAGACAGCGTGTTTCTTCGAAATGTCAGTGTTTACATACAAGCTCACATGGCATTACGACCCAGAAGATAAACAACTTGCATGGGAGGTGACTACATTCAGAGATGTATCTCTGTGTATTCTGGTAGACACTAGCCGACGTTTCAAATGAATTTACTGCCTTCACTATCAACTTACTGCCGATTTGTACATCTACAGACTTCTTTAAGTGTCTTTTACAGCTTATATTATCAGTCTACTTTTATTTTCACTTACAATATCAATAGTGGGCAGGTCTATTATCATAATATAGTAAAGATATTAACAAATATAACTTTATTCAAGTGTTTTCATAGTTTAGCCTCTAGGGAACCAGATGTAAAAATAACAATTAAAAACAAAAATAGAGATAAAACATGGAGTTAATTAAATATATTTTTATTTAGCAGCAGTGACTACACACGTGGAAAAATAACGACAGCTAGTCACGACAGATACATACACGCGAGTACAGAGACCGATTGGCAAAGACAAGAGAAGTTTGATGTAACTGTTCAATTGTACAAAGGCAGAGGTTCAAACCGTGTTCAATGGATACAGAGGGTATATTCCTCTTGGCTCATGCCAATACTGAATGCGTATATTGAGGGTTGCCTTTGTAGGGAACCAAAACCTGATTTGGCTAACATGCAAGTCATTACAGCTATCGGTAAAAATATGCCACTGGGTGTTCACGCTTCAAATCCCCGCTCACCTTCATAAAGCATCTAGCACAGCGTCGTGAAATAAGAATCATATGTACCTGAAGAAGTGACTATTTTCGTGATAAGGATTTGTTACGAAATAATTTATTGCTAATAAGAGCAATAGAGTGCTTCCAGAGTTCTGCTGTCACGTCCACAAACCGCTGAATTCATTTAAAAAGTAATAATCGGTTTCACAATATTCTGAATCACTTTCCCTAATTTCAGTTCAGATTATTACAATCATGTGACTCATTTAAATGCATGTTCAGAAAAGCTGTCCGCTGCACGCCCTAGAGGCGCTTGAGGGAAGTGGCGGTATAACTCAATCATTCTTGACATCGACACTAGATGGCGGGGTGAGTGGTCAGCATCACACCCCAGCGCTAAAGCGGGGCCCCTCAACCTATTGGATAGGAGGCTGACTGGGCCCCAGAACAGATCAGAACACAGAGGCCAAAAGGAAAACCTTTTGCCCCTGCCGGGCTTCAAACTCCGGTTGGCCACTCCGTAGTCAGACATTATACTGATTGAGCTACCCCGATTCATCCAATGTAAGTACAGAACAAAATATTTTAGCATATCGAACGTAAATTCTTTTATGATTCTCAGCCTAAAATTTTGTTTAAATTTTTCATATCTCACTTGATGATAATGAATCAGCCGACCCCACAGCAAATTTACTTTTAGTTCAAGTTCGAGATCTTGCAACCATGTGTTCCAATAGTCATGTGACCTGCACAGTTCCAAATAAAAATGCAGGGAGTCATGAAGGGTGTTCTTCGCTCACGCTTGAAATTGAAAGCCTGTTCGTGCTATATTGTATATGACGGAGTGGAACTAAACTCGAAAATAAACTTTAATGGGAAACAACACATCGCAAATCCTGTTTGTCCTACGTTCCATTTATGAACCATTACGATACTGGCGACTCAATTTAAGAAAATGTAAACATATTAAATGTTAAACGAAAAACGCATTTCTGTATAAGTTTGTATTAACATTTTTATATAAATTAAAATACTGTTATTCCTATCCATGCATGTTTTGTATATCATGTACCAGTTCCGGGTAATCAAACTTATGTTACTAACATTTAATGCTTTCAAAAAAAAACACGCACATTTAAGAGATGTTACAAGAACAAGAAGTTTGGTCCTAAACATTTCCGCCTTCTTTTTTTCACGTGTAATTTTGTCATGTGTTAGTCGATATACAAAAGAGCATGGCAATTCTTGGAGCCATAACTCCATCTTTGAGCTTCACCAGATTACTCCAGAGTCAATCTTTGAAATCACTTCCGAGGATCCGTGTTTTATCTGCGCCAAGTATCTGCCAGCGACATAATTCTCAATTCTGTATACTGTGTGGGTGAAGAAGGTAATTTTCTGAGGTGAGAAGCACATACTGAATCCCATGCATGTTCCCTACGTGTGACCCACCCAAGAGCGTTTTGCGCTTTTCAACGTATGAACCAGATAACTCACAGAGAAACCTAAGTTTATATATCGTCTGAGAGACGATCACTGAAGTTTCTCACAACTATTGCCTCTCCGACAACAGAAAATAGAACCTACACATTAACGTGAAAATATACTGACAGAAGGTTTCATTATACAAAAAACCAGCACGGAATGGGTTAACCTACAAGGCCACTGAGATCTCTTTCAAAATTTTAACGAAAGTAACTTCGATAAAAAACAAAAATATTTACTCTCTGTCCGACAATTTCTTCATCGTATCCATATTTCTTGGGTTAACTGGAGTGTAATTTTACTCAATGCGTAATATATTACCATAGAAAAATAATGCAAGATATGTGGTCAGTGAAACTATAGGTTACATATACTTTGTGGAAAAATTAGAAAGTAAATTCCATAAAATAAATCATGCCACGTTACTACTCGGCTTTCAAATAATAAACTGCGCTGAGGATAATATGCACGTTTTAAATGAAGCAGTAGCAAAGACCAAGTAACGTAGAGGAATGTGCAGCCATGTTCATTTTTCCTTACCACTGTAACCGTTACTCTCACCCATAGGCCACCACTCACACCATCCTCGCCTCATCCAGCTGTTTGCCGCCTTCTTTACCTTCACCCGGCGTGGAGTTCTCTATGGTACCAAAAATTAAGTTAAACTACCCGTACCAGGTATTGCGTAAAGAAAGACGTCGCTACTTCCACAGGGAAATCTGAAGAACAACATTCTGTGTCACAGTAACACAAGAGCAAGGACAGTATTCAAATACCGATGACGTAAAAGTTCCAGTGCCCTGTAAGAACACAAGTCATGTTCAACACCTGGGCCGTGTGCACACAGGTACTTTTAGATCGCATCGTACTTCCAACACTTCTTGCTTTTACAAGTACACAGGGCCTTTTTAATCACTCTGTAGAATGAAAACATTAGCTTCAGATCACAGAAAACATCGCCCATTTTATATTCCTAGCGATAATACATTTATTTGCATTCTTTCTAGACATTTGGAAAAATTATTGCTTGCGGGCCTACCACAATACGTACATTCAATGTGTGGCGTCCTCAAAGTTTACGCACGTACGCAAATACGCAAGCGCAAACAAACACGAAAACTGCACAAGACACTGGTCGCAATTTCCTTAAAACTATATTCGGTTCTTTATTTAATTAAAATTTTCATTTCTGCAACTGCGTGCAGATTTTGAAACACCCTGTCCTTTAAGGAAGCTCATGTTCGAGTTATATTTTTTTAATTTTTTAACGACCAAGTGCAGTCTTGTTGAAACCAGACTGTGTTCATTTCAATTCAAATTGCTGCAGGAAAAGAGCCAAACTGAACCCGACGCAAACTTGAGGTTAATATCAGAAGTGAGTGCATCAACAAACACACAGCCGAATATCCAAACTCTTAATAATAACACCGCCCATGACTTTCTTCAGATGCACAGACAAATTTCACAAGATCCAGCAAATGAAATATACATTTAGTCATTGACTACATGCGTTTCTGTAGAAACCTTGAACACGTTCCTGAACAATTTCATTCTTCGCTTGATCAAATTTCGTGAGCTTTCGAGGATGTCACATTCACCTTGCTTCGTTAATGAAACCGCTTCACAAAGCATATAGAAAAGCTTATGAGATTTTCTTGCTATTTGAAAGTATATACTACAGTTTCGCGAAGTTTAAAGCAACAGGACAAACAACCAGGGGCAGAACTTCATGTCAGCCTTGTTAGCCCGGCTAACACTTTACAAAACGAAAGCTAGCCAGGTGTTATTATGCTCGCCGCAAGCATAAGATTCAACTAGCTGGCAAATATTATATTTGTCCTCAACAGCATTGCTACCAGTAAATTTTGTAAAGTAACACATGTTTCTGTGGATATACTGCCTTGAAATCCAAGTCCAGCATTTAAATGCACAGTGTTACAATTATGCAATGTTATAATTAATTTAAGGAAATGCCTTCGAGTAATACATCCGAAATGGAAATGTTTTGTTATATTATATACGTAACGCGTCGTCTTTGACCAAAGCAGGTGAACGCTTGTATACAGTGACTTAGCGTGAGTGGCCATTTTCCTTCCAGGCACAGGTTGACAGGGGTTTCTAGAACATACCTTCCAAACTATGAAAATCTCAACTTGAATTGCGTCAGAAGCACACATGAGAAGCTTCCAGTACATTCTCATGTAGAATTTCCCTACTTTCGACTAGAGATAAGTTGTAGCCATGAACTAAACTCAGTATCGTACATCCAACATAACCGCAGGTTCAGTTAATTTCTTTTTTTAAATAAAATCCGATCGAATTTAATTACATGGACTGAGTTTATTAGTTTCTACTCACATTTGCCCCTTGTCCACTTTAAAACCAAAGCTAGTACGCCATTTAAATATTTAATCCCCGACTCAAAGAAAACACAAGATCAAACGGTTGATGATGTTTAAAGATCAATCATTATTTACTATGAGAATCATACTAAACCCGTAAACACAATTTGGGGGGAAAATACAACTGTAATAATTGCTAAGGTTGGTGGTACATGTAGTTTCCACTGGTAAGTAATGGCGTAACAACTTAACTACACGTCCGAACTGTGAGTGAGAATCAGAATTTAAAATTCACAAATATCAATGCGCCATGTTACCATGAAAATGTGCTTGTAAAATTACAAAAAAGGAGTTTTCTGCAGAACACCATTAAGTAATGAGTAAGTAGAATTTGAGTTTACCACGGCGGAGAGTAGGAAGATGGCTGTCTCCTGGGTTGTAGCTGCCTCCATCATCAGGGTGAAAAGCGAGCCTAATTTCTCTGACAAAAGAGGCAACAATGACAAATCCACGCCTTTTTCTTTACAAGAAAACAAGTTTACATCACTCCTTCGTATTCAGGAGGTCCCGGATTAAAATTTCAGCCCAAAGACCTGGTATCCTAATTGGCGTGGTTTCGTTGTTTTCTCAGCCTCTCCAAGCAAATTCCGGGATAATATCTTAAATTAAGTCATGACCGCCTCCTTCCACGTCCTTTCCATTTCATTATTCAATATATTCCTCTCACTCGCCGCCATATAGTTTGAGCTACTGAAAAAGCATCGTTAAATAAATTATAAATAGATACTACACCACGCAAGGATCTACCACGCGGTATCTGAACAGATTGAGCTTCTGATGCTTGTCAGCAGAACCTTCTTTCCGCTGATTGGTCACTCGCACGGTTTACCGGCAACTGAAGCGAAAAACGCTAGTGAATGCAAGGAAAACGCTGTTGAGACATTGAGGACGGTTTCGATTGCCAGGAGTTATTTTATTGTATTTTTTCTCACTCCTAACCACATCTTCCTCGCGATCCATACCACTTCTTGTTTGGTTATTCAGTAGACCGGGCGCCGTGGGGCGAAGAACGGATGGGATATGGCAATGTGCACCCGACGAGTGAAATAGTGACAGAGGGAGAGAGAGAGAGAAAAGGTTCTCCTGCAAACTGCAAGCTCCATGAAATCCCATCTCTTCAGACGTCCAGCCAGCTTCTTCGTTTGGGAGCTGCAGTGATTGCTTTACGAACTGCCCGAGGTGAAGTTGGGGACTCAAAGGGGCCACTGCAGCCGATTCGATACAAAGAACGTCAATATAATGAAGAAAAATGCAATAACCTATGGTGCAGCCATATTGACCTTGGTGTCCTCGTGGTGTCCTGCTTAACTTCCCATTCAAGATTAAAACACATATAAATGTATAGTTTCATCTGGTTTTAGGATACCTCTATCAGAGAGACGAACACAAATGCAATAAATTTTGAGAACCGTAATACAAGTTAAAAATTCCTCCCTCTTCATCATACTCAAATCATCATTCATGTTATCCTACCACTCGGCGCTAAATAACAGTTGAAGAAACGTCGTCAGTAACTCTAGTTTGTCTTTCTTTCTCTTATTGGTTCTATTTTGTTTTCCTCCTGTTTAGAAAGTATCTTTAAATCAACCAAGACACGAGAGAAAATGTTGAACTTGCAAGGTTTGTCAACGAGAAATTTATTTCTCTCTTCAGACTGAAGATGCCATTGCTAACGGCCCAACAACCGCATATGTATGCAACAGGCAGCGTCTCAAGCGTGTACGTCTACCGGTCATAAAAGGGAATGTCTCCGGTGAGTCGCATTCGCTTCAAAATTTGCGGGCTCTATTCGGAAGTCCTTCTATCCACACGTCGTTTGATTCACCCATTATCCTTGCAGAATACTGAGGATTGAATGATTGAAATTTATGAGATTTAACTGATTGTACAACTAAGCGGATGAGTACATACGCCTACTTTATTTCTGGCGTATTTTACCACACCCACATGCAAATGCTAGATTATTCCTTTAAAAATGGCTGTGATAGTCTTTTATATCCTTACAATTTCATTCGAATACATATTAACTTTACATCTGGGAAACCATAAGAAAGAAATGGAAAGAAAATGCACTCGCACGAGGTCTCCCCAACCCAAGGTGCAGGATTTTTTTTTAGGAAAAACTAACAGTTGCTATGCTGGTAGAAAAGTAGCCCGGTTTTGTTAAACCGGAAATTTAACTGCTAATTTCACAAAGGTATTACTGGACCCAATCATGACTTAGTTAAATCTAACTTACACCTTGGCATTCCATTATCTACGACTGGTGTTAATGATATGCTCCTACCTATACGTAGATCTATAAAGTTGTCACTTCCGTTGAAATTTACAAATAAAATGTTGTGTTCATTTATCATCTCTACAGACGTGCTACATGCTTGAATAAATTTTATTAAAATAAAAGTATTATTGTAGTGGTTATATCATAAATCCTTAAAACCCTGTGGTAACTGTATGTACCACCAGCCTCAATAATTAAAAACTCTGTATTTTCCCCACAGAATGTATTTATGTGTTTCGTATGATTCTGAGTAAACACTGATTGTTTTCTTACGCACGGTTAAGCAACTGGTCTTTGCAATGGAGAAATGCTGTGTTTTCTTTGCGGTACAGACTGAAGTTGTAAATAAAATTCATATGAGCTGTAGCTTAAAGGGGTTAAAGACAAATCGAATGAATTGAATGCCACATAAAGTCTTATGAAACTCATAGTTCTATAGATTCAACAAACTCTGTCAGAATACATAGCTTGTACTGATATTTCGTGTGCACACTGGCCAATATTGAAATGAATATGCTTGAGGGGTTTGCTGTATAAGATGACCTCTCGATCCATTCAAAGTTTCTTAGAGCTTGTTCAGGCACCGACTGAACGCCATTTCGAGGTTCTGTCAACACTTACACAAATTCAGTTCGGAAAACTTAAGTACTAATTGTAAAAACTGTTTATGTAAATTCTGCAAGGAATTCTACCTACTTTATGATTTTTGGCTAGGTGCTTGAAAGCAGGTGCTCGTAATGGACCAGCTGAATAACTACACATAAATATATTCTTGATTACACAGTTCAGTTGGTAACGTATGACGTCAAAACCAATGCTGATGTATCGGTACCGTTCTATACTTTCATTCAGAGTGTACCAGAAACAAAATCCAACCGCATTATCATTTATCTCGCGCTCTTCTTCAGACACTTCAGTCGAACGCCGGAATAATAATGTGTCAAAATAGGCCACAATTGCTTCCTTTCTTATTTCTCCCACCCACATGATTTTCCCTGAAAGCCTTTTTTTTTTCTAAGCGGCCCTTAGTTGACATTGAGTTTAGACACTGTTGACGTGATGTGTCAAGAAATGACAGAAAACGTATCTGTTCGCTGTCAAAGCAACACGCGAATAATACACAGGGACAAAGTAATGATTCCAGAGCAATATATCCTGCTTCTTAGCATGATATGTATTAATTGACCATTGTGTGTCTGAAACAATGTGCGTGATGTAGTAGTGCACCAATTAGAACCACAAGGCCAAGAACTTGTGCACTGAAATCAGATACGAGGTCGCGTGATTCCCGAGGTGCAGGGACGACGTCTCAATTCACGAGAGGAAAGTGAGTTCCAGGCATTTTGTATTCGTGAGTTTAAGTACAAGTCGCAATTTGTAAGCAGCTCTTTCTAAGAAACTACCCCCACACTTACATCCAAGTTTACTGATCGTTACATGATATCAGCGTTTCTAAACCCATGTGCCGCGGGCGTGTGATGAGACCTTTCGAATTTAGAAGCGATTCTAAGCATTCATCAACTTAAAAATATTTAACATGTGAGATTCTGTTCAACCAGAATCTACAGTTCAGTCGTGTTACATGTTTATATTGTTACCTATTGCATATTTTGACAATACCCAAATCTGATCTTAATGTGCTATCACTCTAGAATCTTAATCCTTCCTAGATGTTATTAACTTATTATACTTTATTATTTGCTGCAAGAGTATGAAGATTAATATTAATATGGCCCCTTAACATACACACTCACTTATTCACATAATGAACTTCACAAAAATACATAATATGTCTTGCCGTGATATATAGAGTAATATCTTACTGTACCACTAACTAAATATTTTGTAAATACTGCTTGTAAATACTACTGATGTCTGAAGACGGCATTAAAGTGCCGAAACATGCAGTCTATGAAAAGTTGCTTTCGACAGATAATACCATACCTTATTGACAAAACACAACGTAAGTCTAGAAGTAAGAGTATTTTCGATACTAACTGGTCCAGTTAGTGACTCTAATGTCAAAATTTAACATGGTATATATTCTTCTAAATACAATAAACGCTGTATGACTCTATGCAGTATAATATATCTATTGTTCGTTAGGTTTCGCGATGTAGCGAGACTCAGTATTTACTTTCAGTTACGAATACAGAACGTAAACAACCTTTTTTAAATATAGCGAAAGGAAAAATATTTGAATCAAAGAAAGATGACGTATGTAGGAAATTTATGTTAATAATTATCGAGGACTTTTTTGGGTTATATTTCTCGCGTAGGAATGCGATAACAGTAAAATCTTGGTTGTGGGGGGAGGGTTACGTGAGCTGGACATAGAACTGGAAAGAACAGGAATGCTTATAGAATTTTGGCGGAGAGGACTGTTGGAAAACGAACACTCGGAAGAGAAATATGCTGGGTTACAGGATAACATTAGGACGGATCTTAAGGACGTAAGTTGTAAAGTTGGGAAGTATTAATACAAAGGAACTGGCTCAGAATCGCGTACAATCGCGGATTTTAGTCTTTGTTTCAATGTTACTTTATGCCGCCAACACGGTTAATTGCAGTGTTATCTGAGTTTCTATTTGCTGCCAGCAACGAATTTACATACGCATTTACTGAGGATAAATGAAAAATAAGAAACAGAAAGAACAAATTATGTACTAAGTATTGGAGTATGTATATATTTCTCGCTCACTTGTTGACGTCCTCAGTGCACCTAATCGTATATTTTGATTTTGTTGTTTTAACGTTCCTCGGACACGATACGTCAGTTATTCCACATTGTTCTGATTCTTATTTCTTTGCGTCCTTTCCCCTCTGAAGCCAATTACTGATCACTTAATGTGGTTATATAAATATACTGATTAACGTAATACCAAACATGGCATATTTCTTTCCTGTTACACGGTAACGCGACTTCAAGATCAATCGCTGATTATAAAAATGCTTTTATAAAAATCACTGCACGGGTTTTACTTATGCTTTACTTATTTACCGATGATGTTTCGTAATTCCTGTGCCAACGAACGATGAGAAAATACGACGGCTGTATAATGTGAGATTCAGAAAAAGGGAAAACCTATGCAAGAATTCACTGCATGGTCTGTCCCGAACTAGGCTTAGATGTGAGAACAATTTCAAAACGAATCTTCACGGAAAAAGTTGTGCAGGTGAACGATGGACCGGGTAGGCTCAAGATAAATACAAAAGTGGACTTCTGTTAACACGATGAAAAATTTTGAAATTCCTTCAAGCGAACAATTTCGTGGTCAACTGTGTAAGTATAAACCTTTTCCAGAAGATCGTATCCCATAAATTAGTTAACTGCCACAGTTAGAACTTGGTCTTCCGTCGTTCACGGACAGGCAATGTTTCTGATCGAAATTGACTGGAGGGAAATTTTCCTGTGAGAAATTCCATGTTCTGTTATATCTACTGTCTTCTTCTTCTAACACTAGCTGCCTCTAAATCTATGTTTTTACGTAGTATTCTGTAAATTAGCAACAGGGATCACCAATAACGTTACAAGCCTCGAAGTACTGTTGTCCCATCTGAATATTACAAATATCAACTCTTTAATTATGCGTGTTGGAACAACTGCGACATCTGCCAGTTGCACAACACAACACTTTTTTATTAACCACCTTCCCATACAACATTTTAATGACGTCAAAACTTTAAACTGTTTTAGTCTCTAAGTTAGGGAATTTGAAAAAGGGGGGGAGAGAGAACGAAAGAAAATACAGTTAACACTTACAGATAGATCAGGTAAACACAAGACTGTTCAGTTTAACTTATTTTTTCGGAATAATGTGCAGGGGGAGAGCCTTCGTGTTAACCTAGTTAGCCCGGTTAACATTAAAAGAACAAAAGAATAAAAAGTCTTCTGTCTTAATTTCGTAGTTCAGTGGTGAACCGATCAGGTCAAATGTATCGTTAGCCAGGTACAATTATTATCGCCTTCATAATGGTGGCACCAAGCACCCCTATAACCTCGGTCAAATTTTAGAAGAGTACATGGAGCAACGTTCAAGAACACAACGAACTTTCGACTCACTACGTCATTATGTAATTGTCCCCGTGACCAAATTAGTATTTATTTTTTTAATTTCAGGGTTTCCACCATAGCGCTTTTCTTCAAAGCATGCTCTTATCTTGACAAGAGAGACCTAGTACCACACCCGAAGACGTTGTGTGTGGATGAAAATCCAAGGCTGGAATATTCAGAAATTGAAAAAAAGTGACACATACTACACCATGAATTCTGACAACAAAACTGCCAGCGAGGTGTTCGGTCCATAAGGCAATATTTTAGAGTAACTACAGCATTTACTAACGCATTTATAAACTCCGGCTTAACGGTTAATAGTGACATTAATGTGACTGGTTCAAAACGCTTTCATATTGCCAATAATTCCTGGATAATTTATTAATACAGTAAAGGGAGAAATGACAGCATGTTCGTCTTGTCCTCTGTGTCCACTTCAACAATTTTGATCGATTAGAAGATAATTCGAATGTGAAAACAAGAAAAATGCATATATGCATATATTTATTCATTTATAAAAAGAGTCGCCTACGGTGATAAAATATGTTTCTCGAGTTACTTTATTTAACAAGGTAAGAGTGGTCATTTTCAAATTAAAAGTAAACAGACCATTTTATAATAAATAAGAAATATGTTGTATCTTCTTCCAATGTTTAGAATCGTAAAGAAAGACGTTTTTTATTCACTTTTCATCTTGATTTAATTGTACTTATCGTAAACTGTTTGTTGTTTAAAAGTAATTTTTCGGTCATATTATTAAATTACAGCGAATAAAATAATTGCGTTCACATATGTTACACGTAAATGCCTAGAATACTTTAGTCGAAGAGCCTTGAAGAGAAGAGACCACTCGTAAGACCTAGTAGTAGACATGAGGATAATATTAAATTAGATCTTAAAAATATGTTGTGTGAAAACATGGACTGAATTTATTAGGCTCAGCATAAGGTTCCAAAAAATTCAGAAAATCTATTAATTACGAATATCACAGTATTTTGTAACGTTCCCCATAACATCTGGTAAAAATTTTCCGAATTTTAAAAGATGAATACTTTGTCCATCATCGCCCTACCTGATACGAATGTGTGTGTGCAACGACATTCAAAACAAAGCCGGAATCTATCCCTTTGTCTTCTCGATAGGCCTTCTGCCAAACTGCGATCTCAGTCTACATGGGAAGTTTCTCTTCGTGCTCTGACATTCTTTTCCTTTCCTGTCTACTCCTTGTAGACAGAGGAGACTACAAGACTTTAAAATGCGAACACATCGCGGACGCATGGGCTCCTGCTGTACCAGCAACGTACTTGTAATGCCCACGCACATTCGTACGGTATGGTCTCTTTTTTTATAAAACCTTGGAGACGATTTCAAGCAAGCCTCTACCGTTACTACGGTTGTGATACCCTCTTGCTTTAAAGATGTTTCCAATTAACTGTAGTGGGACTTCACTTTTAGAGTGTTTTCTCGTAATAAACAAGGAACTATGAGAGCCATGCTTAAATTATATACCGTGGCATTACAACAAAAAAATCTGATCGAACTCGAGTGTTTCAGCAGCGTTCACTGGTAACTGAGTTCTTCATTAAAGCAGAAGGAAATTTTCCAGCGGAACACACACTTGCGTTTTAAAAATGGCATTGTTATCTGAACTGTATCAAGAATTCTGATAAAATTTTATTTTCCTTCGTTATAGATGCAAATGTGCATTGCGAAAAGGCAACTGTGTGGTAGAAGGATCCTTCCGTTACATCAACAGGAATACGCAAATAGCCCGAGGAAGACAGAATCATCCCTTCTGTGCTGTGATTGATTTGGTTTGTCCGAGGGCGAAATGCTTTGCTGTGAGGAACACCTCATCATACATAAATTATCATTCGATCTTGCACTGGGAACTACCAGTCACTAAGCTTTGGAAACGTTACAGTGTAGAAGAGTTTTGTTCACACCGGATAACAATCCACTTTGATTATAAGGTGTTTAATTCTTTCCCTTAGTGATATAACTCCCACTAACCCAACATGTCATTATTTATAATTAATTTTATAACAATTTTTCAGTAGCTAGCGTCAAATGAGAGGATGATGATGAGTAATGAATTGGAAAGGATGTGGAAGGAAGAGGTCGTGGCCTAACTAACGTGCTATTCCTGGGGGAACTGAAGAAAACCATAAATCCGTTCCGAGATTTGAACCCAGAACCTCCCGAATACGAAACAAAAGTGCTAATCGCTTGACCACGTCGTTTGGTACCAACACATAAAGGCTGAGAAGATAAAAATATTAATAATAATTCTATTCATTTTCGTAATAAATAGGTTGTATGGAATCTTGCCCGGTCGTACCTCGTGAATCGCGATGCTGAGAGATTTGTTACTTCTATGCAATCAACTCACACACATGACCTTACTGGCATAATCCGATAACTGTTGACCGACAGACAGGCTGACCCAGACGAACGTAACCAGAAACGGCGAAACCTTGTTGTCTTGCAAGAGAGGTTCTCAATGGCCGTGAGAGCGGAGGAAAACCAATGCAGGTCTAGAGGCCCCACCTCTGGATTACCCAGCTATCGGCTGGTAACAGGTAATGGGGAAAATTAATTACCGACATGGATACACAAACTAATTATCGGGTGGGATGATTTGAGCAGTTGGTGTATCCTCGGAATGGATTTGATGGGCCTAACCCTTGTAAGGAAATATGATATGAGATTTTAGTTTCTCGCTTCGGCGATTATTAAGATGGCTGTCTTCTACAGTGTTGCGCCATGTAGTCTGCTGCTTTTATCATCAATTCCCCCTTGATGGTGGAGGCAGAAAGCACGTCTGAAACGTCGGTACACATCTACCAGACTACACAGCGCAACAATCCAGGAGACGTCCATCTTCAAAGATAATTACAATAATAAAAGTATGTAAAGTTTTATAATACAGTAATAATAATAATGTTGTTGATATAACAAAAATAATACTCAGCACTGGATTAGAGTCGTTCTTCAGAAACTAACAGTGCGTTCAGTTTGTGAAGAAATTTCCCGCCATTTATGGAAACATTTCGTTCACTACCGTGTTCAAAATATCCCGCTGCCGTTGCGTATTCTGTGCCAGATGATCCAGTCCACACCTTCCAACCGTATTTTCCTAAGATGAACTTTAATATTATCATCCCATTTACTAGTAAATATTCCGGGTGGTCTCTTCCTCTCAGGGCTCCCAACCAAATTTTTGTACGCATTTATTATCTCCCCGATGCATCCAAAATAAGAGCGAATTATTTCAGTAAACAGTTTCTCGGTTTAACTGTTCCCAACACTCAAATTGAATGAGAAAACGTACGGTACAAAACGCCAATAAAATTAAATATTCTTATCCGACAGAATATAAGCAATGCGTACATGCGGGATGCACTGGAAACTTCCGGAATGAACAGCCGGCAGCAAGATCACTTAAAGATGACGTCATTAATCATGATCATCACTCCTGACGTTTTGCAGATGTCAAGCCATGCTAGCGGGGTGCACGATAGGTAACGGATGGGTGTACAGGTAATGACTTTATAATATGCTAACATATTTTACAGGGGATTAAGCTCATCTGGCTGAATGAAGTACGCGACATCTTTATCTTCATTAGCATCCCATGTATATATTCAGCTGTTGTAAGAAACGCAAGGACTGTCGTTCTGAAATTAATCAAAAATATACTCAATTTAAGAAATACCCGTTGCTTTCATTTGAATTATCATCTTGCCTCTTTTCCAAAATACATCCAAATATGCGGTGTTTTGTATGGTTGTGAAATACAATGTCGTGCCCTGATGGAATTATGTCAATTTAAAGTGAATCCAAATGGGACTGTTACTAATATGAAGATTTCTGTCTTCTGGGTTGTTGCGTTGTGTAGTCTGGTCGATGTTTACCAACGTTTCAGAGGTCAGACTGCCTCCGTCATCAGGGCGAGGTTTTTACAGCGGTGAGTATGAAGATTTCTGTCTTCTGGATTGTTGCGCTGTGTAGTCTGGTCGATGTTAACCGACGTTTCAGAGGTCATACTGCCCCCATCATCAGGGCGATGAAGATTTTTGTCTTCTGGGTTATTGCGCTGTGTAGTCTGGTCGATGTTCACCAACGTTTCAGAGGTCATACTGCCTCCGTCATCAGGGCGATGAAGATTTCTGTCTTCTGGGTTGTTGCGCTGTGTAGTATGGTCGATGTTCACCAACGTTTCGGATGCCATACTGCTTCCGTCATCAGGGCGATTCATCAACCTCAAATTGTACAACTTCTATAATAATTATTTAGATATCAGTTTACATTACATTATATTGTTATTTGTGTGTTGTGATAATACTCAGTATTTTTGTGCTGTGTGCATAAACAAGTGTCATAAAGAATTGTTTCTTGTGTAACAGCGCCAAAGCAACAAATAGCATTCAGCTTCGGTGTAAATTCGGCTATTTTCTTGCATAGTCTCATAAGGGAAAGCTTTATGTACGCATACATAACAGCTGTCAGCTTTTATTTCTTCAAGGGACTGTGTCGCACAAGCTTGTAAGAAAACTAAACAAGCAAGTTTACCCAGAATGGATGAAAACTGCAAGAGAGGGGCTGGGGTATATGGCTTAAAAAGACGTGCTCTTTTTCAGTGATAAATAAAGGGCAAACAGGCTTGTGACACCCCCTGTCTAAAAACTGCCGTTATTTTGTGTAATGCGTCCCATCTAGCTAGCTGCCTGGCCTCTTGTTTGTTCTTTAATGCATGTGTCATAATTTGGAGAAGGTTGCATAGTGTATGTATGGATGGAGGAACTGTGCTAGAAAGGCTGGCGGGACCTCGTTGGAGAAGGGTTGTGACACGGTCGGAGCGGAGGGAGAGGATTGTAACGAAATGGGCCGTCGAGACAATTCAGGACGCGCGTCGGGAAACGAATGCGGTTGTTAGCACGAGCTCACACCACCTGGCGGCCTCTGCATTTGTCCTCCCTTTGTCTCCTACTTTAGTTGCACGTGACAGACAAAGGACCGGACCAGCAACGTCCAAATTCCTAGCAAGATTTCATTCAAAATACTGTTTTCATTGCGTTCATACTGTTAAGTTCTTAGTTTTTGATGTTCACACATCACCGATAAACAGATCATGGTTTTATGGCACTCTTCATATGTAGGTGTAACAGTTGCATCCAGAATTAACATTTATACTCCAACGAAGAATGGTATTTGAAGTAACATTATTTGTAGGTAATTAATGTGGAAAGGGCACAGATTGAGGGAGTCTGAGAACAGAAAACTGGGAAGAATATTTGTGCCTAAAATGGATAAAGTGATAGGAAGTTGTATAAAACTGCATGATTTCCTTTTTAAGGAATATAGAATGAACAAATCAAGGAGACTGTGATTAGCGGAGCGGGTGGAGATGTTGAGAAATACGTACGCATAAAAGTAAGCTTTCATAGCCTGGTGGGGAGTAGCTGTTCGGAAGGCGTACGTACGTATAGGAAAATAATATTAAAATAGAATGCTCAGAATTATAGGGACGGGTGGAGTGGTCTTCTGGACACCGTAATGAACCTTTGGGTTTCACAAAAGGAGGGGAAGTTCCTAACTAGCTTTTCAGAAAAGGACACTGCTCCATGAAAATCAGGTGATTAATTTGAAAGAGGTACAAATCCAGACCAAAGAATATTTATATACTTTTTAAATAACGTCGTTAATATTTTAAAAAACAATAAATCAAAGCCGGAGTATACACGCAACTTGAACAGGCCCACCTAACAAACTGCGAGACTGACACAGACTTTCAACGGCGGACGATCGACTCAAATCGCAGTAGCCATTTTGACAAGAAAGGTACACATGCACTTCGTTTTATTGGGGTTTAACTGCCTGTATCAATATTATGATGGCCAGACTGATAGCAGTGGTTCATTAATTCCACTCTAGAGACATTGCAAAAGATTGGCGGGACAAAGAAATAGTAAATACATACAATATTTTAGGTGGAAAACCTTCAAGGACGTGACAACTTGAATATTTTTAATATGGATTGCAAGAATGAAATTTTAAATCAGCACCTAACAAATATGAACGTCAACTCTTACAAAAGATCTTACTAAGATAGAAGAAACCACTGGGGAGACCTAAACTTAGATGAGAGGATAACAGAAATGGATTTTATGGAAAGTTTTGGGGGCGTAAATTGAATTCAGATGGCTCAGGGTATGAACCAGGTAGCCTGCACCTGTGAAAATTTTATAGAAAACCTTTGGCTCACATAAAAGGCAGGAAATTCTGTAACCATCTGAGCGTACTGCTAGCTTCTGAAGATGGAATAGATTCCATGGAGTTAATTACTCAATATCTCAGTAAGAACGCCCACAAATTTTTCAGCGAGGTACACCGGGCAGCAGAAAGTTTTAACGGTGAAAGTACTGCTTAATTCACCACGTAAAAGTGTCTTTGAGAAGACTTGTGAAAGCGAAGCCTTATATTGGTTTGCAGGTACGCACAACGTTTCTTCTGACGAAGACCAACG
Source organism: Zootermopsis nevadensis (assembly GCF_977971745.1). Taxonomy (NCBI): domain Eukaryota; kingdom Metazoa; phylum Arthropoda; class Insecta; order Blattodea; family Termopsidae; genus Zootermopsis; species Zootermopsis nevadensis. Next base: position 5,846,673 of record NW_028259157.1, read on the forward strand.
ACGTTGTTAGCTCCCTGAAAGTTTCGGGAATATCAAAATCCCATAAGACGTCACCAATCACCTAGACACTTCCTGCAGAGCCCTGTGTAGTGCGTGAACTGCAGAAAAGAGTTAAAACCTAGACATATAGCGGTTAGTTCTGTCGCGGCACTGAATGACCGACATTTCTGGCGATTTTCCTGGCATTTATAGGAAGTATAGAGACACCAAATTTGACTCGTAGCCAGCCCGTTGCCAAAGTCAAGAAATTTTAGATTAATGATATCGGTAGTAATGGAGACAAAGGTGTTACTGGAAACTTTTTTAAATACACCCCTTCCCCCCTTTTGCTGTCATGACAACGTGGTAACATCACCGTAAATTTTGCTATCGATAACATAAATAGTGTAGAGCAGAAAGCTCTTGCCCTAGGTAAAACATTATAACACTAAAGACTGGCAACATGACTAGCAAGAATTTTTCTCTCTTTATATTTGTCCACAGTTTGTAAAATAACAGAATACTTCTATGACCCAAACTTACAGTACATGCCGTATATCTGTGAATAACCTAAGGAACTGAGAACAGATGACCTGAAATAGCATAACGAAATATTGGTTTATGCCACATGAGAAAGATCACGTTCAATTAAATTTGTCGATACCATAGCATCCCCCCCCCCACCTGCAGTGCATGTGTTGACATTTTATGTGTATCCTTGCAACGAAGTGAACTGTATGTACACAAAGACAAATATCGAAATATAAATCCAATTTCATGCACATGTGAGCGCTTACATTTAACATGACGGGACAGCGTGTTGGAAGTATTCTGCATTGATGGAAATTTGCTGGTGCAGTCAGTTGTTAATCAAATTACAAAATTGACACTAGCACAGAAATTATAAGCAGAGTTTTAGAAACATCTGATTTAACGTTAAAGTAATATTTTTATCCGAAAATATTATTTAAAATGCTAGCATACAACAACACAATGCAGTAATGTCTTTTAATTGTTCCAAATATAAATGTCTTAATTATAATCAGAAAGACGTTTATTGTGTTTACAGGCGTGGGATCGTCTCAGGCCATTTAAGCTTGTCTAGAACATATAAGGCAGAAAGAGGAGAACGTCATTTTAATTCTTTCATTTCATTGCCCCAGTATGCTGTCTAGTGTGGGTTGTCTGATGCGCCAGTTTAAAAAATCCAATGCTAGCGGAATTCTAATTATAAGAATATATGGGACCCAATATCAAGGAAATTCCGTCAGCTTCACTATTAAATGAAGTGAGAAATTTATGTAATTACACATTTCTTTGTCAGTAACTAAATTTGGGTTATATATGAGTGAGACTGTACGAGTTTACATGAATATACAATTTCACTACGTTATATACCTTGAAAAGTAATCGTAGTTCTACTGTAATGTCTACATCCGCGTCAAACAATTTAACTATTTTGTCTTTGGATGCGCATTACGTAGATAAGATCAGTGCAACCTTTAGTTGTTCCTATGACCATGGCTTCACGTGTTCGCAGGCTGAGAACTGAAGATATGTTAATGAATCTTTGGTCGCCAACAGCAGATGATGGGTGACATTCTAGTTTTTATGTTGAATGTGGGGTTTAGAATCCCTTACAATAAATAAGAGTACTGGAAACGTGTCAGGAATTTTTCAAACGTATTCATTGCGACTCGGTTTGGTTCACTGTATTTCGTGTTGCACTAAAATACAAGAATTATCGTTGCAGATCGAACTAGTATCCTACCTTTACGCTAAGTAGAATCACAACTATATTGTCCATGTTATTTCGTTAAATGGTCGTAATATATAAAATGTCATAAATATAATTCAAAAATCTAATAAAAATCTGCATTTCTATTGCATTTGCCATATAACTGTCATTTTACACTACTAATATCAAATAAAAAAATAACTTAATTTCACACAAAATCATAAGATGCAAATTCCCAATTCTGAATTCGTTACGTAAGCTTACTGCAAATTACAAACTCACTAAACAATCCTTGAAAACGAAATCACTGTCTTTATGAGTTCAGTCAAGAGTTACTAGCCTTAAATAAACACAGAGTTACGAAACACAACAGTGAGCCTTTTTCTGGAGCAACTGTGTCGATTGCTGGAAGTTATCACGTTCTGTACACATAATGCCAATAGTCAGTGCTACTACTCTTCCCAATGTTTTCCATACATTTAGATTGATTAATAAATAACATATTAAAACGACATTTAATGCGTCAGTCACAGATGATTTCTACAGTCATGCAACGGAAAGACATACACGAATAAGATTCGATTACCTTATTCCCCGTTTCAATCTGCAAATGAAGCAAACATCATCTGCGGATGCTAATTTGCTGTAGCTGTTACGAATCGTTACGCGTTCAGTAGTGTCGTGTTCAAATATGGATACAAAGTGATGTATTGATGATTTTTGCACAAGGAAAAACAGAATTATAGTTTGCGAGGTTTTGAATCTTTAGTATTACGTACATAGTGTGTCACGCCCTTCTGTACTATCCCGCGATCCAGCCCTATTCGCAAATTTGTCATTACGATAGATGTCAATGTGGCTTTACCAGCAGGTTACACTGAACATTCGATGTTGGCATTGTCAACAAACACTGCTACTGCCTAGGCCCAAATACTAGGTGTGCTGTTATCCGGCTTTGCCACTCGGTTTAGCGTTTCCTTAATTTTGTCTTTTTACCTTTCAATTATATGAGCCGGGGTTCGATCCCCGACGGGGCAGAGGACTTTTCCTCTAGCCTCTGCGTCCAGAGCGGCTCTGGGGCCCACCCAGCCTCCTCTACAATGAGTACCGGAGTCCTTTACCGGAGGTAAAGCCGGCCGGGGCGTGATGCTGACCACTCACCCCCATCTAGTGCCGAGGTCAAGGAAGAGAGGAGCTATACCTCCACTCACCCCAAACGCCTACATGGCGTATAGTGGAACAAACTTTACTTTTACCTTTCAATCATGCGTTAGTCTTTATTTACACGTTGTATCCAATATGTGTCTCGCCCTTTTATCATTCTCCAATGTCGCTTCACCTATCCCTTCTTCCGTTGTCACTGACTTTTATTGTCTTTGTAACTGTTTATGTTCATTTCACAATTTGTATCAATACCACTAGCTCCAAACTTTACCATTCTATACAATATCCACGTTATACACTGATATTTCTAAAATTTGAAGTTTCTGCAATACTGTCCCATTCCAATTTGCACATGTAAACTCCGAATATCTCGTTAGTTTCCATTTTTCATGTATTTATTCTTTTATGCATATGTTGTAGCTGGGTCTCATCCTCCCACAAACTTTGTGTTTCGTGCATTTTGTTTCTTGTCGTGCGCTTGTTACGTGGCCAGCCTGCGGCGTTATGTTGTGTGCAGTACCGATGGGAATCATCAGGCTTGGACAAACATGGAACCATGTTCTCAGATTTATACCATTTTGTGCTTTGTACTGCTGATGTGCAGAGGAAATGTAGATTGACATTTGGTTTCGATATGTAAATATAAACCAGGCACTGAAATAATATCTTGTACTCAGTACTCTCTTGTTACTGCAAATGTCAGTCAGATATTAATTTATATATATGATTTACTTGTTCATGAATGCGTAAGCATGAAATGAGCCTGAAATAATGTTTCTGAAATTATGATTAGTGAACTTACTGGTTTATAGACGTGCATAAGTTACTGCCAAATGTAAATCAAGTCGATAACGTATAACTTAATTTAATTCTTATTCTTAAGCTTCTTTGTTACATAGACGTGATGCTTTTGGATAAAACGTGTCACGTGTTGCATAACGAATGATTTAAGCCTTTAGTGTTTAATCGTTCAGAACAGAATATGGATGTATTATATTTTACGAAACCTGTAAAGCATCCGCCTTGGTGAAAACACAGGCAGTAATTTTCTCGGTAATGTCGTATATTTTCTGATTTCATAAAGACTTAGAAGGTAAATTCTTTAGACCTCTGAGATTTCTCTCCTCCTCTGAAGACGGGCAGAAATTTTTTTCTAAATTCTTCAAGATTTTCTAGTTATTTGAATATGAGTGTAATAATTCCCTACGAAACGCTGAAAGTTCCTCCAAAATACCACTGTGCTACAACCAGAATAATAATTAGTGACCTGGAAGACCTACGAAGGAAAATACAAACTTGCATGAATGTTTTTCGTCTCACACAAGAACGTCAATTGTTAATACCAACATGACGATATAGCAAAACTTCAGTTTTAAGCATGTATTTTATTAGGTTCAAATTCTGTTACTTTAATTCCACTCTTATTATGACGTGACGTAATATCTCTTTGAACGCTGTTCCTTTAGACATACTCTCCCTTCTGACATTGGACCAAAGTCTCCAAACATAATTTAATTTCGTATTAATAATCTCATTAAATACACTTCCCCGCTTTCCCCTCAAAAGTCGATATTGTGCGCATGCAGACAAAGGTCAGTTTGACAATATGGCCCTGTGTAGCAGCTGATTTACGCCGTAAACTTTGGATTGTTATAAATTACGATTAATGATAATTCTTGCCGTGTGCTGAGCTACTGACACGTTAAAATTTCAACCAACCTGCTCTCAAACGATCTCAGTCTACATTCTGTGACGCGAGAGACCATCTTCCACTCCCATACAAAACAACAGGTAGAACTTAAATAAACTAAAAGGTTTCGGTAATTTATCCAAGCATTATGTTGGAGGGCATAGTTTTCAGCCCAACCTCATTTAGAATTCTCCTTGGAGCAGCAAGAGTTTCGAGTCCCGCCGCGTCACATTCTCACATTCTGTATTGTTTTTAGCTACTACATTTAATTTTAAATTTTTGTTAAAGTGTGCAACATGGACATTTGTAAACCTTCATATACTTCATCACTACAATGTTTATTACTGGTATATCTTTGCACTTAAGAGGTCTAGAATCTACTTTGTCTTTAATTCTCTTTGTAATAGGCTTGTCGTCTGGTTTAAGGGTTCTACTTACAAATAAATTATATTTCCTTGCAGGAATAACAAAAAACACAGTAGCATCAAGCTTAACCAACAAACAAGGAAGGTTTAGTTGACTTAGTTACTGCTACATCTCCTCGTTATTTTTCGTCGGTAACAAAAGGAGAAGCGAGTAACGAATTAAAGAGGAAGGTCCTGGTGCATTTAAAGATTTTCTCTGTTCGTACGAATGAAAATATTTCGTCAAAATTCACAGCAAATTTTAGTACAATTTTACGAATACTGCGGAAATCATAAATTAAAATAACTTTTCTCTTTATTTACAAATTCTGTGTGGTTAAAGGTACATCAAGAGCCTTTTGTTAAGGAAGATGTTCAAAGAAAGACGTGAATCAGTGACATAGAGAAAGCAATGTGTTTTGTTTATTTGCTATTAACCTATAACTTCGCACAATATCTAACGCAGCATCCATTGAGGCTTTAAGCAGAACTTCAGAGGACTTCACGAAAAACAATTTTCTGATAGGAAGTGTTAAAGTAGCCCTATGCGTAGATTTCAAACAAAACTGACACGTAATTTAGGAAGTACGAAAACATATTAGGTAGAGAATATGAAAATTTCATTTTTCTTTATCCTGGCACGGCAGTCAGACAAATTTGTTTGTGCCCTAAATGGAAGGGCTATCACCACACAGACATGTGTAAGCACGCGCACACACAAAGATGTTACAGAAAACTGCGGTAGAATAAGTTTAATATTTGTAGTCCCAAAATGGGTACATCTCTTGCTAATGCGAATGTATATTCACAAGTTTGTCATGATACAGGCATAATAAATTGTATTATTTCATGTAAGTTATTACAAGAAACCCAGAACAAAGAACTAGTATGTATTAAGAGTCGAAGTTTCGAGGTATATTATGTGGGTAACAAGACTCCCTGAAACCCACGGTTACCTTCACACCTGTGAAAAGCTTACGTCTCCACTGCATTGCATTACAATGAAATCGATATAAACGTAATTTCGAGTAACCAGAAAAAACAGAAAATGTCTGTGTCATAATATTAACGAAAACGGATGCATACGTAAGTTATAAGCTACCAAAATAAAATACAGTACATCGTGCTTTATATTTTTATTTCCATAACAAGTTTCAGCACAGTAGAACAATCCATCTCCCGCTAACTGGTGTCCCAGACAACGTGTCGCCATTTTGTTCAGTACCTGGTATTGAAGCCATGTCATCTGTGGTACAGTTTATGTAGTGAAGACTGCAGAATTAAGAAATGTAGCTGAGTGGCAAAAACTTTTATAGGTAAAATACATAGATGAATGAATAATCAAATACATGCGCATCACATTAACCGAATGCAGCTGGTACCGCTATCTACCCTCGAACATTGACGCTGTGGGTCCAAATTTTATTCGCTTATGTGTTATCTTCTGTTGCATCCTCTTACTAAATGTACCAATTAACGATATACAACTTATGTAGTTGAATCAAAATCGCTAAAAGATAAACATTAATTCTTAATATTATTCCAAAATAAGGCCCACTCCAAATTGTTTACATCGTTCGTTAAAACATGTAGATCGGTAATAAGCAAACCTTTAAAAATGAAATTACGTGTTTGAGAATTATCACACAACTATATTAAAGTCTGGAAGACCACTTAATTTATGAAAACAGTTTTAATTGCTGCAATAAATTCTCTAGCGTTCTGGTGGTAACAGATAATAATTCAAAGACAATGATTCTAAAATACAACGTACAGAATGAACTGAGTACATCTGAACTGAATTGAAGCAAGCCATTGTGAGATCCATTTGTGGGCTCATGTGATAATAGTAATGCACACTGACGTTCCATGGCAAGGAATCCGTTCATACTTAATGTAACCACATACAAATCAATGAAAATCCGGCACCAAAGACACGGTAAAGAAGAAAAAATAAGTAGCACCACACACGACAGAGATGAGAAACGGTTGGAAAATTATAATTAAAAAATCTTAACTGAAAACTCACATGGGAGTTTCAGTCGTATATCGAGGTATAATACCTAGCGAATGTTTCTATTGCGTGTACTTAATTCAGCTGGCTAAGAATAAGGCATAAGCTCCTGTGAATATGATAATGAATCTTTGGGATCTACAAAAGACAAAGAATTTCTTGCCCAGCGAAGGAGACCTGTGATCCAAGAAGTTATGAGTAAAATCGGACTCTGAAGCAGAGTGGAATTCAAAGATGAAATTAACGAACCCAATGTGATTTACTGCTGTATCAGCGCAATGAGAAATTTTCTGATTTTGAAACGTTTGAGCTTCAAGCATGTAAAAGCGGAAACAGACACACAGTGGTACCTGGCTACTGTCCAAAATGATGAGGTGTGAGGATATCTCTTTTAAGCACGTGTTCCTCGCTAAGGCTGTAATGGTTAATTGACCACGGTTTGGAAATGTTAGTGAGAATGAGCATATGGTTATGGATTCAGAAGAACACTCCCGCTATCCGTTAGACCTGATCCAGCATTAGCCTATCTGCTGTAATGGTTGCGTTACTTTGAATAGAGACAAGTCGTATCCTGGATTTCGAGACGAGTGGAAAATCCTGTACGTAACCACTAATGCTCTTAAAGCAGACCTCGCCGTGTGGACTACAGACAAAGGTAAATAAATTTACATATGGAACTGGTAAACAGACTGGTAACGGTACGTAAAAATAATTAATAAATTCAGTTGTGAGCAATCAGCACGCAATGGCACCATATGGGGGCACGGAGGGGAAGTTTCAAGTACACTTAACCTCAGCGTTTGGTAAACGCTATAATTCGTGTCCTAATACGTGCCATCATTAATCAATGAAGAGGAGACAGATTTCTCTAGAGCTGGTCTGGACGTGTTCGCGAAGGTAAAAAGTAGTCCCGTCCATGAAATAGAGACCCAAATCTCCTGATCTTAGAGACTTAGTGACTGAGGAAAACCGGCCAAATAATTATGATAAATAAAGCTGTCCCGCTGCACGCCATGGAGGCGATTGTGGGGAGATAAGATACAGCTCCTCGTTCTTGACCTCGGCACTAGATGGAGGTGAGTGGTCAGCTTCATGCTCCGGCCGCGCTTAACCCCGAGGACAGGATTTCAAATCCGGCCTGAATGCTGAGTTTAGAATAACATCCTTTGTCCCTGCCGGAAATAGAACATTGGTCTAGTCCGACTCCAATAATTAAATCCGTTTACATATCGTAATTACAGGAACAAAATTCACACAGCCACTAAAGATTTATTTATTACAACATTTTATGTGCGCAATTTATACAAGGAAAGTCTGCAGGCGACAGAGAAATTTAGATTTAACTGGCGAAGGTAGACGTGCTATCTCATGAATTATTGAATGGAATTCTACGATCGGTATTTCGGATAAACACCAAACTTATCGTGATAACTTCATTTTCACGTACTCTGTTAATTATGATCTATATTTTTGGATCAAAAGCAAATACCGCAAAACAGCTTATCAGAAGATAACGCATGATAAAGAAAAACATGCACTTAAACTGCAATGGGGTTAGCTCACAAAACATTCGTATGCCATACAAATAAAATCAAGGCTAATAATATGTACGAAACAGCAAACAATTAATTTGGAAAATATGTTCACTCCACTGGGGTACACTTTTTAAGACATGACCTTGAATAACTCATAAAAAGAAGAGAAAAATATCGTTTTAGAATTGCCAGTCTCCTATTTAACAAACAAACTGGTGAGGAATCTGTACACTGTCTTCTTTAGGAATTTTTTAAAGAAACTGTCTACTACCGCCCGGTCCCCAGCTGTTCCACACAGCGTTTACAAAGTCCTGCAATATATCCATCTAATCATCCTTCCAGTGGAATTTAGTAAGATAAATCTTCAGATTATTAAAATGAATTTCCCTTTATAAATTACAATATTTCGTTACTTATTCAGTACCACAGGAAATTAACTTTGAAAAACTGAGTCGCTTAATGAACAGTATAAAATGCGTAGCAGCTGCAGCACAAACAGAACTTCTACCACTTTGCTGTAAACTGCGGTTAAACCGAAAAGTTTAGTCGATTATGTTCCCGATTACATTCAGGCTATTTACTTTTTATCCCGTAATTTCCAACGGTTCATACTTTGTACTGCGAAAGCGGACTCTAACAACGTTACAGTCTTACAATTATCACATTCCTCAGCGAATTTCAACCCCAGGACAATGGCTGCACTGCGTTGTAATTTCCCGTGCTTCGTTCCTTTTACACAGCAACGGAAAAGACTTGAAAGCACATCGTTTAGTTCTACGCTTCATCACACAAGTAAAAAGCCCGTTGGCATTGAGCAGGGAATGATACTTTTTAATATTTTAATCATTCACCCTTTGCCTTCCTTTCATTAAACCCTATCTCCCGTAGCACATTCATACACATCCCTTCCACGTTCCGGCATTTTTTAACATTCTCATATTACCTTGCTAATACATTTTACCTTTATGTTCGTACATCATTTTCCATTGCCTATTTAATTTTTTTTAAAATTATAATCGCAAGAACTCACAGAATTTTAGCCGATTTATAATAGCCATCACCAAATTGTATACTTGAAGGCTGCAGGACAATCGTTGAAATGTTGTAACACGAACAGCGAAGCCCAGGTCACAGAACTCTCAGAGTAGCAAAACCAGCAACGCTATACTCTTGACTTAGAATCACGGTAAGCAGCTAAAGTCCTTTAGTGGCCTTTCAGTTAACAATTACTTTACCGATTGTACACTATAAAACAATGGGTTTTGCATAATCAATTATGTGCAAAGAAAAAGCTTGTTTTCAAAAAGACACGATTTCTCTGAAGCGAATTTGCTTTGACCTACAACTGGATAACTCGGATCCTGATGGTATGATTCACCCTGTACCCCCACCACGGGTCACAATAAGCGTGTGGACGTCGAGCCCCGCGCGAGGTAGCAGAATCCGATCCGTCCTCCGCGCTGTGGAAACGCTCACCCGTGCTCTGTGAAATGATTCGGGACTTGTGCGGTAGTTTGGTAATTGAGCAGCGGGCTGCTATTCGGTCGGACATGTGTTCGAATCCCGTTGATCCGCAGTGAGTTTACTCACCGTTTATTGAATTGTACTATGTGATGACTCACAGCTGCAATTATGGGTTGGAGTAACACGATTACTATTATTCAACGATGTGCTGTTGATACAAACCTAACGACATGTGTAATAAGCAGGCGCTTCAGTTCAACACCCACATTATGCCACATATTCTGAGGATTAGATACGGTTCGTAGGTAATTTAATGAAGATCTGTCAAACTGAAGGCGGATGTCACGGTTGAATTATTTAACATTAGTTCATTTTTAAAACACACCAGTTCTGCATATTCGTTTTAATATTATCTTAACGTCCAGTTCTTCTGAGCCGTCTCTTACCTTTCGACATTCCAACCAAAATTCTGTTCGTGATTCCCAATGCATGCTACATATTCATCCTATCTCGTTATCAAGATTCTGCTTCTAGCAATACAAAGCTGACTTACATTCTAAAGTGACAGTTCATGCAAAACCATCATCTGAATAATCCATGGAACAAAGAACGCTTAACAATCCTACGCCTGAATGCACGATAGGCTAAACACATGGAGTTCTAACAGATCACCATAAGTTTCCATCAGGGCACAATAATTCAGCTGCCTCTTACAAAACAATGTTCAGATTCATGTCAAGGGCTGATGAAGTCACGAATGTGATTGATTGATTTATATCTGTTCAGATCATTGATCTTATTTCTGTTTTAAAACAACAAACTGTCAATTTCGATTGTATTTGAGTTACTGTATTACACAGCAATTAATCAAATTATCAATAAATAACTGTGTACGCCAGGTTTGCTCGACAAGCAATTTATTATAAACCAGAAGAGTCCCACAATCATATTTCAAATTGTATCCACGTATTTTAAGATAAAGAGTTGAAATTAGGATAAAAATGATGTTTCACTATCTAGTTTGGTTGAATTATGTTTAACTAGTTTTTAATATATGCGATTAATTGCTTTATAAGGAAATATTGCGCTTATGAGTTTAATAAGAACAGCCATTGTATGCCGAAAACAGAACAAAATAGGAAGAAACAAGGTAATGGCGGTCTAAAAGGGATGAATTAAGCGGTAAAAAATACATTACTAGAAAATACAGTCACCTCAGGGCACTTAGTACTGTGTGACAGGACTTAAGATATATGACTCAGCATACCTCTCTGCAGAACAAACACATGTATAAAGTTCATAACATACAATAGTATTTCGTATGATAAATGACGACTTGCTTCACAAAGAAAGAATCAATGCAATATCGGATGTTATGCAATATACGTACTAACTGTGTCGTCTTGGGTCATAAAACACGAAATCGCATTGATGAAAAACATGTCTGGCAAGGTGAAATCTGTATCGGAGTACACACAGTTTCCACACACGTTCCTTCATAAATGATAAATTGTAAATGCGCGTAACCCAACCTTACATAACTTTCCCCAACATCACACAACCTAACCTACCATAACCCTATCTTACACAAGAAGTTTACCGACGTTTCACAAGTCCTTTCCAGCTCCATCATCACGGCGATGATCTTCATATTCGCGACCGTGAGAACCTGAAATCCCACAAACGTTTCTACTTTTTGATGTTTCATGTCCTTGTACTTGTAGTAAACTTAAGCAAAGGGAGCATACAAGATTCAAAACACACAATCGTGGACAAAGTCAATTGGTTTAACTTGATTATTTTAATAATCTCTATTTAAAAGGGTACTAAATTACACTTTAATAGTTATTGTACGGTACAATTTTACTTGTCTGCAGTCACCTTTACCCTTAAAAAATCGTGGGACGATATGTGGATTACCAGTATGTTTCTTTTGAAGAACATCAGAAAACATGGAAAGTCGACAACAAGCGAAAAGCTCAATAGTAGTAAAAATGTTTACTTTCATCCATTATTATTCACCCTTTGACTCTAATAATAACGTTTGAAATCTAATCTAGAACCAATTACCATATGTTATTTCGCTTTGAGTTTAAGCGTAAGGTAAGGCTTTCATTTCAGATATTATAACGCAATTACAGAACGCAAAACTAGCAAAGTATATTGCAGCGAAACAAGCATTAGGCCAAATAACAGAAGTATGGGGCACGTAACTTAATTTTAGTTCACACAGAGACCGTAAAGCAGAATCATAATAGACGTATGGATATATGAGATAAATTTAACTCTGTCTACAGTCTATCTGTTTAAACCGCATTTTAACGTCTGTGTAGTGGCTTATTAAAATGAAATATTATATTAATATACCATTATAAAAAGCGCTTAATGTACTGTTAATTAAACAACATGGACTAGGCTACCACCATTATTTAAATGTACTCAGATATAATGCAACTGGTAGCGCCACTTGAAATATGCTACCATTTATCGTTCCTATGCTAAGCAAGATTAATAAATAATTTCAAAATTAAGAAAATATTAAAATTTTATAAATCTTATGATTACGTGTGTATACAATCATCTTTTGAGCCTGACTATATGTGCATCTTTCATTAACATTGATTTCCTTTCATAAATATAAACACCATGTGCGCAAAAACTCTCAGGTCTAAAGAAGCCAGTAAATTTCACGTTGTTAAGGGATACCCTGGTTTATAAGACTTCGGTTTGTGAGTATCCATTCGAGTCGTATTCCCTCATGTACGTCGTTTTTTCATTTCTTGGAAAACAAGAAGACATAGAAACAAGAACCTGCTAAATTACAAGAAGAAATTTCAAAGACGCAACCCCAGAGATTACAGCTGCTGACCAATAAGCAAGAGAAAACCTGTTAATAAACTTACTCCTTCCGCCTCTACATATTAACCTCCATAAGCCTCACGCCTCGTCAACTTAATCCTCGGAAGCATTTTTCCAAGTACAACGCAATAATTATAGTGTGTGATTAAACGTATTTTCGATCATATTACGATGGTAAATGAACACCAAATATTACTTGGAATACCTTCAAAATTGTTCCTAATTTAAATATTGAGGAAGATTACAGTTACCATGTGGATCATTATGAAATAACTACTTATTAACGTGAAAGGCTTTGTCTTTAAATTACGTTGTCGTGCCGTGTGGAACTCTCGTGGAAATCAAGTTGTGCCCGCTGTCTGACCATACTCACTCATGTCCTTGTCACGCTGATTAGGTTGTGCCAAAGAATCTGTCCAGGTCCGAGGTGCTTTTAGACATTTCGTAACAAAGTATGTTTTTACGGTGAGAGGTTATTATCACCACGTCCAACCCCCAAGCTGGAGGACCACTGTTTGTCGGCTGTCCGCGAGTGCGACTGCTTATTCAACATACTCGTAGCTACCCTCCATATCTAGAGGCCTTCTTCTCAATCCGCAACCTGAGGACGCGCCATGCCGTGATGACAAGGGACACGCCTAACAAGAGCATGCCATCTTGACATTCAAACACATGAAAATTGGATCCTCGCTTTTTGTCCTTTCCACTTAAACAGTCCTCCTGCCTGCGATATTTTAGTTTCTCACGACGGCAAATATTGATATGACTGTCTTCTAAAATGTTACACCGATTAGTCTCGTCGAAATAGACTTTTGTTTCAGAGACGCTTACTGCCTCCATCACCAGGATCACTAAGGCGATGAGTAAGCCGCGAGCATAAAAGTGGGTGGAAAAATATTTCCTTGTCCGGCCTGCTCCTATTTCTTCACCCTCGTAGTCCTGAACATTGTGCCTAAGCACCTCTGAAACGTCCGTCAATTTCTACTAGACTAAATGGTTCCATATCCCAAAAGACGGTCACAATCTGACTTTCTCTCGTAGGTGAAAACGCACGAGAGGACGACTTATTTTGATGCATATATTGTCCCGAAACACGTCTAAAATTTGTGCCTTTAATAATACAAAACGATACGATTACAGTCAGTGTAAATATGCGCTTTCAAAATCTTTTAATTTATGGACACTGATATCCGGAGGTTAAGTTGCTCTCAGGGGTCAGGTACGTAGATTTCTCACCCTCCTCTACACCCCACCCCCCGCCGTGTAACAACTTCAGAAAAAATAAAAAAAATAAACGCGATTGGATATCCAGACACGTACGTTCAACTCCGATAATTTAACTTCGTAGTACATCTGACCTCAAGCTAATCGTTCATGTCATGTGTCTCTGTATACTTCCAAGCGTCATAATTTATTATTTCTCCCGAAATTTTATGTTCAATCCGTTTGTCCCAATGATGATGTAGGCTGCAAATAGTTCTGATAGGACTAGTCACCATAGCGAACATTATCATTATCATCATCATCATCTAGACCTGAGTGGTATCTAATTGAAGATGGCTGTCTTCTGGGTTGTTGCGCCGTGGGGCCTGGTAGAAGTTTAACGACGTTTCAGAGGTCCTTGCTGCCTCCATAATTAGGGCGATGAGTCACTCATCAGCAGCAAGGACCTCTGAAACGTCGTTAAACTTCTACCATACTATACGGTGCAACAACCCAGAAGACAGCCATCTTCGGACTCACCGCCGTGAAAACCCCAAATCCTACATGGTTTCTAATTCTGTAATAAACTGAAAATTCGTCCATATTCGTCTACCCCCTAAGATAGTAATTTATATACCACAATTATCATCAAGAATCGGTCTGAGTATATGTTTCAGCTCTAAGGTTCAACTCAAAATCAGTCTCCTGCCATTTGGTTCATACCGGTAAAATCTTCTAGCAAAGCTATGGTTAGATAGTCCCTTTAGTATTCCCTTATTGACTTAATAAAGTATTTAAAAGGGCTGTACTACTGTATTGTGATCTACTTGCATACTGATCCTTACAAATCCCTGAAACATTGGTTGGCCTGATTACCTAGTAAGCTTGCATGTGATATAAGCAGCGCCAGGAGTCTACAGATGAACCATTCAAAACGCAACACAGCAACCACGCAGCACGGTTCAAAAATAAAATTATAAGCAGGTGTAGCAGACTCTAAAACCTGCCCCGTGATACTTTAGACAAGGTCAACCCGATTGATAGGCCGCTGCTCACTCCAGCTGCGCATAAACAGTGTAGGTGCAAGCATTGTGCATTCACGAGAAGAATATTACATCGCATCAAAAACGTTTGCTCGTTTTCGAGACGCACTTAGCAAAGCGCATCCTGGCAAACCAAGTCTGGAATAGAAGAACAGTGCAGCGACCTATAAAATCATTCCTGCAAGCGGAAAATCTTTGCGACAGGAAAAATCCGGCGTCTGACACTAGTGACAAGTGTAGAGTTCTTCTGTAAGCTCTTCGTTACAATCACCAAGATCTGCGCAGGCGACAGCTCCAGGCTTACAAATACCGCTACATTCACGGTTGCGTTTTAAATGGAACGTCCGGAACATTGGAACTGAATTTTGCAACGACATTTGTCCCTACATAGAAAGTTCGGAAGATCTCCGTGAGAAAAAACCAGCAAAATATCGCTGGCAAAGGGGGGAATCGGAATTACCCAAACCCCTAGTTAACACTACATAGGCCTAATTGTTTCTGAAAAGAATCGCTGCCAATAAGGAAAATGGAATATATTAAAACACGCGGTGGTATTAACACACAAATTACGTTAACGGGAGTTAGACAAAAACAGGACTTAACGTCTTAACTCTACAAACTAGAATGTAACAAGCGCTGAAATATCACAACTGATTTGGCTCATAGCAATATTATGTTTCAGAATCTCCATTCCTCACAGTTATACTTTAACTTACAAGACGTTTCGAAATCTGGATTGACTCCTGTCTTCAGGTGATCAGATATTAAATTGAAAAAAGTAATATATCCATGAGTATTGGTCTAATAACAAACAATCAAAAACTAATATCAAAACAGAGAATAAAAGAAATGTGTCGTTAAAATGCCAACCAGTCACCTCAAGACGAAACAGAGTCAGTTTCAGAAATGACGTGTATTATCAAATATAGGAGTGCCTTAAATAATGGTGAGTGTCCAACACTATTCGTATTATGAAGAATGTAGGTATAGCATATAATTGTATATGACTCAATGATTTCTGTATTTTAGAAGCAATAAGAACTCACGTTGCTTCTGTGTATTGAGCTATAAACTGGTTGTTCAGCTCAAATGTGTAAATCTGGTGGATGAGGCAGGAATTGTTCAACTGGAACAACGTTTGAGTTGGAGGACTCCGAATGGTGGCGTTTGATACCGCCAAACTGGGACAAAGTGTCTGTTGTGGATATTGCTTCTTGCCGCACAACACCCCATACAGCAAGCAAGTAATTAAAACTTTATCCAACACAGGGCAATAATTTAAAAGTGAACTTCATCAACCAAACCACCCCATCGAAACACTTGCTAATGTGTCATGTATGTTCTACTGGTTATCTGGTCCAATCTCGAATAAGGTAGGGAAGTTCCTGATAAAATTTTATGGTTTTCTTTTTATCCTTTGAGGCGAACTCGGATATAATACCTTGAAACAGATTATAATCACGTCTTCCTCGTTATTTCTACTTCACGCATACAGTCATATTTCCAACCTACCACACGATATATAAGGGTTGTGCCAAAAGTCCGGGACCATAGAATAACTCTCGATTGCTTACAAAAATGTAAACTACTCATGTGTTTCAAATATTATGTGTTGGAATATTTTACCTAGGACGAGGCGTTATGACACTACACTCTTTATATTATCAACAGAAAAATTACGACAATATCAAGATCAAGTCCTGGTCGCGCTTCACCCAAGACGAAGGGACCCTCGGGAAAGGACCTCCGATACTTACTAGAAAGGAGATTGGGTAGGACACAGAGCCGGTCTGCAGGCTGGAGGAAACATACTTTGTCTCAAGGATCCAACCAGTCCTTAGTCATACACTACACTGACCAAGCTACCGTAGATCATTTAATTCAAAGACATACAGGGTAAATGCGTGTTGAATAATCCCTAGTTATGTCATTGTGACCAGGTGATTGGGACAACGAAATTTAGCAACCCTCAGGTATTTCAAAACATTCTATACTCAGAAATATAAAAAACATGATGACAATTCTGACAATTATTAGATATTTATCTTATAATCTATCATCGCAGGATTTTTCTTATATCTTTATGTGTTTCAAATACTTCATTTTTATAAATAACACATTTCTTTTTCATTTTAAAATTTTACGAAACTGGTACTGGTAGAATATTCAACATTTTCTTCAATTTTACAGGAAACAAACGCAGAATAAATGGCAATTATTATTATTCAATTCAATTCAATTCAATTCATTTATTTGAGTGCTTGGCAACAGCCAAAAAGTCCAATAACAGCCAAGCACTAACAATACAAAAAAATAATAAAAGTAAACATAGCTATACAAAAACAAATAATGAACTAAATATATAAATGTACAATATAATAATGATAATAAATTAATTCCTTAATTTAATATATTGCAAAATAATGAACAGTAAATGAGCTAAATAATATGCCTAAAAGTGAAACATTAAAAAATAAAAAACAAACAAACAAATGAACTAATTATATAAATGTACAATATACAATTCAATTCATTTATTTACGTGTTTGCCAAATTAAATACTTCAATTCTATAATTAAATTCTTTATTTAATGTACTCACCAACAGCTGCTATAGCCAATTACAGGGCAACACAAACACATTATTATTACACATCATAATCATTCTTAGTTAATTTATATAAAAAGTCTGTAATAATTACAGCTGTCATTCTTTATAAACCACACAGACATCAAGGGCATTCACACTTCATCTTACTTCCAATTAATACAACACAAGAAATAGGATTAATAATATCTTCCGATAATTTATCTTTTCCACTAGTTCGCATTACAAAGAGTTAATTGTGACTAGACATGGAAATGTAATCTTAATAAGATACATGGTGTAAAAACGTTGGTTTTATCAAACTGTGCATGCAGTTGTCGTTGCAAAACGTTACTGTTCTTTATTTTAAATACCCTGTGTATACTCTTAAGTATTCCAAAGCTTTGGTAAAAACTTCAGGTGATACCCGATGCTGCAAACGTTACCTACTTACTGGATTGGCAACTTTTTACATGTTACAAGAAGGACGTGATTTGAACAGTCCTTATATAAGAGGTCTGTGAATAAAATGTCGCAGATCATGCTTCATTACATGGTACTCATTGCTATCGTCTGTGACTGTACAACCATTTTAATGAACTAAAGTTGTCATTGTACTCCAGAGGCGAGTGCTATTATTTGCATACCATGTTCTACTAATGAAGCAGACACGGAATATGAGGCATACCCAGTTCAGCTTGTGGGTTCACTCCTACTAATGAGCTTGAGAGCGCATCGGAAAATTATGCTTATTGTCCCTAATAAACGTTCGTTTACGTGAGTGTAGAAACGCCTGTACAAAGGTGAGTACAGAGGTTGGGGTTTCGCAATACCTCAATCGGTAAACACGAAAAGGAAATTCCATTTTACCTATCTTGTGGTGTGGAATTTGTGTGCTGAAACACAAATGTCTTTGAGGACAGAATGCGTTAGTGGGTGAGGAGCGTGACGTATACAACACATCATTGCTCAACACACCTTCCAGTTTCAAAAGCACATACGAAAGACATGATTTTAAAGAGATCTTATTTAAGTACCACCTGACATTCTCTCCAAGAGATTACATAATTACATTGCTTTACTTTTATCATTTATGGCGCTGAAGGCAGTGTGCTGAAACAAGAATTCGGATTGCATTAATTTTAGTGAGTGAGTTACCACATTAAAGCTGGTGGTTACTATACGTACCATCTGTTTTAACGTTCAGTAATTCTAAACTTTACGCACTGTATTTACTGACTTCGTATCGTTCTCAAACCAAACAGTGATTATATTTCCACAAACAGAATTAACCAACTGATCTTTGTAATCAAGGAGTGTTTGTTTTCTTTGCGGTACGGACTGAACCTTTAAATATTATTTATGAGCTTCGGACTTAAAAAGGGTTAATTAAATGGTAACATCCCACCGAGACGAATCTTGTAACTAAACACTTTAGTAATGCTTTTCACAAATTTCTCTGTCAGAGTAGAATTTCCAGACAGCATGTTGATTTTAATGTGTCTCCATATAATCCTTAGCGACATATCGGGGCGTAATGTAGTATACACAGAAAATTTAAACCCATTGAAACTGCTATAAAGCTTCCTGGAAGTAACAGAGGTCTCTATGAGAAGGGCTTGTCTTTCATTCTCCAATAATCCTCTATTCACTAGAGCATGTCCACGCCGCTGCTATCAATTCAAACTTGAAACTTCAGTTGACAGAGCAAACAGTGCGCAAAGTTCCATCACTCAGCTATCAACATTACCACTCAAAAAAATCGACCATTGCGAACGAACGCTTTTCTCAAAGATGCAACATGTTCAGTCTCGCCATCTATTACATTTATCAATACTTTCACGAATCGTAAGTTACCTGAGTGATTACGTCATAGGTTTCCATGTTGGTTGTTTATGTTCCCAAGCAGTGCAAACTTGTAGGTAGATACAAATTATTCTTTGAACATTTAACAACTAGCACAGTACCCGCAGTGTTACTGTTGGAAAATTTGGTAAGTTATTACATTTTTCCTCAATCTTACTTTCTCGAAAGCTTATCATTCATTGGTCATACACAGATGAATATCATAAGAAAAATATATTATCCCTAAACCGTAATATCTTCACCGGGAATCGAACTCAGAAAATATTATCGTACTTGTGGCCTTTGTTTGTGTAATCCTCTCGCCGAAACAAAAAAATCCGGCCTGAGTGCCACTCTTCTGTCGTGCTTAGTTTCCGAGCTACTGAAAATATGAAGATTTCCGTCTTCTGGGTTGTTGCGCTGTGTTGCGATTCATCGCCCTGATGACGGAGGCAGTATGACCTCTGAAACGTTGGTTAACATCAACCAGACTACACAGCGCAACAACCCAGAAGACAGAAATTTTCATCGCCCTGATGATGGAGGCAGTATGACCTCTGAAACGTTGGTAAACATCGACCAGACTACACAGCGCAACAACCCAGAAGACAGAAATTTTCATCGCCCTGATGATGGAGGCAGTATGACCTCTGAAACGTTGGTAAACATCGACCAGACTACACAGCGCAACAACCCAGAAGACAGAAATTTTCATACTCACAGCTGCGCAAACCACAAATCTTACCTAAGATATCTCTACCACGAACAGAACAAAAAGCACTTTTTCGTGGTTATCATCATTTTTCTTGTAATGTGTTCTGCGAAACAAATAACTTCGATATTGACGATATTCTTCTATCGCGCTTAGTTTCCAAGACAGTTCTTCATGTGCTTTCTCGGTGCCTTTATCCAAGTACTGAGATGGTCCATTAAAACATGATGCGCTCGCCACTTTCTACTGAGTTCATAATTCACAAATTACCCCTACATGTGGGATTCAATATTTTCACGGTGGTGAACATTCAGTGTTGCCTTCTGGTGCATATTATACAAAGCCATCACTCAGACCACAATGCAAATTACCCTACAATTTAACCTAACAAAATATACGACCTTAAAGTCGTCGTTAAATTAACCAAGAACCAATCTATAGCCTATAAATACACTAGTAGGATGCTACTCTGGCTATTCACAGGCAATCGACTGCTAATTCATTTGCATTACTCGGGTGACGCATGAGAGGAAGTATATTTCTGTGCTACTATTCCAAACTGTATCATTTAAGTCCGCGGATGTGTCCATAAGTCACTATAATTCCCGATGAAATAAGCCAGGCAGGGATTTGTAAGAGTCGAGGTCGGCTCTTTGTCCCTTAAACCTCTTCCCTTCTCTGATTAATGTTGCCATAACACTAATTTATTTTCGAGTTTAGTCTTAATGAAATATTTGTAATATAATGGGTTTCAATGTGAACTGTGGCTCAAAGCAAGGCTCAGTAAACCCATCTGAGTATTCAGTCTCGCATATATTTTGCGTCCAGTCTTATTACAGTCTTTGTGAAAACACTCACACAGTAACTTCATAGGAAATACACAGTACATTTTGCCCTGAAACTGTGCTCAAGCTATTGATCTACATCTAGTGAAAACTGTATCTCCATGAGTACTTTATCAAGAATAATTTCAAACATAAGAGAAAAACATTATAGATCCGAAATGTATATTGCGACGTACACCAAGCTTCAATAACAGGAGTGGTATATAATGACACAATGCAGCAACTCAGTTAAAGCAAATTGACATAGCGTAACACACAAACTTTTCTCCTCTTATTATTTAAGAAGTATATCATAATATTTCATAATGTAATATGTACTTTCAAATAAATAACAAAAGTATAAACATCATTGAAGATTATTGTCTTATTGGATGTTTAACGACGTTTCAGAAGTTCTCACTGCCTCCGATGTCGCCCTGATGACGGAGACAGTAAGAACATTTGCGAATGTCGGTAAACTTTTGCCTGACTACAGAGCGCAATGTCCCAAAGAAACCATCTTTATACTCCACGCCGTGAGAACCTAAATTTTCATAAAAATCTTTGCCTACATTTGACGAATTCTTATAACGGAGCATCGAAAAATGAATTATTTCTCAGCTCCTTCAATTGAACAGTGACGTGAACATGCAGTTCCTCAAGGCATCGTTAGAAAACAAATACAAATGAGAGGTGCCACATTCATGTGGTAATGTGGACAAGTAATTACCCAAATAGACAGAAGGCCATATTTTCTGCCACGCCATATTACCCGCGGGCACCTTATGAAATGGGGAAAAATTAATATGGCAGTCCTGTGAAATAATTTCCATTTTCATAAAAAATAACTGATGCAATTTCAAATATGAAAAATTGCCCACCAGTTTTATGTGAAATAAATTTATAATGTGAAAGTGGACAGATGGAACATACACGAACGTTTGAAGTTAATTTTCGCAATCAAAGATTAAAAAAGTACAGGTACTGAAGAAGAAGAAGAAAAATCTTAAACTGGCCTTGGGAACGTCTCGCGTTGCTTTCTTTACTGGAGAAGAAATTTTATTCCACACATTAAACTGTCCGGGAAGCATAGAAGTAGCCGTATCTGAAGCGTACGTGCAATATTGGTGGTAGCCTCAGGAGAGTCAATTATCTATGTGAAATATGTCATTTGTTAAGCAAACAACAGGGTTGAAAACTACAGGATCAGTACGACCACTGCCAATTAGTTGTGTCACTACGTAGTGTTTATTGACAAAAAAGGAAGAAAAAAAACAATTACCATATGCGGCAAGTGTTTCCAGGAACTCGAAATATTTCAGACATAAAGCCCTTTAGCCTGTTCAATGTACCGCTACGTTTCGGTACATCAGGGACACTGCAATGTTTTTATTTACTATAGGGAATTTTGATGATTTCCATTAACTGTAGACATTGATTGTGTTGCATATTCACATTGCATCTAGTCCCTCAGGAAACGGCTGAATTTTCAGGGCCGTGGTTAACTTTTGGCAACTGGTTATTTGCGTAATGAAACTGGATTTAAGAAGCTCATGGAAGCTGGGTCATTTTCTGAACACTTTTTATTACAAGGCAATGTATGGGTCACGTTCCGTAAGTTCCGTTCGCTTCTTGCTTAAAAGTTTTCCGTTAGAATTTATCATCTGTCACACATTATCTGTACGTTCTTAACTGTTAAAGTCTCAAGTCGCCTCGACCGTCTATCGCAGTGTGAAAGTTGTGTGAGGAGTCTTTGTTTTTGTCTGTGTTTTCGCCTTACTCATCAGAATTATCCCTGTCTCACTTGCCTTATATCTCTAAGACTAAGACCAACTTCCATCTTTCATTCTTGCTTCAATACAATAGCCAATCCCCGTCACGCTCTGCTATGTGAGTGAGCCATTTGTACGATTTGTAAACACTGAAATGGAGTCCTGACGGTGGCGACTCTGGTAGTACGAAATGCAAACGAGGCTAAGGTGGCGCCTTCGGTTAATCCTGAAGAAATATGAGTCCGTCGAAAGTCTGGAGTCAGACGGTCGGATTTGTGTTGGTACTTTTGATAGGAGTATGGCTTGACACTGTGCAGACAGAGAGAAACTTCTAAAGTGCTTCTAATGCAATATGAAAAGAAAATATTGCAATAAACTACATTACCGTTCGACGCAAAAGAATTGATTCCGTTAAACTTTGGCAGGTCAAACCTACATCTACAACGAATTCCTTCACACGTTTGAATAAAATTAAATAAAACAGTTGATTAAATACTGAAAATCAGCAGTGAATTTAACACGCGGAACAAAAATAAATTGAACGTAAAGAGATACGCTTTCGCAAGTTAATTAAAAAAAAAAACCATTTCATGGAGACATGATAGACCTACCTGTAACTGGTATAGAGGACTCACATTTATTTTCTGAAAACCGATATTTCTACATCAATTAGCATCACAGAAACAGATAAATAACAGAAGTCATTCGAAATGAGGTCATGTACATGCGACAGATCTACTTCAAATTCAAACTGAGTCATCATCTGCCTGACGCAAACAACATCATGACTTTACCGAAAGATATATTGGAATATAAAAATTAAACATGATACATTAACCTCTTTGTGCAACTCGGTATGAACAGCTTGTCAACCCCATCCAACTTCATACCTACAGCGAAACAGATGAAGGAGCGTCTGGGGAGACCACACATTTAAAGCTAATAACAACGGGGCACTACAGAGAAGCAGTAACTGAAAGAAATGAGGAGTTACGTGCATATAAGGGAACAGATGATTCCATCCAGTACTTGATACGTGTTTCCTCTCCACAGGAACTACGTAGACAATAAAATATGACGTGTAATACAATGACTGTATTTTCCGTATTAAAAATGTAATAAATCACACCTTGATATAGTCTATGCTCTGTTAATCTGCTTTCCAACAGAATAATACACTGATTTAAAACAACAGTATATTATGCAGTTGTACGATCCAAGGTTATGTTGGTCAGTGATATGGATGATAACTGATGACGGATAATATGGAAGATGATTGATGAGTGTTGTTATTAGAAAGGTTCACTTTCGCTGAACGTTAAATTCGAGGATTAACCATTTTGTGTAACAAATCACTAATTAAGAATATTCCTTTGTGGCCTCTTAATCTATATGCACACTACAATGACATGTATTGGCATACAATCAGGTAACTTAGAGAAGCTATGGTGTTTATTGGTGGCCACTGTATCCCCTAGCAACCCAGAGAAAGCTTAGGATCTTTTAATAAAACACCAGTATGCATCACAAAAGTAAAACATTAAGATCATACGTTTGTAGATCACACTGGTTTTCATAAGATATCTGTGAAGTTTTTGTCGAAGTATTTCGGCAAAATGTTGCATATTTCTTGGTGCTGAATGGATCTGTGGAAACCTTAACGACTGATAAATCGTAAAGATAATGATTAGTAATCAGGCGAAAAACCGGGGGTTGTCTTTATATTTATGAATTATTTCTTCCTTGTTATAGTTTACCGATTAGTGGGTCTAAAAACGTACATTTCCGTGAATCTGGAAAACAATTCTGCACCAGTGAGTTGTAGAACTAAAAGGCTTATTAAATTTTTGTATATTTTAAAACTTTGTGTTTGTACGAGCAGCAATTGAAATTCTCCCATTTCAGAGCAGTTTTTAAACATTCTAGTAAAAGAGCACTTCAAAAGACAGCATACAGAGACAAGGGCTTTTACCCCTCTTCGGCCATCAATCTAACGAGACGTGTACGCTTATCCATCATGGGAGACCGGTGCCAATCACACACGCACACACAGCTGAATGATTGCAGGTTGTACTGAATCTAAAATGGCAGTTACAAAAATACAACTGCATTGATATAAACACACAAGAGAATAAAACTTTCAATATTTACACCAGCCATATGTGCTCTAATACTTCATCATTATTATATGCATAACGTAATCTAACAATAGCATAAGAGACAGTCGCAAGTAATGTTTGTCTTTACCCTACGGCAAATTTAAATATATCAAACCAGAGTAAATGACTCAGACCAAATGATAAAAATTAAATGCTTTATACGTAATGATGTTACTTTTTCAAATCCGAATAATATTGATATTAATTTCATGAAAATCTAATACGGAATAGGCTATTATTAGAATTACATTTTCGTC
Organism: Zootermopsis nevadensis; assembly: GCF_977971745.1. Classification (NCBI taxonomy): domain Eukaryota; kingdom Metazoa; phylum Arthropoda; class Insecta; order Blattodea; family Termopsidae; genus Zootermopsis; species Zootermopsis nevadensis. The sequence continues at coordinate 5,871,921 of NW_028259157.1, forward strand.
ACGATGTTATGAATATCGTGATATTGTAAAAAAATTTGTTCCTATGTGAGATTTCGGTTTCACATAGACTGCAAGTAAAACAATGACAGTCTTCTGGGAAATGGCGCTGGATAGCCTGGCAGAAGTTCGCCGACGTTTAGAGGTATTTACTGCAGCCATCATCCATGTAACGATAGAGGCAACAAACATCCCAGAAGACAGCCATCTTCATTTTGTTTAAAGTTTCACGTTTCGGACCACTAACCTTGGATCACAATGTGAGGGTGGACGAGACGACATGCAACCACCGAGTTGCTGGTTGTATACCACTCCTCTAATTTCTATTTCTGTCAAGTTTTTGAAGTAAAGAAGCTGTGATGAAAACTTATGAAAGGAACGTCCATAGAATAAGGAAGACTCAAACTCCATCTTCTTTGAACAGAAATAACGGGGTGTCACTTTTAATAAATTCCTGTCTCACGACAATTCATTCAGTCCTCCACAGGCATTTCATTACCCTCGAAACAACCACGAAAGGAATCACGGAATAAGACATAAGGGGCGAACAAAACCAGATGGAAAGATACGTAGCTAAGCTAGCTACGAAACTGAAACGAAGAGGACACTATGTTGACCTACATTATAAAACGAATGACAAAGATCACAGAAAGCAAGAGATTCCTGAATACTGCAAAAAATCAGATGAAGCTAACACAGAAAGATACAAACACATTAATAAAAAACACGGTTTTTTTAACGGAAGGATAAATAAAGATGACATCTTCTGGGATTTTGCGCCATGTTATCTGGTAGAATTGTACTGACGTTTCAGAATTACTTGCTGTCTTCATTATAAGGGCGTATGATGCAGCAAGCTCCTTTGAAATGTCAGTAAACTTCTACCAGATTACATGGCACAACATTCCAGAAAACAGCCATTTACATACGTGGAATGAGAAACACTTGAAGACGAGCAGTACAGAAAAAGAGAAATACGAAATGGGTTTCATTTAAGTAATAACCCTACACGTAAGTCTACGCCGTTGCGTTTCGAACAGACCTGAATCTTTTCACAGGATTACTACCAATTAGTGCTTCTTCCGCATGAATCATGGCTGTATTCTGGGTTGTTTCGCCTTGTAGTCTGGTATAAGACAACCATCTTCAGGCTCACCGCCGTGAAAACCTCAAATCCTACACAGGATACAACTGTCACGCAACAAAGTCCCTAACAACGACATAATGAACACGATTGTCGTGAAAATGTGTGAAGTGTCACCACTAACGTTACTAATTAATTTAGAGCAACATTGTATCATTATTATGCCATTTAGTAGAGCTTTTTCAGCTTCAGAGGTAATGAATAAAATTAAGCAAGATAAATATGGAAGACACTGTCCATTGTCTGAAGTATATATGGCACACACGACGTTTCGGGAGATGACTCTACTCTTGTCATGATACTTACACTTTTATTTTTGTGACAAAGGTCGGTAACTAATCCAAACGAAAGTCTTAGTGTCATAACAATCGACCGTCTGCAGACGCGAATAGAGCCAACTGCCGAAACGTCGTGTATATAAAATATACATCAGACAACCGATAACGTTCAATATGGTGTTAAATAATCAAATGAAATTACGCATTCAGTAAGCAACCACTAGACGAAAATGAGAGATCTTCACACTCCGGTCTCATCGGCTCCGGGAAAACCCCGGCTTATAAAGATAGTAATACGTGTTAATATTTTGGAAGGGAACGCGTTCACTTCAATTGCTTGCTCACTGGAAGGCGGGGAAGTGAAGAGGCACCAGTGAGGTGCGGGGGGGGGGGGCAGACACAGGGCACAGTCTCCCAGTTAATGCCACGTGTGAATTTGCGCAGACACAAGCTGCATGCCATGCGATGGAGCCAGAACCCTAAGCTCCCCTCAGAAAGAAAATCCATTACCCCAGACACAGCTTAATCCGTTTAAAATACTCTTCATTCTCACTCATTCTGCCACTTCCCTCTGGCTACCCTGACAATCCACCAGTCTCAAAATGTGGCCACAGCATCAGTACTTTGCCCACGTTTACACTGCAGAGCGTACGAACACTAACGCCATTATACATCCAATGAACTACGTAACGTATACACTGTGTAGCAACAGAGAGGCCACTGTGTCTCTGTGCAGCAAACACGTATTCAGTAGCGGCCTAAAGACGAGACAAAACAAACTCTTTCAACTACATGACACACAGTCGTCCTTCAACATTTCATATTTATTACGTATTCACTGCATGAAGTACACAAACTTAACGCTTATGGAGAAAACTGTGGATGTCGGTCTGTAAGTCTGTATGTTTCAACTCAAAAACACCTGGACAGATTTCTATTAAATTTCACATGAATGTTATGTCTTTGGAGGCCACACAAACCGACACTTTCTGTTGTTTTTCGCGCTTTACCTTAAACGAAAAACACTTTACTTCCCCCGACCATACTTATTGCTCTGTCTGTTGCGTCTTACATCACGTTTTTAAAGCATTTTGTTGCAACAATGTACGAGGCCATTGTTTGTGCATACTGTTACAACAATGACATCGAATCACACATTATTCCAACAATGATCTAATATACCGTTTTATTCATGTCACTTAGAACATATCTACTGTCCTAAATTTAGTCTTATTGTCTTACTTTCCTTCTGTCATATCGTTATTTATTTATTTCTACTTTATTCTTTCTCCCTTCCCTCTCATTTCCTCTCCTTTCTCTCGTTCTTTCTCTTTAGTCCTTTTACAGATAAGCTACTCACTACGAAGGGAAAGGCTACTAGTTTTCGTAAATCATTCAGTAATAGCAATTTTTGCCTAGAAAAATTTCCTTACTGGTTAGTGCTGTATTATTTCTTAAATCCATTAATTCCAGACTGGGTCACGAAAATTGTAATAAATAGGATCGTGAGCCACCAGTTGTTTACCATTATAATAGCCAGACGTGGCTTTAGTAGTGCGTGTATGAAATGTGCCTCGTAACTTGAAACAGAATCAGAACAAAAGTTCGTTCACGTAGGGCTGCGTACAAAATTGTTATCATTACACGGGGTCATATAACCTGCTATTAATATTTTGTAGCTACAGCTTTGAATCTCTGAACCGTATCGTCCGAAAGCAAAAGTTAGTATCCAACCCCTTCTACCGCATGTTCCTTGGTTCTGTACGTAAGCGCAATAAATCGAGGGAATTCGTGATGGGAGGCTTTGTGACGCAAGCTTCCTTGCACTCCATTCGCAGACACGCAGTCGGTTAGATCACGTATATGTGAAGTTACCAGATGAAGACACGCGTTGCACACAATTTCCATTCTCATTTCTGTCGAAATTACTTCAGCTTCACAGAAGTTTAAATAAAACTATTACATTCCGTAAACAGACGCTGGTTGTTCATTTCACAGCTGCGGAAAATTTATTTTAATTTAATAAAACACGCCCTTTAACTCATATTCACATAAATAATTGAAATAAAAATGTCTTATAGTCACATATCGGAAGAGTACACACATAACGTTAATCCAGATCAACTACGGTACTAAGATTTGAAGCTTTCACTGCTACTGAATGAATTCTTGGTCGATCAATCGTACCTATAAGATAAGCACGGAGGAAGTGCACGATTTTACGGCTAAACGCCAGAGAAGATTTCACTACAAATACATGTATCATTGATCACACTTTCCCTATACTTTTACATGTTGCAGCTTGCTGTCCAGAGATTATCTGGCAAACAAGTTATTCACAATTTCGTTATCTGTCTAGACAGATAACGGAAATCGACGATAGTCGCTAATGCCGTCTACATTCGAACCTGGTACCACCCGAATAAAAGCCTACAGAAACAGTGAGAAAAAAAAATATATATATAACAAGAAAACAAAAATTAAGTTATTTTCATAAAAATGCATACAAATATAGCACAACAATAATTTTAATAACTAATATGCAATTTTAACTTTCGTATAGATTCTGCTCACGCGTAATTTAATGTTTTTATATTAATATTCCATGTTAATACAGATAAAATTTGCTTAAGCATATATTTTAACATATGTAGTGTACAAGTATGTCTCATGATGGCATGTTAGAATGTAGAAACATGTAACATGAAATACTGCAATTTTAAATTATATTCTTCGAAATACACGTTGCGTTTGACGGAAAACTTGGAACAACCTAGCTTACGGTAATACCGCTAAAGAACTGCTTATTTATAACGCAGGGGATATGTTGATATTTGCTGGCTGTGATTTCGTAACTGTGAGCTGAGAAGCAGCGATTCCAGCACAACACTTTTCCTAGTAGGCCACACAACTGCTAAAATCAAATTCATTTAGTGGAAAACGAGTGGCTGGAATAAGCAAAATAGAATCAGTAATTCAAGATAAAAAACGTAGTCTCGGCTGTCATTGGAATAATAATAATAATAATAATACAAAATAGCAGATCCAGGTGTCTACTGAGAACATACAAGGCTGTAAATTTTTTGCAACTGAGGAACACCAAAATGCTCGGAACTCCCTTGAAACACTCTGAAAAACCCAGTGGGAAATACCGCTTTAAACACAAGCCAGATTTTACAAAGCCATAAGAGCCAACTTGTATTTCACCGTACTACAGAACTTTCTGTTACTGACTAATGCGTTCCATTTTGGATGTGTTTGTTGTAGGAAGCGGCGGGAAGCGCGAACATTTCTGTAAGCTCTGTTTATCCTCAGACTTATTTTAGACTAGAATCACAAAGCTGACACATGGTGTATACATTGTTTAATTTATTTAAACTGAAACAAATTGTTGGATTTAGTTAATGATATCAACGTAATATTATTATTATTTTGTTACCGAGAATACAAGCGGGAGACAATGCAAGTTTTTGTACCAGAAACAGAAAAGACTTCAAATAACAACCTCGAAACTAAAAACTTTTAAATTTCTGCATCCTGCTTCATACACTTAGGTCTAGTCAACATTCATGCAATAAAACAATTATCATTTATTCTCCAGGCGATTCGGGAACACATTTGCTCCAAACTCTCGCTACTGTGACAGTTTACAAGCGCCTGGATAGTTATGCAGCAATAGCTGCACCAATACTCTAGTCAAGAATCGATCTTTCGTGGCATATGTACGTATGTGTTCACCCCCACTACGCTCTAGATTTTATATTTTACTGAATAATATCACGGATCACAATACCTCTTAAAAAGCTTATAGCTGCTTAGCTAGTCAACAAATCTCTATATTGTTTTAGAACCAGAAGGCTTATTACCGTGTTTCGAAGGGTCTGCCACTGATTCCTATCCCGAGCCAGATTAATCCAATCAAAATCGTTACTCCATATTTATCTCACTTTAATATAATAATATACTCTCCAAAACCATATATACCTTTCAAGTTTTAGCTGAAGTCTTTGTATTGTTTTCATATTTCAAGTGTGTGCTACATGATCTGCCCACCTCTCCTTCGTGTTATCACTTTTAAAATTGCTACAAATACTGCATATTTTTCTAAGTCGTACTACCACACCAAATTTCTAAACATTGGCCCTAGTTTGGTTCTCACTTCAGTTTTTTATATCAAACTGAAAAGCAAAAGGCAGCTTCTTGGAAATCCATCAATTAGTACAAAAATGGGTTAAGAAAAAGCAGCCACAGATATACAAATGAGGCTGCATGAAACAACTGTTCACGAAAATGTTTACGACAAACAGCTGTTACACACAAGGACCTGTTGTTTCCCGAATGTCTGAGTAGCACAACTGCAATCTGGAGTCGCAGCAACTAACTTCGTTTGCCAACAGTTAAGCAAATGAAGTAAAAGCTTCTCCTTCCCAATCTGCAGGGCACAGACCCCTGTAATCGCTATGTAGACAGTTTGTATTAACTCGCTCGCCTTACGCAGTTGCCACTTAAAAAGGGACCAGAGTTCTCTGTACATTCTGGGGCAGCTGCCTCAGCAACACAGCTACCAATTAGGAGAGAACGTCGAAGAATGACACGCAAACTTCACCCTTATCTACTACCACACTTACAATTACTGTAGTGAAGAAGTGGTCATACACCCTGCTCTGTCCAAGAACAAAATGCAGGCTCACGTTTTACTTAATTCTGTTTATTTTACCCCTTTACACCTGTGGGCCTGGAGGAGCATTTATGGCTGTCTAGAAGCTTCATGCGGTAACCAAAGTATACTTACAGCAGCCGAGTCAATGTGTTTCCAAGATTCTGTGGCCTAAATTAAAAGTTTGTTTGTCCTTGGTTTACGATTTGCTTACTTCATTCATTATACAGCGTCGACACTGGATTATGGGCGGGTAAATGTTTTCTGCATAAATTCAACAGAAAGATACTGAAATTCTATCAAAATGCATGTTAGACTGTGCCTCGCCTTTGAAGAGCTGAAATGGAATCTAATTTGCTTTATACCATGGAAAACGAAGGGCCCTCGATAAAACACGACCCACACCAAAATCCGTCGTAGAATTATTTATCGGGATAAGACCTCACTTCAGCCCTGAAAATAGATGTAGTACATTCCTCCGAAACATCGGTATATAATAAAAATACTACATACAGCAATAACCCAGAAAATCACTATATTTATTTCTGCAGCATGAACAGACTCCTCACACGTGGACGAGAGCCTGACGATTTCCACTTTTGCACCGGAGCCAGGAAATGCCGGCAGTCAGCAGGGAATTCTTTATTCGTCAGGTGTGTGTGTTCAGTCCACTGTAATGCCAGATTTGCATATTTTCGCAGTTGGGATGATGGCTCATGAGAACCACACCGACCGGTTCTGCGTCCTGACGAATCAACATTCGAAATTGTATGATTCATGTTTCGTTTGCAATGGAGACGTTTTTGTGTCATCGACATGGTGACGGCAGCAACAACAACAACAATAAAAATAATAATAATTTTTATAAAAAATAAGTAGCGTATATTATAAGAGAATATCAGGCATTACAGGTTCATACGTTATAAAGCAGAATCGAAAAAAAACGTACAGCAGGCATATATTTCTCATTAACCAAGGTGATATGTATTAATAGGCATAATAAAATAGTAGTGGAGGGGGAAAGGACCCCGGTACCCATTGGATAGTAGGCTGAGTGGGCCCCAGAGCCGGTATGGACGCAGAGGCTAGAGGAAAAATCCTCTAGTAATAGTCTGGCAATACATGAAGGTATTAAAGTATTGCATAAAGAGTTAAATTTACCAGAAATTACAAGCACCAACAGCGTGTATTGGAAAACAATGACTGTCGGCTCTACTGGCAGATTGGGAATATTTTTAAGAGCAGATGAAATATATATATATATATATACCACCTTACTGTAACGTTTCTCATCAGCTAAAATGTACAGGAATGAAAACTAAACGCATTTGAGCAGGTTATATGAATTACATTTTTGAGCCACATTTTGCGGATATTCAATGAGGGCATCGTGAATGACCCGGCAGGTCCTTGCTGCCTCCATCATCAGGGCGCAACCTGATGATGGAGGCAGCAAAGTCTCTGAAACGTCGGTAAATTTCTACCAGACTATACAACGCAACCACCCAGAATAGAGCCACCTTAATTTGCATTTCTTTGCGGACTGTGTCGCCAGAATATTGAAAGTCCATATTAGCGCCTAAAAACCATAACAGAAAAATGTATTGATGATCCAGCAGGCCGCCCTGTACTGACAGGATTTCTCACTGTTTCCTTATGCATTACATATATCAACGTCATCTTTCCTGCACAGTTCAAAGGATTCCAAGAAAACAGACACGTGAATTTTCCATTAAAGTGATGGCTGTCCCATCAAAGGCCACGCACATCCATCAAGGATTTGATGTAGAATGTGTGTTTCAGTGGCACAGAGTGATTGTGTGTCAAGCTATGTTATCTGTTGTGCCATCTTCACCAACTGAGCTATTTAGTTCAGCAAACACATCACACTGCATTCACTAGTACTGTTTCCACACGGCGCGCAGGGCGAGTGCAGTGTGAAGCTGTAAAGTGGAGACCTATGTGTGACGGAGTAAATACCTGCTTCAGTGGTGAAGGTTCCTGCCAACAGTAGCCCTTACCATTTAATTAAATGGTTTGAGTGAAATCAGAGGAACCAAGTATGGCGTTATAATGTTTAACAATCGTGCTTCAAAATCGAGAGATCTCGTGTTCGAATATATAACCTCGAAATTGGACATTCTTGCTGAAGTAATTCATGGTTTTTCCTCAGTCCCTATAGTAACTTGGAATAGATCACGGCAGTTTCCGGGCAGGTAATTTGTCATTCTTCTTCCACTATCATTGTTGCACTATAAATTTTTCTTTCAGTAGATGTTTTACAATAATTTGAATGCAAAGTGCTTAGGAAAATATTTGGACCTTAAAGGGACAGATTAGAAGTTGATAATTCAGAATGTTATTTAGCTTCTGCAATCGAAATAGAGTCGTAAAATACCTAGGGATGAAGCTAGAATAAACACATAAACTATGGTTCTTCATTTAATATCGTGTTTTTTGTAGATTAGTAAAATACGAAATGTAACCCGATACAACAAGTTGCAAGTTTTGAAAACAGAAATGTTTATATCTATGTTAATGGATACTGAAGGATAACAGATAACGACGAACTTCTTATTTACGCAGGTCGTACAGCATGGTTTGGGTAGTGAACCCTTGTATGTGGGATTTGAGGTTTTGACGGCGGTGAGTCTGAAGATGGCTGTCTTCTGAGTTGTTGCGCCGCGTACTCTGGTAGAAGATTACAGACGTTTCAGAGGTCATTGCTGTCTCTATCATCTGGGAGATGTCTCAATGGGAAACTTCTACCAGACTACGCAGCGCAACAACCCAGAAGACAGCCATCTTCAGTGAACTCTTGTAGTTTAACACGGTCTGTACGTACACCACGTACCGGGTAAACAATGACAATTTTCGTTATTAAAATTCTGTGAAAAGTAGCACTTGGTAACCAGAGAGATGGGAATAAGATATTTAGTGTTAAATATAAATATTCCCTGCTTGTTCTTGTTGATATTTTTAAGTGCCACCCCATGAAGACGTGAGTCGGAGCGAAGGTATAGCTCCACAAATGCTTGACCTCGGTATAAAATTGAGTGGTCAGCTTTACGCTTCGTCCTCTATACCCCTAGGAAAGATACCCTGGTACCCAAAGGACTGGAGATTAGGGCAGGGGAAAATAATTTCAACTATGCCGGGAATCGAACTCCGATTGTCTAAATAATGTAAGAAGTAAGCGTAACTGTATTTAACTTACTGGTATTCACTAACTTGAGAATATTTCTTTAAGACGCGTGTTGGCTTTTAAATTCTTGATTTAAGTAATCATAAATTTTATAAAAATTCAGTTATTAATAACATAGAAATGTTCATAGTGTTTTGTTAAATTTCATATGGTTTTTGCACTAATCCGATTTTAAAACTAAAGTCCTACACCTACTTAATTTACATTTGTTAATTAAAATATTTTTGTGATTCTTTGCCTATAGACAATATGTTACATTTATGTTAATGTTTTTCCCAGTAGCAGAAACATATTTTCTCTTATCCCACTGGCAAATTAACAAAAAAGTGACGACCTCAATAAAGTTGTTGTGCGGGCCATGTGCGCTCCTCGGGTCGCAGATAACTAACCGTAACTGGTAACTATAATATAAATATGGTGTTGTTCAGGTTCTGATGTTCAGATAGAACTGAGCCCTTCAGCGGGAAGACGTGTAATGTAATAGGTTCTGATGTGAGCTGGATGAAACACCCTGAAGAATATATCCAGTGGCAGACATTGTTATTAAATGTCGGGACTTCCAGATATGTTATCGGAGACTGACTTAATAACCGTTTGGTTTAGAAATTTTATCCTTCTCTCAAATTCTCAGTGGTAATAGCATCATAAAACCAATCCAGAAACAAAAGAAGATAAATACGGTTGGGAGTGAAACTTATGTCACTTTCTAGATTCACTTCTTGAACTTGGAAAAGCTGCATAAGGAAAGAAACTTGTAACTTTCGAGAAGGGAGAATATTTGCTTACTTCCAGAACTTGTTTTTCTTCTTTGCCTCAGACTGATCCGATAGAATCAACACGCGAATCCTCGGAGCAGGATAAAATAACCAACCATCTCACACGGCGTCTCTCACGAGGTCTTCGTTCATAGAGGGCATGCAGACACACACCTCTCATGCTTCATTTACATACCAAAATATTCAATTGTTCCTATCATTTTTAGTTTATTTAACTCTCTTCACCCTGCAGACGAGATATGTCTTAAAATCAATGCCCTTTTCCAATCTGAATTGTCTGGAGTTCCAACAGACAAGCACAAGAAACTTGTCCTGCCATCTCCAAACCATTAAAAGTTTCTATATGTAATTTACACAGCTAAAATCAGGAATTATATTGAAATAAAAAACCTTATTTAACTCCTTAAAGCACACATCTGTCCCTCCTTCTTGACAGTCTACATAAGTCTGAACTTTTTCATGTTTGGTGTAAATCTATGGGTACACTGCTATTATTTACTCAAACAGCGTTAAAAACTGATGTTCGTAAGGTTAAGCGTTGTGCTTTCTTCCCAGTATGGAGTAAATTATTCAATAAAATCACACTGCTTGCAATGCTACTGCGGAATTATTGAAGAATATTTTTTCTTATTAAACTTTCTTGCCTGGAAGATTATCATACGTCGATCATCCGACACAAACCTATCGCTGAATGTCATCGAAAAATACAGTCCCAAAACCAGACAACATTTATCGTTACCCTATTATCGAAAGCTGAAGAAACCATCCGATTAGTAATTCAAAATTTTCCTTCCATAACCTAAACGATAATGAACGAATGATCGATATTTGGAGATAAGTTACTGTTCAGTTGTATTCTCCTCCTCTAAATATAAATAGGCTTTATGGGACGGCATTTCGACAGTACGAAAAATTCATTTATGAACGTACTATTTAGGGTAAGGACACGAACGTCTGTGGTAAAAGAATGGATAGTCTTTGAGTCTACATATTAAAGTAAACATTTTCTTTGTCAATTTCTGATACCCCTGTCTTAATTAAATATAAACACATAGATTACTACATAAGAACGTTGTGGAACTTAACAATCAGAAGAATGGTATGATAACTTAACTTCTAACACTCTTAGGATAATTAAATATATATGCGACATTGGCAAGACATGTAGCGTGCGTGGTGAACGAGATATGCTTGCAATATTTTGGTCTGAAAGTTATTTTCTAAGAGACACCTAGTGAGAATTATGCGTAGCTTGCAGGATACAATTAAAATACAGTGAAGTACATTGCATATTTGTCAACGACATCAAACTGGCACAGTAGTGTCCAGTTGTGGAGTTTTGATTAGTGAAGAATTTTCATTTTCACTAACAAAAAACACTAGCTAAGTACGTAGTTATGAATTGCTTCTCCGCGTAGACACACAAATGGCTTTAGGGAGCGAAATGATGTTAGTGGGAGAAATAACTGGGAATATTTTAAACAGTACTTCGGCTATTACCTGTAGGAACTGTTACGCCTATAAAACAGTTCACGTGTTTGTTTTTCTTTTAACTGTTGCTTTTCGCTTTTCCACGCCTAATGCCGAACTGTACTTCAGCTGCGTTTTACTTCAATTTCTGGACGTTTCTATTTATTTGATTCTTCACCAATACAAAGCCCGAACCTTGTCTGTTGTATTTAAGTAAGACTCGTGTTATATTGCGCATCTAGTGGTGCTCAATTGACAGGGAAGTGGAGAGACAGACAATGGTAAAAGGAGAAAGAGTTATATGGGATCTTCAAGAAAGATGCTTCTACACTTCAACGTCCAAGTTCCACACCCCCTATCCTCAACCCAAGTTCTGATAACACAAAAGTCAGAGGAAATAAATTTCTTTTTTCCATTCTTTCTGATAAAGAAAGAAATGTCGAAGCTTCCTGGGTAACTTCTTCAAGCAGAAGTACTAGTAGCGGAGGTATTTAGAAAGACGATGGTTAGTTGGAACAAGTCTCAAGTCAGAATCGTCGGCATTGAGCAGTGTCAGAGCACAATGAAATGTGGTCTTTTTCTTTCTTCCCGTTCCGCTAACTTCTAGAAATAAACATTGTATGGAATACTGGCCAGTGACAGGGAAAACGTCACCAAGAATAACACAAGATATGAAGTATTCTCATACATTATTGCCCGAATATATTACAGAGCTATGGGTCCACCTTAACAATACAGTGAACCTTCGTGGCTATTGAAGTGTGAAAAATTTCGTGATATGATTACTCACTATTGGTCTCTCTTGAAGCATTCAGATTCATGGAGATATTCAGTTATTCGTTTTTTCTTCTTTTCTTTTCTTTTGCATTCCACATAATCAACTCGGTTAACTGGGTCAAAGTTCTCCCTGTACACATCTCGACATTCAGTTCTCTAGCAGTGTATAAGTTATCAGGGAAACACTGTGTTTTTCACAGACAGCATCCGGATATTCTAAGTTTTTTCATCTGATTTTTTATAAATTCTAAATTTTCATAATGTCAGCGACATTTTTCTGTAAACATAATTTCCCTTAGTAGGATTTGAAGTTTTCACGACGGTAAGTATGAAGATGGCTGTCTTCGTATTTCCCCTTGATTAGTCTACTCATAATGTTTTAACAACCAGTACAACATCGAATACAACTATACCGTTCCCATTGTATTACTGTTCTTGTTTTTACAAAACCATGATACTGTGATTAATTAAATATTACATGAATTGCCTGGACATAAACGATTCTGCGTTCGTTACAATATATATAACCTTCGCCGTCAGGCGATTCATAAATTCTTACTCATATTTATAGAGGTTACACACAAAACAAAGAATGAAGTGGTGAAATATAGCTTACAAAACCAGTATATTTATCTGTTTCTGTCCCCTTGTGTATCCTAACGGATCAAATGCGTTGTGATCTCCGGCTATCCAAATGTAAGCGGGACACGAAGACGAATTCATGAATATGTATTTCCCCATAAGAATGAAACACGATCCATCCACATAAAAATAACATGAGGAAAATCCCTATCCAAGCAAGAAGGTATAAGAAACTACAGCTCGTGGTTTCTGCTTTCCTCCACGTGTGGCTTACTTACAAAATATTGCAGGAAAACAACTTTAAAAGTTCACCTGATCAATTGTAAAGCCTATGGGATGCGCTTCTGTTAACACTTGATTTTTGATCAGGTTTTATTCGCAATTTAAAAACGCTTTGTCAGTCGCATATATTATACAGTCTTCTGTTTTCGAAGCGCTGCCCCTCAAGACTAGGTCTCCATACACTGCTTTGTATTCACCATAAATTACGCTCTCTTATAATTCCATGATATTTTAGTCAGAATTTAAGTTGTCTGGGCTATGAAGATTATGATAATGATTTTTTTTTGTGGGCTATGACTCAGTGCAGACCACTAAAAATATGTAAAACGTTTTGGAAAAAGACACTGTCTCCACGTTTCGGAACACTCCGTGTGTTATTTTAGGGGCAGTGACCTTACTTTTTCACGTTACAAAAACAGATAAATGTAGAGACTAAAGTAAATAAGGTATCCAAAAGCCAAAAAACATACTTGGATAAACTGTGTACTCCAGATTGTAGAACACCATTTCACTCTTCTACGAGACAGCATTAGCTTACACTTCCATGGCTAAGTTAGTTCTCCAGTTTTGAACAACTTTTTTCTCAGAACGAAATTCAAGAAAAAGGCTCGAATGTGCCTCTTACGAATGAAAAGGCTTTGAAGGTTCTGTATAAAGGCGATCGACTTGTTCACGTGACAGATTTGCACAGAAGGTCACCTGCTCAGATTCCACTGTGTCTGTTCGCAGCAACATGAATCAGATCACATCTGACACAAAGAATGTAGCGCGCTAACGCTCTGGCTGTATAATTAAAATCCCAGAGCAAGCCAGGGTCTCCACACGAATGAGCTCAACAACTCTGGAACAGTGTACTTCACTTTTTTAGCAGGCCCACACGTATTTTTACAAATGCAGTCATCACGATTTTGCATAGTTCATTAACCTTTTGTTCAGTTACTATAAGCTGCAACGTGTTTAATTAAAAATACCACATATCTAGAAATGAGCCAAATATAATTGTTGAAGTTAAAGAGATCTACATAATTTCGTCCAGTATAAATTTTATGTTTGAGGAGTCGTATCATAAAATTGTAGCAGATATTTTATTTCAAAGACAGTTTCTACAAAGCTACACAGCGTAATATTCCAGAAGACAGCAATCTTCAAACTCTTCACCGTGAGAACATGAAATCTCACCTAGTTAGATTTTAGTCCAGAGCTGATTTAAAGGAAAGATCTTATTACCCTATTTAAAATAAAAAAATCACGACGAAAGCATAAACGGCATGGAAATACTAAAAAAACATCCTATAAACTACATTGGATTAACTTTATTTAGGTATAGAACTTAATGTTTTATACATTAAAATTCAGAGGTAAGAAATGCCAACTGTACAACGCAAAAGAAAAATCCCTTGTGTATCTACATTCTAGTAATGTCTGACATAATTATTATAGATTACAAAGCCCACACATAAGTATTCTTGAGATGCTTGGAAGAAGTTTTGAAATCTTAAGCACGTGGCGCTGTAGGGACTTTCAAATCAAATGGCTCTGGGTGGCTGCTTACTTCATAACTATTTGCGTACCGTAAACCCGTGAAATTTCTTGACCAGCTGAGCGACTATTAGGTTATGAAAAGGAACTCCGCTTCGTGGAGTTGGTTTCTACGATTACTTGCTTAGTTGTTTATTTATTTACTTGAAAACTGACTGAATTTTACTAAATTTATTCCCATGGTCACACTCTTTGCGAGTTCAGAGTGAAGCAGTACACTTGTTCCTGTACTGGGTTTTATCGGGGTCACGGTCGTTGCTGGAAAATTTCCTTTGCCCGTTTCCCTACTCCTCTGTTTGCAGCCTACTTTGTAACATCCTTCCTCCAAGTCTCCACACCTGCTATGGTTCAAAGGTTACGTCTACTTTCAACTACCTTCACGAGCGAAGACCAGTTCACATGTCTCAGCCCGCAAAGTTAAGACAGGTGCGCTATTGACGGAGCATACACTAAAAACAAGTCACTCAGACGTTGTTCGTATGAAACCGACCATCTTAAACAATCATCCTTCCTGCCACATTCTTTCTACCGATACTGAATGGCGCTAAACTAATGGAAAGACTAATCAGTAAGTATGTGGGATCATTAGACCAAACGCATTAAAATGCAGTGTTATTACGCAGAAGAATAAAAATTTATCTAACTACTATGTGATTAGTTTTGTCAAAGTTATAAATGGCATTGCTTTTAACTGTTAACGTATTTGGTAAATAAAATTATTTCACCAGCCTGAAGAATTAGTTTCCTTAAAGACTGAGCGAAGATTTCTCGTAGTTCTCTGTTTGAACCCGCCACGAGGCACAGGTATGAAGCAGTGTTGAGGAATTCTGTTTCACCTCTGACCCTCAGACCAAGAGAGCGTGTTTTTCTGTTCAGTCCATACATCAAACAACGTGACGTGGGGAAGTATGCTTACTCACGGAGTTACTGGTCAACCTTGTCTTCTACTCTCACCCGATTAATCTTAACACGACTTTTTTATCTTCTATTCTCACCAGATTAATATTTAGGTAATTTTTCTATCCCATAACTCTTATAGTTTCCATAATGATAGTTCAACAATCCACCCAACCAACCATGAATGGTGAATAATGAATTGAAATGGATGTGAAAGGACGCGGCCATGACCTAATTTAAGGTAGTATCTCATTACTTGCCTGTAAGATCTGAGAATAGGCAATCTTCGGGCCGAGATTTGAATCCGGGACCTCCCGAACCTAAAGCGAAAGTATTAACCACTCTTCCGCGAAGTCGGTTTCAATTTATTAGAGTTCCCTATTCCTTCCATTTTGACACGATTCCACGTGATTTATTAACAATTTCATAAAACTCCACAAATGCATACTTGTTCAAAAGGATCTTATTTCGTCGTGAAAATAGATGCGGAAAATTGGATTATAAGTGGTCTGTTAAACACGCTGTAGCAGCATACGAAAAATACCACTGCGGTTTATCTTTTTCGTACATATTTGTACGACAAACTTGCTTTGTTCTATTTATTCTGCATATATAGGAGGGTAAATATTGGGCTCAACTGCCATCCAGAGATTTCTTTCTCCCGTTCATCTCGCCAAATTCCATGAAACATTCACTCTCATTTTCGCTTACGCTGTTAACATTTTAAGTTGTGTCTTGTTATATACCGGTATTTTCTTGTTTATGATATTTCCCTTGGAAAACATTATGGGATCGAAACGTAAATCCCATAATGAAGTAAAGGAATGGTAACGATAATTTATCGCTTATTTATTTGTACATTTCACAGCAAAATTAGTCCAACGTGAATTCATCGAACGCGCCGCTTTTGAGGGACGTAGCCCCCACGGTGGACGAAGGATTTTTGCATTAAATATCATGATTTCATTCCCTCGTTCAGGTGACGTGGTATAAACTTGCGCACCTGTTTATACGTTCGATTAACAGCGTAAAATTTTCCATTCCACTAATTCACTCTAACGTAAACTCGCATGAAAATAACCAAACAATTTTCGAATAACACAATTACAGGTTGTGTAATAATGCAATAGCACTAGTCATCACAACGGGAATTATGTCAACACAGAGCATGCGTAGCACTAATTTCATCATTCAATAAAGCAGTTGATTGAAATGCTTTCAATTATTATTGGCATTTATACAATTCTCTTGCAGGAACATAAACTCAGGGACGACTCTTAAGCGCATCTGTTTGTACTCAATTATAACAACATAATTGATTCAAACTTTCACAGTTAATTACATGATACACAGTTAGTACTTCCAGTGACGGTAATCACAGACAGAGTAAACGAAGCCCGGGCCGAGATTTGAACCGCGAGCATCCGATGAGCTGCACTTTAGCGTCAATGATACGGAAGGAATAAAAACATGATCTCTAAACTCATATAGAAGCACGTCCTAAATCCAGTAGGACCCAAACATTCGTAAATGCAATGACCCAAAACGAAACGAATCCTGGGAAACAAACTTCAGCCATATATTTGTACTACACCGTATGAAATTGTCGCCGTCCCTTCCCCCTTCACCGCTACTCAAACATTCACGTGTCTCCTTTGATGTTCACGTGTCCTGCCCTACTAATAGGGCTCAGTCACGGGTAAAAGCACACACACACACGCGGGAAACAGATAGAGCGGAATATATACAAGCTTAAAGCATGCGTACATGACTGTCTCTCCCCTGAGATTAAGTCTACTTAATATGTGAAATCATAGATATGCAAACATGAATCCATGGTGACCATCGCTTGTACAAACTGTGATAGTCGCAAGACTGAACACGAAATTTCAGGTGTTTTATACCTCAATGGTGCACGATATATAACCGCATAAGGAGGATATGTCGCTTTATGCTTTTCATGTGATATCCTGCATAAATATTAGTCTTTGTGATCAAATTTATTTAGTAATTGTGTCATTTCAGATTCTCACGGCGGTATGATGACTACTCTTTCATATTGCGCCATGTAGAGTGTTTTAAGTTCACAATCTTGATGATCGAGAGAAAAGCTTTCCTATGTGAATAGATTGAGGAATGGGATTCTAATTATGAATTATAAAATTGGGTGTCCGTTCGCAGGGTATTTTTAGATTCTATTGCATTTGCTGCCAGAGACAGGCTGGTATAAATGAATCTGAGAACAGCCGGTCTTCAGCCCACAGAACTAGAAAGATTATTTTCCCAACACGAAGCAGGAGTGATAAACACACAACCGCGAGATTTAGCGACTTACGCAAGACACAAAATATTATATTGTTAAATAATCAATATATTTTTAATTAACTTCTTCAGATCTTGTGTCGTACTAAACAAGACATTCACGAAACATCGTTACGGTCCAATTTTGGACTCAGTTCTACAATGCTGGTAACTTAAAAATAACATAAATAATAAACAAACTGAACTTGCCCTTGGTGATTTACAAACGTGTGAATAAACGAGTTTAAATGATTGTCTAAGCTAATTTATATACAATCTGACAGTCACACTAGCCGTTTATTGGACAAAATAAGACTGTTTTAAAATTCTTCCTGCTGAATGGTTACCATTTCTGCTCCGTATTCCCCAGACCGGCTACCCTGACTGAAGTTTTCGCGGTGTTCCTCAGTCCTTCTAGACAAATGTCGGAACAGTACCTTGCATCAGGTTACGACCGCATACTTCCATATGCTTTATATTACAGCAGCCATCAACAACTTGTGTGCTGTAAGATCACACCTCTTTCTGGCATAATTTCTGTTTCCAATCTCAACAGCTTTGAAGTACAGCCCTTCAGTTATATGATCACTGAAACGTATTCTATTCACCGTTTCCATTCCTATGCCAGCACTAAAACACTGCCACAAACCTTCAGGACCACCATTTATAGCTGAGACGCAATGTGTAACGAGTGAAGTAGTACACGGTGTCCTTCCATCAAGTTGGATATCATTTGAGTTCCTGGAACTGGGACTGGTTCTTTTTAAAGAAAGACTGGCTTGTTTTCAGCAACGCGCCTTAGTCATAACAATTAAATCATGCCGGTTTCTGTTATCAGTTCTCAAAAATCGCAGGTTCGAATTCGCTCTCGGGCATGTATATCAATTACGGCAGTAAAAAAAAATTAAAGCACATGCTCAAAGGAGCGCATTAATCATCTGCAAATACTAGATACTGGCCGCAGCTGTCGAGACAGTCTAACCAGGCATTACACATACTTCCTTCCCACAAGTCAGCAGTCACAAGGAAAGCAACGAAGGCAAAATACGGCATGCACAGATGAAATCATCATTTCAGTTTTCATTCTATAGTTTTTCTGTTTACACTCAGAAGTACGCCTGCAGTGAAATGGTATACATTTCATAAACACACCCTGTATTTATTTTCTATTTCTGCACCTGACGCAAAACAGTATGGTACATGCTCGAAAATGTCGAGATAATACGGGAGTTTGCGAGGAAAAACCCGCACGGCAAAACAAAAAACGCCTTGGTGATGTTTGAAATTCTCGCGGCGACAGATGAAGGGAGACGACAGTATGAGGATGGCTTTCTTCTGAGATGTACCACCATTCAGTCTGGTAGATACTGACGACATTACAGAGGAGCCTACTGCTTCCATTATCAGGTGCTTTGTCAGCTCTTTGCATATAACGACTCATCTCGCGTAAGATTATATTACATATTTGCAAATTTTTCACGAATTTGGTCTCTTATTGTTTTCTCAATTATTTAAAAGATATAAGCGTCTGTCAGTTCTTTACAAAAGCACACTATTGACTATTAAAGTTACAAACAACTATAAACATTAACAAAATACTTTATTGTCGCCTCATGAATAGTAATTACGAATATGAAAACAAAACATTGCACTTGTTGGATAGAACTATAGTTTTATAACTACAAGGTGCGAATATGCAATTTATTATAAAAATTCGCGGTACTGCTGACTTGTTGCGCCGTGTAGTCGAGCGCGGCTTACTTACTCATCGCCCTGAAAACAGAGGCAGCGAATACCTCTGAAACACTTCTACCAGACTACAAGTTGCAACAACTCAGAAGACAAGCATCTTCATGCTCGCCACCGTTAGAACCTAAACTCGCATTAGTATGGGAGAATGTTCAAGATGGTAAATAGGGAATGCTTTGGAAAAAAAATATTTTTGTAACGTATTTTAAAACATTATCAAGTAAATCGTCATAAAGCAGTGGACAAGTTTCTCAATTAAATATAACATTCGTAATCTTCACCATTTCAAACATCAACACTATATGGCGATAAGCGGTCAGACACCCATCGAAAAATATCCAGTGCGTTTAACATTTATTAGGCTTCAAATGTGATCTTGAGACACGGTATGAAAAGAAAAATCAGAACCCTGACGAGAAATGAACAGCGCATTTCCAGCCAGTAACTTTACTGCCAGAGCAATCCCGTCTCAATGACATAAAAAATATGAAAGAAATTTCGTAAAATATTTTATTCTGTAGAACCGACTCCTCCTTTAATGTATATATTAATACTACATGCTCTATGCTTCTTGCCGTGTGACATTGGACTACGCTCGCTGAATCCTGGACTCCACAAAGAGCATCCTGTGAATGGAGAACAGCCCTATTCGGGTATTCGAAAGGCAACGCGCAATACGGAATGAATTACGCACATCTGACACGTATTGCCACGTACATCCGCTTTGTTCTGTGTATGTGGTTACCCATTCTACAAACATCTCCCTCATCCTCCCACATACAGTAATATGAAAGCGTTATGCAAACTGGTAAAGCGCATCTAAACCCTTCTGGTCAGGCTGCATGGATTTTCGAACCCCGAAATGCATAATTCCCGCGGCTAGATTCCTTCACTGTTGGCATAATTAATTATCCGACGTCCTTTGAAGACGATGAGAACATCAGATGCACAAATGACAGCTTATAAATGACACCAATGCACTCAAACATCATGACAAATTATTACAAACGCTACTGGCCCCACTTAAACATTGGCTACAATTCAGGTTGTCACAGAAACTGTATGTGTACTTCTACCAAACTACACGACACAACATCCCAGAAGGCAGTCAACTTAAGGTTGAAATATTACTTACAATATCCTACAACAATTGTTTAGATTTCTTAGTTTTCAACTATTTACTTCAAATTAAATACTGTTATAGGCAATACAAATTTTTAACAACGCAGAGTCCTACTAACTAACTAACTAACTAACTACATGGTTTACGGAACCCGAAGGTTCATAACCGAATTAACGAAAGCCCTAAACCGGTCCTGTGCCAAAAAAAACCAATCGCCTTCAACTCTCTACCACATATCCAGCTTGATATTATCCTTCCATCTAAGTCTAGGTCTCCCAAGGTCTTCTTACAACTTTTCAAACATATATCAACCATACCCCGTCTTACCCCGGTCAAGGGGCAAAATGGGGCAAGTTACATTCTTGTAAAGAAATTAATATTTAAGAAAAACTGCAACTCTTAGAACTAAACTAATAACTCATTATAAATTTCAAATAGACAATAAATTCACACGAGGTTCCTCCATGTGTTTATCTTTATTATTGTCCCTTCCACGTGCCTCCAAAAACTAAGTTCCCCGTTCTGCACTGGTCTCGCCTACATATTTCATTAGTTATGGTGACATACGATAGCTCCTGAACTAGTTCAAACAGAAAACAATTATATAAATAATTTCAGCCACTAGAACTGTATATGTTTCTGTCACGTTTATGAGTTATTACAGCCCTCATATGAAGATCTTCAAGTATTTAATTTGTATCTTCAGATACGGAAAGCGTCTTCTAACGTAGAGCTAGGTTTGCATCACGACGTGCTAGAATTTATTTATATGAGTATTAGACCTATATTGGAAACATATATTCAGACGTTAATGCGTAGTGACATGCCAGTTGGTGGTGTTATTGGCTTCCGATATCGAAATACAGCGATATACCGTCTACCGGAATTTCAGTATTAGAGACGAGGAGGCGCTGTTACTTCCGAACACAGGCTCGGCTTGCAATGGTCGACAATATCATTTCTATAATGAATTGGATTCATTCAATTTAAATCAAAAGTTATACTTTCCATATACAATTATTAGGGTTATAAAATCGAGGCATATGACATGAGCAGGTTATGTAATGCGAATGAGGATGGTGATAAATACATGCAAAATAGTGTTTCGAAAATTTTAAGGAAGATATCACTGGGAAGGTCTAGAATTAGATGTGAGTATAATATTAAAATGACCTTTAGGAAAATAGGGTCAGAGGGTATACATTGGGTTCATCATATGGGCAGGTATCGAACTCTGATCAACACAAAAATAAGCCTTCGGGTTTCATAAAACCATGGAATGTCTTCAGTGTCTGGGAGTACTATTAGCTTCTCAAGAAGTAGAGTATAAACTAATATAGGGCAGAACTAGTGTTATTACATTATTTAACTTGTATTATTGAGGAATACTATTTTAATCTTAGATTGGGTATTGACTGTCAATAATGATGATTTTGGCCTACGTGATTTTTCGCTGTTTATCCAATATATTTTCGGAATAATATACGTAGCTTAAAATCGACCATAATCGCTTCATACACATCGTGTTTCAAACTTATCGCCTGTACATAAAAAGTGAAATAAGCTCTAGAAATGTGACTTCCACCAATAGATTTTTTTTTGCATTTGCCAAAACTAAAACTAAAAGACGATATCTTGTTTTACAGACGTAATTAAACCAAAGTAAGATCCTAATACACGACACTTTAGAGCATCAAAACGACTTTCGCATTCATAAATCTGACTAAAATATTACAAGTGGCAGAAAAATAAGATATTCAATTCAATTCAATTCAATTCTTTATTATTTGTGTGCTGTATTAACAATAGTAATAACTATTCTAAAGAGCCAAAATTCCGATACAGAGAGATTTAAACAAAGAAACTTCAACACAGTCCAGCGAGATTATTAAACAGAACTGAAAACTAATATTACTAAATTTTGTGTACTATTTTTAATGTTTAATAACGCATTATGCGGTGTGTTTCTCGCCTTTTGTTCTCTCCCAATCCTTTCCTTGGGCTAACGGATTTTCTTTTGCGACTGTCCGCGAGTTCCTTAGGTGAAAACAGGCTACACGCTCTCCATCTCGACTGGCACGTCGGAGAAGGGTAATAATTTCAAAATGAGACAAAACCAGTTAATACAGCGAAAGAAACACACCAACCACCACCACATCCTTCGCGCTCCCCCTGGGAGTGGCGATCCACCGGTTAATAACCACTGCATTCATGTCTTGTTTCATGGATCGAGAATGTCTGACAACAAAGCTCTTACAATATCTAGACCTAAAGGAGAGGGGGTAACGAGGTGATGAACGTTGCATAACAACACTTGTACTATTAACCTGTTATTTATGTAGATCACGTTTAATGAGATAATTATGGCATATAGCATACACGGTGGAGATGAGAAGCTCACTTAACATTTATTCAGTAAACGTAAAAATATGGGATTACTTTCATGGCCTATGATACATGTTGGAAGATGCTATTAAACTAGATCTTAAAGATATAGATTGTGAGTGTGTAAACTTGTTTAAACTGGCTCAAAAAATGTCGAGTGACAAACTCTGTTGAACACATCGAAGTGGTCTTCTTGGACGTGTGGACGTGTACTGAGATACCAGTTTTGTAGAATATACTGCCCCTGAAGATGGAGATATTATGTTTCTGCGAAACGTTGTTATTTTAAGCCCACACGGGAATATAATCCAGAAAACCGTTATTTAAATCTTTACAGCCGTGAGAACCTAAAATGTCGTCTTTTGAACACCGTAATAAAATGTCAAGATTTAAAAACGTATGTCATTTCCTGACAGCTAAGAAACTTTCAGCTTCTCGAAAAGTTGGAGTTTGTAAGTATAAATACAAAGGCATTTTACGTACAAGTGCTGTGACATGCTGGTCCAAAAACACTTTAATTATATATCAGATAACATTTCGTAGTCATGGCACCAACTAATTTGTGTAAAGGAGACAAAGCATCGTAATTCCCTTTCAATTTTTCATATTCTCATGAGACTGAGTTAGCCAGAATTAAGGTGGCGAAATTCAGAGATTTCCTGCAGCTATGCAATTGTATATGCTTGCGGAATCTTAATAAGCTGGGTGTAATGTGACAAGATTAATTTGCCGACCAATATGAGTTATATTTTATACATGACGTAGTTAAGTACGAAATAAAACATAAAATATGCGAAATACGAAACTCGTCAGGAATGGGTGTTTATATCCTTGGAATTAAAAGCATTACGAGAAGTTAATAAAAAGGAAATTAAATAAAAGTTTATAATTCGAATTTTCATAATTTGTACTCTTCAACAAATACAGAATGTTTATTTAAAACGCAAACTGACTTCATAATATATAACAAGTTCTTTTGTTGAAATATTTTTCTCTGTGATTTGGAAAGGGGGGTGGAGGTGCATGAATCCGATGTGACCCCACGTCCTCCGACGCCAACAGTCCTCTTATGTGCTACAAGTATGGTCATATTTCCTCTTTTATTGAATCAGCCTAATAACATCTGAAGGGTTCGATATATGAAGCTCCTTATGTAATAGAAATAACAACATAATAAACTGTTTACTCTGGAGATAAGTAATGACACATCTGATAAATACGAAAAAGTGAATGCTGTATACGTGAGTCAGCATTCAAAGCTATAGGTTAATCTCAGTGGACGCTTTTAAACATATCTCAAGAGGACAGAAACAATTCGATACGTAAACGAGATAATTCAGCATGCCAGAAACATTAACAAATAGTGGATACGTTACAGTCATCAGGGAAAACAAAACGGAAATTACTGAAATGTGAACGAAAGGCAAAGATCTGAGAATCCATAAATTGTTTGTAAAATATATAGCAAGGAAGAACCCAAATCATTAGAGAGAACCATGTCATTCCATATTTGAAACTGGAGTTGTGTTTCTGACAGCAAGCACTTGTTAATTAATTTCCAGGGTAGTAAATTAAGACATTCGGTATCATAAAATGAATTCCGTAGGCAACTTCTACCAAATGAACATTTCCTCATTTAATCTCATTATTCTCATATCATACATAATTACTACTTTGATCAATTTACACTTAGATTATTTAACAATTCTGTTTTAACTACACAGGTCATGGAACGTGATATTATAGTAGTAAATACTAATGAATCGTAAGTAGTTAAGTACTTGGATGGGTAAGGTTTTGAAATATTTTAATGTATTATCCCAGTATTCGCCTAGAGATAGCTACTGACCAAACGGACGAAACTGTAGGTGTTATAGCCGGCAATTACACATAGATTCTAATCGAATACTCCTGCATGTACGTTTATAACGAGAATACCAATGATTCAGCCATAAGATCGGCAATACGACGTCTTAGTTCGCCATTTTTAAGATGGGAAGGTGTTTCAATACCTCGAAATGTACACTACCATTGCTGAGTTACTTTTTCATGGTTACTTTTCTGTTCAAAAGTTCTGATAGAAAGTTCTGTTTTGGCATACCATAAATGTAATTCCATTCTTTAGCGCCTCTGGGTCAGTACTACCCTCACGACAATAAAACTTAATTAAAGCTCGCGATCATCCAACTTCACTATGTGGAAGGTAGTGGTTAAGTTAAAGGCACCCTTGTGACCAGGCTCCAAGAAACAATGGTGTATTCTGAACCCCGGAAATAAATGGAAGTTTCGTCCTGTGACAACTGCTTTGGTTAAAAGGGTGATCGGGTCCCAAAGTCTGAGCCGAACAGAAGGTTCGTGCCGCTGACAAAATATATAATCTTAGCATGAAATTCACATGTTCAGAGAATGCCATTATTCAAACGTATAAATGTACTGAATTTGCAGTTTGGCACTAAAAGAGGTACAGTGAACAGTGCGCGCAAAATAACTCCAAACTTGAGCTACGCCATGGTAAAAGGGGAGGGGAAGATGGAATGACCGGGGGGGGGGGGGGGGATAAGCCGGCAAAGAGTCTGTCTGAGAATGTATAGTGCAACTGTAAACATTTTTCCCCTTTTAATTTCGACACTCAAAATCGGAAGCATTCTGGATACACTGAACGTTACGCCCCGAACAAAAAAAAATCTACAAAACACTAAATAATTTCAAATCCGACAGACCACAAGAAAGGACTGGGTTATCTCTGCGTATGTGCTGTCGCTTCGCCGTCTTCTTACAACTTTTCAAACATATATCAACCATACCCCGTCTTACCCCGGTCAAGGGGCAAAATGGGGCAAGTTACATTCTTGTAAAGAAATTAATATTTAAGAAAAACTGCAACTCTTAGAACTAAACTAATAACTCATTATAAATTTCAAATAGACAATAAATTCACACGAGGTTCCTCCATGTGTTTATCTTTATTATTGTCCCTTCCACGTGCCTCCAAAAACTAAGTTCCCCGTTCTGCACTGGTCTCGCCTACATATTTCATTAGTTATGGTGACATACGATAGCTCCTGAACTAGTTCAAACAGAAAACAATTATATAAATAATTTCAGCCACTAGAACTGTATATGTTTCTGTCACGTTTATGAGTTATTACAGCCCTCATATGAAGATCTTCAAGTATTTAATTTGTATCTTCAGATACGGAAAGCGTCTTCTAACGTAGAGCTAGGTTTGCATCACGACGTGCTAGAATTTATTTATATGAGTATTAGACCTATATTGGAAACATATATTCAGACGTTAATGCGTAGTGACATGCCAGTTGGTGGTGTTATTGGCTTCCGATATCGAAATACAGCGATATACCGTCTACCGGAATTTCAGTATTAGAGACGAGGAGGCGCTGTTACTTCCGAACACAGGCTCGGCTTGCAATGGTCGACAATATCATTTCTATAATGAATTGGATTCATTCAATTTAAATCAAAAGTTATACTTTCCATATACAATTATTAGGGTTATAAAATCGAGGCATATGACATGAGCAGGTTATGTAATGCGAATGAGGATGGTGATAAATACATGCAAAATAGTGTTTCGAAAATTTTAAGGAAGATATCACTGGGAAGGTCTAGAATTAGATGTGAGTATAATATTAAAATGACCTTTAGGAAAATAGGGTCAGAGGGTATACATTGGGTTCATCATATGGGCAGGTATCGAACTCTGATCAACACAAAAATAAGCCTTCGGGTTTCATAAAACCATGGAATGTCTTCAGTGTCTGGGAGTACTATTAGCTTCTCAAGAAGTAGAGTATAAACTAATATAGGGCAGAACTAGTGTTATTACATTATTTAACTTGTATTATTGAGGAATACTATTTTAATCTTAGATTGGGTATTGACTGTCAATAATGATGATTTTGGCCTACGTGATTTTTCGCTGTTTATCCAATATATTTTCGGAATAATATACGTAGCTTAAAATCGACCATAATCGCTTCATACACATCGTGTTTCAAACTTATCGCCTGTACATAAAAAGTGAAATAAGCTCTAGAAATGTGACTTCCACCAATAGATTTTTTTTTGCATTTGCCAAAACTAAAACTAAAAGACGATATCTTGTTTTACAGACGTAATTAAACCAAAGTAAGATCCTAATACACGACACTTTAGAGCATCAAAACGACTTTCGCATTCATAAATCTGACTAAAATATTACAAGTGGCAGAAAAATAAGATATTCAATTCAATTCAATTCAATTCTTTATTATTTGTGTGCTGTATTAACAATAGTAATAACTATTCTAAAGAGCCAAAATTCCGATACAGAGAGATTTAAACAAAGAAACTTCAACACAGTCCAGCGAGATTATTAAACAGAACTGAAAACTAATATTACTAAATTTTGTGTACTATTTTTAATGTTTAATAACGCATTATGCGGTGTGTTTCTCGCCTTTTGTTCTCTCCCAATCCTTTCCTTGGGCTAACGGATTTTCTTTTGCGACTGTCCGCGAGTTCCTTAGGTGAAAACAGGCTACACGCTCTCCATCTCGACTGGCACGTCGGAGAAGGGTAATAATTTCAAAATGAGACAAAACCAGTTAATACAGCGAAAGAAACACACCAACCACCACCACATCCTTCGCGCTCCCCCTGGGAGTGGCGATCCACCGGTTAATAACCACTGCATTCATGTCTTGTTTCATGGATCGAGAATGTCTGACAACAAAGCTCTTACAATATCTAGACCTAAAGGAGAGGGGGTAACGAGGTGATGAACGTTGCATAACAACACTTGTACTA
This sequence comes from Zootermopsis nevadensis, assembly GCF_977971745.1. Taxonomy (NCBI): domain Eukaryota; kingdom Metazoa; phylum Arthropoda; class Insecta; order Blattodea; family Termopsidae; genus Zootermopsis; species Zootermopsis nevadensis. The sequence goes on from NW_028259157.1 coordinate 5,899,892, forward strand.
TTAACCTGTTATTTATGTAGATCACGTTTAATGAGATAATTATGGCATATAGCATACACGGTGGAGATGAGAAGCTCACTTAACATTTATTCAGTAAACGTAAAAATATGGGATTACTTTCATGGCCTATGATACATGTTGGAAGATGCTATTAAACTAGATCTTAAAGATATAGATTGTGAGTGTGTAAACTTGTTTAAACTGGCTCAAAAAATGTCGAGTGACAAACTCTGTTGAACACATCGAAGTGGTCTTCTTGGACGTGTGGACGTGTACTGAGATACCAGTTTTGTAGAATATACTGCCCCTGAAGATGGAGATATTATGTTTCTGCGAAACGTTGTTATTTTAAGCCCACACGGGAATATAATCCAGAAAACCGTTATTTAAATCTTTACAGCCGTGAGAACCTAAAATGTCGTCTTTTGAACACCGTAATAAAATGTCAAGATTTAAAAACGTATGTCATTTCCTGACAGCTAAGAAACTTTCAGCTTCTCGAAAAGTTGGAGTTTGTAAGTATAAATACAAAGGCATTTTACGTACAAGTGCTGTGACATGCTGGTCCAAAAACACTTTAATTATATATCAGATAACATTTCGTAGTCATGGCACCAACTAATTTGTGTAAAGGAGACAAAGCATCGTAATTCCCTTTCAATTTTTCATATTCTCATGAGACTGAGTTAGCCAGAATTAAGGTGGCGAAATTCAGAGATTTCCTGCAGCTATGCAATTGTATATGCTTGCGGAATCTTAATAAGCTGGGTGTAATGTGACAAGATTAATTTGCCGACCAATATGAGTTATATTTTATACATGACGTAGTTAAGTACGAAATAAAACATAAAATATGCGAAATACGAAACTCGTCAGGAATGGGTGTTTATATCCTTGGAATTAAAAGCATTACGAGAAGTTAATAAAAAGGAAATTAAATAAAAGTTTATAATTCGAATTTTCATAATTTGTACTCTTCAACAAATACAGAATGTTTATTTAAAACGCAAACTGACTTCATAATATATAACAAGTTCTTTTGTTGAAATATTTTTCTCTGTGATTTGGAAAGGGGGGTGGAGGTGCATGAATCCGATGTGACCCCACGTCCTCCGACGCCAACAGTCCTCTTATGTGCTACAAGTATGGTCATATTTCCTCTTTTATTGAATCAGCCTAATAACATCTGAAGGGTTCGATATATGAAGCTCCTTATGTAATAGAAATAACAACATAATAAACTGTTTACTCTGGAGATAAGTAATGACACATCTGATAAATACGAAAAAGTGAATGCTGTATACGTGAGTCAGCATTCAAAGCTATAGGTTAATCTCAGTGGACGCTTTTAAACATATCTCAAGAGGACAGAAACAATTCGATACGTAAACGAGATAATTCAGCATGCCAGAAACATTAACAAATAGTGGATACGTTACAGTCATCAGGGAAAACAAAACGGAAATTACTGAAATGTGAACGAAAGGCAAAGATCTGAGAATCCATAAATTGTTTGTAAAATATATAGCAAGGAAGAACCCAAATCATTAGAGAGAACCATGTCATTCCATATTTGAAACTGGAGTTGTGTTTCTGACAGCAAGCACTTGTTAATTAATTTCCAGGGTAGTAAATTAAGACATTCGGTATCATAAAATGAATTCCGTAGGCAACTTCTACCAAATGAACATTTCCTCATTTAATCTCATTATTCTCATATCATACATAATTACTACTTTGATCAATTTACACTTAGATTATTTAACAATTCTGTTTTAACTACACAGGTCATGGAACGTGATATTATAGTAGTAAATACTAATGAATCGTAAGTAGTTAAGTACTTGGATGGGTAAGGTTTTGAAATATTTTAATGTATTATCCCAGTATTCGCCTAGAGATAGCTACTGACCAAACGGACGAAACTGTAGGTGTTATAGCCGGCAATTACACATAGATTCTAATCGAATACTCCTGCATGTACGTTTATAACGAGAATACCAATGATTCAGCCATAAGATCGGCAATACGACGTCTTAGTTCGCCATTTTTAAGATGGGAAGGTGTTTCAATACCTCGAAATGTACACTACCATTGCTGAGTTACTTTTTCATGGTTACTTTTCTGTTCAAAAGTTCTGATAGAAAGTTCTGTTTTGGCATACCATAAATGTAATTCCATTCTTTAGCGCCTCTGGGTCAGTACTACCCTCACGACAATAAAACTTAATTAAAGCTCGCGATCATCCAACTTCACTATGTGGAAGGTAGTGGTTAAGTTAAAGGCACCCTTGTGACCAGGCTCCAAGAAACAATGGTGTATTCTGAACCCCGGAAATAAATGGAAGTTTCGTCCTGTGACAACTGCTTTGGTTAAAAGGGTGATCGGGTCCCAAAGTCTGAGCCGAACAGAAGGTTCGTGCCGCTGACAAAATATATAATCTTAGCATGAAATTCACATGTTCAGAGAATGCCATTATTCAAACGTATAAATGTACTGAATTTGCAGTTTGGCACTAAAAGAGGTACAGTGAACAGTGCGCGCAAAATAACTCCAAACTTGAGCTACGCCATGGTAAAAGGGGAGGGGAAGATGGAATGACCGGGGGGGGGGGGGATAAGCCGGCAAAGAGTCTGTCTGAGAATGTATAGTGCAACTGTAAACATTTTTCCCCTTTTAATTTCGACACTCAAAATCGGAAGCATTCTGGATACACTGAACGTTACGCCCCGAACAAAAAAAAATCTACAAAACACTAAATAATTTCAAATCCGACAGACCACAAGAAAGGACTGGGTTATCTCTGCGTATGTGCTGTCGCTTCGCCGTCTTCTTCTCTCTCCCACGTGCCTATGTATTTGTAATGCTCATCCAAGCTCGGAGTTAGTTTTTGTCCACTGTACACCTGCAGGGGTAAGCCGCTGTTTCAGCAAGGAAAACTGCATACCCTCGTAACGGTACTGAGTAACTGCACAATCTTCTTGTCAGCCCTTGGGAGCAGATGCAGATTTTCACACGAAGCTCAATGAAAATCTGTGCAAATATAAACATAGGAATACTCAGTTCCAACAGTCCGAACCAACGGCTTGCTACCCCTCACTATACTGCGGTTAGCTTCTCCCCGAAGTGGATAAACGGAATAGAACTTAGTACACTAATCATAACAACCGTTACAACACGCACTTATATAGGCTAGACATTTGATTACAATATGGTTCATTAATACAATGGAAACCCGGAACAATGGGAAACCATAAACTACTTTACTCACTTCAATGTTCTAGCTACCTGGTATCGTAGTAAAGTACGTTTCTACCCTCCGGGAACAAATGCAAATTTTTTTATCCGTGGTTTTATACTTAAAATATAATAAAAAAATTCGAGTCTATTTATTTCTCGGTGATTATTCTTTTAACATAGAAAATTACGATACAAATTTACATTTTAAAACTACATCCAAATCTCCCATAATTACATATTGATCTCAAAGCCGGTTAATAAAATTTCCTATCTCGCTTGTTCTTGTTTACTCTCTTCATTAAATTCGTCTTCTCTGAAACTCTCTTGACATTACTAATCAAAACACTGCGATGTCATAACAACCCGCTCTTGTATCCTCCAAAATTTTTCACTTCTTGCCTTTCTGGATTTTTGAACTGTGTTAAAACTTTTGAATGCTACAAAGAAAAGAGACCATCACTATTTCTTGCTTTGTTTGATATAAGACTAGTCCCTACATTATGACCTTCAAAGGCAAAATTAAATTCGCACAAGCAGCTGCCTCATTGGGGCAAAAAGAAAGAGAAAATAGTTCCTATGATCTAACTCGTACACTTCGAAAAACAGTTTGAAAGTTTCGGGTAATTTATTTGGAAAACTAAATTGAATGTTGCTATTGGTTATATAATTGAACTGCATGAAAACACTCTAAATGATTACTGATTAAGGTAAAAATTTTTAAACATCGGAATTAATCAAAAAGAAACATTATATTCTTTGCTTTAGTAAACATCGCTGAAATAGATGACATTTCAACGCCGGGTAAGTATGTTAATTCAGATAAAAATAAATCTGATCTAAATTTACTAACATGGTCAATTAACTCGCTTTAAAATACTCTGCAAATCACAATTTTGCATGTTTCCTACACAATGTTTTGTATCCTTCACCTTTCCTTTGTGTAATTTCTTTAAAATAGGGTAAACTCTTATAAAGGTTAGATACTGCTTGAATTAAGTGTGGGTAATTGTGAGCATATAAAGGTGTGGTTCTGCACGCAACGTACTTGTATGCAAGTTCTGACTCTTAACACTTCACTTTTACCTTACAACTTGCGCTTTTTAACAATCATGTTTCATCGCCCTGATGACGGCGGCAGTATGACCTCTGAAACGTTGGTTAACATCTACCATACTACACAGCGCAACAACCCAGAAGACAGAAATCTTCATACTCACCGCCCTGATGATAGAGGCAGTATGACCTCTGAAACGTTGGTTAACATCGATCAGACTACACAGCGCAACAACCCAGAAGACAGAAATCTTTTTATTCCTTGTATCAGTTATGTTCACGAACTGTCGTTATAAAACTGAGATAAACTGCGCGGTTTTAATTGATTCTGAAGTATTTTAAAAGTGTTTGCAGGTTACTCGTGCTCGGGCTGGTTTTTTCTCTGTGCGTACACACAGGCACCACCGACGCTGCAACGACCCAATCGAAACCATAGCCCCGGTCTATAGCGACTTTTTTGATTCGGGCTCGTGAAACCGTCCACATTTACGAAGTCGCACGAGCAGGAATAGTGTGGATAATGTGGCATGTTCTTTTAACTGTAGCAGGACCTAATCTGGTTATGTCATATCCTGAATCCCCCACTTACAACATTCCCCTTTGATAAAAATATTTTCCTGAACATTTTGTTCTCGGGCACACGTAATTTTGTGTTTATCCTTAAACTAAGAAACCGCGTTTCAGATTCGTATAAAACGACTGCTTCTTCATTAACGTGCATTCTAGTACCTTGGAAAGTACACGGAATTGTAAAAGTTTCTGTATTTGGTAATAGCTACATGTAAACATGTTAATATTATCGAATAAATCTGTTTCAAAAGGAGGTTCATCCCATCGTGTAAAGAATAAACCGTTCGCATACGTAATTATGTGGGACAGGGTATTGAAGTAGGAAAGAAAGAGAAAATACAGATAGAGAGAGAAGTTCAAGGGGGAAAAGACAAGGGAACAAATACAATTACTTTAACTGCTGTCACCATGCTTGCAATATTCATGGAACTATCATTCCATAAGAGCTGGTTTGTTCCTCGTAACTTGGCTTTCAAATGAGTTATGAAAGCAATGAAATATTTTCAGGAGTTTTGCTATTTCCATTCTAATGAAAGATTTTAATTTTAGGAATCGTCCTGAAGTCAAATTAAACCAACCCCTTCATACCTTATAATCTTCTATCCTTTTCAAAAACAAATAATTTCGTCATGCACCATAAACTGAAGGTAGCTTGGTCTCTCCAACTCCTGCTGGTAGGTAGATGATTCTGTCACAATCTGCCCCTACTCATTTGCATAATAATTAATTAATTATTTAATTAAGTAAGCGTGTCTTCTCAGTTCCCGTTGAGAGGTTGTGGTTGGCGACTGGGGAGGAACATAACACACAACAGTATTACCAACTTAACGTAAATGAATGGGAGTACACTCCACAAATTAAGGGACAAAATATTTTAACATTCGACTTGGATTCAAAGAACACGGTAGACGTATGCGATAATGCATTTCATTAATTGGCTATCGCATTAGGAAATTTTAGTCAAAGGATTCTTTATACTTCTACTACTAGGTCGATGTTGCTGCTGCATCGAAACTGCCACACGTTTGTGTAATGCGTTTTTATAAACAATGGCTGAACGTTATAAACTAATTTTTGGTCGTTCACTGCTTTTAGCCTATTTTTCTTATTTTGAATAGAGTGGCAGAGATGGCTTGAGCATTCCAGTACGTCCACGTGACTGCAACCCACTATGGACCTTAATATCAGATTTCAGTGAAATGCATACGCACATCAAGACAATGAAGACTACAGAACCTCAGCATATTTTACTTTCCTGTTATCAATAACACAAACGGCGGTCCTGAAACTTATGTAACACGAACTATATAGATGCCTTGAAAGCTTATTGGTAACCATACGTACCACCTGCTTTAATAATTAACAACTCTGTACTTTTATCACAATATATTTACGTAAATTTTATGATTCCCGGAGTAAACAGCGATTATTTCCCCAAACATGAATGACCGAGTGGTCTTTGCAATGGAGAAGCAATGTTGTTTTCTTTGTGGTATGCACTAAATTTTTATATAACGTTTAGATAAACTTCGGCTTCAGAGTTTAAGCATGGGGTCCTCACATCTTCATAAAAAGTGCAACTTTCTTTCATTCAATTTGTTTGATAAATACAAAATAATATGGCGGTCATGAGAAGTGTTATACAGCACATGTAACTTTTCGTTTTATGGTTAAAACCAACGCAATAAATAACTGAATCATGTGGGATTTCTTATATGAAACACATTTTATACAACTTATTTCATTCTAAATGACCCATAATTTGTAAGTCTATAAAAACTGCCCACTGCGTATACGATAAAAATGTCAGTTGTTAACTAAACAGTAACTTTCTTTTTAAATAAATTACAGCATCCGTATGTCTCCTCATACAGTACAGATTTCACTTAAAGGTGACTGTCTTCTGGGATGTTACGATGATGGAGGCAGTAATTATCTTTGTAATATCGGTCAGTATCTACCAGACTTCACGGCGCAACATCCCAGAAAACAGCCCACCTTTATACCCGTAGCCGTGAGAACCTCAGATCTCACCTAGCTTTCATTTACCTTATTACATTCTTCAGCGCCATCTTTTTATTTAGACATGCGTGTTTTAGACCCTCTGAGGAAACAACAATTTCTCATATTACTAATCCAAAAACATGACAGCCTAGCAGATCCACAAACAACTTCAACCGCAGACAAAATGAGAAAGGAACATAATAGGAGATAACATAATTGTAACATGATCTTCAAGAAAGGGAACAAGATCACGGTTTCAAGAGAGAAGCCGGAGACGTTTTAACAGAAACAAAGCACTGGAGATTGGAACGTGTACGAAGCGAACTTCGCAACAAACAAACATATATAAAAAAAAGAGGGGGGGGAGAAGAAGAAGAAGAAGAAGTGCGTGGTGTAATTATTCACAGATGCGTTACCCAACGGAATCAGAGCCTTAATACAAGCTCATGCTTTTCGCCAATAGTTATAATGTAGTTTGGTGGTCAACACTCGAAACGCGCCCCTCCAGATTAGTTTCTGGTCACCGGGCGCATTACCGAACGAAACTGTGCGCCATGAATGGGTTTATAAACATCCTACTGACTTTCTAGTAATTCCTACTGTACGTTAGAAACTTAATTTTGCATTTATTCATGTAGATCTGTTAGTAAACTGCATGAGAAGTTCTCAAGATTTATTAGAGTTCTTACAGTGAAATCATCACTTAAAATAAAATTCATCGTTTGATTTTAATTGTGCTGATTTCTTCCCCAAATCAAGCCACATCCACATAAAGGTAGTAATGCTCCTAGACCAAGAGTCGGGTTACCTGGTTCGATCCCCGACAGAGGCGAAAGGACTTTCTTCTAGCCTCTGCGTCAAGACCAGCTCTAGGGCTCATTCAACCACATATCCAATGAAAAACGGAGGTCGTTTCCCGGGGGAGGGGGCAAAGCGTGGCCGGGTCGTGACGCTGACCACTTAAACCTGAAGGTTCGTTACCGCGTTCACAAAAGTTCTCCACCGATCCCTAACATGAGCCAAATGAATCAAAACCACACCTCAAAACATGTTTCCCTAATATTTGATTTAATGTTATACTTCCATCTACGCCTAGGTCTTCCGATTGGTCTCTTGCATTCAGGCTTAGCAACCATAATTTTGTATTCATTTCTCATCCACTTCACGCCCCATCCATCAAATCACCTAACAATAGCTGAAGAAAGTTACGGATTATGGAGAGGGCCTCAGTACCCTGAGGACGAGGACGAAGATGGTTTCCGAAGTATTTGTGTTTTCATCTTTCAACCACTTGACACGGTTGGAAGTCCGAGAAGAATTCATTAAACGGTTCTCCTTATCATGTAGCTGTCTCCAGCCTCCTGCCACTTTGGTCCAAAAATTCTTCACCACATCCTGTTTTCAAATACCGTCAATCTGTTGTCTTACCTTACCGTGATACACCAGGTTGCACACCCAAACTAAATAATAGATAATATTATAGTTTTGTATATTTTAATATTTACAGGAAAATAAAAGATTATGAAATGTATGATAGCAGACATTCCCCGAATTTATTTTCCTCTTAATTTTCTCGTAAATGCAGTGATTCGTTAACATCATTCTCAAAATTTTAAATTTTGTCACATTTTCAGTTTTCTTCCGAAACTTCACAAGTCCTTCATTCACAATCATCTTGCAACTCTACGACATCCAATCTTTCCAGCCAAGCCACCAACATTTTCTCTGCATCACTTTCTAGCACACATGTGTATGACACCTAAAGGTTTCCGTACTTACCCAGCCTGCATGAATGCCGTCTCTCACTCTGTGGACTCACTAGCGTTAAATCCATCCCTTTGGCAGGGCAGCTCTAACCTTGTACACCCAACCTCTCCTGTCCATCGTTGCCCCTATCAGTCCAACTCGCCACAGAGACAAAGAAGGGAATGACAGGACAGTTATGATGGAAATACCACACCACACTGTGAAGTAGCAACAGCCTCGGGGCTCATCACATTTGTCTCGGAGGTACTCATACGTAGAAATTATTCTCATGTATGTGAATATTAGATTAGCTCTGTTAATCCACCCTACACACAGAGAATGGTCTGTATGAGGATCCCTTTGATTCTACCAGGATTCGGTTTCAGAGACTGACCTTTCTGGACTACGACTCTTCAGTTCAGTGGCGGAGCGTGACTTTTTCAAAATCTTCCCGGCACGAGGATGGGGGTTTCGTGAAAATGTTGACAAATGAATATATAAATCGTTCTTCACCTTCATGATGCGCAAGTCACAACATGGTACAAGGTTTCAGCAAAGGTTACGCAAGTGAAATCGCAGGAAATGTGATACAGTTCGCTTTGTCAAAGGCTAGCACGCAAGCAGTCTACGTTCGTTTAAAAAGATCGGAACGTCATGCAGTCTCTCTACCCCCCCCCCCCTCCCCAAGCCAGCACTATATAGTATCTCTTCTAACTGCGCCTGCGCAAACAAACGGGTAACGTTAGCCTGAACGAGGTAGCTAACACGGACTTGTTGGAGCTGCTAAACGATGCATTTTCCGTGATCGGTTCTGCTGTATTCCAGTCTAAGACTTTAAGTTTTAGTTTTTCACAATGTTAGCCAGGATAAAACGGCTAACATGAACGCCCCGTCCCTGGTTGATATAAGATATAAGCATGTGTTTTCGGCCCAGAAACCAGCTATTCTGCCTAGACTAGACCTTGAGTTATGACATCTTCCATTTATATATTATCCAATTTATCGCCCATTAAACATCCAATCGTTGAACTCAATACTGTCTGAACTACTAAGAGAGACGTTAAGCAAACCTTTCATAAACGTTCGAAGATGTTTACTGGTGTGTAAATCCAAGTTGGTGTCGTTCTTCTTTAAAGACACAAACAAGGAACGAAAGAAAAGAACAAACATGCGGAGAATGGGAATATAATTGAATAAATTATAAATAAATAATGGCAGACATGTCTGAGACCGGATGCTTTAGTGAGCGCTAATAAAAGCCATTTTCATAAATTACCTATTTGTATGAATTTGTCTTTTGCATGTTTATTTCTTTCATTCATTCTTCAAGATTTTGAACGTGAAACCTGTTAAAGTAATTACATTTCTAAGTTAAAAAGATAAATAAATCAAACTCTTCATAACATGAAAATGAGATGAGCATTTTGTTCCTAGACGCAAGCTACATGCTTTTAAGCAGAAGAGGATAATAAATTGAACATTTAATATGACTGATTCTGAGACTACAGTCTTTGCTGAGTTCAATAAACTCATGAAATAGTTTCTTTTGTCACATAATGTAACTCTAGAAAGTAGCCTTCCTTGTGCAAATTAAATTACTCACAACGAAACCTGTATCACAAAATAGTAACCTTAAATTTTTCAGCTGCAATTTCATTTGTGGTAGAATTTATGTCTTTTTACTATTTTTAGTAATTTTGTCCATAGGAAAGAGTTAATTTTTTTGGAACAGTAGGGCCGTGCTCGATAAACGTAACACATCTCCTCTGGCGGCAACGTGAATTCGCGTTCGTTACGAGATCAGTCGAGAAAACTCCACAAAATTTAAACGGTGTAAGATTTGAGGTTCTCACGGCAGTTAATCCAGAAGATGGTGGTCTTCTGGGATGTTGCGCCGTATAGTCTGGCAGAGTTTATCCACATTTCTGTGGTCCTTGCTGCCTCCATCATCAGGGCAATAAGTAACGAGTAAAGTGGGTGAAATCATCTGAACCAACTTCTAGCTGATTTATGTATTTCCAGTTATTGATACAGAGCAAACTTTCCAACAAAGGCTAACGATACAATTAAAGAATCCGATTGAGAAATTTGTTTTTACAATGACCGTAAGCTTAACTTCAGGTGAAAACTGGACCGCAGTCAGCCACTGCCCAACAGTATGCAAAAAAATTGTATAAGGTGGAGTAGAGGACAGAATATCGATTTTATGAGAGTGTAAATGTTAACAGTCTCCTCATTTAGAGCCAGAGTAGGGGATTTTTATCTAGACAATTTTTTTGTCCATATCACCCAATCTCGACATGCGGCAAGCTACATGACCGTAGTTTAAAACAGTTGAGTAGCTAACCACGGAGCTTTGCACGAACACAGAAACTAAGCCAGAGGCACGTAATTATACGAATCCAGAGGAGCAGTTTTAAAGGGTCAGGTGTATGTGTGGGAGATAATTACCTAGAAGAAATATTAAAACATGCTTTTTTTATATTTCCCCTTCCGGAAATGTAAACTGTAAAACTTCAGTTGAGCCTAGCCGTGCTCAGAAGACTCACTTTTATGGTAAACGGTTTTATATAATTGTCTTACCATACAGCTAAATTAAATGTATCTAATTTCCTCTGACACTCGTTTTAGTTATCTCGACTCTGTAAAAATTCTTCCAAACCTCACATTCCACGTCATTTATATAGGTATTAAAAAACAGGGGTCGAGAGAATGAGAAAGCATTCAATGTATCTAAGATCATATTCTTGGGTTCACGAACTCAATAAAATTTTAGCCCATGTTTTCCTCTTAGTATCGCCAAATACAAATACTCCATTATAAATATTCAAGAAAAATCCGGAGAAGAATTGAATTTAAAACACCAGCTTCTGAGCTACGATGCTGATGTGAGATTTTAGGTTCTCACGGCTGCGAGTATAATGATGACCGTTTCCTGGGATGTTGCACCGTGTATACTCTGGTAGTCTACCGTCGTTTCAGATGTGCTTGCTGCGTACATCATCGGGGCGATAATTACTGAGGAGGTCCTTCTCAAGATTTATTCGATTTAGATAATTCAGTAGAGTGAACAGCTGCGGCTTTGAAAATTCTAATTACAGCCTACTTCGGCAAGGTCTGGAATTTGGTTTTCGTTGCACCGTCCACGGCTCTGCGGGCGTGTCTATTTGCCTATTAAATGTTTGTCCGAGAGAATTTCTTCTGCTGTAAAGTGCTCGGTGAGGGAGGTCTCCACTTAGTCTCGATGTTAAGAATTCATTACGCCTTACCTTCACTCTCCTATACACCTTCGTGGCTCGGCTCAGAAACAACCTTGCCGTTTCATAACATTTATTTCTTCAGTCATTCATTTAATGATCCTATCAATACCTTATTCTATATAGCGCAGTATTATAGGATGATTAGGCATATTCAATAAATAACTGGAGAATATATGTAAGGAAATGGACATGGCCTTATTTAAGACATTATCCCAGAATTTGCCTGGAGGGGCTCTGGAAACCAAGAAGCCCCTCAGCTAAGACAGCCGGTGTTTGGGCCGAGATTTCAATCTGAATAAAAAGAAATTGTATCGCACATGACATAATCTTTCACGTAGATTAAAAGTGCTTTGGTTCCCTGTCACATTTACCCGATTCTAATAAACCCATCAACTCCTGGCACCCTATGATTAATTACACATTTCTCTGATACTTCATTAGTGGCTACATAATCAGCGCAGTACAGTCCACGCCGAAGCAAAATGGTAACCGCCTAAGAAACGTACACAATTATACACTTTTACTTTTTAAACTTTTTGTTACTTACGTTATTTTACTATTTTTAAGTTGCGTTTTTGTTTCCATCTAAACGGTAACACCAAAAGAAGTGAATGAAACAAGACACTGAACTTTCATATGCAGATTTTTCCCCCCCAAATATGTCGCTATTTTGCTTGTATGTATCGTTCATCGTTTCTTAGACAAATGAACAATGTCCACAGTTAAATACAGTAAACTCTTGTCGAATGAGTGGGATGCGTCCCTCGAAAGCTGTAATAAAAATGTATTTTCATTTATTGTAGTGGATATATTAAAAAATATACGCGTATAACATTCCTTCTATAATTTCGCTGAATTACACACAAATGCAGAGTTAACGGTGAACAGCGCAACTACCTGAATCCATAAAATCTTCTCGGGCAATCAGCCGCGTTAACTGGTTACCGTAGCAAACCGACGTTTCGGGAACAAACTGTCCCCATCTTCAGGGTTATGATGTGACTACGGTAACAAGTTAACACGGATGATTGCCCGAGAAGATGTTATTGATTGTACTCGCCGCGAAAGTCTCAAATCCTATACCTGAATCCAATCTCCACTTCGTTAAAACTTGCAACATATTTCAGAGCCAAAAATTCACTTCAAGGGCAGGTTGTAGTAGCTCTAATTCATCAAGACTTGTATTCGGAGCGTATCAGGTTCTAGTCTTGCCAATTTTATACGTTTAGTGGTTTCTGTTAATATTTGTAGACACATACCTCGACATTACCAGTAATACGTCACAGCCGCCTTCTTCAAATTCTTGTATTTCGCTTTCTTTTTTCGAGTTTCGTGTGACATGTTCTTCAGTATTTTCAGTGGATTCATTGGTATCCGCCCACGTTTCTTGAGTCGCTACACGGAAACGAAACTTAATACGAAATCTATTAGAGAAAGCCTTCCGAAGAAACGAATTGGTCTCTAGCGACCTCTCTAAAATCCAATGGAAGATGCCCAGTATCCTCTGTTTCTTGTTTATTCCCTGCTCCTTATTTCGGTTCTGCATCGGGCACTACTTGTGAGTGGGAAACATACACGAATTCTTGCCCACAACAACCATAATATTAGTTGCGAGAAAAATAAATGGTTTCACAGCAAGAAGTAATACAACACACACGTGGCGGGTATCTTCCTGGTTTATCTGAGCCTTTTAGTGTAAATTTGAGGCAGAGAGGAGTGAGTGACAATCAGGTTGAATCTATTAAGAAAATGTATAATGATAATGAATTTCGTCTGAAGCGAGGACAAGATGAAGTGATAGATACTGATGAACAAACAAGCAGTATAACGTAGAATTGTATTTCAAGTCATTATTTGTTCATTTAATATACTTTTATGGATGGTGCCATCGGGTATTTTGGTCTATTTGAGGTTACTGATTCACAGAAAAGAACTGACTTAATGATAACATATGGTGATAAAGGAACTAAGCGAAGAATAAAATAAAACAATTGGGATACATCTAGAATGATCCGAATGATAGTAGTTTGAGTTGGATGTGCACATTTAAGGAAAGACGCAGTGATACAGAATGTTATAATCTACAGACTAACGCGTAAGAGGTCATTAATACTTTATTGTGATACGTAATTTTAGTGTATTAGGAAAGCATACATAAGTTTCTGTGTAAGAAATGAGAGCAGTTGGTTAGCGTAGTTTAATGTTTGTACTTGGAATGTGGAAGAGGTGAGGAAATGGTTTCTAGAAAATAACTTAATATTAACAATAAAGAAGCTTATAGTATAGAATGATAAGCTATATTAATGTTGCAGAATTATGTAAGATATAAGTGGGGATAGGAAAGGGCGGGGTAGAATTCTAGTTATAAGAATAATTTCTGTATAGCAAGAGAATAGCGCCATTATATTAGGCTGTGGTCCGCAGAATGTGGTATTAGTCTTCTGTGCAGAGAAATTTGTAAATGAATGAGTTACTTGTACAAGAAATATTTCCGAACAATGAGTTTCGGAACAAAACAAGGTGACATTATGTCAATGTCTCTCGAAGATTTCTAGGCCATCTCTCGGAATAAGGACCAAAATATTCTTACAACTGTGTGCGAGACGCGGTTTCAATGAGAATGTTAGAAATAATATAGGGAGAACTTGTTTTTCACCAGCCATGAAAAGAAAAGTTTCAGACGCTGCGCGTCATCCCACCTTAGCTGCATCTTGGTAAGGCTCTGGCAGCGAACGTCCCATTCCCTTGAGAGGGCCGAAGATATAGCATTTACTCCTGCGTTGAGCTGGATGCCGGCAGTGGAAGAATAAACAAACCTTTCTAGGAAAGAGGACACGCCGAGTGAAGAAGGGGTGTAGTGAAGTGCGGGGAAAGCAATTTGGACGCTCGAGGCTTGCCACTTTGGGGAATGACGTTCACAACCTTTGAAGCCCAAATCCACAAAAACAGAAAAGAGTAAAAAGAAGACGAAAATGGTGGTTTCGAGTTCTCAACAGACTACTCGGTTTATAGAACGTAAGTGTGAACAGGCGGCAAGTAACCAACTTCGTGCTACAAGATCTTCACTACGCAACAGCTGAAAGAAGTCCTACTTTTATGGAACCCTACTGTTCATCACCGTATTTACAGGATCCCGCCATTGGAACTCATATTTACGATAGTTAATATAAAACTGAGCGACGTAATGCGTTATTGGTGATACTACATACGTCACTGGCCTCAACGTAAGTGTTACAACTAATTCTATTACGTCTATGTTCAGCGTTATACACTATTATTTTGTACGACTAACTCCTCTTGAGAAAACCAATAAAGCTTTATTTGCAAAAAATAACAATCTTCTGGGATGTTGCGTCGTATAGTTTCGTAGAAATTTATCGACGTTTTAGGGGTACTTATGCTGCGATCAGCTTAGTGATGTGGGCAGTAAGCACATCTGAATCATCTATTAATATCTAAGATACTACATGGCGCAACATCTCATTTGGAATATAGTTGTGTCAGGCTAAACTCACCTAACTATATTCGACATACAACTTTCAGTGTAAACTCAAAAAACTATGTTTTATCGAAATCTGTGGAAAAATTTCGGCCATAAAGATGTGGAAAGACACGACCTCGTAATTACGCCTATGTAACAACTGAGGATCCTCCAACATACCAGAAAATGGTAGATTCAGTTGGCCACTTCATGCAAAGAAAGCAAAAACTAGTAAATACTACAATCTGATTATTTTTTCCCTCGTGCGGAATGATCTTGGAATTATGATTCAACATGAATGAAGAGATTCAAATGGTCGATTTTGACTCTGCATCATTTTTGTTATTCTCTCGCATGCACCGTTCAGAAAGTCGAACGTCTGTAAGTGGTCATGTTACTGACAATCACGTATCATCCTGCCATTGCATGAAATATCAAATTTCTTGCTGTTGCTTGTGTTAGCATTTTGATAAAAGTTCCTCGCCTCATTGTATGCAATAATCCTCTGTTTTACATTACACACTACGTTTTCAGACATGTCCGAAGATATAAATTTTGTACGATAAAATCAAATTTGGCGGGCAGCTCTTTTATCTCCGGCTTTATCATTACTCTTATCTAATTCTCTCCCCTTCTTTTTTATGATCTGGCTTTTTGAAACAAATATTTATTTTTTATAATGATGTTACTTTGCCAAGTTTAAACAAAATTTACATCAAAATTTCCTGAAACTAACGTACTGCACGGCTAGTCAAAAGTTAAGAAAATACTAGCTGTATTCCGTTAAATCAATTCAATCTTTCACAAAACAATTTTTCTCTCTATACTGCACCATATAAATGGTCGAATGAGTTGAGAATTGGGAATGGTAACTCTCACTTCCCATCTCATTAATGTTGCCCGTCTTTCTGTGCATAATTCTCCAAAGCACAATTTTTCCATCCGACTAGTTCTGTATGCATTTCTCAACTTCTCATGAGTTAGTTCTACGTGTCCCCTTCATCCTACACTCCTTGATTTGATCACCCTAACAAATTATCATTCCTGCTTAGATGTTCATTGGTATAATATACTAAATATTTCAATATTATAATTTCACATGCATATTGCCTTGGATACAGTTTCATTTTACATTAGGCTAAAATATCGATATTGGTCTTCCCGGTTAAACCTCCGTGTGAACTTCTAAGTACATATGAACATTTCGGAGAAACACTGAAAATGGAGATATGTTTAACCGAAACTTTATAATCTACGTTCAAGAACACATGGCGTCACAACCTAGAAGACCAACATCGACATCTTCACCGTCGTCAGAACTTCAAACCTTACACAGGCTTCATCCTTAAGAAAAATTCAGTATGTTCATTGAACTTGGAATTGCGCCCTCTGTAACGCTGACAAAACCCAGTCTTCGAACTTCCGAACTGGGAGTGGTTTATATAAAACTTCCACATCGTCATGATCTTGTGTCTTATGTACCCTGTATTAAAAGTGAACTACTTTAGGAATTTCCTTTACCGACGTCGGGACGCTCGGCGCCGTATCTTCCCCTTCCGTCACATAAATGTGACGTCTCCCACCTCTGTCGCCAATCACAGCTCAGAAGCATGGGGGCCGATTTTTTCACTTATATGATGAAATGGTGGAAATTTCCACGTTAAGAGCTCATCAAAATCTTCTCTTTAATCAACCGCAAAATAAAACTAAAGAGTATTTCAAATTTGGAACCAACGCAATATTCTAGCACTCGGAAAGTTATATATGAAATGAGACTGAAGCTAATTTTCCTCCATGTCTTATTCTGCTGGAACCCTGTACTGAGAAATAGGAGTAATAGCCATTCGCTGCCGTCAGAAGGGCCACGTGGAATGAACACAAATACGAGACCTGAAATTTCCAAGGAAGGAAGACGCCACCTAGCCGGAATGATCCGAATTTTCTTCGTCGTCACGCATTACTATCTTGATGATGCAAGATCCTCCTTAAAAAGCTGGTAGTCGATCGGATAAGAAAATTAATGTTACTCTCCCACAAACCCCCAACTCACTCGAATGTTATCTTAGTTTCAGGTTTTTCGGAAAAAATGTGTATGTTTTTCTTGCCTCCTCCATGTGCACTATACATCCCGTCCGTTGCATTCCCTGATCACATCACCATAATAATATTAGGTGAGAGCTCTAATTATAAACTTCTTCATTATGTAATTATGTGTCCTAAGTACGAGGTTCTTTGTGATATCATATGTTAAAAGTTACTGTTTTTCTTCCACCTTACCGTAAAACCCCTAAACTGGAGGGTCCCACCTAGTCTTCACGACACTCTTCACTACAGTTACAGAAAACCTGCAAATCTAGCGCCCGTCTTTAACGAACCGCGATACGATGATTACCCTAATAAATAATTATACTATTCAAAATAATTTAACCACAAGTATACTGTAGCTTTTGTTTTCCCACCAGAATTTTTCTTGGTTTCCTACAAATAAGCTTCAGTTCGTTAAGACATGCCAGTAATTTTCAGCGTTTTTTCACCTCATCTTCAAACCCTCAATTAATGCTCACTTAATATTCTTATAGATTCCCACAGTGTAACTAAATATTAAACTAACGCGATAACGTGAAATATGTTCAAGTAGGTTCGATAAACTTTGCATGATGTCAACAAACTTGCCAACCCATGCCTCAGGATTCTGGTATAATTTAGTTTTTCATCAAAAAAGATAAACAAAGGAAAAGGTGTGGACGGCTTTTTGAACGCTCTACACAAGCAGTGGTGTTTACAGTTTCTGCCTAATTAGCGAAAAAAATTCAGTTCTGCTGATGCGGCAGAGCTGAGCTTTAATTGGAGATCTACCTGCAGGCACTGCAGTTTACAAGAACAACGTGGGAGCCTGTCCTTCCAACAGGGACAAACCAACACCCATGACGATAAAGCCAGTGTTTTGTCAATGTAATTTCCACGAAGACGAAGACAATGACAAGCATAAATGCTGATCACTTTACCGAAACTGCGTGATGGTGAATCTCTACGTCTGCATGCGCACCGATTATCAATGTTCGTATTAGCGACCAACCACTTTACAATTTATTTTCCAGCGCCGCAAAACTTCGCTGTTCCTTTTCTCTCCCAACCAGGCCTAATAAATGTTAATGTGAACATACAAATATTGAAACGGAAACATGTTGTCATGTCTTCAGGGATGCTGTTCCGTGTTGTCTCGTATAAATTAACAGACCGAAACTTCTGTCGTGACGTAGATTAGCCTCCCCAAAGAGGTGAGATTTCAGGTTCTCAAGTTGATAATCACCCTCGTAATGAAGGCGACAAGTACATCTGGAACGTCGCTAAATTTCTACCGGATTACACATCTCAATAACCCAGAAGACAGACAAATTAAATTCTCATATCCCGCAAGTTCAACGTGTTGTCATTTTATTTTCCTTCTTCCTTGACATGGATTGGGTAATATCAAGTCCGTTCCGAGTTCAGAAGATTAAAATTGCTCTTTACAACGACTTTCCTATTAGTTTAATTTTTAAAAATTAAATTTTAGCCACTTCGGTGGCTGGTATTATTTAACTAGGGTGGGTTATTTTCACATAAAATTCTGTTTGCGGGTAGTTACAAACGGTTAGAAGACCAACAGTCCATGTCAAAACTAAAAGCAATTTACCTGTACCAGAACATTCAGTCACACACGGCATGGTTTATTTTCGTCATCTCTACCCGCCATTATAACTAGACTACAGCCATTCACTTTCCTCTGCTGTACCATTCACACGTTGATGTTTCTTAGTTGGACGGATACGCAATGACGTCTGCGTAAGCCAATACAGGAGCTCATTTTTTAGAGTGGCTTGGGGCTGCTCTCTTGGGAAACAGGATTACAGCTGATCATGTGACCCTTCAATTGTATGCAACATGCGAATCTCAGGAGCCCCAACCCTTTGTCTGCAGTCATTCCCACAAGCAGAAGGAGAACGAAACGACATTTGACCTCGTCATTAGGCGTCTGAATCCAGCCGGTTAGCCTTCCCCGTTAACCGAACTGTTACACTTTCCCTTTCAATACAAATGAATTGTTATTGGGCTCAGCGAAGAATATTATTTTAAGATGACTGTCTTCTGGGATTTTGCGCAGTGTAGTCTGGAATAATTTAGAGGTACTTACTGTACCTATAATCACGGCGATCACCCTGATGATAAAGGCGGCAAGCACCTCTAAAAATCCAATAAACACCTACATGGTGCAACATCTGATAAATATATTTATACTCGGCGCCGCGAACCTCAGTTTTAACCGCAGATATTTCAGCTTAAATGTAAGACTATCTTGGAATTACGATTTAAAAAGTTTAAACAGAGTATACTTTGGATATTGATTGACTCTCTTTTCATATACTGGCACTTTTTCAGTTACAGAAATCACGCTTATATAGCGTTCAATGAGATCGGGAAAATGATCAGGAATGGTCTGTATTTGGTAGGAGATGTTCGACATATCACACCGGAATTCGCCAATAAAGTGCGTGAAAGAAGCCAAAGACAACAATACAGACGGCATCTGGCTGAAAGTCTAACCTGGTAGGCCTACATCTCGAAGACATACGTAAAAGTTTTACTATTACACCAATCCACTCGGTAAATGGACATATGTCCAGGACCAAGTTAACCTCGGATGTAAATTCTAAAGAAGGTGCATTTTACTTTTTCTAATTTCTCATGATATAAATTTCACTATTCTTATAACTTGAATTTGTTGTTATTTGTATCACCATTTTATAAAGGCTCGGCATTTTAACGGAGTCGTGAAATAAGGAACATTATTATTATTATTATTATATTATGTTATATTTTTACAGTATATTATATTTTATTACGATAATTGTCCTCTGGTTATTATTGGGAATCCACTTTTCCAATTTCATTACGTAAGAACATTATTCTTATCGATATTACATTCAAAGGCATTTTTTTTCTCGAATGTATGAATCATAATGTAAAGTTGATATCATATTTACATGAGCAAAATACAGCTCACTGTACATTAAGCTAAAACCCATATTATATAATTATAATCAGGAATTTAAAATGTAAACTCTAACGTAAATATTTTATTTTGTGAAATAACTTGTTTACAAAGCTAAATGAATGTATTTCCGTTTTCTTGAAATGGTGTGGGTTGGTTTTGTATAATTCTTTACGAATGTAGACAGCTGTATTTTACAGAATCTGATCAAATTCTGTTTGACATAAAGCGAATGTGTGTGTGTGTGTGAGAGAGAGAGAGAGATATTGGTGTGGCACTAAGTTTTAATTTTCAAAGTCGTGCGATAAAAACCTCGCATATTTCAAATAGACAGGGAAATAATTTAACAGAAACTCATAGGAAGCAAACCAATGTAATACAGCTACCCTAGGGAGGTTAATTAAAAAAGTATAAAATCTGTTCTCGGAACAGACGTGGTGTAATTATGGCGTTTTTTCCCTTCACGTGTGATACACATAGCTGTTATAAAATATATCAACGAAATCTGCAGCAAAATATTTGGCCGAAGTACTAAATTAACCATGTTACACAAATGGTTGCATAACAAATTGGATAATCAATTCAAGAGGTCATACTGAATCAATACATTCTTACCAGTATTGAAAGAGTAATCACAATTACAATTTGACAATATTAAAATTAAAAAGCGCACTATCACTTCTGAAGCTCTTTGTTCAAACCCTATTGGCAACTGTTTTATATAATATCCTCGTGATTTAAGAGCACTCTTTTCCTGATTTATGAAAGATAAGAACATGCATAAAAACCACTTAAAGCCCAATGGTAACTATATGTACCACCTGCTTCAACATGCCCTCCATTTGGTATTTATGTTTTAGGATTATGAAGTGTGGTATTTTCTAACAGGTACGGGCTGAATTCTTAAATATTATTTACACGAGCTTCGGCTTCTAAGAATTAATAGTCTATACACACTACTCGAGCACTTTAATAATCTTACACTCGAATTATAACTTTTAATTTCATAAGTAATATAATCATTTGAGTTGAAGGATCTGAGGTTTTCACGGCGGTGAGACTGAAGATGGCTGGCTTCTGGATTGTTGTACCATGTAGTCAGGTAGAAGTTTGCCGACGTTTCAGATGTCCTTGCTGCCACCATCATCAGGCCGATTAGTAAACCGCGCCCTGATGATGGAGGCATCAAGGACCTCTGAAACGTCGGCAAACTTCTACCAGACTACATGGTACAATAACCCATAAGACAGCCATCTCCATTTGAGTTGTGTTAGTTGAGTTATAGGCCATGGCGTCAACTGGAAGTACGGCTATGAATTCTGAACTTGAAAGAATGCAGAATGAAGCAGCAGTCGCTTATTTTGAGGCACTTTTCCACTGTCTCGATGGATTGTGGAAACTCGATAAAATTCGGTGAGGGCAACCGGTTTCCGGCCTAAGATTTGAACACGGACCTCCCGCGCGCTAACCACCACTCTGCGAAGTTGTGTGGCCGCTCTGTGAAAAATATATTTTCTGTGATGAAAGAGATAAACTGAATAATGGAAAGGAGATAATGGATCAGAATATGAATTTTAAAATAAAATTCACCACATGAAATGTCAGGATTCATACAGAGTCAGACAGAGTCTGGTGAAACTTCTCCTTTTTACGAGTATTTAGGACCTCTCTCAGTGAAGGCACAGTAGATTTTGAAATGCTGATGTAGTTGTTGATTGACGGCATATCGATTTTAGTAACTTTTCCCTCCAGGATTGAGACAGGAAGGTTATCAGAGAGGTAAAATGTAAATGGATCGCTTTGTAAAACGATGTAAAAATATCGGAAATGAGACACAGAATACGTATATAATATTTTTACTTCCGGGCATTTGCCTATAGCCCATTCCTCCCAGAGGAATTCATCGCTATAGTTTATATTATGCATTCGCCCCTTCGTATGCGAAACCGCTTACATTTCTCGCCCTTAATTTTATGAGCACCACAATTCATATTAAGTCATTCCGAAGCCAAACCAACTTCTCAGAGGATAATCGTAATTATAAGATAAATGCATTAATTTTATAGAATCTGAGGTTTTCACGGCGGTGAGTACGAAGATGACAGTCTTCTTCTGGGTTCTATCTCTGTGTAGTTCGCACCTCCATCATCAGGGTGGTCATGGCGCTGCAACTCGTAAGACAGCCATCTTCACACACTATGTATCTCCATAATAGATTACATTTTTAATGTGTTCAAATCTTTACGTGTTCTTATGGGAAAACTCCTGCCTCTTTCCTTTTCTCATAATTAAAGTAAAACAGCGTTACTTCAAAGCATCGCAACCCAAAAATTAATATTTAATTCACATTGGAGCTTCATTGCATTACTACTAAACTATCTTGAAACGTACTATTTATACTTTCTATTCGGCGTATATTTGGTTCGAATCTCGATAAGTTGCTGTCTGTTACATCCTAAAACACACAGAATTTACTTTAAATATTTTTCTACAATTTTGGAATTTATTTCAATGTTCATGGAGTTGATACCAAACAACTGAACAAATTATTTATTTTCGTACTTGTAGCTTATGCTCTTTAGTTAAGAATTTCAAACCTGGACCTCTCCTGTTATCTGCCATCCAGTTTCAACCGTACCATGGTAAAAAATGAGTTGCATATAGTTAAATGTAAATGTTAAATTTTTGGTGGTTCTGTTTAACTAAGAACTACGCAATATAAACGTTTTAGAGTTTGAAGTATAGCCCCACAAATTCTTAACCTCAGCACTAGATAGAGAAGACCCGACCGCTTTACCCTAAAACAAGGAATCCCATTACCCACCGAGAAGAAGGCTGAGTGACGAAAACGTTGAAATAACATTGCTGCTAATATCCGTAATTGTTGTTCTAAGTTGAAGAAGACTATAGAGGAATATAAGAGAAAGGGCGGAGATAAAGATACGAATGGAAGATAGGGGTAAAATGTGATGAACCTAAATTAGTCACTGCCTATTCCAGTCCAATTTAAAGACTCTTCCCATATTTTTATCTACAGTCAAATGTGACACAACACAAATATCATCATACTTTAAGCTTATTGTATTCAGATAAGTACAACAACAATAAAATTAACAATATGCTTTTTTATTAAAACAACAATGAGTTTGTTAGAATGTTATTTTTCAAGTCCAATAAAATTATTAGCATGTATATTCGTGTCTCTGAATCTTGATTTTTGCTTCTTATGCTATCACTGATCGTATAACATAAAGTAGGTATTCAATGTAGAAATATTGTCAATAAAACTGTAAATACTTCGTCCATTTATGTCAGAAACTTCGCATTCAACATTCCCTAGCAAATATTTCAACAAAGCTGGAACACGTGACCTATTTTGCTTTTCAAAGTATAAGTGAACAGAAATTCTATCTGTTGAGACATACGAGGTAGTCCCTTGAAGGATAAGAAAAATATTTTTAACATGTAACATTACCCACAGGTGCTTCAAAAGTGTGCGCTCTAGAATCTTATTTCCTACTAAGTGTACTACAAATTATTAACACTGAGTTTTATATTTTATATTTAATTATTGGAACGCTTCTAAACCTCTGAAGTCGAGACTCATCTAAACAATATTTTAACATCCAGTCCTTACTACAACAAACACAACACTACTCCATTACATACATAAATTAATTAGAGCTATTTAACGAAAGAATCGCTATTTACTATGTGAATCATACGAAAACCATTCATACACTCTGTGGAAGAAAGATTTATAAAGCTGGTGTTACATGCAGTCACCACTGGTTCTAAAGTGTTAACACGACTCATCTTTCGGACTGCAGATATCACTTTCAGTAACTATGCTCATCAGTCTACGTCCTCTCTATCAAACGAAAGACACAAGCCTAAGACAAAATATTCAAGACTCGTGAGACTTCAGGTCCTCACTACAGAGAGGATAATAATCTATTCAACACACAGTCACCTGGAAACACAGGATAGCGAAATTAACAGTAGCAGCAGAATAAGTCAACCAAAGAAGTGCTATCCGCTCCAATATCTGGGAACCTACCCAGTGTTCAGCTGATATATTAATATACGTGTGTATATTAACACATTTAATCCCAGCTAAAACTGTATGTACCACCTGCTTTAACAATCAGTTAACTGTGTTCATTTTGTATTTATGAGTATTGTATGACTCTCACTGCATACAGACCTATTTCCTTAAATAGCATTATCAAAATAATCTTTGTAATGATAAAGTGTAGTGTTTTCTTTCCGGTACGTACTGATATATTAAATAATATTTAGACGATAGATTTGGCTTTAAAAAAAGAATACGCAAAATACGAATAAAATACAGCATTTATTAAGAATAGACGAGGGTGTCTTATTTTTCAGTTTTTTTATAAACAGCTGTTAATGAGAAATGCGTGTGAAATCTGTGTATTAAAGAATACTGGTGTGTGCTTCTGTTGTATCCGACCTACCATTTTTCTTCAAGCTTCTGGAATACTGCGCCGTGTAATTATATAGAAGTTTGCCAACGATTCCAACGTCCTTGCTGCCCTCATGATCAACACCTCTGAAACGTCGGTAAATGTCTACAAGACTACAGTATCCCATAAGGCTATATGCTCATCGCCGTGAGAGTCTGAAATTTCATCCTCGTCAGACTTTCTTCTCTCGAACATTACGGAACAGAGTGTAACCGGAGATGTTAAGGGATCGCTCCTTTTTAAACTTCTTGCTGTTTATCTGTACGTAACATGTATATTGAACGGCGAATAAATTTATA
This sequence comes from Zootermopsis nevadensis, assembly GCF_977971745.1. NCBI lineage: Eukaryota > Metazoa > Arthropoda > Insecta > Blattodea > Termopsidae > Zootermopsis > Zootermopsis nevadensis. The sequence continues at coordinate 5,925,067 of NW_028259157.1, forward strand.
ACTGTGTTTTCAACCTGAAATATATGTAACTAAAAAAACCCGAGAACAAACACATTCTATACCTACACTTATTCAGTTCCGTTCCAGACTCCGGTATTCAGATGCACGGTTTTTACATTGATCTGTAAATATACGATGTATAAAAATATAAATCCCACAAGACACCAACAAATTCTGAGCCCATTAATGACAATGCATCGTCAGGGAAGTGAATTGGCATTGTGGAATTAGTGCACATCTTTCGTGTATATAAATCATTCAAGAGTACATGTTTCTTCGCAATTTACTTCCTTCACAAACACGAAAAAGGCAGGCGGATATTGCTAACGAGGCGTACGCCAACATTCGATCAAGTGCTATACTGATTCCACTCTCCTTTTTATCGACTCAAAATAAGTTTGTGAGGCCGTGGTCGTTGGGACCCGCTGAGAAAAAAAAAAGGCTCCCCAATTTTTTCTTTTGCATCCTTAGGCTAAATCATGAGCAGAGGAAGTCAAGAGTGACTAATGGATCATAAATCAGGGGAGGGGGCTCCTCACACTTTACTGTTGATAAAGAGCAAATCCATAGCATCCACCCACAACCAGTGTGAGGGCTGGTAGGTGAACGTAAGGCAAATAAAAATAAAAATGGATCTGTTATTTTCATTCACATCCCTTACAGCACGTGATACTCCACCCTCACACCAATCCTTCCAGTTTCTCACAAGAACTACCCTACTGACAATGTTTCTGGTCTGTTGGAAAACAGAAGAAGAAATGGGGAAAAATAATTTAACGGATTATTTTCTGAACAAATTATTATCTCTTCTCTTTTACTAAACATCGCGTTCGTAAAATGTGCTATTAGCATCATTATTTTTACAAGTGGTCAGGATTTATGTTTTGCATTTCCCCATTCAAATATATTTATCTTAGCATTAACTTCATTGAACTTTGAAGGAGGCAACAGAGTAGCGAATAATAACTCAGGAAATACTGCCCGTATTTTATTTTAATTTTTACTGCCTTCGACATTAGAAGCTGACCAGGCAGACACGGCCTTTGTGTTTTTTTGCAACAGCTGTCAACAAATTACTGCGAAACCCTTACAGAATCCCAACAGAGTAAACGTTGACGTTTAAAATAAACAACATTCTCAGTATGCATACCTATGGCGACTTTCCCCACAAATTTAATCCGGAATGTAAACACGCGACAGTGAATGTGTTAGAATTTCTGTGAGTGGCTGAAATCTTAAGTTATCGCAAGTAACTTATTTTAAATTTATCAATTAACATTTCTAATGGCAAATAACGTCTTGTAACGATAAAAATACATCATTTACTCTGTAACTTTTCAACTGGCACATTCAACGACATCGACATGATGTTTGTTAGCCACTTAGTTGGGGCTTACACTCGAGGCGAGGGCCTATCTGGCCGGAGTTGACTAGCAAGATATTTTATCTGATTGATTCTACTGTTCTAGTAAATTTAGTACCACTGAAACACGAACATTTAAGCGTATTATCCGGGCTAACATGCTATGCCCCACAGAAGGACCTATTTCCATGTTGCGGACAGAGAAGACTGCCTTCAGACATTGAGGGTGGTTGCGTACATATGTAATAAACAGCATAAACAGGGTTAGTTCAGCTTGGGGTTGGGTTACGAACCCCTCGAAGTTAAGAGTAACGTACTACGAAAAAGGCCTCTGGTTTGGTTGGGCTCTAATGAATACGGTAATAAAATTTCCTTTCATATAAAAGGCGGAGAGAAATACGTGAGGATCTAAGCAAATATCAGCTCCTGAAAAAGGGTTCTACGAGTAAAGTTGTTTCGGTACTACGGACGAATATGTATAAACAGTTAATTATTAAATACAGTTGTTAAGTCGTGTACAGAATACTTGTGCAAAAGAGTTCGTAGGCGTTACGGTGACTGCAATATAAATAGTTTCCTTTGTAAAATAAATGTTGCTAAACTATTTGCTTGCGACTCATCTCACTTCGTTAATCTAGCATGTTTCTATAATTTTTATTAGTCTCTTGTGCCTTCATAGTAACACACATTTCATGGCTAATAACCCAATGGTAAAATAGTATTAAAATATATTAAAATTGTCCGTCAATCACAATAAAGTAATATAAGATAATTAAATGGTTAAAATATTATCCTTTGTTCCGTATCGAGTACTCGATTTACATACGGAACATTCTCGACATGTTTCGGCTTTCATAGAGCCGTCATCAGGTGTATGTTATAAACTCTTAATTCAATTACTAATTTTTAATTTTCTTATCATTTCTTCGTTTTTCACATTGTATCAACATTTGTTGTTGTGTTATATATCATTGATACAATCGTATTGTCGGAGTGATGTTAATGCTGTGTATATTGGTCTGTGAATTAAAGGATTCAAAACCTTTAACGAAATTGAATATAGAAAACAAAATAAATAAATGAAAGTAAACGTATAAACTTACCAGAGAAGTAATATCGAAATTGTAAGAGGAGAGATCAGAAGTACATCGTATCGGAGCGAGGTTGGTTATTGACTGCGGTGTTAGTATGTGAAAGGCGGTTTGTCAGGGTTGGGGTCAAGGTACTGGAGTGCATTAAAAATGGGGTTGTTAAGCAAAATGTTATTATCATTAAGGCAAAGGATAATATTTTAACCATTTAATTATCTTATATTACTTTATTGTGATTGACGGACAATTTTAATATATTTTAATACTATTTTAAATAAAATCACAATATGACGCACCTACAATATCTTACAATGGTAAAAATACGAAGTACTTTGTTTGAGAAACAAACGTTGGGCACATAGCTATTAACTCTTTTAGAGTTTATAAGGACATTCCTTCATCTCACTGGAAAGCGATAGTACTTAATAAGAAAGGACTAAAAAGTTATTAGGGAATTATCGCACTCCATTCGAGCATAGTCATTTTTCCCTTTGGTAGGATTTTTATACTTTCCTTCATTGATTTTTTAGAGAACCCCTTTTTCGCAGAGACAAGATGCCTTGTTCTCCTTCGAAGTCTTGTGTCAAGATAAGAAAGAAAGTGAAGTCAGGTCAGAAAGGGCTGAATTTCCTTCACGAAGTACCAAGATATTTTATTCTCTGTAATAAAAGCTTTAGCTTCAAAGAAAGATCAAGAATAATGTAGAGCGATGGAGTGTAAATTGCCACAGCCGATCACCGATTTACGCTGGCAATTTTAAGCTTTTCCACGTTTACTGCTCAGAACAAATCAAAGGGAGATCGCTAATATCCAGAATTCCGCATATTCAGAATAGGAAACTCATGTCTCTCAAGGAGAAGTCTAGCCATCATTGCAAATCTGCAGTTCAGTCGATATTCTGTGACACCATCGATCACCTCGTGCGAGTTTCAGTTCTGCTTTGCCTTTAGTGGGTGGCGGCGTCTCTCATTATAATGCTTTGTGGCTCAGGGCACCGTAGTAGATGGTACAGTCGTTACGTGCTGCAACATGTTAGGTCCCTGAGACTATAAGTTTTGGTGGAATTTCAGGTTCTCACGACGGTCAGTGGACAAATGACTTGTTGCGCCGATAGTGTGACAGAAGTTTACCGACGTTTCAGAGTTTCTTACTGCCCTAATCTTCTATAAGATTATCTTTGAATATTAGCCGTTTAAATGCTGCTTTTTTCATGTCTTTTTGTGTTAAAATAAATAAATAATCCAGGATTGTAGACAAATTAATTAACAAAATTCACCTCTTCCTTCATTCCTTTCTTTGTCTCATTTCTCTTTCTTTCATTATTTCTATTTTTCTGGCAATGTAATTTTAATTACCGTTTTTAAAACACTCCACCAAAAAAAATTCCATTTTTTTTAAATAGACTTGTAAATACTGATTAATGCGAAAATACTGCCAAAGGGTCAGTTGCATGTAATGGAGTGTTATTTCTTTGTTCATTTTATAAGGCAGCGATTCTGTTCCTCAGTTAATTGTAAGGCGGAACTGACTTGGCTTCAAACTGTAACGACGCATCACTGAAACGTCGGTCAACTACTACGAGACTACAATGCGAATTATACCAGAATCAATTGGATGTTTATCGACGCTTCCACATCCATCTTTCGTGACAGGGCTAGTAATTAAGCAAGTCAGTCCGCACGAAGTACATACACGTGAATGGATGGACCGCTGTAGGATAGAAGAATAATGAGTCATTACTAATTGTAAGTTAGCGTGAGCTCACAGCAGACCTGACCTCAGTAATACCAGAGAGTGGTGTAATATTTTTATAACCATGGATGCTAATCGAAGTTTACAATTTGGACGCTCTGACTAATTTTTAATACTTATGTATTTTTACGCCTGAGATCCCACAAAATTTGATTTAATATGTTACAATTTGAAATTGTAGGGCTCAGCTGAGTATAGAGCGGTAATATGATATTTTAAATACGAACTTAGATGAACGAAGAAGCCCTTTTGACATCAGTTTCTATAAACCCATCAGACAGTAACGTGACCATTTTAATATTATCATTATATTACTGTCGGCGTTTCGGTATATTGACCATTTAGTCACGTAGTTATTTCTAATATAATAATCCTTTTTTCAGTACGCGAAAGTAAAATATAAAAATAATATTTTAGTTTCAGATCTCAATTTATACACCTCACGATTCCTAGTTCCATTTCGATTATGCAAACTGGTTGCTGGTCCAAATATTATACACAACGTTGACAAAATGTTCTTGGGAAATGTCAACATTGACCAAGCAATGTCAATATATGACCCCTCGAGCAACTCTTTCCGTCTGACCGCTGCAACCGGCAGCAACTACTGATAGTTACAACCACTCCTGCTTAAAACTGTATGTAACCCAACCGGTGGAATTAAACGTATGAGAAATTAATTAATTAACAAACACACAAATGAAATTTTGCCCTATGCACAGAAAAGTCAGCAGGTTTTTTTTTATAAAACATTTTATATCCCTCGTAATCATGCCTCAATTATACAGAAATTTGCAGCCTCTCCTAGTATTACCGCTATTAAATTACTCCTCTTCCGGTATATCCAGTGTCCATCTCTATGTAGTTTCTGAACCCTATTCAAAATGCCACGATTTCTGTAACATTCTTTGAATATGATAGACCTACATAGTTACAACATGAGTTGCATACAGTTTCCGTTGTAATCATTTTTTTTTTAAAAAAAACAGACATTTATAGATGTTATTGGCAGAGTGTGTACAACCAACAACTAGTTGAGCAATTGTGACTGGCTGTCCGCCCAGGTTTCACTTTCAAAAACACTGAATATATTTCGACAAAATGGAATTTTGAGGAGACGCAAGCCTACGTTAGAAGTTGTGAGACACTTTATTAAACCAGCTGCAAATGAATAGAAATAAGCAGTGCAAGAACGGCTTGAAGACCAACAGAAAGTATCTAATTCTAACAGAGCCAGGAAATACTTCGTCTGTGGAACACATGCCCTGAAAAGCAGGCTGATAACGAAGAGAAATTGAAACTCTCTGTTTTATTTCTTACGTAGCTTCTTAAAATGCAAGCCATTTGGATGCGTAATAATGTGAAAGTGTTCTAAAGTTCACGTTTTGTTGTTCCCTTTTTTAGAATAAACATTCACAACCCGAAAAGAATGTTAGTTCTTGATTTTCTTGCAGGTTACAATATTAGTCCAAATTAAGAAATAGTTTGGAAAACGAATTTGTTTACCTAATTTGTAATGCTAATAACAAATGCATTTCGTGTTGATAAAATTCGAAACTCCTATAACGAATCCTAGCCCTGACAGGTTTCCGCGAACAAAATTCACCGATGCCAGGGTAAAACTGTGTAAGCACAGTAATTACAACTCAAGTACTTTACAGCCTCTGTTTGATATTACCTATTGAGCTTCAAATGCAAGTATAATCTGCATAATCATATTTCTATAAATTTTAAATGAATAAACATTACGTGTTAAAAAATGTTCATATTCTGAACTTGTGGGGTTACACTCCTTTACCCTAGCACCAGCGAATTATGGGAAATCGTTGATGTAAATACGAAGACGTCCATATTTACTGGGGGCTTGGCTGTAATGACATCCGAAACCACTTCCATAACATATAGATTACCACTGCGGAGGGGTTCTGCATTGCACTTTCATTCCGTTTACTGAAGGAACAGGTAACTCTGTGGTCTTCTGGGTTGCTCCGCCCTGAAGTTTCTTGGCAGTATGCCACTTTCTGAGGGAACGTTTTACATTGCCAGGAAACGCTCAAATTATATAACTATGACTTTTATTAGAGTTAATAACAGCTGCGGTTCCATAATGCCTGGGTTTTACCAAACGTTGTTTTACTCAGGTGTTTAACGAACTCGCCCATTCTTATGGCCGTAGAATGTTCTTTAACTTTAACAGGGGAGCCATGGCGTGCAAAAAACCGTATCTTAGAACAAACAGGATAATAACTATATTATAATCAACCTGCTACTTATAAGACTACATTATAACGTTCATATTCAGAGCGACATGTTTCCATCACAAGGGCTATTCTCAGGATGTAATTTTTCGTACATGTAAATTCGACACTGGGCCTATCTGCGGTACTTTATTACGTCCATTACTATAAGAATTATGTCCTTTTTTCTGTTATTTTCTCCATTAAACCACCGTACACGGCTGGTAGCTCGAGAGAAATTCGTTAAACTTAGTCGCCGCGAAAGTTTAAGATCATACAACACGGTTTTAAATTATAACAACGCAGTATAGCAATAACAATAATAATAACATTAATATAGAATTTTCCTTGCACTAATAGAAACATTATTTAAAAGCTTCGTTTATAAGCACGGATAATTATTACCTGAAGATGACCCCTTTAACAGATCGAAACATGTCGAATTGAATATAAATTATATTGTACAGCCTTATAATAGGGTGAGTCTAGTACTTTTCTTGCCCTGTTAATTGTTTTAGAACAATTTCTTAACTCACGATTTTCTATTGACATAAAACGATGGTTGAATACAACACAGGCGTAAGTTACTCGGGAGTTCTTATTATCGTTAATCAGAATCAGAACGACACAAAATATGCATTCACTCTTACTGGCTGCTCGAACACATATTGTACGCTTAACTTGATCAACAAAATAACTTAGTCGTATGTTGGCCTAAATCATAATAATCTTCAAATACCCAAACCCTCGTCGCTAAAAGTCTGACCCACGATCAGAGGACACGTCTGACTAAACCTGTTAATGATAAAAAAGATCCCGAATTACTGACACAATGGTGGGAGTAATATGGTAGATATGACGACGTTTCAGAGCAAGTTATTGCCTCCATCATCAGGATGAAAAATCAGTTCTCTGAAACGTCGAGATTTAACGAAACTTTGACGCGTCTCATCGTCCGAGATTACTTTAGTGCATTAGCAGTGAAAACTTCAGGACTTGAAAATATATGTCTTTTTTTTTTAATTGGCGTTCATCCTAAAACGAAAACGTAGCCAGTAGACTACACAAATATTCAGCTTTGTTTCGCTGCCCGTCTAAGTTGTTAGAATTCGTTGTTCAATGAAACATTTATTTGCACGGAAACAAAGCGAGGAACGTAAATTCTACGAAATGCAATACATTACTAGGGACTGCTGAATATGGATTAACTTGTACGTTGTTGGACAGAAACACACTTCGAATGCGAGATGTTTTAACCAGCACTTTATAACCAGACCTGGTTTACCGTTTCAATATATCGCAACATCTGAAAATTAAAAAAGATCATTACAGAGCAACTTGAGCTTTGATTTATGATATTATATATTTTAACTCTCTGTAAAAGGATAAATTTGCCTCTGCTGTGTCTAAACATCACACAGGAGGGTGTAAGAGGGGACTGGAGGTAAACAACGCATTCTGAGAAGCTGCGTCGTGTAGTCTCGTTCAAACTGACCGACGTTTCAGAGGTTCTTACTACAACAATCATCAAAGTGATATGTGAGAATACGCTTTAGAACGTCTCAGAATACAGTCATCTTCAAACTAGCTGCCGTGAGAACCTGAAATGTTGTAGATATTATTAAAAACAGAAATATTCTTGGGTTTAGGGACAATAATTTGTTCCTGTGATATTCAACAATACGTGATGTATGACCAGGCTTATAATACGTTTTTGGAACAGAAAGGCTGGTATGAAATATAAGCATCTGTCATATTTAACTTCAGTAACACTGCGTGGTCTCTATTAGTTGCTAAACAAAATTCAGCAAATGCTTAATTACAAATCTATCGTTTTACGACGTTTCCATTTGCCGTCTACAGTCTCCTGTTATAAACGCGTGCTCAAATTCGGAGATTTCTAGATAGCCTGAACACAAGGATTGTACTACGACAAACAAATGAGAATCAGGGGTTTACGTGCAATGTTCAGTTCCTGTATCCAGGTTCACATGTGTGCAAGATTTAGAATTAATTTGTATTACCATGATTGATATTTCATCCCTTAGTATGAACCTGGCTTATATTCCTCTTTGATAAACGAGAGGAAATGTTCACTGTGGGGAAATTATGCCTGTAAGCCTACGTCCATCATCATTACACCTGAACTGCATCCGACATAATACGACCATTACTCCATTAATAAATGGCATATAAATACAAGAAATCTTAAAAGTTATAGCATTTTTACGAAATAATGTTTATGCAGACATTCAGCCAACAGAAAACAACATTTAATTGAACTGCTATGGATACAGAAAGGGTAGATATGTTTATATGAGCTTCAATCTCACATATTACGATTGACGAGAGACAGATACGACGGAAATCAACGGAAAGATAAAGAATGAGTAGACTATATAAGTGGATCCACTCTTGATCCCCGAAATGCTACAAATGAGATGCCTTCTTCATAATTATTCTGCGAATATCTTTAATATTTGATAATATTAAATAATGTATGATGCAAAAGTGATTAATAAAAATCTAATTGTCTCTAGACTGGCAGAGAAATTCGACTTTCTTGGACTCGAATAAAGTTTGGTAAGATCTTACTAGTATCCCCGTAAGTGCGCTTCTGTTACTCTGATTCTTGGAGTGAGGCGAAGGCAATTCCGTCGCAGAGAATCGAATGAAGAGGCTTATTTGAGTGCAGTGCAAACCCTTTAATTCCACATTACATCAACCCACGCCACGGTCAGCATGGTAATTCCCACTGACCCTGACCGTTGTAATGGGACCTACATCCACAACGCAGACTTACTCTCGTTGACTTTAGTTGTTAAGGGACAGAATAAAGGTAAAATAAAACAACGTTCATATCACTTCACCAGCGACTCCAAGGAGCGTGGAGCTCAGGAACCCTCCAAGTAATAATTTAATAATAGAATCTGAGGTTCTCACGGTGACGAATATAAAGGTGGCTATCTTCTGAGATGTTGCGCCATGTAATCTAATACAAATTTACCGAAGTCTCAATGGTTCTTGCTGCCTCCATGATTAAGGCAATCGCACTGTTTAATAGTGCTCACCACAAAAATTGCAATGACAATGAAAGTGGTCATTTACATTCCATATAGGTTAACAAAAGACAATTCCATGTTATTTTTTATTTCGAAACAGTTGGATTCAATCCAACATCGGACTGCAATGTGTGTCCGAATGTACGGCTGAGGCCGACAAAGAAACCTGTCCGAGGTCTATTTATCTGCATACGTGGCAAACCACAAGTGCCGATTTCAATAAAGATATTAATTACTACATTCTGAATCAGAACAGACTGTGGGACTCATTCCACATCCGGACCAGAGAAATGGTTTCCATAAAAATCCGCCTGAGCACATTCCTCCCCTTCGGAGTCACCAGAGAAATATTTTGGGAAGCGTCAATTGCTTCTAGCGTTTAACGTCACTTTATAAGCTGAATGGACTATGTTATAAAACAGCGAAAATGACTGTAATTGATAAACTAAAATAGATCTGGATGAAAGCGGCCATGATCTAACTTAGGGTACCACCTCAGCATTCACCTGAAGGGACCAAAGAAAACCACAAATAATAATAGAGTGAGAGTCTAATTAGGACCGAGAATTAAACCCAGGAGTTCCCATATAAGAAACAATAGCGTTTTGCTGGAAGAGTCTTATAAAACTGCAGGTCTACGGTGAAGAACGTGAGGGAATGGTGTAAGGAATACCTGAGGGAGACTCACTAATAAAAATATAACTTAAATGCGGTGTTACATAACGATGTTGTTCGCCACGGACACCGTCATCCTCACAGCCGTGAGAACCTCGAATCTCACGGAGTGTTATTCGCGTTTTACAACTGATGTGCCAAGCATAAACTCGCGACAGTGAACTGAGCGTGTGAAAAATGACGAACAACAAAAACGAAGAATCAACATAACAAATCGGGATACTACACTACAGTGTTGTGAACCAATGCTGCAACATAATAGCTTCTGAATTTGTTGGCCTATGCCCGTGAAATTCGGTATGAATTTTGTGCCAATGTAATTCGTCTCAAGGCTGTAACGTCTGAAATCACTACCTCTAAAGATTCCAAGCTCGAGGATAAACATTCTGGGAAATTAAGTAGAATTGCTACCATCCGAAGAATGGCGATAAAGATAAGATTTTTAATAAAAGTTTATCAAATAAGGCCTATACAATATTCGTTAAAGGCACTTTTGTATCAAATTTAAACTTAAGTGGAGACAATGCTGGATGACTTCGGTATGTTGGACACCAAGATTGTACCAATTTTTCACATTCTTCGATATGTTCGATAAAGTAAAATGTGCCTGCAATGTGATGAATTTGGCATAAAATTTAAACTTAAGTATCACCCCAAACATACATTAATCCTAAAAGTAAGAATTCATTATGAGTTGGGGACCGAGAAATTATTTATACGTCAAGATCAATTTGTCTTTTGACCTGTGCCGGTGTAAAATAAAATTAAAATACAACCGAACTGATATATAAATAAACATGCAAATAAATTATAAATAATGTGTTGTTATGCATATGCAAATGTGTAAATGGGTAATACGGAATAATCGGCCAATTAAAAATTAAACTCACCTTTCGGCACCTTATTATTTTAGACAGATCAATTAGAATACATAATCCACATACACGATTATATGCTGCATTTTTGCACTAATTATTAGCACTGTTTTTAGATTATATAGAACACAGAAACGTCATATTACGTCAACGTTCGGTAAAAGTGATAACAAATCAGTAATATGTAGCTTCAGAAGTTCGGAAACCCAGTTAACAGCATCAGAACTGTAATGAGTAATTATACTTCCCCTCAAACAAAATTTGATCACAACGTAAAGACATTTTATATATGTGAGACTTCTGGTTCTTTCAGTGACGATTAGGAAATCGATTATCTTCTGGATTGTTGTGCAGTGTAGTCTGATAGACGTTTCAGAGGAGCTTACTAATTCCATCACCAGGGGGGATTAAACAACGCTGAAACGAAGGTAAATATCAGGTTATACGGTGCTACATCTCAGAAGACAGCCACATTCATACACGTCGCTGTGAAAACCTCAAATCCCGCCTACCATCGTGTTTGCGCCGCCCAAAAACATAATGACCGAAGGGTCATAGTTGGAAAACAAAAGCCAAAATCTTCATTCCGCCCACGAACTATTGCTGAAAGCAGAGCAGCGTGAACACTGGGGGGCTAGGCCGATGCTGGTCCCTGAGCAACAGAGATAATGCTGAGTTGTCAAATACTGACACGTGACGCAGACGAGTGTGGTTTTATGTGAAAACCATAGCTTCTCTTCTGCTGTCCACTGGGACTGCTGAGATTGAGGCCACATTATACAAACGCAGACATGACGGGAGAGATTTCCTTGGACAGGAATAAGATAACTGTGCGGGGAAAAGGGGATTCTCATGAAGGAGCTGGTAACAGTGCAGTCTACACAAAACTGCATACTGCAGAATATCTGCACTGAAGTAATACCTCGTGTAACGTACAACTTTGTAGCAGTAACCCGTAATACCACAAAGCATTGTGGCATTTGCTTATCTTCCTGAATAGCCCAAACTGTTAAGTTTGAAAAAATAAATTAATTAAAGCTTTCTACAATGAGTAAACATTACAGCGGAAGTTTGAGAACCTGCTTTTATCTTCCTGAGGTTATCAAGTGACAACAGTGTCTATCATTCATCGTAGTCTGAGCCAGACGGTTCTAATCTACGAGTGTATTATTTAAAATATTTCATAAACGTTTATTTCAATAATATCCTTCTGAAAGTGAAGTACTTACAAATCACCAATTCTTATAAAATTATAAATTCATGCTTCAAAACCAGCCCATTTAACGTCTATCGAACGAACAACCCGATCCGTTCAAGACGCGGATAAGCATGGATTAGATGCGTGTCGGGTCCAGACGTTCGAATTCCGTTTGAGGGATCGGTGCTTCTCCGTCTTTTTATTCTTGTCCTATTATAGTAAAGTAGAGGCCGTGTAAGTGGCTAAATCTCCATTCATTAAATACGTATGTCTGTTCAGAACGATTTGTTATTTCAGATTAATTTAGATTTGGAACAGAGAAAACGGCCTGATACAAAGAATATGGGTACCTGTTCCTAAGAAAAGGTACAAGTTTAGTTAAAATAATACCAGCGTGTTTCGCCCATATCTTTCTTCATAATTTATATTCGGAACAGTGGAACAAATCTCTAATTGTATTTATTTATTTATTAGAACGGGAAATAAAAATGACTGCAGTAATTACGTGGAACATCGCTGTTATCAATTAAACACAAAGTTTTATCCAACATTCTTCTCTCAAGGTTAACTCCATATACAGACAACATTTTCATGGACACAACGTCTTGCAAGCTGATTGTGTTCCGTCATCGGGCAAAAGCTTGAAACCTATTCTGTTGGGTCCATTATAGTTTCTACTCCTTTCAGAGTTCTTGTTTCTTAGTTAAATAAAAGTTGATTCTTCCAACAAAGTTAAAACTTTGTGGCTCACAATGGCACCGTATAACACACTAGGCTTTAGTTAAATAACGTTTAATTTGCTGATATGAACACTGTATGGTAACCTACGGTGTCTAAATTATCATTGAAAAATACATATTCTGAAACGTCCAGTTTTGTATGTATGTTTTTTTTCTGTTAAACCAATGAATTATAAATATAAGTGTTTTATATTTCAAATAAATTAAAAGAAGAAATGACTCGGAAATTTTCAGAACTGTCTAAAATTGTACAGGGCACACACACTGTTTGAGGAAAGTGATAAACATGTCTGTACTTACCAACGCCCCCAGAATCTATTACAAGAAGCGGTGACCTCACACGTTGCAACCTCCAAAACTTGATGAATCGCTATTCCTTTCAGCTTCCATCACGAAAAACTCACACGTAGATAAAATTAAAACACTTTTCACCCACACACAATAAACGGCACAGAGAAAAACTAACGTCTATAACGAAGGGAGCTGAACGAATTACAACTACAGATATCGTTACACCTCCACGTTCACATGTAACAAACCAATAGCTAGCAACACGATACCCACTGTCAAGGTTATCATAAGTGTGTAGCATGAAACTCGAAATTAAGGCATAAGTAATGCTGCACACAAAAGTACACACATCCAGCTAAATGGAGAATTTTATCTTTTCTGTTAAGCAGTCGGTTCTTACGCAATTCAGCTCCTGAAATTCATAACCTTGTCATCGTACTAGTGACCACAGCGCCATTTTTTTCCTCGTGTGTTGGAGCACGACACACCTGCTCCCTGTCGTTCGGCAGCAATAGCTTACTTTGTTCTAGTGTATTCTTTAAGCATGAGAAAGCAAACTGAAGAAAGCTATAAAAAGAAGACGTGTAGTCTGGATTTAAAGTCATGTTGTCATGCAGTTCAGAGCCTTCTATCTTTCCTTCTGGTATCTAAAAACGTAAAACTATAATTTTACTTCCTGTTTTGATCTTACATGAAACTTTGTACCTCAAGTTACGGGAGGGAAACAGATTAAGGGCATTTGGGGACAGGGTGCTGAGCAGAATATTTGGAGAACAGAGGGTTAAAGTGGCAGGAGAGTAAAACCTGAACACTGAGGAGCTTCATAATTTGTAATCTTCGCCCAGTATTATTAGTATAACCAAATCAAAGGGAATAGGATGGACGGGAAATGCAGAGCGTATGGGGCTTTGAGAAAAGCTTACAAAGTTCATGTTGGAAATCCCGTGTGAAAGAGACCAGTCGAAAGGTCCAGGCATAGATATGGAAATGATATTTAAATTAATATTAGGAAATAGATTTGGAGGGTGGTTGCTAGAAAGAAGCGTTCTGTGAGTCCGCAATGGACGAACATAAAATTGTGAAAACAAAGTAAATAAACAATATATATACTTTAATGATATTTATTTATGAACAAACTACGAAATAAAGTGTAATAGGAAATATAGGCATACAAATTAAATACTAACGCAAATATAACTTTAAAGATTTAACGTTGCAAGACGATGCTTGCCTGAGTAAAGCAGGTTATACACACACATCTCTTAATTCATCGCCAGCAAGTCAGGCTGTTTCAATGACCCACTTCGAAGGACATCATATCTCCCTGTTCCTGACATCCGCAGCCACCAACTCGCTCGATTACCCACTTTGACCATAAATAGTATATGATAACCATGGTGGCGCAACCAGTCTTCAACTAACCCTCCGTGGTCATAACCTGCGGAACACTGACTACCTATCCCTGTGGACCCAGTCTTAGTTAAACAGTATTTAGCTGTGAAGAGAAATTTGCTATAGTTTTTTATTTATTTTTCTTTCTACTCGCCACTCCAACATGGCTTTCAGTGCGGCACACAAATTAGAAGTGACTGAAAGTAAAAACGTCTTAGAGAAACAAACTGAGATTTGAGGTTCACGGCGGCCAGAATGAAAATGACGGTCTTCTGAGTCCATGCACCGTGTAGTCTATACAAGTGTACAGACGTTTCAGAGGTGCTTGGTGCCTTTATCATTAATAACGCTATACATCGCGTTCCGTCGTCAAATAATCTACAATTTAAACACTCTCCTGAAAAAAGCAATGCCAACAAGAGTAATAATTGCATCTCTCCGTTAATTCTTAAAAACAATATACTGACGTAGACTTTTTGGTACTAGATAGAAATAAAGATTTATGCAATTGTAAAGCTAAATCTTTGTATAGATAAACTTACTTAACGTACATTAGAATTAAATTTAATAAAGAAGTGAGAAATCCAAACAGAGTTCTGTACCATTAAGACTTTGGCGCTCAAGAGGTACCGAGTCAAATCTCAGTCGTCCTATCGTGTAACCTGACTGAGAATCAACCAATATCAAGAAGGTGTGACTGAGACTCTGAAGAAAGCTTACAGGTCTAGTAACGTTGCACAGTTGTTAGAACTAAAGATAGGATCAGAAACGTGCTAAACATGCCGGATTTCTGCACAAACTGGATTTCCCAACTTTTCTGCAGAGTATGTAAACTAGTGAAGTGAGACACTCTGGGAAGTTATTTGAGGTTGGTACATGAGTAGATTCCATTGGTCCTGCACGTTTCTGTACTGTTATCACATCTCTAAACTTTGTGACGAAGTAAGGAGTGACTGAGTGAAGGAGGTAAGGTTTTCTTGAAGCTGAACAGTTGTCAGGTTCTGGGCGCGCCATGTGATGGAAGAGAGCTAGCCAGTTTGCTGAATAAATAGTCGGTCGGATAAATCAACTTGCTGGACAGTTATGGGCTTCTGTAGGCTGCAGATGTGTCCGTCCTAAATAGACGCTGTTAGTTCCTCGTTCTGTGCCCTGACAACAGATAAAAATTTGTTCACTTAAGATTATAACATAGAGTTGCCCGCGAATATAAAAGATTATGTGAAATTATTGTTATGAATTCTTTTATGTACAACAATACAGTCATTTACTGGATGTCCTAATGTTTATTTTTATCAGGCTAAATATTTCGGATTTCTTTAGTCCATCTTTGGGCCTTTAGTTATCCTCGCAAATAATCGTATTGTGGTAAACAATTCTGAGTGAAAATTACTTTTAAAAACAAATTAAAAAATAAATTTTTATCGTGTCACATGGAGAATAATATAATTCTAGTAGGTACAGATACTTAAATAGCTCTTACTTAAGAGGTTAAAATAAGCTAAATACTTCATTTTGACTTATCTCAAGTCGTAATTCGATATTGTGACTAAATATCCATTCAGTACTTGTAGAATCTGTACACATTTCACTTGTTTTAACTGTTTTCTTAAGGTACTGGAAATGCCAGATTTGCTGGCATGTTCTTGGGCTGTAGTTCCATGTTGTGGTGAAATCAATAAACTATTATGTAGCTAGAAGATTTTTGTTACGTAGAAAATGTTTTGTTGTTAACAGACGGGATCTTTACAAAACTTTGTAATATTCTGCAACACAACTTTCTAACATAATCTTATACAAAAAAATAATTACTACCGCACACAATTAATGAGATGGAAACTATAACTGATCGATTAACAACATTGATAAGGGGTTATTGGAACAGATGATAGCTACTCAGCTACTCAATAACGTTTCTACTTTTAGAGCCTAATAATTTCATAACTGTGTTTAAAGAATTCAAAATTTATAAAACAAATAATTTATTCATATCTACTTATCGTGTTTCTCTAAGATCTCGTTTCTATAGAATCAATTATTAAACTCCTCGTAACATGTCGCCCAGTCCGTAGTCAGTCACTATACCGACTGAGCTAAGAATCAGTCAAATTTTGTTGAAATATAATTGAAGATGCTGATATGTTCGTGGCTTATTTGTTGACGTGTCTACCGCTTAAATTACTTTCTTAACATTTAATTAGTAAGGGAAAGCTGATTATGAATGATGAACTTGAAATAAAGGGAATGAGGTGGTTTAGGCACGTATTAATTAATTCCAGAATTTGTGACGCCGTGTGTGGACTTCGAAGATCGCAAGTCCACACGTCGTCACAGTCTAGAACATAACATCAACATCTTGACCGCCGTCAGAACATTCAACGTCACACCCTCATAATATTATTTTATTAATATTTTGCTTTATGTGTCTTTGGCTTTACTACATTCATCAGCACTATATTCTCAGACACACTCAATCCATATAAATATTTCCACTGACTGGAATATAAAATTATAAAAATAAATAAAATAAAATTGACAAAGCTTTGTTACACAGAATTATTATACACACAGCTGTGAGTTTTAAAACTGTTTTTTACGTTCTGTGCATAAAGTGTATAAAAGGAACGCATAATATGATATTGTTTTTGTTCGTCTGCCTGTACTCTTGTCATTATTTCTAAATTACCCAATGCATCGATAAAATTTGATAATGGGATTTCCACATAAAAACTGTCCAGCAAATTTAATTTTGATGCATACCGATCAATTTTTAACTTATATTTTACATGGAGGTCAAACTAAACGTCATCACATTTCTCAGAAATTGTTCATCCTTCTCTCCATTCGTGCATACACAAAATATTTAACTCAGTACGTTCTACAATCTCTGTTTGAAGTATTTTACGATAGAACTGGATCCACCGATTATGTTCGTTGACCTTGTAGGGAGTGCCCAGTATGCGGACCACTCAATGAAGGCAGGAAGGAGTTTCCGTAGGTAAGTACAGTCTGTGTCAGTACAGCAGTGTAGAAGCCTGATATTGTTGTCTTGTGACTGTGCTGTGTTAACAATATGACACTTGTTCGTTGAAATCTCCTTTCTGGTCATTGATAACGCCTCGTATCACAACACCCAGACAGACAAACCACCGACGTCTTAATCAAAGAATTACGAAATAAAAGCCTGGATAAAGGAATTGAAAATTCCATTTTGTGACAGCCTGTTGAAAGCTCAACTGTAAGATTTAATCAAATTAAATAAGTCAAAGCACGAGTATTATGTGATTGATCAGATTTTAGCAGACAAAGAACGTACCTTTGCTGAGACTTCCGCAGTACCAGCCCGATTTAAAACCCATTGAACGTATTTGGGAAGATGTAAAACAATAGGTTGCAAGCAAGAACACGACATTTAAAATTAAGGACGTCGAGCATTTGTGTCGCCAAAGATTCGAAGAAATTGGGTAAGAGGAATGGAATAATGTATGTCAGCATGTGGAGAAACTAGTACAAATTTATTCTGAACAAGAAGGCATAATCGAAGACGCTATTGAACGAATTATAATTGAAGATAATGGAGTGAACAACAGCAGCGGTAGTGATGAATCGAGTGATATGTCAGAAAGCGATGGTCTGTGAGGATTGGAATAATTGGAAGAGGGCTGAAGAGTTGTGTAGAAGACAAAATTATCTAATACTCTCTGCGGTGTTAATTTTCTTGTGATGTGTAATGTAGTGAAATCTACTTTCCTGTGTTACATACCATGGTGACATTTTATTTGGAGTGTGCTGTACGCAGCCTGCTGCCATCCCTTCCAGCAAACTTCTCGTAAGTGACTCGCTCCGAGGTTCCAATTCACAAAGTTCAGCGGCCAAAAACACTGGAACGCAGTATACCTGCAGATAATGTTTAAGTAAACATAACAAAAATAAACAGTTGTGTGCAATGTGACTTTGTATTTTTTTCATTTGCAGTCTACTTTTTTGTAGTCTTCTGAGTTTTGACGCCCTGTGGTTTTGTAGGTAGTTACCAACGTTTCGAAAGATCTTATCGCCTCCATCTTCAGAAAGAAGAATCTCAAATATATTTGTACCTGTTAGAAGATAACTTTATGGTCAATGAGGTATACCACGTAACAAATCATGTATTGTAAAAATATATCTAGTCCAATACATGCAGGAAAATACAAATTCACTTTTCTGCTGGTCTTGGAGATTATGCCAGAATCATACTGTATTTTGTTGTTAGAACGTGATTGTATTAGTGCGATTAGTGCAGGCATTTGTTTGTTGTGCGGAAAAGGAAGACTGACAAAAGAAGCTGATATAAACATTTCGTTCTCTCACTGCAGATGCACCCAGAGAATGAACACAATTCTATTATTTGATTTGCACACGTTGCGAGTGGCAAATCCCCTTGTGGCGTGGTTCCTTTCGAATTTCCTCCCTTTCCTGCACCACTGGTTCAAGTGTGGAGTTTAGTTAGGATTTGCATCTTGGTATCTATGAGTCCAAACAATGTGAGAGAAGAGACTTAAAGTGAAGTGAAAGACAGGCAAAGCGAGAAAGGAAAAGTGAAGGCGGAAGTGCTCCAACAGCGTGGAAACTTGCTGCCATCAAAATTCGGCAGAACCCAAACAAAAACCAATAAAACGTTACCCACGTGCAACTAGCCAGAGAGACAGTCAGCCGTCCGTCCGTCTGTCTATCTGTCTGTCTCCAGTTACTTACTTTACTACTTTCTTTCTGCCTCTGTTCTTTCTACAATATTTTCTTTTGCCGAATTTCTCTTCAAGAGTTCTTCCATCCCAAGGGTATTTCTCGTCTCTTCCAACGCTGTACCTCTCAGAACTTCGCAGTTCATTAGAGTATATTCCAGTGAATTTTCACGCCCACCACAGTGACACACAACAGACAGACCACGAAAGTATTTAATCTAACATTAATTTTGTTTTACTTTTGCCATGATTCGGACCGAAATTCACAATCTTTCATTTTTATTTCGATCACTATCCATAATTATTGTTTCCGTTACAAAAGACGCAGTCAGCTACATGCACTTAAATAAGATGGTGGAGAATGTCGCCTAAAAAGTTAATTGTAATTAATCGGCTAGTCAAGAATTGTCAGCTTATTCTATAACGCTCTATCCCTTTACACTCTTTAAGTAACTATCGTTTTGGGTATAAAATATTTCTAAACCCTCCTAATCACGCATATTTAATGACGCTTTGGTGGAACCCTAGCCTCAGTCTAGAGCATCGTTTCTCAACCGAGGTTCCCCGGAACCTAAGGGTTCCGCGAGAAATAGTGATAAATTGGTTAATCATATGTAAATGTATTTTTGAGTCATTTTTATGCTTAATTTCATATTCGTAATTTTACTATACACGTACGACATATTCTCGGAAAATTCTTGTGTATTATAATAAAGTCTTCAACTTGTTATGTCATTTAGAAATATAATAATCATAAGAAATATATTTAGCGACGTCTATACGGCGCCAGCGTGAAACCGCATTTAGTGGTCAGTGTACAGGAGCTCTACGTGGTGGATTCACGTATCATCGAGTGACTCAAGTAAATTTTATTATTTAAATTGGCTTCAAAAATAACATTTCCTTGATACATATATTTGTTCATATGACATTTTACTTTGATTTATCTTATGCCTTTTTAACAACGTCAATAAACGATTTAGTTATTGTAGTAGTTATTATCTGTTTTCGTTCTGTTTAAATGTGTTGTATACGATTTTGGTTATTTATGTTTATTTTTTGTGTTTACAGATATGGGTTAATTTTTTGTGTGAATGAAAACCTCCATATGAGGTCACTTGAACAGGTAGTTCGATTTCAGTTTTTTTGTATTGTCAATAAACTTGAGAAAAACGTAAGTAATCTTTTGCGTAAACCAACTATCAGAAAAAAAATATTAAGTTTTCCTTATGAACTTTAAGTTTATAAACAAGAAAGAAAGATATCAATAATGATATATAATAATTTGTATGTAGGGGTTCCCTGAGACATGAATATTGTTTCAAGGGTTCCGCAAGGGCAAAAAGGTTGAGAAACGCTGGTCTAGAGGTACCAAATTATGAACTGGGCTGCTTGAAAGAGTGCTTTGTATGTTTCCTCTCAAGGCGAACGCTGGTGTAGTACGTTTAAGTTCTTCTCGTACTTATTGAGACATTCATTTTCCACTTTCGTTTACCCCATATTTTGTCCCTACGGAGTATTTTCCCAATTATCCTAATAAGTGAAAATATAAATATTTCGCGCTTTGAAATTCCCATAATCACAGAAAAATAAGAATCCCACTTAATATTATGCTGAAGCAAATATTGTATAATCTGACGAAGAATTGTTTAATTATCGTAATACCGCCTTCTCCTACATCCTTATCTGCTTACCATCATGATATTCCCATCCCACTCAACGCTTAATATTATCTTTACCTGAAGCAGCGTTGTTAATTATTTCTAAGTCTCAATTAGTTAATCTCTGACACCGTATCCCAAAGAGTTTGAAAGTCTCACCTGTCAGAGTGATTGCAAATTGGTGATTCATATAGCACTCATGCAGGAAACAGTAAACTTATACAATATTTTGGCTGAGAAACCTCCTGCAAAGAGACTACTTAAGCTACTGAGACATATGTGGACAGATAAAGTTAAAATGGATTTCATGGGCATTGTTTATGGGGATGGCTGTCTTCTGGGTTGTAGCGTTGCGTAGTCTGGTACAAGTTTACCAGAGTTTTAGAGGTCCTTGCTGCCTCCATCATCGGTGCGATGAGTCATTGCCCTGACGTTGGCTAACTTCTGTCGGACTACACGATACTACAACCCAGAAGACACAGGGTAAAAGACAGGGTAAAATAATGGAGTATATATTTATTTATTATATTCCGGTCTATACACAAACTTATTATTAAAATGTTGTTGTTAAAATTAAAATTTAGGCGCTTTTCATCGTTATTGCGATGCTACATTTCAGCGCTTATTATTTTACGACATGTCGTAATAACGATGAAAAGCGCCTAAATTTTAATTTTAACAACAACATTTTAATAATAAGTTTGTGTATAATAAATAAATATATACTGAATTTAAACACAAACATGACGCATCTGAACTACAAATTCAAAAATAATGGAGATTTCTGGTAGCCGCAATTAACTTCCGGGATGTATAAAGACACTGAAAGTTTCTGAATAGCTAAATATTTATTGATAGGTAAGAGAAAACTTGTGTGAGGAAGTGGATGTGTTATTTTTTTTATGAACTGTGAAACATACAGAACTTGAAACCAGTGGCAAAGGTATGTACGAAAACTCCAGTGGGCGTTCTAAGCTGAGTCACTTCCTTAATTTAACTAAAGAAATTAACTTGTTTTCAGAAGTCAGAATAAGCAACAAACAAAAACACGACCAAGTTTTCCTCTGCATTACTTCCAGACCACACAAACTTAAATAACAAAGTTTTTCCATCAACCAGGATGACACTACTTTCTCGTTCTTATTTTTCACCCTCCTTTGGCTAGCTAGTCGCAGATAAGACCTAAAGAGACGTCAATGTGGAGAATTCTATTTATAATTAAAAGAATTATACATAAAAGCCTATTTCTTTTCAGTTTAATGTAAATATTCAAATGTTATGGCAGTATCGACAGAGCGGAAGGAAAATATTTCCATGGGAAGCTGCGATTAACGATTATAAAAGCATAAATACATGTCGCATCCTATTTTTTACATCTCAACAGAATTACGATCTGCGAGCTAAAATGTGATATTTTCCTTTGGTATAGTATTTTCAGTCCCTGTAACAGCTGATGTTTCCTTGTTTCTAATGTAATAGTAACACAGATTTATTTATTCGGTATTCAATAAAATTGGAGCGGAATGGCTTGTCAATAATGATTATTATTTAAAACGACTTGAACAGTAACTGAAAAGCATTAATGAACTAAGTGAGATTTCAGGTTCTCACGGCAGCGAGTATGGAGATGGCTGCCTGGTCAGATGTTGAGCAGCGTAGTCCATGAAGGAGCCAAAGCCTGAATCCGTGCCTGTTACCAACTATTGGATTTGGATTTTTTGCCATGCATTCCTCAATCTTTTCAGGTTAGTGTCGTTACCTTAAAATGGTCTTCCTCCCTGTGTACGTTACCTTATATTGCATCTTATGAACAGTTCGGCCTTACGTCTTCTTCAGTCCTAAGCAGAATGTTAGGAACATCCCCTTATTTTCCGCTAAGCACTGCATATATACTATTCGTTCGTTTCATGAAGAAGGCAGAGGATATTGAAAGCGGAAGCTCTTTAATTAAAGGAAGGGAAATCATAAATTGCATCTGTTAGCCAAGAATGGGATAAAATATTTGCCGATGACTTCACTCCTTCCAATTAATCTAAAACCTTCTTAACTGCAAGCTGTCACATATTCTGTTACTTTCTTTGTCTTGCACTCTATCTGTCCTCTGTTGAAGGTATTTTAATTTTTTTTAATTACAATGTTTCGAACGAGGGGAACATTGCGATTTAACAAATTAAATGAGTTTCAACACTGTCGCGAGGTTTTCGAAAATGAGTCATGACATTTTACATTTCGGAAAACATTATGTGGATTCAACTATAAGGAAGTTACAAACTTCTTGAGAGTCAACGTACAGATGTTTTGGAGTGGCTGTTCTGTCTAAATTGAATTACGGCCTTCCCAAGGAAAATTTATTGGTTTCTTTCAGCAGAACACACAGAACAATCCCGCCACTTCAACCTCTTGCACACTGCTCCTAACGATCTTGAGTTCATGAAAATTTACATCCGCAAAGGTAAAGGTTGTTATGTGTTCCTAAAAATAATATTTTCTTCTCAATAACCATCTAAAGTCGTGGTGAGTTTACGTATCATCGTCCTCAACAATCAGTAATGCTACATTTTGTAATTATTCTTCCCCCTTTATTATCCAAGTTTTCGACGCGAAAACTCGTTCTGTCTATCAACGGACTGAACATCCCAGAAGACCTTCATCTTCAATACGTCACAATATCGCAAAATGTCTTTGTACTACTGGCATCCAGTACAGCAGATTCAAAACCACAGTCGTAACCTAGTTACGTCAATTAGCATCTTTCTTCATCGGTAGGCCCGCTATAAAATATAAGCTTCTCCTCTTTTCCCATCATTCAAGAATGTTGGTAATCCCTGATATACAGTCCTGACCGATTCCCGTTTTCAGGAGAGTGATTCTTATCACACTGAAAACACTTTTATATTCCTCCCTTTCCATGTTGCACCATCGAAAACAAATCCGGGGTTCTCTGAATACTAATCCAATATGCCAACCACAAAATCAGGGGTTGTCAATCATGGTTTGCGGGCTGGTTGTGGCTCACGACCGTTTCCGGATGTTATTAATAAGGTCTTCTTATAATTTTTACTTCCTCATACATGTCATAAACAGTTACTGTAATCATAATAAAACAGATATTAATTAAAATATTAGTCTGGGTCTTACTGTAATTTGCTACACCTACAACTGGATACGTGGATACGTGAAAGTCGAGAACAGCTGACTCCAACTCGTGAGAGAAAAACAGTTCAAGAAATAATGCCCGTATCAATTATTAGCAATTTAGTTTTAATGTATTGATAATCTATAAATTATCGTCAATCAGAAAGAACAATTTGTTACTATCTTCCAGCTTTTTAAGTACTGTTTTCTTCTCGAGAGGCCCTCAGGACAGACGCCCCTTAGAAATAGCACAAACCGACCCACGACTTCAAACGATTTCCTTCCCCTGCACTAACCAACATATTTACATTTGTAGTTACTTGAAATAAAGAGGTATTTTAATGTCGACCACGACAATCAACACTACCAGGTGTTTCGTGTTTATTTTCTTCAAATCAATGACGAGATGATGCCGTATGCCTTCATCAGTAATCAAGATCACTATCTCGTCTTTCTGTTTATTTATTGTCACTGAAAATCATGTAAACTAAATCGCAAGAAATTATGTAGTGATATTAAATACAAATTGGTGTGTGTTAAACGAATTATTGGATTGAACAGACTCGGGGCCATGTCCAATGGCGGTATTTGGTATTATTGGTGTTAAAACTTCTGCTTCCAATACCTCAGATTTAATTACATAGAAATTAATTTAATTCACTACAAAATGTTACATCGTGTGAATGTTTTGCGACGTAGTAATTCAACTAAATAAATCGAGAGATTTATTAAATGAAAGGAGTTCAGTGTAATGCAGAGGGATTCATCTAAAAAAACATAAGTTGTTTCCATGTAAATTATATGAAGAACTAATTATTTTAAAATTCTGCACCATATTCGTTGTCGATAGTTCTGGTAACCTTTTTCTTTTAAGTTAGAGACACATTTTATGTTTATAAACTGAAGTCAGCCTATAAATAAGACACGTATGTCTGTTTTCTCCCTCTTAAACACCTAAATAGATATTTTCTCATCTCCACGTCAATTTTCAGTTTTATAAAATAAAAACGCTAATTGTTGGTATTTTAATTATCATGCAATGGCACTACACTTTATTTTCACGTATATTATAAAGCGTCTAAATTCTTCGAGAAGAATTTCTCGGTGTTTCTAAACTAGTTATCTTGTTCAAAGCATAGAAAGTGGTAACAGTGATCTGTGTAGCCAAGATTAGGAATCGCGTGGCATTAAATCTTGCTTTCAATGCCAGTTACTAACAAAGGCAATTAACAGAATGGCGAGGTAGCCTGTATCTGACGCGTGGTTTATTATCAAAATACCATAATTTCATATTACTCTACTACAGGATAGTAAATTGTACCTAAGAGACACATGGACATGGTATTAATTTAGAGACTGTTTGTTATCAAATTTGGTGAAACTGGGATGTTTGAACTTATCCTGGTATGTAAAGAAGATAGAAAATTTATGGCGATCAAATTTAATACAAATGTTCATGGGTTAAACAACTCCACTTTCATCTGTAAGTATAAAATTTTGAAATAAACTAATATATAAGAACGTGCACGTACTCTAAGTAAGCTGCTGAGCTCTGTCCACAGATAAACTTAGCCTAAATCTGATTTGTACAGGATTAAGTCCCTGCAATGCTTCTCCTTTTGTGGGCTTTGCACCTTCTTATGCATAAAAGTTTTAATTCAATATCAGCCGGAGAAGCAGCATGTCATCTTGGAGAGAGCAGAATACATGAATTGCAAGTAATTCTATGTACTAAACTGAGTCGCGCGTCGTGCTGGGACTTGGTATGTGGAGTGACAGAGACAGGGTAAGTGAAACTTCGATGCTGATGTCGAGATGTGGGTACCATAGACTGAATATGCATGGACTTTCGTCTCTTGAGGTCTGGCACTTAGAGGGATATTCAGCAGTGGGACCAGATAGGGTATTCAAACATACCCGACTCAGCTCTGATAGAAAAACAGAACTAACCCAAAAACTAATCACTTAATCCAGTATACAGGTCTAATACGGCAAACCCTGAAGTAATGTATTTGTCTCGTAACCGGGTGTTACGTGTTCCGAATCCTGAGACCTAAAGCGACTGTGGCTACGTATTGCAGTCTCAACCACAATCACTGAACAGCACCATAAAGAGTTGATGGCTTATTTGAAAAGCTAATAGTTCCAGAAGGCTCAGACTTGTTTCTGTTACTATTAAAAACATAACCCTAAATGTTCAAAGCTTCAAACTACTTGTCATTTAATAATTATCTTTATTAAACAATCATAAATACATGGCTTGGGATGTGTTCATCCATGAGTCTCAATGGCACTCTTCGTCCTGTTTAATGCGTACCGATGGATTCTTGCCCCCCGGGGATACAGATGATTCAAGCACAAATGCAGCCACTGGTTTCCATAACCTTATATGTCGTGCATGACGTAACAAAATAGTTTATTTCATGGCAAATTGTAGTCACATAGTGATATGTAACAAATATTTATGTCAGGAATGTTGCTGAAATGAGAATCTCTAAAATATGTACGTATTTACGTATATTATAGTTGCACACACATACGTATGTTTATATGTGTATGTGTCAGTTCTAGGTGCCATACGACACTGCTGTAAACACTACCTTCTATTATATTTGATATTATGAAAATGCAATTACATTCAATTTACTTTTAGTTTGATATTCGTGGTTTCTACATTATATCTCGAATACGTCTGGAGAGACTGAGATTATCCAATAAAATGCTGTGTGGTAGCACTCAACTCATTTCCTTCAGATTGTCATTCCACATTCTTCTCGGCCTTCCAAGTGATTTACGAAGAAGTTTCCGATCTAAATTCTGTATGCATTACATTCCTTTCTGTCCCGTCTTAGCCCGATGCCCAGACCGTTGGAGTCTCCTTGATGTCACTGTCGTAACAACAGGAGATGTGTGTAAGCCACGAAGCTCCTTATGAGGCATCCTGCTCATTAACTTTAGCCTTATGGTCCATTTTCCTTTGCACTTTTTCCAAAAGCAGCTGTAATTTACGTTCTTCTTTCATAGCAAGAGCCCACGATTCAAACCCACGCAAAACATCTGACGAAATAATTCTGCTGTGTATTTTGGTGTTTAAAGATCCAGTTCATACCTCAGAGACAACACACGACTGAAGATTTCTGTCTTCTGGGTTGTTGCGCTGTGTAGTCTGGTCGATGTTTACCAACATTTCAGAGGTCATACTGCCAGATGACGGAGGCAGTATGACCTCTGAAACGTTGGTAAACATCTACCATACTACACAGCGCAACAACCCAGAAGACAGAAATCCTCATACTCACCGCTGTGAAAACCTCAAATCATACAACACACGACTCCATTACAAAGATTAATATTTTCACGTCATTTATGGAAATAACAACGATTTATTCTGAGAACCATATAAAAAACATAGATACAGTCAGTGGGCAAAATACACATTTGTTAAATATTAAGTCAGGTGGTACATATAGATACCACTGGGCTCTAACTGGTTATTTACACTAAACAACCTTTGCGGGTCTGATTTCAGCTAAAATATTAGAATTTACTTTATCACTGTTCCCTATGTGGTCCCTATTCTAACCTCTTCTAACATTTCTATTCGTATTTTATTGCCAACTGATGACTTCTGACTTATATTAATCTCAAAGTCCTGCAGACTTCGAAGTTTCATAGAGACTGAAGCAATTCAGCTTGTCACAATAACAGAGGCTTGTTCTATAGTACTTAAGCAATCGGAATGGGTTTGCAAATTTCCACCCGTTTTGTTTAATGAAGTCTCATTAGATTTTCACCTACCTTCAGTGACACTTTCAATCTTCGCTGTAGAGAGGCACACACATCCCCTGCTCTTCTTGTTTGCGTTCTGAGCTCCAGTCGATGAGTTAAGTGCATTTGCGTGTCCCCGCAGTCTCCCCCTACCCCTCATATTGTCCCCAGATGCTTCTAGTGTTGCTCTTTGCAGGAAACAGTCAATCGACAAGTTGAGGGAAAGAAGGATCTAATTTAGGAAACTTCTCTTTCAAGATGGAACAAGGAGTTATAAATTGCATCTACAGCAGTTATTGATTCCCATATCTTGGTAGATTCATGTATTAACAGAATTTAAATTACCGTATTTCTACCATACTACACGGCACTGCAACCCAGAAGACAGCCATCTTCGGACTCGCCACAGTGCAAACCTCAAATCGTACTTAGTTCCGGTATGTTTCTATTCGTCTTACAACTGTAAAATCCATCATCATAACATTGTTCTAGTTTAAGAAATCAATACTACGAGTATTTGTTTTATGGACTTCAAGGATTTCTGCGTTATTTCCGTACCAGAGTGAAAGGTAGACTCAAGTGCAAGCAGATGTAGAAAGTAGTCTCGCTGTCACAAGTCTGAAGCACGTTAAAGCGTTATCTTGGTTGAATTTGTGTGTTCGATAGAAGAAAGACGCAGAACAGGAACAGAATATGTAGCAAGTCGAGAAAAGTAATAAGAATGCTGAAAGGAAAATGCATGTCATGCAAATCCACAAATCTCCAGTATTCATGTTTGTAACATGGGCCTAATACGAGAGTGCATGGAAATGGGCGAGAGTATAAAATATTTTAAGCAAAAATAAAATAAAAATTGAAATATAATGACACCTAATAAATTCTTCGAAAATCAGGCCAAGTTAAATCGAGTAAATGTCTTTAATGTTATGAGAATAGACAGCTTTCCTGTTTAACGTAACCTTTCTATCTGAAGAAATACAGTTTCGCACTGCAAACGAATGTAATTCAACATATGGAAACATTCCTTTCATTTTATTAGCTTATCGTGGTCTAGGTCGCTTTTCTCCACCCATATGATATGATGCACAGTGTTACGCACAGATAAATAATTGGATTGACGTGGAGTTGGGACTGGAACAAATTTAGGCTTCCCGCTGTGACTATTGTTTCGTATATCACCAACTGCCAGTGACGTTCTCTACTTGTAACCAGCACAATTACTACATAGAATACTGACAGTTGTTTTTCAATGCAAATAACAATACGACAATTTCATTAAATTTTGAGTGTCTGAACTTGAACTTATGATAACTGAATACCATAGAATACAGTAAGGACCCTGAATATTCTGAAGTCCTATCGTATTTTATTCACTCCTCTGAGTTTATTACAAAGTAATATATTTTCATGTTTTGTTTAACGACGGATTATAAATTGCATGAATAATAATAATAATAATACAAAGTTTAAGACGAGGATGTTAGTGAATGTTAAAGAGGGAAGGAATCGTTCATAGCCTCTGTTAAGTGTTCCAGAACTTTCTTGCAAAGATTAAGGAAAACAACAGAAACATAATTCTTTAATCTCAACATAATAGGCCTCTGGTCCGAGAATAAAACACTCAGCTGCGACATTCCGAAAAACAAAGTACAGAATTATCAAACATATTTCATAAAAAAAATTAAATAATTATTGTATAGCCATAAATACAACGCATTTAATTAATGATTAACATAATGATAAAAAATAATAACAACAAAAATATTTTGCCCATGTGATATAGCTATAAAAGTGGACTCTGTTCTTGCACAGTAAAATCGATGTCCTTACTTCTCTTCAAGACGCTTCACTTGTCAAATTTTGAAAACATTGATAAGAAATCTGATTCACAGATTTAAGAAGGATTCAATTTATTCTTCTGCCAAACATATTTTTTTTGCTTTGTTTCGTGTTCTAGTGCACGATTTTGACATTCCCTCCCGTTTCAACATCACTGTTGAATATCAAGTAGCTTTTATCACTGAACAAAAAAGTTAGAAGAAAATTTGAAATTGTAATTCTAAAGTAAAGGTTGTCCTTTCTTCTCCTTGTCCTAAAACCTGTGTTTTAACTAGTCCAACATGCATGGTAATAATGATCTGTAACTTGAACAAAATGCAAGAAATTACACACAGAGAAATAAATAGAAACCGCCACCATCTTTTATCATAAGAACAATAGATAGATAATCTCACCGCCTTTCAGAGGGATGAACGCTGTTTAAAATCCATCACAGTTCTAACTCAGCTTAATGATCAATTTGCTTTTGTTCTTTCTGCGCGCAAAATGATATTTTGAAAATACTGCTATCTCACAAACGACAGTCCCACGCCTTAAACAACATGTCTGCGAGGCTCACATAATAAAATTTCCGCGTAGATACATCGATCTTAAACTTACAACGATCAGTAATGTCTACAAACATCACGTTCAGTAACTAGAAATTTCTTTCACAGTGTGCATTTATGGGGGCTATTTCATTACGAAACTAAATTGCCCCTTGCTACAGAGATAAAGTGCGTTTTTCTTCAAGCAAGTACCTGATTTACATAAGCTTCGCGATTAAAATAATAAATAGACGAGTCAACCTTCCCCCCCCCCCCCCCCAAAGTTTAAGCTATTCTATTAAGAAAATTAACTGTTTTTCTTGCTATAAATAGTCTCACAAAAAATAATTAATTTTGTAAAAATTCTTCTGTAAAATTATTATAAAATTTACTTTCAAAGGAAAATCCGGCTCCCAAAAAATATCCCTCTCATCCGAAAATTTGACTTTTATTGCATAAAAAGTCATTCCAAATTATTCTGTTCAAATGAGAAAAATATGCAAGAAAACTACTACAAAATAATATTAAATACCATAACTAAAGAACTACAGATTTCCTAATGGGTTTATATAAAATTATTGTCCAAAATTAGGAGGGTAATGGTTCATACCCAACAAATCCTGTAAGCTATCAGAACTTTTCTACGACTCAACAGGTAGCAGAATTCATTTCGCCTCGTAGGACTTGCAGTATATCAAACATAAAGCGATACGACAGAATCACTAAAATGCCAAATGAAATAATATCATTTTTCTGTAGAAGGAGTATCTGTAATGGCATGATTTCCGTACAGAGCTTCACAAAATTCTGCCTGGTGATACTGCAGTTCTATCAGACGACAAACTTGTGGGCAAAGACAGCTCAGTGACAGAACTTTGAGGAAGGAAGTATTCCTTTCGACCCTAAACATACAGCAATTAATTGTGTGAAGTGGACCTGAAAGTTTAAATAAATGTATATAAAGTCATGACAGAAAAATCATTTGTCTGATTTCCACTGTAATTTATAGCCTCATTAGTATCACACTTCTCTGCTACAGTGACGGCTGAAAATGCTCTTGAAGTATAAGTTAGTCGCAATAGGCAAGGGTTTCTGTCTGTTTTACAGCGGTTTTATCCTATCTTTCCAGATTTTAATACAAGGAGTGATCGGAAAGTAAATTTACTCGGTACATATAGTATCTGAAAGACTCACTGAACCTTCTACATTGTATATCATCATCGCACACCCCACAAAATGGTTTTTGTGTATGGTGCTGATGGAGACAGACGTCCAACAGACGGATGAGTTACTGCATCCTTTTACCATGTGTGTTCAGTTCTTTTAGCCGTTGATTCAATAATGTTCCCAATTTTGTTATCGTTTTCAAACCTGTGGCGTCACAGGCATTACATCATATTTTTCAATCGCTGAAGCAAAGTCTGGAAATGAGGACGATGTGGAAATTTCAGTGAAATAATGGTTGAAATAACAGGACTCTTTCTACGAATAAAGAATATAAACTGTGCTAGTATCAAAATCTTAACCAGGACAAACTAGAAAATTATTTTATGCGTCTTGTAATAACGCTGTATTATCCATATCAAAGATTAACTTTATGATCATCCCTCTTACATGACGATTTTCTCCATAATCCTACACATTTTTCCATACATCATAGTCACCATAAACTTCACAGTTAAATGCTATACCTAATATTAGCCTATGGAAAAAAATTACTGATATGACGGTTTTAGAGCAGAGGAAATCTCTGCCCTCATGCAGTTGCAAGTGAGGTGGCCGCCTTATCTGGGCTGCTGTGGTCATTATTAATCCGTATGAAGCCTCAGGTTTCTGCGGGTTCGCTTTTAATGTAACAAATGTCGATAGGGAGTTAAAACCATTAAAAATGGCTACACGTATAAAACAGCCACATATATTGTGAGCTTTTCATTGCTATTTTATTATTCTTTCTCTGTTATGTCCGTAATCTTCCCAAACGTTCTCTTCCGCTATCGTTCTGTTTGTTTCCCGCTATTATTTTTCTCTCTTTTTTCGAGTTAATATTTTATGGCAAGTTGACATTTCGAAAGGTGAGACCATTAGCCTAGTGATTCTACGGTTATGTAACAATGTCATTTTAACTAGACGCTAAATATCGTCGGATGAAGTTAAAAGATGATAATAAATAGTGACAAAACCGGACAGCTTTCAGATATTCTGTCGAACTTTGACTGGCATTAGCGGAAACGATGTTGTAATAGAGTGTCCGACTGAGTCCGACGATCTCGAGAATGTTAAAATTAAAACAGGTAAGTTGGGTTTAGCCTCGATGGCTTTTCATGTGTTAACATAAATATATCTTAATGGATTACCCTGCAAAATTCTGTTCTTCATTCGGAAAATTAAGCTACACTTGAACGTCAGACACATGTAGTTAAAACATGTGTGTGTGTGCGTGTAGAAATGTACGTACTTCGGAGAGTCAGCTTCGCACTTCTATTGGATTCGCACGCTGATTAGCGCTGTGTTAACGACACTGTATCAACCCCAATGGACAAATTGAATATCAGTACGCAAATATTTATAAGGAGCGGGTCGTACCCTCCTTTATTGTCAAAAGTGAGGGGTGTGTAAACAATTGATCAGAGAACATTTTAAGACCGGAATTTTGCAGTAAAACAGATAAAACCATGAATATTTGGTGCGTCGGCCAAGACTATATACAGGTTTGTCTGGATGAAAAATTATGCATGGTAATTAAAACACCCCAACTTTCGGTTGCGGAAGTTTGTAAAGACAAGAATTGC
This sequence comes from Zootermopsis nevadensis, assembly GCF_977971745.1. Taxonomy (NCBI): domain Eukaryota; kingdom Metazoa; phylum Arthropoda; class Insecta; order Blattodea; family Termopsidae; genus Zootermopsis; species Zootermopsis nevadensis. Next base: position 5,958,177 of record NW_028259157.1, read on the forward strand.
AATAAACTGTAATCAAACCTTGGAAGCTAAGGCTCACCTAAATTATATTTCATAATTCAACACGTACCGCAAAAAAAAAATCAAAAAAACATAACATTTCACCGTTACAGAGATTATCGTACTAACTCTGTCTAAGTAAATAATCACTGTTTGCAGTCAGAATCATATAAAAACTAAAAATATAAAATAAAGAGGAACTGAAGCAGGTGGGACATACATTTACCACTGGGCTTTTAAACTTTAACGTCAATTGTTAGGGAGAAATCAGTGTACAGGAGCGTGCCTGGGCCTAACTGACCTGGCCAAAAGGTAACGATTATTAGGAGTACTTCACGCGCAAAATGCTTAGTTATTATAAAACACACTGACCCAAAACTGAGCGTAAGGTCACGTTAATAATTTATCAATCAGAGTCGATAGCCTATAGACTAACTATCCATTTTTGACACGTGACCACTACCTACCACATTTCGCAACACATCCTTACCACTATGCTCCCGAGAGGCCGAGAATTTTGAATAAAGTTCTATTGGAAGACGGTGATCTTTTATAATTCATACTATCGGAACCCTTAGGCGTACAACTCAATAAAGCAGACATTGCAACGTAAACTTTTTAAAACAAGCAGAATGGTCTAACCATAACAGCCTAAATGTGTATTCAGAAGGTACTCGTTTCGAATTCAGCTGCGTTTCTGGCCATCATATTTTGAGTTTTAACAGTGTCTCCAGGGAAAGGTACTGCCTTCAAATAAACCATAACCTCCTCCATCCAAATCGGTAACTATTCACTCCTTCATGACCATCATACCCTATAACCCCTGCAGTTGAAAAAGTATTATTAAATAACATAAAATTCAATCATTCAACTTTTGAATATCTATAGCTAAAGTCGCGTAATTGTATGCAGGTTTATAACAACGATGAATTAACTGCACAAGTGATGTGGCTAAATCGAAACTGAAGAAGATTTTGGTTGAGAATATTTACCCGACTGTCCACAATTAATGAGGAAAACAACAGCCAAATTTTGAACGTTTTACCGCCAATGCATAACAGACAGGTTATTTTTATCTGCTAACTTCAAATTCATAATTATGTGTCTGGGTTAATAATTTACAAGCCATGATTTTTTTACCATAAAAAATTCACCGTGGACCTACAACAAAGACACTCGATACATAAACCAATTCTACTGTTATCTGTAGCTGAAAACACCTAAAATCAGAATAAATGGCAGTCAATGATGCATATTAGAACATTTAGCAGATCGCTGTCTATGCAAATTTAAGGAAAAGTCCTGTGTAAAGAGTAAAAATTCCCATCAGAGTTAAGCAGAAACAGAAAATATACTGCATCCGTACTAAATACAAAAAAGTCCGAAAATAACAAAGTCAAATATATGCCCTGACTCATAACTCGAACCAGTTAAAAGCGTTACGTTGTAAGCCCGAGTATGATCCCGAAGTGAGTACTGTTGAGAAGGATAGAAGATCTATCCAGCTCAAAACAGAAACGTGTTCGTGAAGAATCTCAGCTGTCAAATGCGTTAAGTTTAGACTGTGAGTGGTGCCAGTGTTTGAACTGCCTTTGATATTACTGGAACAGAAATGCATTTTTATATTTAGAGTGACCAGGAAATAATATTTCTTAGTTGTCTGCAGAACACGCGCATCTAGACGGATTTACCGATGTAAACAGCATGATACTTTTAGGAATAATAACAGCAAATACGAATATTTAATAATGCTCATAACTGAGCAGATAGTGACAATGATTTGTCAAACTCGTCAGTGGCGTTCTTTCATTTATAAACTTAAGAAAATAAATCGTACGAGTTTGGGTGTACGCAGCCTTCTATTCGACTGACCCCGTGACTTATTTCCTTGTTGATAATGGGTCAAAAGGTGAAGTTGAACACTCACCAGCAAAGAGTATTGAATGTAAGGAGGTGTGGATCTTTTCCTCCCTTTTCCAAACTCCTTAATGTCGTAGCGTTTACAAACAGGGAAAATTTACCTCTACCTCAAATTACATTTTTTCTTTCGTTAACACTAATAATTTGTTTCTGATAAAACAAAACTTAAAAATATATGTAGATCCATGATGCAGGGTATTACTTAAAAATTTGATACTGAGCTAGTCAAGAAATTCCTATATTTTATTGAACAATAATTTTCATTACTGTCTTTATATGGACCCGCCATTTAACTCTATGAGTCACTAAATATATACCACTCTTTCATACTATATTTCCCTAAAACCCATTTAATATTATTCTCCCATTTCAACCTAGGTCTCTAGGTATATACTTTTGAAATTTTCAGACAAAATTTTTATATTCGCTTCCAATTTCTTTCATTTCATTCCCTTGATTTAATTAACTAAAGAATAACAAGAATGTATGCATAAAACGGCCTAAAAGTTTCCGTATTATTTTTACCCTTCGGCTTCTGGACGGAATAATGCTTTCAGCTGTTTAAATTGGCCCCCGTAAAATAAATGTTTCTCACTATATATTACACCAGGGAATTCACGACAACCCCAATGTTATCCACAACCTTTGCAAGTAAGTGTGAGTTACAGAACTTTACAATCAGACATCAATCGATATCATTTTGGCTATGAGGATCTATCAGTCTACAATAGCACTGCAATCTCACAACTCCGCCTTGCATCCTCTACGGCCCATAAACCTCTCACGGTTCATCACCTTCCACCCACATCCACTCCTGCCCCTCCCTACTCACAGAAACCAAGCAACGCGAGGTTTAGTTGGGCTACTTGGGATGTAACGAGGAACAGTTTCCAGCAGAAAGAGAAGAAAGGAAATTTTTTCGGCTATAAAAGCCCGCTTGCCAGAACGTCTATCGCCTCGGCTGGCAGAATAATTAAGCCTCAGTAACATCAACCTGCTTTGTTAATTTTACTTTGTAAAATTCTTAAAATGAAAAGTTCTATAGTTACACAAGACTGTATCCAAGGAGGAACTGTAGTTTAGTGCATAAACTCAAGACATGAGATGTGTGTCTATCATACCAAGGATCTATCTGCCCATAAAGGTTTCCATTTTCTGCATTTTCTCTTTCATTTTGTTTTATTTCTAAATGGCAGACCTCTAGAAGAAAGTTCGCTAAGTTACATCACACCATATAATGTAATATTATAAACGCGCGTCTGTGTGTGTGTATGGGGAGGGGGTTATCAGAACATCGTCGTGGACTACAGTGAATTTTTTGTAGACTACATTTTGCCATCCTTAGTCTACTGACTCATAGATCCTTTTCGAATTCACTGACATTAAAGAAATCCCCATCCAAAGATTTATTTACCAAAATATTCAACAAAAGTGAGACTTTATGTTCTCACGGCAGCAAGTATGAACACGACAAATTTCTGAGATAATGGACCGTTTAGTCTCCTATAAGTTGACCGACGTTTAAAAGCACCTCCGAAACGTCACACAATTTCTACGAGACTACACGGCGCATTATCACCAGAAATCTGTCGTCGTTAAATGAACAAAAAATTGCAGCGTTAATAGAATTCAACCGCACAGACCGCGTATGATGCTGGTCAGCTTAGAAACATTGGAATCATGAGTTTAAACCCCGCTTGGGGCAAGACAACGCCTATTTGTAGGCCTACGGTCCTATGTAAATAGAAACCTCCCCATAAGCTAATTGCCTGTTCAAGCAGACCCACCAAACATACAAACAACACACTGAATAAAATAGAAACTAATGTACAGTTTGCATATCAGTAGAGCTCTGGATTTATATTTGAGTTGCATTCGGTTCGATTCTCTGTCGAATTACTGATCACACACGTATCTATCTGCAAGTCCTCATTGCGTTACAACCCAGAAGATCATAATCGTACACCAATTTAAGTTTATCTTCGTTTTCTCTGTCCCCCGAGGCGAATAATGCCATAGTTCATTGAAATATTTTATGATGGTCTCCTTTTAAATCTCATAGAGTCCTACGAGCCATTTATGATCACCTGCCCCTCTCGATGAGCGATATATGATTTCTGCAGTTGAAAAAGTATTATCATATTACTTATGGATCAATAACTGATGCTATGATATTTTCATAACTGTCTGGTCTTCTTTAGAGTTACACTCTTTCTCCCAAGTAGCTTAGGGGCTAAGAGAGACTATATATATAGTGATTCACCAATCACAGATTTTAAATTGGGAAGGATAATAATTGACAGAGATAAATTGAATGCCTGCTCTCATATTTGGTCCTGAGAGTATTAAATTACGAGGATTCTTCTTACAAGTACACAAATGAGAATTCATATTTCATTTTAATAAGAATATAACAACTCCTTACAATTCAAGAGTCTGGGAGCTGTAACGAAAGTTAGAAACAGCCGGTTCCTGCTATGAAATTCTGAGATTTAAATGCTGTATTGATTCCTAATCTTCTTGCATGCTACATGCCCCACCATCTCTTTGATCATAAATGTACTTTTTAACCTTAGATCCTAAACGAGGTCTGAACATATTTTTACTTTTATTATTATTTAGTGTTCTGTCTGACGACAGGTCCATATGAACAGGATCCTTCCATCCTTTTCTCGGACTGGGACCTGTTCATATACGTTCTTGGCAGATGATCCAGAAGTGGTTTGCCATTGCCTTCTTCTGTGTGTGAATGGAGTAATTGTTGGGATGCCACGGAGAAACCGTGGAAGCCCCCGGAGTAAAACTCCGTGTTGCCTAGACCACGGCCTTGCCCAACACAAGTTATAAATTCGGCTACCCATTATATACAATTTCAGCGTGACAATTCAGGCAGAAAGGAAACTATTCCATTGCTTTTTAATATTATTCTGACTATCATTTATCGCGGTATTTCTGTCTCTCCACGGAAATATTGGGGTAGTTCCTTAAACATGGTTTCGGTCCATACTTCATATTTTCTAATAAATCCTATCGACACTGGACTTACATAACCTCCGAAACTGATAAAACATCGTTAAGTAAATTAAGAAATAGGTAACTTGCCCTCACATTATAGATGTACCTTCATGCGTGCCGGGTCAAATTTTACCTATTATAGTAGGCTTCCAGAGTGAATAAGTAGGACACGGTGTAGATCCTTCTAATACGTAAGGAGCTATGTTTTACACAGTTTTATTATGATCCATGTAACAAGTGTTTACGTACATGTTATATGGATCATAATAAGCTCTTTATATCCCAGTCCGTGTTTCAGCACGACATCTCTGTACTTTTAACTCCCTCTGTATAACAGTTAAAATATGAAACGCTACTCACGGAACTGAAATAAAACATAAAAACATATATAAATTTTATCCTGAAAAGTCTCTGTTTAATTTCTGCAGAATGTTTCCTTAACTCTTTTAAGTCCCTTCCAACTTTCTGTTGCTGCTTCATATTACGTCGCCAAGTTACTAACAGCAGTGTCACGTAAATTATTTAATTATATTCCAATAATTTCCAGTCTACACAAACGTAAGATCTGTATTATTAATATTACTACAGCACATTACATAGCAGGATGCCTTTAATAACGATTACATGCCAATTACATTAGTCACATATCAGGTTTTAAATATTTGAGTTGAATTCGATTACTTCAATAAGTTAAGTGATAATCTACGTGTTGGATACAATGAATTTCATCTTTTAAACCACGTCCATTACGTCGTAATGAGATTAAAGTTGCCAAGGCGCGAAGTTGATATTTTCCAAATATTTCTGAGGTCTATAATACGTTAGTCTTAGCACCAACGACCCCCATACTCCTTCAGGGAGTTGTGTTTGGGCAGAGAGACGACCTTACCTCCGTTCTGAATTAAAAATAGAGTTTTAGAAGAAAATTATATATGGGTTGGCCACAGAAATGCAAGGTACTTGTGCTATTCTGAACGTTAGTTTTAGAAAAAATTAATTACACTGACATAATTCAGTAACGTTTGGATCATAAGTTTCGAATTAATTTTCGTTTCTCTCGTATAACGTGTGTAACATAGTGGTTAACATACTTCCTTCTGATTCGAGATATCAGGGGGTCAAATATCAACTCGGATGGATAACGACCGTCCAAAGTTCCCAAAGTTCTTCTTGGTTTAATTACATAAACATGTTGGTTCTTACGTTGTATAATAACGCTTTTTCAACTGAAGAGGTCATACACGTGAGACGAGTACATGATCATGAATGGACAGTATATATGAAGGCAGCCTTGTCATTTGCATGAAAAGACGGAGGTAATTGACGTAAACCAAATATAATGTCATTGGTAACCAGGTCGAGTGTCAAACTGCTTACATACCGAGTACAAGTCTAAAGCCTGTAAAGTACATTGACAGAGCCATAAAACAAAACACGACATCTTGTACTTCTCTCTCAATTTGCCGTTTTAATCATTCTACCCCCTCCGCACTATATACCCAATACACCAAAAAAATGTTGTGGGCCGCTAATATTACCTGTTAAGTTAGAGACAACCAGAGTATATGCCATGTCTCTTTCTTTCGGACGTGTGTATAAAATAAAGTCTGGGTTGCCTGTCACTCCAAGTCGAACCAACGCACCACGTCGGCCTTGGTCCCAGGTGGCGGTCGCTGCAGAATGCGCCGAATAGATGAAGAAACGTCCATCAAACGAAACCAATTTTATTCTCGTTGGGGCCTGAGCTTTTGCAGCTGATTACGATGGAGTTTTCCTTTGTGCCAGGAAAATCCCGTTTGTTGGTTGCTACGTGTAGAATGACTGCTTTTATGGGCTGTGGAAAAATGAAAACATTGCCAATCTGATGGCAATTTTAAAAAAAAAAGACACTCGTGTGCTTGAAATACGTACGTATCTCATGTGGTTAACCAAAACAAGTTTATTTATAAGAGCGTTTTTAATTTCTTTCAACACAGAAAAACCTATCTAAAAATGGCCCTAGACTAATCGGTAATTTTATCTTAATATATCTCTGGTTCCATAAATAAAGACTGAAGACCGAAGTAAAACTACGTCCAATAAACAAAAAAAAATACGAAAGGAATGTAAAGAAGAAATAAGGATTTAGAGGCAAATAGTCTGCCCGATTAATCGTCGCTTTATATTGGTATAAATCACCGATGCCTAAATAATGGGGTGTAATTCGTAAAATTTCACTAATTTTCGGAAATTTCTAATAAATCATCTTTACTTATTTATCCTAAAATTTATACATATATAATCACACAATCTACACATGATCTTAATACTAAGTTACAGTTTTCCTAAATTACCGATAACATGAAATGCACGCTGTAAAAATGCAATCGTACTTCTACTGAAATTTCTTACTCATACGCCTTTGTACTGACAGCTGTGATTTCTTCTGAGCTGAGCTTCCTTTAATTTACAATAATTTAATTTAATTTATTTAAGAATAAGAATTCCTATAAAATACCGCTTTGGAAATATGTGAGTTTGGTGAGAAGTGTGCTAACCTTAATTTGCATGCAGTTCAGAGACGTGGAAGACGAGGGAGAAACTGAGTCTACCAACCGGCCTAGCGTAACTCGGCGTAAACAAAATGCATCCTGCAGTTGACACAGCTGCAGCGTCGTGACAAAAGAAACGGTCAGAAAGGATGGGAATGTACGAAAAATATAATTAGAAACGAAAATTAAATAATTTTAAAACACGAATAAATGTTGAAATAGGTAATGTTTAGTAAAACAACACATCGATATTATCGTTATATGAATATAGTTCTGTGGTATTATGTCAATACAAATGTCATCGAACGTCATGCCATTGGAAGCTGTCCATATTTAAGGCCATACTTCTTGATAAATTACCATCAGCAGTGTCAACAAGGTTGCCGTGCGTATTATGATATCTGAATGACACTAATGGAATGTTATGCAGGATTTTGAGAAATTGTGTGGCCACATTTTTTTTAAATATATACAATTTACATTAAAAATTCTTCTTCTTGTAGAATCTAAATCACAAATATGGCGTCCGTACAAAATCCACCCTACCGTTTAACATTCTTACTAATGTATGGCCAGTTGGCCTGTCACGAGTATAAGAAAATAGTATGAATATAAATTATGAGTGAATGTTAATGATTTTCATATCAGGGATATATTTTATTTGTTGTTCTACCAATGTCTCCTTTTGGGTAAAATTTTATACATTTTGAAACCCCCTTGTGTATTATGGCTTTTTATGAGTTTAAGCCAATAAGTAACAAAAATTCTTGTGTATGGAATTCAATTAGTTTAAATGTAAACGAGCATTAAACATAAAATATGTTTTATTACACTACTCTTTGAGAATACATTCTGGGCCTGAAGGCCGCCTCACCTGACTCAAAGTTTACGTGTGTTTCCTCAGTCTAGTCATGTCATTGTCAGTAATATAAACTGATCGTGACCGCTTTATTTCAGGCGAGTATAACGGTTGAGTGATTAGCATTCCTGACTTGTGTTCGGGAAATTCCGGGATCGACCTTGGCGTCGGAAGTATGTTATTCTGACAATTTAGTGGGTCTCCCCAACCCACTCAGGAAATGTTGGGATATTACATTAAAATGTGTCGCCACAGTTTCCCTCCACAAGGTTTCCAATCAACATCTCGCTGACGTTATAACACAGGTTAACAGAGAGAAAATTAAATCAACTAAATAAATGGTATTCTATCACACGTAAATATATTACTGTTACAGTACTTTATTATTAAGTTCTTGGAGTAAAAGCGAAGGTACACAGGATGGGATATCGTCTTATAATCTGTATTACTGCATCTCGTTATGAAATATACCCAGATATGATATCCAAAATTTTTAAATGTAAAAAAGCGTCTACTTTGTTTCTAGCTTCATTGGTTTTGGCTTTATCAGAGAAGTAAATGCTGGTACAGCAGCAAAGTATGGAACTTTATGTAGAAATAACATGAAATGACCATCCGCTGCATTCTTTTCGCTTTGACGCGCACTCGAGACAAGTATACTCAAATGGGACGAGGGCCATCGAGACCACCAAGCTCTTCAACTAAGCCTCCAATCATAAACATGAGTCCATCGCTAATTGACCAATCACGTACATACTGTTAGCTGATCCACTGAACCGGCGTCACGTTTCTGGAACGGGATCAGTGAGAAAGAAAATAAGCGATGCCTAGCAACGGCAGCAGCAGGAATACCAACTCACTAAAAAAAACTCGGCGGACTGGCCCCGGTGGCTCAGTGGATCTGAGACAATATATCGTTATTTCTTAACTTTCTTCAGGCTTTCCTAGCTCTAGCAGTAAAATGACTGGGTACGGGCTGCAATACCGGGGTTTGAGAACCGGCGGAGGCAGGATTCTCTACGCTACAGCTTCCAGATTGTCACTGTTGTCTGTATAGATGCCTATCTAATGGTAACCGGGAGCCATTTTTTCTCTTATCCTTTCACGTTACACAACTTAACAGGCTATAAAGCAATAAAACATAGTTTTGAAGAAGATGACTGTCTTTAATCGCTAGATATTTATTTCGTTTCTGCAGGAGCGTTGTGTCCACTGTTCGCAGCCGTTTCCTTCCCCATTCCTTACCATTTACCTTCTGCTATGTTGCACCTTTTAGTCTGTAGTCAGGACGATCACACTTATGATGGAAGCAGTAAGCACCTCTGAAACGTCGGTAAACTTCTACCAGATTACACGACCTCAATCTTCATACTTGCTGCCTTGATAACTTGAATTCTCACCTTAGTCATACTTTATTTCACAATAATTCACCGCTCTAGTTCATAAAATAGCAAAAACTGGAAGACATACTTCAAACGCGGCAGCTACTAATGATAAAATAATATTGCACATTTATACACGGGCGGCTGAATTTCTGCCCCCGTACAATCCAAACTGTATGTATGCAACAGTGTGTCCCTCAATATTACGAAAAGGGTTAATGCTTGCTTTCCGTGACTGAATTTCGTCCTAATAAAGCGCAGCTTATCCTGGCAAACATCTCGTTAATGGACCTTGATTTAGTTAGTTCACAACTCTCCATAATGCTTGAAATGTCAGAGAGAGCGTAGGAATTCGAAAATGTAATGTCATTTTATTCGAAATCTTGACTGTGGTCTGAAATTTGACGCCGCGTGGTCGTTTTAAGTGTCTATGGTGGTCTTGTGGGTGTAACTAGTCAATATCAACGTTTCGGAAGAATATAATGCCTCCATTTTCAGGGCTGAATAATCTTGTAGGTGGTTACGAATATTCAGATAAACATATCGCCTCCATCTCGTACTCTGAATATGGAGGCGGGAGTATCCTCCTAAACTCTAGTAACTTTGAAGAAAATGCACAGCATCATAACCAAGAAGAAAAAATCTAAATTTTCATTCCCGTTTAAACGTCACATCTCATTGATACCTGTTTAAGATCTGTTTACATTCCAACACAGAACAGAGGTTCAGCCTTCACATTCCTGTCCGGATGGCTTACCTGACGAGGATTTCGCTCAAGATTTGTCCCGTCTTTGTCGCTGGTTCGCGAAGGCGGTTCAACAACTACTCCGCCTAGGTTTGAGGAGTCAGGACGGTGAAGATGTCAAACGTGGTCTTTTGGGCCTGGTCTAACAAGTAGTAGTAACGCACTACCATTATATTCAGAAGAGACCACGTTTGAATCCCTTTCGGGCTCCGTCTATCCTGACCAAAGACTATCTGTATTAAGGGCTCAGTCCGCAAAAGATAAATAAAAATAATTTTTGAAATATTCTATGTCTGTGACTAGTTCATTACCCAAGCTCAACGGCCGTAAAATTAACAAAAGCAGAACTATAGAGGGCAAAAATTATTGCTACAATTTTGTGCCATTAGGTGCGACATAAAACACCTTTCTTGAATTCTCTACGATCAATACGTAGCAGTTACACCATCAAGTTTTATTAACAAGCGCCACCTAGCACACCTGTTCACGGAGATACACCCACGTTTCCCGCAACCGCCTACCCACGCATTAATGATGAATGGGACACATGGACACGTGTAATTACAACGGTCAAACGGCCCGCCCTGTCTAGCGTATACCAAGATATGAGTTTACAACACCAGAGTAATGAATCGTAATATAAATTTCTCTAAAAGTGTCGTTGGCAATACGTCGCGAAAAATCTTCATCCGAATATCTTAGTATTTCGCCTTCAAATTTTGGTTATGATAAGACTCGAAGTGAAAGTATGCCGGAGACAAAGATCCGCTATTGGAAAGGGAAATGCTTGAAGGAGAATTATATGAAGTAACTGTTTAAAACGACAAATAAAGATTATAAGAAGGGGTAAATAAGATAATTCAAGGCAGGAAACTAAGTACAGAGAGATAAGTCAAGAAACGTATATGTGCCGTCTGCTTCAACAACCAATAAAACTCATTTTGTATTTATGGATTTCGTATGATTCTTGCTGTAAGCATGTATTATTTCTCGAAACAACAGTAACCAAATTGTCTTTTTAATGGTGAAGAATAGTGTTTTCTTTGCAATAAGGACTGAATAATTAAATATTATTCAGACGAACTTCAGCTCAAGGCCTAAAATACCGGACTGCTGGCCAGAAGTCAGTACGCATCCGGGAGGTCCTGCGACCGGCCAACTCCTTCAAGATTTTCTGTGAATTTAAGCAAGTATGATTTTGGAAGAAATCTGTAGTGGCGTATTTAAAGGCAAATAATCCAGGCATTCAAGTGCTTGTACTAAGGAAAACAATGAAAATTTTTATCCTGCACATCCGGTAACCCAACCGGCATTCAATTCGGATACTCTCAGAATTATTGTGTATAACGTTAACGGTACACCAACGTTCTCGGAACAGCGTCGTTAAATAAACTACATGTTACCAATCGGGCTCCACAACCCTGCATATTACATTAATAGTTTTTTTTTTCGTATCCAGTACACACGCATGGTATTAATAGTTTATCACTACTAAACCTAGTTTCCTCTTAAATTTTGTCTGAACACATTTTACACGCTTGGGGCAACTGTGAACAAAAAGTGCGGGCTGGGATAACACACTTGATAGGCTAGCATTTTGGACTCGCAGTTGGGGACCATGATTTACCTCGCGGCACTCGTCTACTTAATCTTCACTTCCAACCTCTCATCCCGCTCCTGTCGCTACCCTTGTGCAGGGTCATAAATCGGGTACGTTCTGCGGGTTGCTAGCTATAGCCTATGCTGAGACGCCATCTTGGTACGGGGAATTGCAGATATACAAACTAACACGCTCCCAGGAACATGGTCGCCGAAGAACTTTCTGGTCTCGCCGTAAACTTAATCTTATGATATAAATGTCCAATTAAACGGCATTCCTTTTCGTGTGTATGGGTGTTATGGGTAACTTAGTCTTAAATCCCTTTTCTGTTCAGCCAAAAAAGCTTGGATCTTCAGAAAATGCATGTAAAATTCATAAAACATACATTTATGCCTCACTCAGGTATATTGAAGTTAAGTATGCAGACACAACAGGCTATAGGCTATATATAAATATACTAAATTACCTATTTTAAATTAGATAAAATCAGGGATTTATTGATTTAAATCAGTCTGTACTTTAACACCAATGTGTCTATATGTTCGAAACGACCACTTGAGTAAATTTCATCGATTACATTTAAATAACTGTGTAAATCTGATGACTATCAGTTAAAACTACGATGTACCTCAGTCACTCACATCCCAATATTCATCGCCCTCATGACGGAGGCAGTATGACCTCTGAAACGTTGGTAAACATCGACCAGACTACACAGCGCAACAACCCAGAAGACAGAAATCTTAATACTAAGAATCGCCCTGATGACGGAGGCAGTATGACCTCTGAAACGTTGGTTAATATCGACCAGACTACACAGCGCAACAACCCAGGAGACAGAAATTTTCTACATGTACTACATTAACTTATACCCAATTCTACATAAATACGTTATGTAATTACTGGATACGGACATTAATTTAACATAACTGAAAATTCGAATCGACGAAAATAAGAACTTGCTCTTCTGTGAAACCATCTCCCGACTTCACTTCCCTCAGACAACCTTTGACCTGAAAGAACTTAGAACCTTCTTTCCACTGCAATTTCTTTCTTTCTCTGAAATTGTTACAATTTATCTTTAGGCTCCTCTTATTTCCCCCCTGGTGTTTATTCTGAACATCACCCCACTTTATTTAAAATAGCATTAAAATATATACCTCTAGGCCCACTGATGGGATGTAACTGCTGCGTTATAATTGTGTATTTATTAGGTAATTTGATAAAATATTACCAGGCTCAGTGCAATAGTCTTCCCAGGCCCTCTTTCACCTGTACACGCAGGACAAACACGCGTTCATGAAGAAGACTTGACGTAATGGCAGTTAGGATTACCCGTTGTTTTAAGGTATTGCCATATAACCGAAAACATATTCATCAATATTATAATTCGGATGAAAATATACATAAAAATGTGCCTTTTTAGTTTGTTGCAAGGCTTCTATGTTCAACAGGAGTTACTGAAGCTACAAAAGAATCATTTTAATAACGACCACAGTACGCCTATGGCTGCAGACTGGAACCGTTCCGATAAACCATTTCAATAATGAGAAGAAACATTCAAACAAAATTAAATATACACACGTATATTTATCTCTTCCGAACTGCATGTATCTCAATAACCATGCGCGTAATGTTAAAGTCGCGATTAGGTCAAGGCCATGTCAAGTTCACGAAAACATTAGGCAAAGGGTTACGCGTATAAAGGCTTTTAAAGTTTTCATGGTCATTTCAAACTGATTTTTTCAAACGCCTATATCCGACGAACAGCAGATATTAAAGTGATCATACTCATGTCAGTTAGGGGTCATGAAAATTGAAACAGAAGACTTTTTACTTTTTGTCTTTCAAAGTGTTAGCCGAACTAACACAGTTAACACAAACACTCCGCCCCTAGATTACCTTCAAACGTTCATGAAAAGTGTTATATTGATCGATTTTGACATAAAATGTCCAGGCTAGACTGAGTCTGAGATGCTTCATCATTCGACCACCACGTATTGAAATATAGTGTATGGTTATTCAAATCCGCAATTTCCTGAGCATCGGGATGACAGGCGGAGATGGCGGTATGTATGAAAGCATCCACCCTCACTCCGATCGATATGAAATAGTTTCGACTACACCGCCATAGGGAGCTAACTTCGACGCCGCCATCATTGCATTTGTATATTGTCCTAAAACGTAAAATCGTTCAAACGTTGCTATGGCAACAGAAGAATTGATATTAACAGCAAAATAAAGGACAGAGAAGAACTTAATATTTCTAGTTTTCTATCATATAAAAGCTTAAGTAAAACAAGCATTTAAAAACTGCATAATGAAACGTTTCAAAATTTACACTCATCACCCTGATATTGGAGGCAGTAGGAACCTCTGAAACGTTCTTAAACGTCTGCCAGACCACATGCGCTACAATCCACAAGACTTTGTACTCACCGCCGTGAGAACCTAAAATACTACTGGTAATGAAAAGTTTAATATTTGTTACAATGATTAGATCAAGAAAGGTAAAGTGGCGTGAAATAGCATATTCCCAATGGTCACAGATGTTGGTCCTTTAGAGTTGGGAACCGCGTATCATTTTAGCGATCCAGCTCATTTGGATCTGATGTAAAAGACTTTTTCTTTTTTGGACCAGGAAAATGAAATGTGAGAATGATTCACGAAATGAATTTAATTAACGTTTGGGTTATTTAAAGAAATTGATTTAACTGTTAAAGGCATACGATGTGGAATAAATTCCGAAGATAAACATTAATTGTGAGTGGGCAAGGAATTGAAAGAAGTTTATGCCCATTTGAACAGACTGTGGAAAAGCACGAAGAATCAGTTGGTACCAGGGAGTACCTCTAGAAGAGGGATATCCTAACATTTTCACCAGTAGGCCACTTGGTCAATAAATTCTATGCTTGCCCGCCAAACAATCAAGCATCAACCTGATTTTGAGAATACAGGTGCCCAATATACAAATTTAGGCTACTTTCATTTTGTAAAGTGATAAGTAATACACTCGGCAGTTATGATTTTTTGACTGGAATCCGGCCCGCGGGCCGGAATTTTAAAAGTCTTGCTCTAGAACACAGGTCTATAGTGTTGACGCTACATCAACCATGTAGATTATCCTAAAAATGGTAACAGAATTCGTTATTGCTTCATTCTTTGGAAATGTACCTCAAACTCGGAGTTTAATGAAACTCAAATCACGATCACAATCCAGAGATTATCCCTTCCCTCAATTGAGGTTTTGTTTCATGCATACCGCAGAAAAAGCGCCCCCCTAACTTAGAGTCCACTGACAAAATGTACTCTGGATTGAAAATCAGCAGACATTTCGACCACCTGCTACATTGTTCACCGAAACAAATCCCTGCTAAATTTAATGTCTCACGACCAATTGTCCATTTAACCAAATTATCAACAAACTGAAAGCCTACAAACAGAACTATCTCATTTGGTTTGTCCACAAGCAACAACGTTCACTCACATACGATCACAATAAATGACCTTCACCTTTTGTTTAACGAAGTTCATTTAAACTATGCAAGAACACAAGTATTAAATTTTATATTAGAGTTGAGCAGTTCAGACTCCTGATGTATTTACATAACCATAATTCTGCATGAAACATAGTCTCTCAATCTACGAAATGAACAGCATGCGCAAAGACTGATAATGTTTGTCAACAAATATGTGTGGACAATATTTATACTCAGGAAAGATGAATATGGATAACATAAAAATGACGAGTCTCATATTTTACACCCTATTCAAAACACTACTAGAACGATTAAATCAAGGAAATTAATGTGTGCGGAACACGTAGTATACATGAGCGACATGAGAAATAAATGGAAAAATTTTAGTCCGAAAACTTCAGAGGTTTGTAAATGCCAGCTTCACATAAAAGCAGCATTTCTATTTCCACAGATGAGGCTTCGACGGCCGAGTCATGGCGGTACAGGCTTACTCATAACATAAGCGTGTGAGAAAAGTGCCTATGCTTATGCCTGTCTTGTGGCCTAAATATAATAAGCTAGCCTATGACAAGACGACTCAGCAACAGGTTAGTTACGTGTCATGAGAAATTTACCATTACTTTCAATTCTTGATTAATAAATATAGATGAGTAACAGTTACAATATTCTTAAATGTTGCTTATCAACATGAGATATGGCATGTACAAGCCTCTTTTTCATAATAATATGAGTAATATCAAAATTACTTAAAAATTTGTACTCCTCCCCCGTAATGTTAGGGTAACTAAGTCAAGAAGAATGAGATGGTCGGGGCATGTAGCGCGCATGGATGGGACAAGAGGTGTGCACCGGGTATTGGTTGGGAAGCCTGTGGGTAAGAGACCGATGGGGAGACCTAGACGTAGATGGGAGGATAATGTCAGGCGGGATCTATGGGAGATAGGAGTTGAAGGAGACTAGATTTTGTTGGCCCAGGGCAGGATCCGGTGGAGGGCTTTGGTTAATTCGGTGATGAACCTTCGGGTTCGGTAAGCCGTCTAGTTTGTTAGTTAATACCAGAATGATACAAGTTAAAATAAAATTCAACGTTTAACATTAGGTTGGCCCTCAAGTACCAAATTACATCGAAATCTACAGAGTAGTTTCGAAGATAAAATTAGCAACATAAAAACAGACTGACACGATCTCTCAATCAGGGGTTGATGTTTTAACTCCTTCCAAAGAACTGATAAGTAAACAGAGTAAATGGAAATATCAATTATAAATGTTTCAATCACAAACATAAAATTAAACACCGAATTAGAAATGTAGCACACATGTACTGTCTGTTGGAAGCATCCAAAGAGTTCTGGTCAGAAAACATGAAATCAATTAAGTATTGGTAGCCAAGTGTTCAGACAGCAACCAGCCCATCGACCCAACGTTGAAGTAAACACATCCCGCTTTCACTAATGGGAATCAAAAGGCAGGGCTTATCCGAGCAACGACGGGCCGGCCTGGGTCATTACAGCATCACGCAGGGTAAACAAAACACGTACGATGAGGGAGAAATAAATAGACTGAGGGGGGGGGGCGATTTAGTTATTGCAGATGATTGGTTTTAACGAGGAACCACTGATGGTGTCTGTAAGCCCTGCGTATTTATTACTTCAAGAGCTTTAAGACAACCTACAAAACACATCGTATTTATTTGCATAATATATGTTTTCTCTAGTCATAAAATTGGGGTGGTTGAAAAAGTCAGAAACATAAATATTAGGAAAAATGTTGTGAAGAGGATGAACCAGATATTATAGTTACACCTGAAAAATTATTATGTTTCTACGGTCAGATCCAACAAATAACAGATTATAGGTTGCCAAAAACAGTAATGAAGTGGGTACCTATACAGAAAAAAGAACAAAGCAAGACGAATTGGCGTGAAGGAGTAGAAACGGCAATAAGGTCAGCACATTTACACGATGGAGAATGGACAAATAGGAGGAATGAGTTGTCAGACTACACGGCACAATCCATCCTCTTACCCACTGCCGTAAGAACCTGAAATCTCACCCAGGAACAAATGGCGTTTGTGCACCGGAAGTCATAGTCAGTCGCTGTATACCGTTCATATATAGTGTGTATCAAATTTATGTAATCACATAACGAGAAAATTTCTTGTCTGCTTTCTTTACTCGTAAGATTTCCGTTAGGTTTAATAATTTAGACCCGAGTGGTAAATATCTCTCCCACTCCTGGACAATATGTAATTCTGCACTTTTTTATGTTTTGTGTGGTTCTAAGTGTAAATTGCTATTATTTCCTTAAACAGCGTTAACAACTGATCTTCGAAATGGTGAAGTTGTTTTTTCGAATTCGTTTTTCCAGCGTAGTGTTTTGTGACTTCCGAGGCTCATGTTCGTTGCCGATGGCATTTGAGTCGGCGTCACTTTTATAGTGTCTTGTCGTTTCAGAGCGAGCCGTTGTCAACAGTTTACATTTATAAAGATCTCAATACGTCTGCCGTGAGTTAACTTCAGTTACAATTTATTTAAATCGGGACCTAATTGTCGTTCATTCGGTGTAGTAGTGGAGTACATTTAGGCCTAAAATATTTAATTATTATTATTATTATTCAGTTACTAGCCCACCCATTCATCGAATTAATTCCCATTTTCCCCACCTTAAATTTCTGTGATGTGTGCTTGGATTTTTATAGACTGGAGAAATTTGTTGAAACATTCACACTTCACAGTAACTCACAAGCGTTTGAATTTCAAGGAAAAGATTTTATTACAGTAGTTATGAGAAGAAAGTGTCGGTTCCGTGCAAGATTTGTTTTTGTTTCGGGATCAGAAAGCGAACGACTTTGTTTTGCTGAAAACCGGGCCCACTCCATCTTCTCGGATGACAACAGAGGGAGAAATTGGAACCTTTCTTGAAGTGGACTGCTACATGACATTCAATATTTTGATTATCTTCCAAACACACCCAGGGCTAACACTTCATATCCCATTCTTCATATTATTCGAAGTTTACACACATAAACCAAGTAACAAACGGAATTCGGTTTCGAGATTCGAAATAGGAGGGCAAATAGAAAAACGATGAAGACGGGAGGGAGGGGGTAAGAAGGAGAAACTCAACGTTTTGCCCGTCATGAAAAATTTCCATTTGAATGGACAGCGTCGCTTTCACTTCGTCATCGAAATCAGACCTGTATCAACATATCAACCTCGGAATAAAATTAAAAACAAATGCCATCGCGTGCATATGAACTGGTCTAAATACATGACTTTTTATTAAATAATAGTTTATAATCAAAAACAAGGTAGGAAATGTACGCATAGTGTTAACAATCTGGAGAGTTCGCTCTGTTACTATATAAAATGTTTCATTTTTATCTACAACTTAGAATTCCTTCCCACTCCATGTGGCCAGAACGAAAAATTGTTTGCTAATTACGGTCGAGGTGCGCCCAGAAACGTCTGTAGGTCTAGATATAGATCTGTTACAAACAAAAGTGGAATATCTCCGCAAACTTCTAGTAATAATCTCAGTGTTACTATGCCAAAGCATAAAATATATACATACGAGTATTACTCTTCATACTTCGTTGTACTTGTCTTTAACATATTCTATTATAGAATCCATTACAAGCCATAAAATATGTTAAACGACAAACAACATTTTGAAAACGCGAAATACATGGCAAGGGTAACAGATAAATAGGATTAATATGAATACGTTCACTGCCATACTACCCTTTGGGATTCTAATGACCTGTGTCGGTCATTTCTCAGCGTGGGAATGTGCTCAACATATGTGGAAAAAAACCTAAGTTTCTTATAAACCATATGCAGTAATTGCATGCCATTTTGTAGTTACCTTTAATTCTGCCTTTGGGTCTGTTGTCTTCTACAGCTATTCACTTCAAATAAAACGATAAATGCTTAACTTTCCACACTATCTATCGGTCATCTTTAAACACACGAGGCAACCACGTTCCCACGTTTACTAAAGGAACAGGAAGTTGTTTTGATAGAGAACATTGTTTGTATATACATAAATCGATACATCAAAGTTTCTTTCTTCATCTATAAAATATTGACTGTATTTGAGTGCCATCTCTGAGACATATGAGCAACTAAGCATACATCAGCGCTAAAATGTCTATAGGCGTGTTTGGGACTGACGGCGCGAGATAACGAAAACGTCGCTGTCTTTGATAGTGAATGTGTAAAACATTTATATTATGACTATTCTCCAAGACAGCATACCTAAAAAAACATGTCAGCAGCTACTAAAAACATCGAGGTCGGAACAATCTTACAAAGAAACAGCAGCACGATCAGATGAAATGATAAAACATAACACAGAAGGCCATATTTAAGCAGTAATTCTGTGTCCAAACGGATAACAGTGCTACCTAGTGAGCACGGAATAAACGTTGGGCTGGTAACGACTACGTACTGAATAATAAATCTGATATTAATAGTACTAAAATAAAATGAACTTTAAACAATAAACTTATAATACATTTAAAATTCGCACTTTTGCGAAGGCGGGGAATCTGTATACACTCTGACGTGGACAACCACTTAATATATCTTAAAAATGACCCGAAGCACAGTAACGGCTCATAGTTTTTGTCACACTTTACGTCCTATTGTTAAATGCATGTAAATGTAATTAATTAAGAATATTGAGGAACACAGGGTAGCATGCTTGTTTAGTAAAGTATTCCGGCTATTAAAATATCATCTTTTAGTGTTTACATTTAACAACGTGTAATTAGGAATGAAATCAAGTAGAGAAATCATGTTCATAACGACAGCGTAGTGTAGATGATTCAATGAACATATTATTGTGATATGGGCATACAAAGCAAACCGATAGACAAAATAATTAATCAGCTGAATACTAAATGGAAAAAGTATCCTAAACCGACTAAACGAAACTACAGTGGTTATAAGGACTCTGAAAATCCAATGAAGAAATGGGACCCGAATGGTTAAGCGTAACAGTAGGAGCAAGTTATGAATTCAAAACTCCCACAGGAAAAAGAACATATAATTTCTGGAGACAAGCAATGATTTCTTTATTTTCTTCCAAAAGATTTATATTGGTACTGTGATATTTCAGGTTCTCACTCGGCGGTGAGCATGAACATTATTTAGTAAACCGACGTTTCGGGAACAAACTCTGTCCCCTGGCAGGCGACTTCCGAGGATCCAGTCACATCAGAACCCTCAAGATGGGGACAGATTTTTTCCCGAAACGTCGGTTTACTACGGTAACCAGTTAACGCGGCTGATTGCCCGAGAAGATTTTATTGATGAACATTATTGTCTTTAGGGATCTAGCGTAGTACAGTCTCGTATAAATTAACCGACGGTAGTTATTAAACAGGTACGTTCCTTGGTGTCTTTTCAAACGGCACACAGGTAAAGGCCTTTACTCTCTACACTCAAAACGAAACTATCACTTCAAGTGAATATTGTAATATTGAAATGGACCACGCAATATACCTCATTCAATTTTAATAAACGTTTTCTTCAAATAATATATACAATCTGCCATCGGTAATTGAAAACACGTTGGAATTTAATATGTTGGATACAGATAAGGTGAAGCTCAAATTTAATTTTCGTCTATGTGTTAAAATGTCAGCATCAAACTTGACAGATTGTTAATAAAGTAATTAAGTTATGATTTTGTATGCAACTAGGAAGGGGTACGTTGTAAATTAATAAAAGATGTAAAAATGTTCATCTAAAATTTAAAAAATAAGGAAATCTTTGCAAATTTTGTGAGTTCGTCGTCAGTGTTAAAAATATCGGAATAATTAGACTGACTTTGGAAAAGGCAAAGCAGACTTATTACGATATTTATTGTTTTTATATCATCAACGCTGAAGACGGAGACAACACGCTCCTTCCAAACATCGGTTACGATCTACAAGTCTACAAGGTGTCACAAGCTAGAATACCACAATCCATACGAAAGCATAATTTAGACTTTGTTTGAGTATAGGTCAGATGAGACAAGGGTAGCAGTGAATCAACGAATGTATTTTATGGCAAAAATCAAAACAGAATAATCACTTAGCGATGGATTTTAAAAGAGAACTGAAGAGTCTCTACATGTATTTATGTGTGATACTGAAAATCGTGTAGCACGAATAAGTAAACTGATAAATTCAAACTTATGGTTTAGTTTGGTAAGCCTGAAGGCAAAAGATCCCTGGCGGAAAACTAAACCGTAGGTGGAAATATAATATTACAATTTACATCACAGAAATAGGGTGTGAGAATCTGGATAAACTTTTCTGCCTCAGAATAGCGACCAATGATATCCTAGTGTAGGCACGGTAATGTAAATTCCAAATTCCATAAAAGACAAAGTTTCTTGACCCCCCCGAGCAACTATCAGCTTCTCGAAATACACTGCACTACGGACCTAGTTTGCTTATATGTTCATCACATACTTATTGCATGTCACAAGTTCTTCTTCCTTTTTTCCTAACCTTGGGTTTACTGTGTCTTTCTTCCTCGGCTTCGTTTTACTTTGTTGCCTAATATGTTAAACAGCGTCGAATGGCAGAAACATTGTAGGTTATAAATTATAATGAATGTGGAAGGAAGTGGTCAGCATTCTAATCGAGAGGCTGAGAAAACTACTAATAATTTCTGTCATGGCAACCGGTGTCCGTGCAATGGATAGGATGCGAGACGACCTTCCGGACAAAATCGAGGACACTTACCACTGAACCCAAACTATAGGTAAAATAGACGAGAAAGCAACCAACTGATCAATAAGGTTGAAATTTCTACAGCAAAGACCTCTATCCCCTTTAACCTGCTCCTATCAGATCTGCTGGTCACGATTTAATACTCTCTGTGCGTAATCTCAGAGCCAGACACACGATGAGATGAGAATGCGATGATGGAATACGATAACAAACACCACATACAAACAGCCATGCACTGAATGGGGCTCAAACCCGCAGTTACAAAACGCCCTCATCAACATGCTGTACGTACGAACCGTTGTATCAACAAGTCTCTTTCGTTTCCTGCGTGTACTCTGGTTTTCATTCTGTAATGGCACGGATTTTAGCATTGAAACAACCCTCGTCGTTTATCTACGAGTGCAGATATGTACCCTTACAGAGCCCATTATTTGCTTTTAGACTCAAATTTTTATTAGATTTTTCAAAAGCGGTTCGTCTTATGAAATGATGTACAACGTTAAATATTTAGGTCTATCTATGAACCAGTTCTCTGGTGGTATAACCCAGAGGTTCAACACAGCTAAATTCAAAGCCCGCCACTGCACGCGATTCAGGACCTTATTCTATCCGTCTCCCATCTTCATGACGTATGTCCCTATTATTCGCCTTAATATTATCCTCAGATATCTTTCTTCGCGTTTCCATTAAAATAGCTCTAAGCATTTTTATCTCCCCACCCGAACAACATGCACAGATCACCGCAAATTTCCTTACGTCACTGTCAAAACAATGCTATTTGAAAACGGCCTATATAAATCACTAGACTCGTTACAGAATTCCTAAAGTCCACCATCCCTCTTAGACCCATATACATAGCTATTTTCCTGAGCACTTTGTTTCCAAACACTTGTAAGTTATGTTCTTTCCTAAAGCAAAAGATCACGTTTTACAACGCAATCCGAAATTTGAACAGCTGATACATTGTTTCGATTTTAAATTTATCTAAAATCTTAAATATAATTTCGATTCTAAAGTGTTCTGGCATTGGTATATTACAATGTGGATTACAGAGATTTTAGACTATGTTCATCGCCCTGAAGATGGTGGTAGCAAGGACCTCTGAAACGTCGGTAAACTTCTACCAGACTGTAGGGCGCAAAACCCACTAGACGGCCATCTTCAGGATTAGAATTTATGTTAAAGCCTACTCTTTTCTCTTGTTTATAAACCATATTTTGACTTGGAGAACGTGATCATATGCAAAGTTCATATCCACACATCAAAGAAAACGCATCTACACGAGATAGAAACAACACAATCAATTTACAGTGGCTGGAACTCCTGAATATCTGACAGAACTGGAAGACGGGTTGGTGAAGTGAAAAGGTACAATCCAGTGCCAAATTAAAATGTACCAAGAAGAAATTTATGACTTCGCTTTTCTTAATAGTTCCACCCTGTGCTCCATGAAAATGAAAGACGCGCAATTTATTCTTTGAAACGAGACTACGAGACTACTGTGAGGGAAATCTCGCATTTCCTGCAAACTTTATAACGCAGGACAATATAATGCGGCATAGGCTATTGTTCATTTTGCTATGGCGACTCAAAATAAATGATGGGACGAGTTGTTTTGACTACCAGTATAACCTCATATAAATCCCTTTTGATAGTTTTTAAAATATGTGTTGTTAAAAAATTATACGATGTATAAGAGCAGTATTTTAAACATAAATTTAACACATTTCGACAGACACACGGCTCAGAGTACAGAAAAATATTGTTATTCATTTAAGAAAAGTCAAAAAACTGTTAAGTCTTAACACAGAGCAGGTGGTAAATTCCCAACATGCTGTTCACATTTTCATATGTACGTGTCACAAAATAAACTCTGCAGTTCAGAAAGCTTACTTTAATAAACTAAGGAACAATTTAAGGAATAACATGATTTTCAGATAAGGCCACCATAAAAAACTCTTTGCCTGAAATGTTTCTTAGTGTCTTCCTAATTTGTTTAGCTGTGACTAAAAGATTTCACGTGAAGTGGTAGTCCATGTTTCTTCAAGATCCACTGTTGCTGATAAATTTGAATCAAATTTCATTAATGGCATGCCTAATGACGGACAGACACGGTGACGCTAGTAGTTGCTCAAGCATTCTTTCAAAGAATATGAAACCACAAAGGGTATGGATGCAACCCAAGAATTACATATTTAGTACATAAATCACATAAAACTTGACTCTGCTGCTAAAAAAAAAGCTTTAACAGGCCTGTATCAGAATCTGAAAGGTTTGTTCGAATATTTATGTCTGGGTGTTATCAGTTAATTCATAAAGAATTAATTTCATTGCTGAGTTTCTAAGAATCTGAATGCCCATGGATGTTAAAATCTTAGAAATTATGTCCCCGGTTGTAATACTAGAACGTTGCAGAAAACGGGCAGTTTACACTAATACGCAAAATACATGTGAAATTATTGACATCATCTTATTTCAGCGTTTCAGCTGGCTAACTCTGAGCCAACGAGAGAAAAAAAAAAAAAAAAAAAAAAAAAAAAAAAAAAAAAAAAAAACAATAGATGGCAATGTGAGGCGGGCACGATTTCTACAGGCACAAATACCACATAAATCGGGTAGGACTGCATTTATTTATCAGCTTCGTATATTATTAAATCTGATTAGTTTTATATTAGGTACTGTCCGCGTTCTCTGCATAAAGGAAACGAACGCGTAGCGGGCATTGTTCAGCAGGGAGACCCACAGAGACGTTTGGATATTGAATGTGTTGGGTGGAACCCACAAATAAATCGTTCTTTCGTTCCAGGCACGTGTGTCGTTTCTCTAAATAGAATTCAGAGCAGTAACCATGCATCATAACAATAACAGAGTAAGCTCGATGCAAAGGCTCAATTACCTCGAAAACTCCACAGGCCAGTTAATTTCAAACAGAAAATTAAGAATAGTGATTTACGTCTGGGAACTGAAGTTTAACTCAGTTCATGTGATTCTTACTATAAAATGCAATATCTGTATCATGAAAGTCAAAATGGAGAAACATTAAGCCTACACACACATCTATTTTTATATCTAATCAAATTAGCAACAAATACTAAGGGTTATAAATGACAATACTGTTCAAATATATTAAAAATATGAAGCAAAATTAAAATATGACGTGACGACTACAATCGCACTATGTGCACTGCAATACCAAATTTAATCAAAATCCGTCGAGTTTCGTTGCTTAAACATAAATACAAATAAACATGATCTTCAGTTTTGCAGTTGAAGACTGTCTTCTTTGTTGTTCAGTAAAAGTTTGCCGACGTTTCTGTCGTGCTTGCATCATCAGGATGGATTCAACTAACGTGTAAAAATATCAGTCTTATATTGTAAATAAACATTTCGGACACCGAACTACTGGCAATAAAATATACAAAATAAACGGAACAAGCAATTTTATTACGTGTTATATTACTATTCTCTTCTAGAAAACAAAAGTACAGAAACTTTAGTCACGTACGTCTACCATAACAAAGTCACACAGCTTTTGTTTTTGAATATAGTTCCAGTCGGCCCGCCCAGATATCGCCACCATACGGCTAGAGCTCTTCACGATTCTTGGTTTTCATTCTTCAACATTTCACTGTCCATCCTCTACAAAAACATGTTTTCGTTCAATGTGGCCATCATCATTTTCAATTCCCAGCTTTCTTGTCATTGTATTGGGTATCGTATTTTCTCTACCCGGTGTAAAAATAGTGCCGAACAAGAAAAACTAAGAATCAACATAACGCGCCGGACGCTACGCTACGCTACAGACTCTTCAAGATGCCAATACATAAACAATAACTTCCGCAAAACAATAAGGCGAAAATAAAAGTACAGAAATTCGAATCACATACTTCATACATAACCTAGCCACACAACTTTTGTTTTCGAATCTAGTTCCAGTCGATATCGCCACCATACAACAAAAGCTCCTCAGGATGCCATCCATAAACAATAATTTCCATAAATCTAACAAAGTGAAAATAAAAATACAGAAACTCGAATCACATAATTTAAACATAACAAAGCCATACATCCTTTGTTTCTTTAAACTAATTCCAGTCGCTTACTAAAATCTCGCTACCGTACCAGGTAGATTTTTTATGAGCTCCATAAATAATGATTTCCTAAAATTTAATAAAGTAAAAAAAAATAATTATTCTAGTCATATACTTACCACGCAACCAAACCACACGTAAGCTGTTTTATAATGTAGTTCCAGGCGATACACCCAGACGTCGCCACCATACGGCTAGCGCTCTTCAGGATGCCAACCCACAAACAATAATTTCCTCCAACTTTATAAAAAGAATAGATTAACTTAAAAAGACCATTAGTTTGTTCAGTTAAAAAGTATCAAAGAATATGCCGACTCATAACATCTTAAAGCATGACATATTGTGGCCAGCTACTCCCTCCAGAGTCTGCAGTGTGAAAGCTGACCTCAGCTTCAGTCTTTTCTTAATTGATCTGCACATCGTTTTCCTAAGTGCATTTTCTGATTTATTTATTTATTTGAGTTTCCAGATACGAAGAACTTTGTCAGTGTTGGCTTATGTCATTTAACATATCAAATAGCACAAGGCTCATTGGGTCCCCCTGTAAAGTAATTTATCTGTTTGATTTCAGTTGTTCATCTACCATTTTGTATTTATATTCTGATATATTCCTCAGTCTGTGCATAGAGGATACCATTATTTCAATACTTTATTTTTACCTTACTTCAAGTTGTGTCTTAAAAGCAAGAAAGTATGTCAGTCTTTTCTTTGAACCATTTAATATGATTATAATTTTCTTTGGTTTGAATCCAAATCCTCGTAAATCATAGTGGGTGTGCATCAAATTTTATTTTTAATACTCAAAAATTCTGCATTTGTCTTTTGGGGGACTGAATATTGGTGTAGTACTCAGTATCAAGACATTTTGACTTAAGATAAGATTTCTGTACATTTAATAACAAACTGTAATAATAGCACTGAAATACAGTTTATTCTGTTGTTTCACCTCATTGGTCCGTGTTGCTGCGTGTTTAATTGGTGCTACCTTGATATTTTAAGCAACTGGGGAGATTTTAATAACGCAGGAACTTCAGGACATTGTACTATTTATTATGATCCAAATACATTCTACAAATTAGAACTGCACACATACAGTTCACTTACTGATATACCGGGTCTACAATTTATGAGGCTGCGGTCAGCCTGCGCTCTGTTGATGTGGGCGGGTGTTGTGCGTTCTTCCGGTGGATGACTGGTGAATCAGTTTCAGTGCTGCTAGTAACAGCGAACTACCACTATTTCTCGTCACTAATACTTGTTATTACATTAATTGTTCTTAACTTAAACCACAAAAGATGTTCAAGCGACTTCCTTGTGCTTGCAGGCAACTTCACGTCTCGTTAACATGTTTCGAAATACTCGACGAAGCTCTTCTTGGGAAATTGCCGAAATCAATTGTCGAATATTTTCTTTAAGTGCTTCTGCAGTGTGCGGATAAATTGTAAACGTTATGTAAATTTTATACTTAGACCCTTTTTCCAAGAAATGACCGATGAAGAAAAGACTTATGATTTCTTCATGCAAGACAGTGCTGCAGCTCACACAGCTGATCAGTCAATGTTAGCATTAAAAGAAGTGCTTGGTGAACAAGTTATTGATCAGTGGCCTCCGCGTTCCCCAGACTTAAACCCGTGCGATTTTTACCTGTGGGGCATGCTGAAGAACCAAGTTTATGTAAACAATCCACACACTGCAGAAGTACTTAAAGAAAATATTCGGCAATTTCCCAAGAAGAGCTTCGTCGAGAATTTCGAAACATGTTAACGAGATTTGAAGTTGCCTGCAAGCACAAGTAAGTCACTTTGAACATCTTCTGTGATTTAAGGTAAGAACAATTAATGTAATAACATGTATTAGTGACAAGACATATTCGTAGTTCGCTGTTACTAGCGGCACTGAAACTGATTCGCCGGTCACCCACCAGAAGAACGCGCACAACTCCCCGCCCACATCAACAGAGTGCCGGCAGACCACGCAATGCAAGCACGACCGCAGCCTCATAAATTGTAGACCCAGTACTAATTCTCATACTTTCCACCTTCTTCATTCTTTTATATTTATTCACAGGAAGTTTATTAATTATAATCACAGAAATTAAATTTAATTATCTAAAATACACCAAATGCGTAAACTCATCAATTGTCAGACATCATTTATGTTGATGTAGCGTCAGCAAATACTAATGATTACATAGGACTAGCGAAACTGAAGCGGGCTAATACGCAGTCCGACCGTGTCCTTGCCGACTTCTGCTACCATACATATTGCACACACTGTTCCCTTGAACTGAGGCATATAACTTGCCCCACACAACGGGCATTTCTCCTCTGCCTTCCCACGATAGATGGGACGATACGTCCGGCCACAAAGTGAAAATGGGTTGTGCTCATCGTACTGCAGTTGGTGTTCATCTACAGGATTTTTATCACAGGCCTGGAATTAGAGTGAAAGAAAGTTAACTTTGCCAGCACATATCTCAATGTGAGAATGATAAATACAATCTGAATATTTATCTGCTTGAAGACGGCTACCTTTTGGGATGTTGAGCCAGGTAACCTGGTGGATATTAATTTATGTTTCAAATGTTGATAAACTTCTATCAGACTACATGGCGCAACAACCCAGAAGACAACAATCTTTGTCTTTTACAAATACAGGTAGCCCTCGTTTTACGCCGGGGATGCGTTCCTGGACAAACCGGCATAAATTTAAACTCTTTTATAATGTCAATCGATGGGAAGTCAATGACATGTGTTCTCAGCACCCAAACATTGATGAGTAATATAATGGCATTACATTTAAAGCTCTGAAATAACGTAAATAAAATATATTTTATACACTTGCAAACGACAATTCGTTGGTCCCCGCGATTGACTGCGATTCTTTCACGTGATTGATGTGTACAGTCATCTCTGCTGTTATGCGATAGTTGCATTCATGTAAGACGCTGACCTCTAGAAAAATAACCCTGGTACCTCCGCAGAGATTAAATTAGTCCTTTGAAAGTCTAAAGCGCCAGGAATTAAATTGCATAAGAGCAAACTCACATATGCAAAAATTCGCATTTCACAAACAGATTTTACCGATTCATCGATCTCATTAGAGCAAATTTGCGTTAACGAAACATACGTAATTGCAGAGATGACTGTATTTATAATTTTTATTCAAAATCAGCGATGTAAGAATTACGTTTTAGTATAAGAATCAGTACGAGATACATTGTAAATCGTTATAAATAATAGTAAAATATATTTTTGCACTTTTTGACTTGCTGGTTTCAAAATTGGCATTATTCTGAATCAGGGTAAATCGAGGCTACCTGTATATTTTAAAATTACTCACAAATGATACATGACTGTGACATAACATACGCAGTTAAACACCGGCTTTTAGCCAAATCCTAAATCAGTCCATGGTATATTTGTGGATAAATTAGCACTGTGACAGATATTTCAGTTGAATACTTCAGTGTTTCCTCAGCTAATCATCTTTCCATCAATGATGTATACTAATAAGCCAGCATGTTATCACAACCTCAGTCCTCACTTTGGGGCTTCACCTTGGACTGGCACATCTCTGGATTCAGAGTAATAAACTTAACTTTTAACTACGAATGGTATTTTTGGCAAAAATAGCCAAAACAATACGAACAACAGTCTTACCTGCAGCATTTTCTTAGCGTGCTGCACCACATCTTGGCGAGGACCTTGTTCTAATAAACGCCGCGCAAATGACGCTGCAGTCTTGTAGTTATTCAGTTTGTAGAAGAGGTTCATTGCTGTGCGGAGAGTAAGGATCTGATGGACTGGCTGAAGGTTGCAATGTGTAAAATATGCTGCCATCTCACACAAGCGTTTCTGATCCTCTAAAGTGGCTTTGGGCAATTCCTTTCTCGCTGTCTCCATTTTTAGTCCTAGAATCACATTCACAAACACACACACAAAACAAAATGTTAATTAATAAATCAGACTGCAAAACAATATTCCCACCTTCTTACATCTGCAAGCACTGATGCAAAGGACATATAATACATTAAGTCAGACAGTTAAGTCCCCACTTAATGGTACCTGCACCTTGTCGTGGTGGTGGGGCTTGAGTACCTCAGTGATCCCAAGAGCTATGCTGGCGGTAGCATAGCTACTGGTAGGGCCTCCCTAGCCAGATTGGTCGAGGGGGAGAGGTCAGACTAAGACAGGTGCCCTGGTCCTCCAAGTTGGGGATTGGTCACAAGGCCAACAACCTTGCACCGTAAAAAGGAAGATGCTTCAAAACCTCAATCAAAGCCTCCAACAGAATAGGACCGAATAGAAGAGGAGAACTGAGGAAGCCATGGACCGAATACGAAGCGGAGAGCCATAGAAGAAGAACTAAGAAACCTCAGTGGGTCTCTGAGGCAAGATTTAAACCAGGGACCTTCAGAACATGAAGCAGGAATGCTATATAACACAATACATACAATACACTGCACTACAACATTCAGCACAGATCATATGTTTGTACGTTTATATTTCCAACTTTTGAATTGCTAATGCATAGTTTGCAGTTAATGGCAACAAAAACTATACTAGTCTCCATGCAAACAGCATGTACCATACCTAGAATGTATTCTCTGCAGATATGAAGTAGATGCTGTGCCTCTGTGACCTCTTGGCGAGTCTCTACAACCAGAAGCGGAATGCTCAGGACCAGTACATGAAACTTCTCGATAGCCTCGCTGAATTTTCCACCCGTCGTCAACTGGTAACAAACCTGTGGCAACAAGAAACTATACAATACGTGTTAACTCAGTACTTACCGGAATGTGTCTAAAAATTAATCAGGTAGTTGGTGTTTTACAGTTGGAACAAAATTCTATTTGACTGATAAATATTAAAATGTGTTGTAATACCAAGCCAACAACAGTTACTGCTACTATAAAACACTACTATTAATGATAATGTAATGATCTGACAACACAGTACGTCAAATGTTAATGGTAAAGAAGAAGATGTCCCAGTGCCCAAGCACCATACAATAAAAGCAGATTCATGTAATTTGTTATAGAAGTTAGTCCTAGATAAATGTTACATGGTTAGCTTTACCTCCAGGGTACTCGTCTTCAGACATCAGGCACCCTAATGAAGTATGGGGAAAAAAAACTACAGGGAAAACAGGTGTTATGCTTAATAAAGACAGGCCAAAGAAAAGGACAGGAACACAGGGAGGAGAAAAAGACTGAAATGTAAGATTAGAGGTTTTCACATTGGTGAGTATGAAGATTTCTGTCCTCTGGGTTGATGCGCTGTGTAAACTGGTAGATGTTTACCCTGATGATGGAGGCAGTATGACCTCTGAAACGTTGGTTAACATTGACCAGACTACACAGCACAACAACCCAGAAGACAAAAATCTTAAGACTGAAATGAGTGATGCATATATTCTGAGATGGGTTAAAATGTCATTATGATATGTACCTGCAACTTTTGAATCAGGTCTGCCAGCTTGATACCAATGGCTGGTTTTCCACCTTTAGGACCTGCGTCCTTCCAGTTACGATGTGGGTAGCCATACAATGGTGACAGGGATGGGAGAGCTGTGTAAGAAGTATGTGAACTAGAAAATATACTGAGGAAAAGTGTATGGTATGGCCTGAAATCCACCACGCCAACCTAAAAAAAAGGGGGGTTACAATATTATTTATTTAATAATAAGTGCCCAACGTTATATCATCACTAATTTAACAGCAGCTTACATTATATGTTTCTTTTACATCATTAAAGCTATGTTCAAATGTCCACAGAATAGAGCACATGTCATGAAGCTCCCATGTCACTTGCCATTATCAAGAATTGTTATTATGAAGGTGAAAAGATGAGAGTTGCAGAGTTCTGACTACCCACCACATAAGTAACTAAGAAAATAAATAAGTAGTCCTATGTTCTAGAGAACTAGCCTAAGTCTATGGAGCAAAGTCTTCCTGACAAGCTCGTCGTCACTCAGTCCTGAAATGGAATGCAAAGTTTCTTTGCCATAATGACAAAGGCCTGCTTTTAGAGAATACATTCCTTATTCTTCATATATCTACCACTGAAACTTCAGCAAGTAAATGTTAATAAAACATTTTATATGTGGTGATAAGATCAACGGCTCACCATGCTCTAGAACAGTTTATGAGAATGGAAAGGTATACAGGCATGTTCTTGCAAATTCTGAATAAAAGTTTGTAAGTTATATTAGACAACTTCTGTTTCCACCTTTTTAAGTCACGTGGTCTTAATATCTTCTTTAAATACCGTAAATCAATATCAACATATCGCAACATGCATTAGCTCTGTGGTGCTCCCTGGGCTAGTAGGCAATGGGGTCACAGGATTCTGGTCAAGTTAACAGCTTCTATTCATGCAACTGTCATATTAATATTTCCAATTATACAAAGAATTACTACATCAAGGTTTTGTATTTTCTGAAAATTTATAACCATACATCACTAGATTGCCCTATTGCAAGTGACACTAGTGTCAGTCCCACCTCACAAATTTGTCTACCGTGTTGGTATTACTGACTGTAGGAAATTTAAAAGTATGGTTTTAGGGAAGTCCCCAATGGCATTACGGCCATACCAAATTTCATCCATATCTATCCAGTGGTTCTGAAGTTGATTCACGTGGACAGATAAACATGACTAATCCCTATACATGTTCATTTTATGCATATCTTTCGAAGAAAGCATAATCAGCTTCAGTTGTAGCATTCCAAGTGTAATCTGGAGTACCTATTTTAGATATGATTAAACAGACTCATGCTTTGCTTCTTATGTATCTCAGTTTAAAAACCAGAATGGGTTACACCTTTCCTATATGTAGCTTAAATGCACAGGATGAATAACGTTCAACTTTCAGATGTATTCACTGTGAAGCTGGTGTACAGAAAGGCACGCTACTAAAATTATTACCTGTTCATGTAGCAATCTGAATGCAGACTCAAATGACCCGGCTAGGATATGATCAACAGGAAGCTGTGAATTGTTCACCCACACCTGCAGTTGTGACAGTCCCTTTGTTGGTGGCACGAAGTAACCATCATCTGCTCCTGCTACAGCTGTGCTCTCCAGCTCAGGAGGCAACACCAGATCCTCATCACCCACATCCCAGCCACTGCCTGCAGCAAAATGTTTTAACTAACTAACTAACTAACTAACTAGATGGCTTACCAACCCAAAGGTTCATCACCGAATTAACCAAAGCTCTCCACCGGACCCTGTCCTGGGCCAACAAAATCCAGTCTCCTTCAACTCCTATCTCCCATAGATCCCGCCTGCCATTATCCTCCCATTTATGTGTAGGTCTCCCCAGCGATCTCTTCCCTTCAGGTTTCCCAACCAGTACCCAGTGCACACCTCTTGTCACATCCATGTGCGCTACATGCCCCGACCATCTCATTCTTCTTGACTTAATCACCCTGACAATACTGGGGGAGGAGTACAGATTTTTAAGCTCATCATTATGCAGTTTTCTCCACGCCCCATCGTCTTCCCTCTTAGGCCCAAATATCCTCCTCAACATCCTATTCTCAAACACCTGCAATCTGTGTTCCTCCCTCTGAGTGAGAGACCATGTTTCACACCCATACAAAACAACAGGCAAGATTATTGTTTTGTATACTTTAATTTTCAGGTTCTTAGAAATCAGATGGGAAGACAAAATATTTTGAACTGAGAAGTAGCAAGCATTTCCAGAATTTAATCTCCTCCTAACTTCCTCATGAGTGTCATTTTGATTTGTTATTGTTGTTCCCAGATATTTGAACTTTGTAACCCTTTCAAAGGACTTATTAGCTACCCTAAGATAATTTTGCCCGCCTGTCTTCTGATGACGAGATACTAACATGTACTTAGTTTTTTCTGAATTTACTTCTAGCCCCACCTGTCTACTAGCCTCTAGTAAAACTTCTGCGTTCCTCTTTATTGTATTCATATCGTCCCCCAATAAATTAACATCATCAGCATATGCCAATAGCTGATGTGTCCCATTCAATTGCAAACCCTCCTGCCTACCTTGGACCTTCCTGATGGCGTATTCTAGCGCAAAGTTAAAGTGCAAGGGAGACAAAGCATCTCCTTGTTTTAGACCGTTCTTGATGAAGAATGTCTCAGATACTTATTTACCTACTCGAATTTTGCTACAGGTTTCATTTAAGCACATTTTTATTAGACTCACTATCTTCTTTGGTATACCAAATTCAATAGGAATATTAGATAACACTTCTCTCTTCACAGAGTCATAGGCTTTTTTGAAATCTATAAATAATTGATGTACGGTCCCACCGAACTCCCATTTTTTCTCTAGTATCTGACGAATGCAAAAGATCTGATCAATCGTTGATCTGTTTCGTCTGAACCCACACTGATGATCCCCAATAATTTAATTTGCATATGGGGTTAATCTTGCCAAAAGAATGTTTGATAGAATTCTGTATGAGGTTGATAGCAGCGAAACTCCTAGGTAATTACCACAGTCAGTCTTGTCCCCCTTCTTATGAATAGGAATAATTATGGATTCCTTCCATTGTTGTGGCATCTCTTCCTTATCCCAAATTAACTGAATAAGCTTATGGATCCTCATATGTAACCCTTTGCCACCTGCTTTAATTAATTCTGCTGGAATCTGATCAATACCTGGAGATTTATAACTTTTCAACTTCCCAATGGCTAGTTCCACTTCATCTAAGCTAGGTTCTGGCACCAACAGTTCAGCTGTATGTATTTTAATCTGTCTAATATCACCAGTCTCATGAACATTTAAGAGCTCACTAAAGAAATTTTTCCACCTATTCACAATTTTTATTGGATCTGCAAGCAAATTGCCACTATCATCCTTTACCAAATTGGTCTGGGGTTGATATCCTTTCTTAAAGTTATTAATGCTTCTGTACAGGTCTCTGATATTTTTTTCCTTATTATTTATCTCAAGTTCAGCAATTTTGCCCTTCAGATATTCCCTTTTCTTATTCCTAAAGGTTCTACTAGCCTCACATCTCACATTGCATAGATTATCCGCATTTGTTTTGTTTGGGTCCTGCAACCATTGAAATTATGTTCGCTTCCTTTGATCTATTAATTTGGAACATTCTTCATCAAACTACGGTTTATTTGCAGCAAAATGTTTTACATATAATAAAATAACATAAACTCATAATGGTATAACTGCTCCATCTGGTGTAAAAGAAATTCAGTACCAATAGTCAGAATTAGCCAAATTATAGTTTCCAAGTTTTATAATAATTTGTTTAACACATTGACAGATTTGAATAAATACTGCAGCTCAGCAACACACTAACCAATCAAAATAATTGTTCCTTCTTTTACATTTTCTAGTCTCCTAACTTCAAAATGTGTGTAAGATATATGTAAATGTAGTATATTAGTAACTTTTACCTTCTGGATCACCAGATGCACCAAGTTCACGTTCCTCATCTGCACCAAGACCGTCTTCATCTAGCCCCAGTTCGGCGTCAACTCCCCAGCCTTCTGTAGTGGTGTCCTCAGCGGAATCTGGAGCCAGTACACTGCTCACCACACCGCTCTTTCCTCGTGTCATGGCTGCACCCTCAAAGAATCCCTGAGAGTTTCAAAATCACTGTTTAATATGACATGTGTTACAACACACCCGCCCGCTCGGCTAATTTATAGTTGACACATTCCAACAGGCACAAAGTCAATGTTGCAAAGTCCTTCTTAAGCGGCCCATCTATGTACGAGTCTGACTTGCAAGTCTGGCTCGGCGAGCTTGACTCGTGAGCCGGGCTCGGATATATTTCACCACACATGCATAGCAGACTCGGCTCATGACACCCCATCCACAAACGAGTTTGGCTCAATGGAACCCAAGCCAAGCCGGACTCGCAAGCCAGACTCGTACGTGGATGGGCCGCTTTACAAAGCTAACAGTACACTCAGCTAGTCAAGAATTTCCCTGCCTTTGTGGAAACCAAACGATCATTACTGTGTTCACAAGAGCCTGCTGTATGAAAACTATATACCTTAGATACTGTGAGAAGAGGCCAGTTTGTCTCTGCCTGCATTACTGGTACAGGGGGTTTTAGAAGCTTTGCATTTGGCCGTATTGGTGGAACATTATTTTCGTTTATGGGAGACTGTGATTCCACGAGTCCGTGCACCTCTGCGGTCAAGTAACTGAGCGAGTGCTGATCACAGTTCTGAAACAAAAATAAAAAGCAATTTCGGATTCATTAGTATTGTCATCTGATTTTTTTTTCGTATCCAGTACACACCATTCAGCATGGTGTGCATTGCTGGTTAGCAGGATTCACGACCCATCAGTACATGAGTTCGACTGGGACAGCGACATTTAACGCTCCTGCTGTGACCCCCTTTTTGCAAGATGATGATGAAAGTGGAGTAATTGTTGGGATGCCACAGAGAAACTCGGGAAACCCTGGAGGAAAACTCCGTGATGCCTGGACCACAGCCTTGCCCAACACAAGTTGTAAATCTGAGCACCGCCGGGAATCGAACCCGGGACCCCAGTATTACAAGCCCAGCATTCTAACCGCTAGACCACCGTGGCAGTTTTGTCATCTGATATAAATGTGGAACAACCACAAATATCATATGTGCACACACACACACACATACTCATTTTCATATATTTTAACACCTGCTGCCCGATGTTATTCGGAAAATATTCCAATATTATCAATATTCTATGTAATATTACTCTGTTCATAGTAGTCTTCTGGGCTGTAACATCATGTGGGTATTTGGAGGAACATACTGGCTCCATATTTAGCCCTGAACATGGAGTCAGTATACTTCTCCAAAACACTGGCATCTACTGATGAGTCTCCACAGCACTAAAACCCATAAGAATATCATGACAACACTGTTAAAATAAACCACAAAACTGTAAATAAATGAAACAAATATATAATGAAAATGAAAGGATCCAACTAGTACCCAAGTGTCAAGAGAACTTTCTTGACATTTCTACATTATACAGAAATCATAGCAGGCAATCAGAACTTATTTTTCACCCAATGGAAACATGAACCAATGATATGCTATTATCGAAATAAAAACAACAATTTATGTGTGACATATTGTCATCTAAAGATTCAATTTAATGTTATTTTCACTACGACCATTAATACTCAGGTCTTTTAGTGGTTTTCAAATTAAAATGTTATGTTTCCCATTTTCCCAGTGTTTGCTTATTTTTCTTTACTAACCCCAAGAAAAGTGTGAAGGCTCCAACTGATGAAGCTCCTCATGTAATGTCTTGCAAGTACTGCATAGCCATGGGCCACAAATTAATTTTCCAAGTTATATTCTGACTCGGTGCAATCATCAAACTGATCAACTCACCTTGAGAATTTTTACTCTCTCATGGACATTACCCAGGAACAAGGCTCCCTGATACTGGCCAGATATATCCTTTCTTATTTCTGCGATCTTCATCATCTTTCGCAGCTTATCAAGATTGCCCGTAATGAGGTACAAGAATGAGAGTTTGTCAAAGTTCTTAGTTCGCTGGTAGCACATTTCTACAACCTATGGAAAAGGAATGCAGAATTTACAAAATGTGGCAAAAAATATGTAAGACATTAAGAGTTAAACATGAACAAGGTGAAATTAAAAATTCTATATACATTAAACTAGTCCCAATGCTAAATCACTCTCAACATTACATACAAGTAGTTCCAGCTTGACAACAGAAAGGATTATACCCTGGCTCAATGAACATCCAGAATCCTGCAAGCCTGTCATTCCAGCCAAAATGTTAAAACTGATTTACCTCTCAATACTTCTGAATTAATGTGTTTATTATGGCTGGTGATACCTATTCTGAGCTTTAAGTAAATACTGTTGTCTCACATACAATCTCCCTCAACATCACAAAAGTTGTTAAAATAAATCACATTACAGTTTATTGAGTAAATGATTAATGAAGAGGGAAAATGAAACTTACTTGATGATTTCCTTGCATGAGGGCAGCCTGTCCTAGCCTTTCCCAACATGCTTTGTCATCAAGGGCTCTTGCAGCTTCCAGAGCAACTTCAATGTTTCCACACTCAAGAGCAAGACTGAATCGGGTCTTTTCTTCTTTCACGAAATGTAAAGCCACTTCTGGATATCCCTTCTGCTGCAGGTACGCAATGATGGACTGTCCCACCAGACGAGCATTGCGTACCATATGAAGCACCTGAAAATAATAAACATTAACAATTCTATAAAATCTTCTCAGGCAATCAGCCGCGTTACCTGTTTACCGCAGTAAACTGACATTTTGGGAACAAACTATGTCCCCATCTTCAGGGTTCTGATGATGTCGGTTTACTACGGTAACCAGCTAACGCGGTTGATTGCCCGAGAAGATTTTATTAATTGTACTCGCCGCGAAAGTCTCAAAGCCTATACAGTGAAACCTCTATCCATCGTTCCCGGAACTATCGTTTTCCCGGATGCATCGTCCGTTTTGTTCGGTCCCGAATACATCCCATATAAAATAATGTTACATTTGTGTCGCCCAACCAGCACAGATTCTTTTGGAATGAGGGGTCAGCGGTGCAGGGGTGATAGTTGGAGTGAATGGCGGTGCCCATTGTCAGAAATTTTACGATTTTAATTTGGGTGCACTCATATTTCGTTCCAGCGATGCCAGATGGCATGTGCAGTGTGAATTTCTTCACAAATGCTTTTATTATAAGTACAAAGGAAAGGCGAGCGAAACTTTTTCATTCTTGTGGTTCATATCGTGTCTTCTACAGCTACGTTTCGTTGAGTTCGGCAGTAATAGTACTTCCATTTTTCCTGTTATAGTCCGCGAAGGTTGAGGGAGCGGAGAGGAAGAGGGAGAAACGACGAATGCGAGCCCGAACTTTGCCGAGTTTTGCCGAAGCACACGCTGCATTGGCAAAAGTGAAGTCGTTCTTTTATGCGCATAATATTAGTGAACGTGACGAAGAAAACATTTTGAACGTGGAAAGGGCTCTGTTTGGCCTAAAACGTAAAGTTTCGACAAACCAGTTGTCCATTAAAGACTTTTTTGGTAAAAAGAAGTAACTTTGAAAGAGAAACATTGTTTTTTTTTTTTTTTAAATTTTTAATGCTTTCCTGCATCTATCGTTTTCCCGCATTCATCGTTTTTATTTCCCACCCCCGCCGAAAACGATGCATCGAGGTTTCACTGTATTAACAATTCTGTTTCAGCTATAATCACATATCACTAGGCAAGGAAAGCAAGTTAACTTACTTATATGCATTAGCATGTAAATAAAGATTACTAACACAGGGATCATTTGCTTGTCTGCTAACATCCTCTCTTTATACATAACTTTCATACTTTACATCTGAGTATTTTAATTTGCAATTTTACTATAAGAGAGGTGAAGAGAAAATATTACGACTAAAAATGGACCTTCCTAAATTCCCCTTCAAATAACCATATTCATAAACTTACTTGATCATATTTACGATTAATAAGCGCCAACTTGAACTTGAATTCTGTAGGATCAATATTAAGAATGCGTGGCTTGCACTCACGGTCCAGACAAAAAACCTGGTTGCCCTTCACACGAGTGATGTAAATTGGAAGGTCCAGTGTGCGAATTATTCCATGATCCCTGTAAACAAATATGAAGACATCATGAATCTATTCCTACATGGAATTTACAAACTTACAAACAAGTGGTGGGGTGTATGCTGCATTGTGAAACATTGTCTTCTACCTAACGAACACATGCAGAAGTCCAATGGTTTGCACATGAATCAATACCATTCAAATGAATAATGGCAGAAGACGGTGCATGCCGTATGAATTTCTATGTCTACGTTCTCTTTTTCTTTCTCATTTTAACAGTCATCACCAGCAGACATCATGGAACTACTCCACTCAAAATTGCACTTCATGAGACAGCAGGCAATATGCAACTGCACATTCAGTGTGATTGGCTGTCACAAAATTTCCAAGACCAATGTCTTTTGAACTTACATTTTTTAAAATCTGATTGGAACTTCAGAGAAAATTAATTAAAAAACTTTGATGCAACTTATAAATAAAAATTTATGTTTTTCTATTAAAAAACAGGTGCACCTTACATATACACTAGCTTATAATTTCACAAATACAATAAGAAACACATACTTACCCATTGGAGATAGCATATTTGATGTGATTGCTTGTAGTGTAAATAAACACTCCACTATCATCCCAAGCTCCGGACTTCACGCGTGTATTCTCATGAATTGAGCAGAGTGATTCAAGCCGACGATTGCAGATGTTAACAGTATGTTTAGCCAACAGAGCCACGTGAGTCATGTCAGATGACCACACAACATATCGACATTTGGAAATCTTCACCTGTGCCAGAGTTCTAAACAAAGACATGATTTAATAGAATGACTGACACTGCCAATAGCAGTACTTGGATCCACTAGCAGGTACAATATATGAAAACATGAGATGACTAGAATACTTTAATTTCAGTTCTAAACAACACTGACAAACTTTCATATACAATGAAACCTCAATATAATGTACCCAGAAAAAGCTGTGGATTCGGATATACCACGGCTTTCATTGTGTCCGCATTACAATTGCACATGTTTTACGTCATGCTTGTGATGTGGGTAGTGAAGCTGTCCCCTGACATCCAGATTAAATCAAGGTTCCACTGTATGTGTGAACTCTTGTCAGTTAAACCTTGTTATTGTGATTAGTAAATCCAGAAAATGTTAGTTTGTCATTGCCTTGCTTCAGTCGTATACATTGATTGTTAATAGCCTTATGAAGTTAATACATTCTGGCTAGGAAGTGCAGTAAAATAGATTCTTCACTACATGGTTTTTAATATTATATAACCATGACATTAATAACTGTCAGACTGATGCTGTTCTGTGAGCTGCAGGTGTTACTGAATGACGTTACACAAAATACTAAGAAAAGTTGTATTATAGAATGGTTACTAATCATATTCCCACTTTATAAAACCAGAACGATACCAATTTATCTCATTTTGATATCACAACTTAGGAAGGCTAGTCCTGGAATTGAACTTGGACTGCAATGTCACAGCACTCAACTCATAATAAGAATGCAGAATATGGAAACTGGAAGACACCTACAAAAATACAGATAATTTAAGATATGTTCCAGATGTAAAATGGGTACATAAAACAATGAAACAGTGTAACTCACCTCTTCTGCTGAACATCAAACAAGGTTACACCATCAGAATCTCTCAGCAGCAACATTCCAGTTCCAGCATAGAAAATTTCATCACAGTTTGGAGTCTGAACTTTCTTAGTCACCTCATTTTTCAGATTTTTTATCATCAACTGAAAATGTGAATAAATAATATATTATCAGTATTTAAACATGTATCTCAAATTCTCGTATTTGGCAACAGTATATTTTTGTGGTTATACTTTCAATAAATACAATATAATGTTTCATATTTTATGAACAATGAAGCTTTAATAACTCATAATGCTTAACTGAGAACAAGAATGACTTTATCTTTTATATATCAAATTTCTAATAAAAAAAGATGAAAAGTGTATGAAGTGTAAAGTACACACAATTTTCAAATTTGTTTCTTATGATTTTGCATATCTTTGTGGCATCAATTT
The DNA here is from genome assembly GCF_977971745.1 of Zootermopsis nevadensis. Taxonomy (NCBI): domain Eukaryota; kingdom Metazoa; phylum Arthropoda; class Insecta; order Blattodea; family Termopsidae; genus Zootermopsis; species Zootermopsis nevadensis. The sequence goes on from NW_028259157.1 coordinate 6,000,157, forward strand.
TGTTTATTATATAGTAGATAAAATCTACTGTTGCAAAGGCAATAAGTCACATCACAGATAGAACAATGCCTGAAGACAGGAACAACTTTTCCTTGTATTTTGTCAAGCATCATCCTATCAAAAGCATGTTTAAAATAAAAGTTATATACCTTAATGATGTCTGTCATGTAGTAACTTACTAAATGATGATACATTTTTTCACAAAATTAATACATACATACATACATCTTTATTGCATTCCATGGATCCATAAGATAGTCAGATGACATTAGGATATGTAAAAAGTCATAATAATAATACATTACATATTATAAAGTACAATTCATTCTATTATACAAATTTCACATAATACAAAGGATTCACCTAAATTAATGATAAGTTACGAATAAATCTACCCATTACATAAAGAAGATAAATTATCGCTTATTTGTAAACAATAGAGATATTCATCCAAGTTTAATGCAAAGAAGGGATTGAATTAATCCAATATGGACCAAAATTAAATTCCACTGATAACTTTTGGTACAAACGGCCAACATCAAACCTCAGTAAAATCCAGTACGTAGTCTTAGAGAAGTAATATTCCAACCCATTATGCAATTCTGTGCAATAAAAATGCATAAACTATATATCATACCGAGTGTGTGCGGTCCAGAACTGCAAAGCGATTCCTTGCTACCCATATGGCAGTGACACCTGATGCACGCTTGCTTTCTGGGGATTCAGGATTCTGACTATCTGAATCCTTGGGAATGCTATACAAGTCATATGCACTGTTCTCCACATTGCTGGTTCTTATACACAGCAGAACAGAATTCTCTGCTGGATTGTATGACATGCTGCAACATACACAATTCATTATTGCTAAGATATTTCAAAACAGTCTTCATAATGTCAATTATTATTAATAATGCAGCCCTTAATCAATTTTTATTATGACATGACATAATTATGAAATATATTAATACCTGTGCACAGGAGTGCGTCCACCACCTCTAAGCTGCATCACAGCTGTATCTTTGGATGTGGTAAAATCTAGTTTGCGGAGGAATCGATCTTTCACATAGTACAGTATGTTTCCATGCACGGCATAAGCTGGACGTTCCCTCTCCAACTGTGTAAAAAATGCATCTCTTATAAATGTAACTTAATAATAATTAAATAATTCCATGTAAAAGACTCTTCAATACTAAAGTACTACTTCCACCTAAGAATTTCATATGGCTGTAACTGACAAGTAAATAATACAAAATATCAAAGGTAAATAAAGCTTCCTGCTGACAGAGATATATTTAAAAGTCAACTCTGTTCACACAAGTATTTGCTGATTTACTGATCATAATGTTTTAAATACTAACCTTGAAAATGATCATACCAGAATCATGGCCAGCAGCAAAGAGATTGAGAGATGGGTGGGCAGCCAAAACCCAGAAACGTTCATGTTCTCTTCTGAACGTATGTAGACAAGTACGTTTGGTCATGTCCCACACACGAATGCTCTTGTCCTCAGAGTTGGAGAGAATGAGCTCTTGACGGGGGTGAAATAGGACACATGAAACATTGTTATAATGACCACGACAAGTGTCCACTTCCCATGCCTGCAATGTTAAAATACATGTATGTTGAGTAAAATATGGCTTATCATTTCCACCAAAGAAATAATTATTATTCAATTTTGGTAAGAAATATGTAAAAATACCAAAAACATGGTATTGTACTAGCTTCAGTCCTTACTTTTGCTTCATTCATTCTCCACAGCTTTAACTGCCTGTCATCTGCGCCTGAGACGATCAGAGGAAGTGTGGGGTGGAAACAGGCCCAGTTCACTCCCCTGTCATGACCCTCCAAGACATGTTTCACAACAGCATCTGCTTGTCCAAACAAGTCTGTTGCTCCAGGATTCTTGAGGTGATCATCTAACCCTCCCGGTCCTGGTGCCACATTCTTCTTCCGAAGGCCTATAATATGGCCACAAGTCTGTCATAACACTCTGAACCACATTCCTACCATCTTCTTGGTACTGCATAGATTTTACATTAGTTCATAGTGTTTTCATCTACACAGTTTAGCTGAAACTATGCATCACTATGGCATTAAGTAAGAACTATGCAAAAAGGGATGTGAAAGTACCATGAATGGCATGTTTTAATGGTTTTTATGAACAGAACTTATTATTATTATTATTATTATTATTATAATAAGAGAATTAACTTACAGCCAGCACTGTACATGCAAAAATCTGACTACAATGGTCTTACTAATTGAAAATATATAAAAGCATTCTAAATTCTTCAGTTTGTTAAAAAGCATTCTTACCAAGAACACATTTTTTCCATAAACTAAATAAATAAAATAAATACAGGTCTTTATTTCTCAAAACAATTATGAAAAAATATTCTGTTATATTCCATAACCAAATTTAATGGTGCAATTCACACGTGTCAGAAGAAGTCCCTCACCCCTTATATCATGCATCATATTCCTATGTACAAACAACAGCTTCTTAAACAAAATAATCAACTTTATATACATGAGAAATCTAGTATGTACAGTACCAGAGCTATGCCCATGTTATTTCACTTAAGAAATATTTCTAGTACACAATACACAGATACACAATTTTATCTGTATTTAAATATTCACTTAACATACATGCCATATTAGAATACTAAATAGTTAAAACAAAATGCATACAGCTCGTGGTATGATTTAAAAGAGATGGAGATGCAGATACAATAAAATCACTTAAAAATAATGTCAATGCCCTTTGAACACCAGAGGTACATTTAAACTTTGCTACATTATATGAAAGCATGAGATACTTAATATTCTTAGGAACTTTATGTTGTACTAATCAAACTACATTACGTCAAAGCAAAGTTATTTTATCTCAAGTCTGGGGTTATCAAAGCAGCGAGTATGTCAACTGTGGTCTGGTTTTCATGCCATGTGATCTTTGTAGGTGGTTGTACCAATGGTTTTGAGGAATGTACCACCTCCATTTTCAGAGTGAAGTTCCAAAACACTGATAACCATTTATAACAGTACATGGCATTGCAACCCAGACAACAAGTAACCAAGCAATTTCAATTATATTTTGTCCAATATTTTCTTACAAGTACAGCAGAGTTTCAGTCTAAAAGAAAGTCCACAAATCTTATCAGTAACATTGTTAAATAACAAATTATTATTATTGTTGTTGTTGCTGTTATAGATGAGACAAGATGTAGAAGAGAATGGGGAAGTTGTAGGGGGAGGGAGGGAGGATGGAACAAAGAGAGAGAAGCAACAGCAGTAACAACAACAACAACATATTTATCTATAGACAGACTTCCCTATTAAAAATGTGTTAGTTTCATTTACAGCAAAAGTACCAAGTTCGACTAATATTCATTATGAATAAAGAAGTCAGGTATGCTTGAGCAAGCAGTTGTTTCAAAAGACACCAGCCACACTACATTCATCAGATCAATGAAGTATGTTGTATTCCAAAATTAAGTTTAATTTACCAAACTCATTACATTTGTAATTTTACTAATATTAACTTTCCCTCAAATCCATCTAATATTACCTTCATGTTTCCTTTGCCTTCCAAATGATTGTTTCTATGGGGTCTCCCCAGAAAAATTCTGTATCCATTCCAAAGAATGACTAACCTACTATACATAATCACTAGCAAAAGAACAATTAACAAGATCTTGAATTATTCATCATCCCAAATCAAGTACACCAGAATGAAGTAGGGAATATAATTTTCATTTGTCCAAAGTAAACACATTTTTGTTACCTTGCACACTAAGTTACAAACTTGATTTTCAACAGAATCTCTTCTTCCTTTTGTCCCTCAAAAACACATCTGCAGTCAAGATATATGTACAATCAGAAAATCACAGTGCTGATGCATTTTTAACCCCAAAGAACAAAGAGGTTAACTGCATTTCCATAATTATTTTAATTTCTGTAGATGAGAATGGTAAATTTTAATTTTTCAGTAGATACAAGTAGTTTATACCTAACATTCTGAGTTCAAATAAATTCATGGTCTTCTTAGGAACTATGTACCAATAATAATAAAGATAAAGATTAAGAAAACGTTAGTGCAAGCAGTACCAAAGTCCCAAAACATTTATAAACAGTCTCTGAAGTGAACATTGCTTAATAATTCACTTATATACAGGAGAACTTCTATATATTAAAAACTATAAATCTGATATTGTATTATGGTGAGCTGCAACAGTTCACAGAATTTTCTAAATACATTTTTTCCTGTGTTATGTACCTCTTCACCTTAACGTTTATTTACTGCAAATACAAATATGTTGTTCCAAAGCTTATCACACTACAGATGTCACTGCATGGACTCAAAAATAATTTTGTATTGTATTTCATTAAATATTCATCATATCAAAATCTATTTTGAACTACTAATTTTAATGAGCTGTAACTATATGATTTGTCACTGATGAACAGATCAATACATATTAGGATAAAGTGATTTTACCAATTTCTGCTCATCAACATTCACACTGAATAAGTTGCCAAACTGCATTGTGGTGATATCATCAGCATGACTGCTACGATATCAAATTCAGTTGAAAGCCTTATGTAAACATTAATTTTTGTATGCTGCATACCTGTAAATTACAATAAATCCCAAACAGCCAGGTAAATAAATAAATATACTAACCCAGAACAATATAAAGAAGCATATACCAACACTAAAGCAACATTAACAAACTGTGAGTTATTTACATTTGGTGATACAACCCAAGTGCAATAGAACCCTCTTGATAAACATTTTAAGGGACTAGATATGAAAATATTCATAAGAGAAACCTACTGAATGCCAAAATAAAGAATATTAAAGTCTTAAATTAATTTTTAAAATTTCAAATAGAATATTGGCATAAAAACTAATGAAACTAACCCTGTAATTTACTTTAAGAACTAAAACTAAACACACCATAAATGGCAGCAAAACTTAAAAGCAATAAAATATTCTGTTTCATTTGTACATACAACAGCAAGAACACAGTTTCAATAATGTCACTAGATACCAATTTGAAAAAGGTGATCTATCGAAACATACAAGTTAAAACATCGCATAATCTCATGATTAATGCATGAAGGTCAGAATTATAAATGCATCAAAACTGAGTTCCATAATTTTAGTTGTTTTAACAGAAAAGTATAATAAGTATATATAACATTTTAAGATGGAATTACAAGACGTCCATGGCTTGCTCGAAAATACTGTCCCAACCAGATAAAACCATGAAAAACTCAAGTCAGGACAGTCAGTAACTTTTGAGACACAAATCAGATACTTCCTGAATATAAGTCTACGGCAATGCCATTTCACCACTCTGCTAGGCTGGACTTCTTAAGAGAGTTCTATTGTAATTTATGTACAACCTTCTCCTCTGTTATTACAGCTCATCCTTTGAATCCCTATTTATGCCCATGCAAAATGTTTCAAAGCAACTGCTTGCTCATGCCCGTACCTTCCAGATTGTTGGCTATACCTGAAATGTCCCACACTCGCACAGTTTGATCGAGCGAGGCGGACACAACGATATCATCAGTGGGATGGAACTGGGCACACATTACATAGTGGTTATGTCCAGTAAGTACACAGATGCATGTACGGCTCTGCCAGTTCCAGATACGGATTGTCTGGTCATCTGACGCACTCAAGATCCATGGATATTCATGATGAAACATTGTAGTGCGAATGTAATCCAAATGACCGAGCAACGTAAAGATGCATCGTCTCTGTTTGTAATTCCACACCTGAGAAAGTATTTTTATACAAAAGTTTAAATTAGTCATGTGTGTGCAAAACCCTGTTAGTAAGCGAAATGGGGAAACATACAAATTGTAATTAGGACTCAATACTAATTCTGAAGGATGTAATGAAAAGATTCAAGCTTTCTCAGGTTCAAGGTACGGGTGGTAGTATGTAGAGGGAGCACTGTACTGGCGTTAATGCAGGACATAAGTTTATAGTTGAAACTGCATACATTTGAGCATGGTCCAAAAGAGTGTGTAAGCATATACTTCACAGACTTCTCTCATACTTCAGAGTATATCACACACACTACAGAAAAGTGTTTATCTTTTAATACAAACCTTGATCTTATAATCATCTCCTCCTGACACAAAAAGTGGCTGCTGACTGTGGAAGCAGATTCCACGAACTGGACCATCATGTTCATCAAACTTGTCCAGCAGTGTACACATTCTGTAGTCCCACAGCTGAATCACTCCATTGTGTAGGCTGTGGACAAAACCATAAAATTAAATGTAGGAAGGCAATGTAATAATCCTTATTCAACTTCTCTTCCCTTAAAATACTGGACTCCTTTTCACAATTGTCTTATTGTATACGCATATGGGCAATGCAGAAAGATTATTGTGAACGCAGAAGAGCGGTTAATTACATCTTTAAAATTAAAGCAACTCTATCTGACTTTCAACTAACATCCAAATTACCTAAAATAGAGATAGAGGCTTTGTGACAGGCCGATCCCTCGTCCAAGGAGTCCTACTGAATGTCTATAGATCAAGCCAATGAAAAGTTGGGACCCGCAGTGCCCAGGCACTTGAAGAACGGGTCGTTCCCAGTATCCCAGTACTTCATATCATGAAAAGATGGAATAAATCATTCATTCATTTTAAGGCCTTGCTTTCTTTGTAACAGCAGTGACTTCACTGTCTTAGGGCTTCTATTCTAGAAGACAGTTCCCACATTTACGGTTGTGTAACTTCAATCGGGAATTATAAATGGTAATTTGCTACACAGTCCCCAAGTGAATTTGATATGCCTGATAGAAGAGTAAAGAACATTCAAGCAAAGCAACTGAACCAGAGAGCAAGGACAGTGAGAATTTATGCAGCTATTGATGAATAACACAAGGGACAATACAGCTGAAAATGTTTATTTCTGTATATGCAGCATGGACCTTTCAGAACAAGCATTTCAAATCCTGGTTCACAAAATACATAAACACTGAGATGAACCATTTAAAGAAATAGTGATAAAGATCAAAGACATTACAAAACAGGCCTGAAAAGACTCAGTGATATTATCAACTTTCTGAACCATTGTTAAATGTGTATAAATACGCCTGAATTCAAAATGTCCCCAAATACTTGGACCCATGTCACCGCACACCAACTGAGAATCACTGCAATGGAGGTAAGCCAATGTTCCTATATATCACAATACACATGTGATGGATTTGTTTTTTAGTTTATTTCATAATTCTTTCACAACCACAGCGTCAAGCAGGAGAACAACTTCAAATGACAGGATGGAATAATGTGAAAGGAGATGCCTGTGGCCTGTTTTAAGGTATTAACCCACAATGCAAAGGGACTAAAGAAAAAACTCAAAATAGTTGGCCTCCAAGCTGAGACCCAAACCCAGGAACTTTCAGATGCAAAGAAGAATCACCTGGTCATGACATTCTTCCTCATTCAGACATGTAGTATCTTTTGAAAGTGAGCAGGAAAAAGAATGATTACACTTGCAACTTTACCTTCATACACAGGTTCATTACCGAAATGAGGAGAAAATCTTGTCCGAACAAGACCACTGAGCACAACTTGAAATTACAGCACAAAAAATTATTTATTGAGCAAATGTAATTACAATTATCATGGCCTAATGCTACAACAGAAAGTACTACAATGAGGCCTCATTAATGAAATCATGATCAGGAAGCCAACGCCCTCTTTCACTCCATTATCAACAGAAATTAAAATTAGAAATCTAAGGAAGGAAACAATAAAAACTATCACTTCCATTATATTACTGGGATACTGGGAACGACCCGTTCTTCAAGTACCCGAGCACTGCGGGTCCCAACTTGCTCGTTGGCTTGATCTATAGACATTCGGTAGGACTCCTTGGACGAGGGATCGGCCCATCACAAGGCCTCTACCTGTACACAGGACAGCACAACACACAAAACGCGGACAAACATCCATGGTTTGAGTTGGATTCGAACCCGCGGTCCCAGCGACCAAGCGCCACAAGGCCCACGCCTCAGACCGTGCAGCCACTGCGGACCCCCCATTATATTACACCATAAAATAACAAGTCTACCATACATTTAATTTCACAAATGGAAAGAAAATATTAGCTCTTGATTCGTTTTTATTTAATGATCACATTAGAGTCCCATTATATAGGTTAGGCAGTGTCACATGGTAAGACAATCTGCGAGAGTGATGGATTGTAGAGAATACAGAAAAGGTTATCATATCCAATTTTAAGATCCTATCCCAACACATTCCTGGGAAATAAAGAATCAAAAAAAAGGTCGTCTCAAGCGCAAGATACCAAATTAAAGAAAAATTGTTACAATTTGACCATAACTATTTATATTATTTGTAATGGCTTTCAGTCATACCTAGGATACAAATAAAGTCCTATGATATATATATATTTATATATATATATATATATATAAACATTTTTATTATATTAGGCCTACCTGTATTCAGAAATATTTACTAGTTTAAATCAACAGTCTGTTTCTAGTTTGTTCTAAATAACGTTAAAAGATACCCAATTCTACAGTAGTAGATCCTGAAGGTCTGATAATGCTAATAGCTGATACTGAGCCAGAAACAGCCACTTTTGACACCCAAAAGGTCTCTCTGTCTGTGACCAATTTCAATGTTATACTTTTACCTGTTTCTCAATCATCCAAAACGAAGCCCGTCTTACGGAACATCAAAGACAAAGCAAGACAGCAAAAACAGAAAAAAGATGTTAAGGCCATCTAAACCCATCACTAGCTAAAAAGTAGTCTGCGAAGGAATTTGATCCTGGTCCTATGTAAGGCACAACACATCCTGTACGTCTAGACGAAAACAGCTGTAGAATACAGGACATTAAGAGAATGGAATGTCGTCCGACTTGAATTGGGAAGTCCGTTCTTTAAAAGTCGTCATGTCACATTCTCACCAGTTCCCTTCATGCTGATTTTTTTTAAAATCATTTTACCAACATTTCACAAATAAGATAAAACGTCAAAGTAATCATGTGCTGTACTCAGCCTCAGTATCTTACTTTCTTTATTTCAGACGTGACAATTACCAACCAATTCACCAACCAACAAGAAAAGTTTAATTAAACTCGCCCTCTCTCCTTCCGCTGATCAGATTAAATAAAATAATAATGCAATTTGCTTGGTCACCAGTTCTAAACCAACATTTGTATCCCAATAACAATCAGAATACACTGACACTTGCAATTTCCCGTTTACGAAATCGCGGATTTTTTTTTTTTTTTTTTTTTTGGGGGGGGGGGGGGGTACAAGCGCTCGGACTTTCAACCTGTGTCGTTTCTTGTACGAACGAGCTCACGATGCAACTACCTCACAAGTCAACACTAACGGAAAACCAGTTCGCCTTGACCACAGGCGCTCCACATTTTTAACTGTTCTCAAGGATTACTTCTTTATTTCTTCGCCTTGCCCAACTCTTCGTCTTTCGTTGGGGTTGACTGCGAGGGCGAAATTACAGTGTTACTTATAATGGCGTCTGGACACACAGAGATAAACTATTATGTGAAAGATGGGAGATATAGTATTAGTTTTATATAAGTTACCCATTGAAAGACCAAGAACTTAACATGTTCAAGAACTACAGAACACAGAAAACATCTGCGTAAACCCGAGGAACGAAACTTTTGTCGTTGGGAGGTCAGTTGCGTTTTCACTCTTAGCACTATTTTACTTCTTAGCTATCTGTAAGCCTGGAGCGGTTCAACCTGGTCCTCCACAAAGTATGCAGCTCACATACGCGGACAGTTACATCAAGGTCTGTAAATTTGCTAAACCTGAACCATAATTTAATGGAATGTCTGTGGTGGGGGGAATGAGGAGACTCCAGACAGCATTTAAATCAGGAAAACACAATTCGTCTTTCCGACCAGTCGATTAATTCTTTAATAAACTTTAACTTAAAATACGAATGACTTCATTACATTATCGTTTCAGCATATTTTTTTTTAAAGATAAGTCCAACTATCACGCCATGAAGGTGTATACGGACGCGGAGATATCGTTCCACGCATTCTTGCAATCGACAGCAAATTTACGCTCCAGCAGCTTTCCCACAAGGAAAGAGCCTCGGGTGCCCACCGGACACGAGAATGAGTTGACCCAAACGTCAGTCTGGACAGGCACGAGAAGATAAAAATTCCATCCCTGCAGGGAATCGAAAGTCTGTCGCCCTGCCCGCAGCTAATCACATTACCGACTGCACTCATTAAAACTATATTTAAATAAAAAGTATACGCAATCTCAGTGCTGGCGGCCTGTGCATTTGCGTAAAGGTTAGTCCAAATGTCCACAGAAATCGTATATTGCTTAAGTACACACTGAGCACCTTGAAACAACTTTTTTCTATCGCCAGACTTAGAATTATACGTTTCTTAACCCATTCTTTCACAACAAATAAACGTAGCTGGCCATTAAATCGAGACAAAACAAACAGGAAATAAGGATGAAAGATTCTTTGGCAAAATACAGGACTAAGCCAGAGCACAAACATAACACAGAATTTTGTATGAAAGTGTATTACAGCACATCACAGATCTTACGCCTACACCCCACACTTTGAAGACAACATTTGTGTCAGGATCATATATAATAAATCGGTACCATTCGTATTTAATTTAAAAACGCTAATTCAACTACAAAGTTTATTAGCGTCTACTAACGATCTTTGTGAATCGGAGAATGTAGCAACAAGATTAACTCTTGACATATTTTCGGAACGGTCCTCCGGGATCACATTGGAGCTACGGAGAAAAATCACTTCATCTTGGTGAAATTCGAACCTAACACTTGGGAATTAAAATAAAAGAGACCCATAGAATCATTTCTCACTTACGGCGGCGTTAAATAATCACGCTTATACTATTTCATTTATTTAGTGACGCTTTCTCAACTGTATATGATACACAGACTGAAACTGTCTTCTTTGTATAATGAATTCCATTTTTCTATATAACAGAGGATGAGATGATGCCCCACCCATTTTCATTATGAAACTTCTGGTGGGCGAGATTTTTACAGTTCTTACAGCGACGAGTATGACGATAACTCTTCTGGGATCGCCCTACGATGACAGCGGCAATCGTCGGCAAACTTCTACCAGACTACACGGCGTAACATGGCATAATTCAGTTACATTTTTACCTCTATGTCGTTCCCAAACGCAGAAGCTTTACTTCCAATAACTGCGATGTTAACAGCAATCTATGAGTTTGGATAATTTATCACTAAAGGGCTAAGAAATATTTACAATGTTTTGGGATACAGGTGGCAAACACGAGATGAAGACCATGCTTAAACGTGAACAAAAGTAGTGCGTTCATCTAGAATTGTTTTCAAAGTACATCTGAAATTATTTTTCTGAAAAACGCCCCATATGTTGACAGTACAGTGAGTTTAGAAACAATTAGTTTTAGGTTGTATAACAGACCTTTCATTAACTTTCTGTAACTTGAAGAATCATCAATACGAGTTCCGACAAACAGCCTGCCCATAAAAATTCTGCAGTCCCCATTCCCCTCGTCACTTTATAGCAACAAGCAGGTCATAGGTACATTACTGTATCACTGTTCTAGTTACATGATTTATTTGAAGGTAATTAACAAGACTTGTAACACACGTTACACCAATTACGCTCAGGAGTTTGGTGTTAATTTGATAAACCTTTCATCACAAGTAATATCAAAAGGGTAAGCAGAACAAATTTCTCTCACCGAGGAAAAGTAATGTCGGACACAATGGGTTCAGGACACGATGTTAATCTAGATTATAAATTATGCAACAAGAGACATTTAGGTTAATTCTTCCAATTCCCTGCACCCAAATACGAGGAAATGCTAATACCTAAAGGGCTGGGCTCTAGTTAATGACAAGTTACGTAAATCCCAAAAAAGAAACCATACGAAACAAAAAGGTTAAACCACCAAATTGTATAGTATCCATTGTGTAAAACAAATGCCTTAGGATGGCATTTAGAACCCACTACCTAACTTCATTAATATGTTCTTGTGTATGCCCTATAGGACAACACGCTGGGCCCACACAGGGATTGCTACGAAAGAAAATTACATGCAAGAGCTATGAAATAAGTTGAATTGGTAAATGTGTAGGGAAAGTGTAAAATATTGGCCTGGAGACAAAATAAAGCAGGTTTTATGCATTTCCAGAAACAAATCTCCAACTGAAACCATACTTAATAAAACAGACCATTCCACTGACAGTAAAATAAGACTGAAATTGGTGTATGTAGGAGGATTGATTAATGTCGAAGAAAACAGGTCACGGTAAAGCGCGATCAGATACCTTGGGCGTTCGGACTTCGAAACTTTTTTCAGTTTAAACTTATGTTTTTAGCCTCTTTCCTTCTTTAAGGATAGAAATAGGGCTTACTAAATGTATACGGTCTCCCTTTAAACATCTGATCCAACTGACGAATTTTCACAAGACACGATACAAACGAAGCCACCGAGAAGTTAGAAACGAGAAAATTCTGGCTTATGTTTAGGTTATCAGAACAAAAACCCCTCGCTTCGCTACTCCGTTTTTACGATTCTGTATAAACTGCCGAGAACAGTGAATCATGAATCGGGAAGGACGTCAGAGGAGGAGCTCATGTCCATTTACGGCAAAAAATCAACATGTACCTCAAAGACAAAAACAAATGGGATGAAAGGAAGATTCGTGTGTGTGTGTGTGGGGGGGGGGGGGGTGCACAGCCAAATATATGACGTTCGTAACGTAAACTGCTTGACATTTTTGTACTAGAATGTACATTCCAGGTGGGGAAAGGGCGCTAAACGATCTTCAGGTCCATGGGAACGGCTACAATGGGGGGGGGGGGGAAACAACCCCGTGATACAGCTACCAGTTTTTCGATGCTAGGTGTGGCAACATACCTCGAGGAGACAGGACTCGCGGGCTGGTTGTACATCTGCACCACCAAATGGCGACACACTAATCACCGATACCACAGCCTGGGCGGAGGCCTACACTATTATGAAATCGATTCGGATAAGCTGCAGAATTAATTTGATTTTACATTGGTAGCACTGATCACATTCGGAAAACTTGTTTTCTTCCAACTTCCACTTCAATCCTATTGGTACGCAGAGCGGAAATTCACAATTCTTATTTTTCCCCATTTCCCAAAATACAGTAAACACTTTCCCTTCCAATACCTTTTAAAAAAGACTGCTTATTTTCGAAACCTGGTATCAATTCTCGGGGAGCTAACAGCTGACTAACCCAAAAATTCGATGTTTTATTAATTACAGTGTTCACAACTAAAATAAAAACAGTGAAATTACATACAGCCACATTTTTATTCCTTACTAGCCCCTAAATTAAGGGAATGACATACACTGAGGACATTCGATAACGAAGTGGAGAGGGAAATGTGTGGACGAAACAGTACGAAGTAACAGCTAGTCAGAAACATTTAAATAACGAGCTTCAAAATGTAAAGACTACTATCCACCAAACATCGTTACGGCGACAAAATACAAAAGGATGAAACGGGCAGGAAGTATAACACGGATGACAGAAATATGAGAGTCACACAAAGTTTTTGTCGAGAAATCTCAAGAAATACCTAGGAGCATGTGGAAGATGAATATCAAAATTGATGTTAGAGGAAGACGGTGGGAACGGCGGGAATGGACCAAGCTAGTCAGGGTAAGGTAATATGGCGGGTTTCTGTGAACAGTTTCTTGACCTGCAGAGTATACCAAACAGTCAGCTTTTCAAGCAAGATTCGGTATGAAGTTCCTACGCAAAACACGACTTCCGTCCGACATGACAACACTTTCCCGTTCCAGTTACGCTTGGCAGTGGCTGTAAGAGACCAGATATAAATCACTCTTCGTGAGTTGGACTTGCTTGCAGCTCCGCCCTTTAAACAACATTCAGGTGATCCAGGTGTTATTCAAAGAGAACCACACTAAGAAGGAAAAATGGCGCAACACAATGGGGTGGCTACTAACACAGAGTGTCTATATTGTCAAACTTTCTAAAATGTGATACCGAATGTCTTTCGACAGATGCTTCGCTTTTGAACACCTCGGACATAAAATACTTACTATTCGATTTGATCTCACACGTCTAACCCAGTGGAATGAACGATAACACGGTAATAACCGTCCATTTTATACACACAGTCCAATGGGTAGAGAATGAAGTAATCAGTTACAGACCAAACTACCGAGGTTCGATTCCCTCTTCGCTGCCGAGTCCATCCAGCCAATGGCTACTGTGACATCTTCACGTAGGGTTAAAACAGGCAAAGCATGACCTAACCATGTCAATCTAGTTCCCAGGTTAAGAATGAGTGGAGGTTTCCTTAACTTCCATGTTCCTTCGTGGCATGATGACTACACACACATAACAACTTTTACAGTCTACAGACAATATCTGACCTCCTCCGGTGGAGTACACTTAGTGATACGATCCTCATGAAACGCAGGAGATCTCAACATTTAAAATGGGGTGACATTCTCTTCCTACAGACTCGTCGGCTGCCAGGTTATATATGAAGGGAATTTACTTTTTTTTTTATTCACTAACCAAGCCAATAAATTTATCTCACAGATTTGTTGATTTGCCATTTTATTAACCACACCTTCGACACTGAATTTAAACGCAATTAATACAGGATTAGAAGCGTCACACAAAACACATCGAAAGACAGCTAAACTAACGGGCAGAGGCAATATTCGAAACGTCGCTTGTATTTTCTTTATGCAAAGGGCAACGTGAGAAATGAAATACTCCAGCGCTTGGTTACATTAATCAGATCACAGGCATTAACACAGATCTTTTTAAATTACTCACAAAACATTAATTATCAGGAGATTGCATTATGCTGTTTCACCTGCAGGGGTTACACAACGTCAAATGATACGGGAGCGCTGAGTAGGTAAGGTTTCGAAGGCGGGGGTCGAAACTTATTTCTATGAATTACACCGGTCGACATAAAACCGGCAAGACATTTTTACGTTATTTAAAGACGCTTGTTCATCTGTACAAATTATGATCTATTTCGTGTTCAATGGTAGGATAAATGCGAATGACAAATTAGAGTTCATGTGTATCTTTTCACCAGAATTTTCCGAAGCCAGTCAACATGTCAAACCGGGATTTCCTGAACACAAACCTGAAGTGCTAACCATTTGACCACGACGTTGGGTGGCCGAGATTCGAACAGGGAACTCACGCCACACCAACCTATTCAACCTGCGGAAAGATCAAAGCAAGTCCATAAAAACGTCTTGTATTTCGCAAAGTAACGCCCACAAATAGGAATAACCGCTCTGTAGGAAGATCGGAAGCCATGGGCTGTTCCAGATACAGGTCATCAATTACAGGGAAAAGACGGTTTAGGTGGGGGTATGTCATGACGCCCCTCCAAACATATAAGCCCCGGGAATATGATTTCTTCTTACAGTTGTTATGATTACACGGTGACGGCTCATTCTTACTATCGACTACCCCAGTGATCGAGTGAGGGTGTTGTATCGATATTTTTGTGTGGATTTTAACTGTCAACAAATACTCCGTATCAACATGGGAGTCTTTAGTTTTGTAAGTACCACAATTTAACTAAATGTTTCTTAAGCAGTGGGCAGAGGAATGTTGATTTTCAGTGGTGTACCTAACTACACGCCACGGTGGTTAGAACGCTGGCCTTGTAATCCCGGGGTCTCGGGTTCGATTCCCGGCGGTGTCCGAATTTATAACTTGTGTTGGGCAAGGCCGTGGTCTAGGCAACACGGAGTTTTCCTCCGGGGGCTTCCCCGGTTTCTCCGTGGCATCCCAACAATTACTCTATTCACACACAGAAGAAGGCAATGGCAAACCACTTCTGGATCATCTGCCAAGAACGTATATGAACAGGTCCCAGTCCGAGAAAAGGATGGAAGGATCCTGTTCATATGGAACTGTCGTCAGACAGAACACTAAATAATAAAATACCTAACTACACAATAAACAGCAAATAGGCATATAAAGAAAAGTGCAAGACGAATAGTTTCATAATTTATACCTGATCTTCGCCTGATATTGTTAATATGATTAAATGGAGGAGGATGAGATGGGCAGAACATGTTGCACGTATGGGGAATTGATAAATGATTTATTATGTCAGCCCGAAAATCTCAATAAGGAGATCGCTTTCGAGACCCAGACGTAGATGTGATAATATTCTAAAGAACCTTAGAGGAATGAGATGTGAGGCTTTCAACCGAATTAAAGTGGCTCAGGATATGGCTGATGGCGTTTCTGGGGACACGCCAATAAACCTTCGGAATACATAAAACCATGGAATTTATGGACCAGCTGAGTGACTATAAATGTTTTATCAAGAACTCTACACCATGTAATTGTGTGGTTTGTTGGTCAGTTTAAAATTATGGCTTTGGCAGGAAATTCTGAAAATCTCAGTTCCGACTAGACGTGTCGTATAACCATTCATAATAATATTATTTTAAATATGTCCAACATATTTGTCACTTTAGAATAGAATCATTGCATTTCCGAACGACGTCAAGCGGAGAAACATCGACTTAGTTTACATGAATTCCATTTCGCTGCAAAATCACGGCATAATAAAAAAAATTACCGCATCTTTTTATTGCATGTTATCTTTGTACCTACGGATGCAATAAAAATATTCAAAGCCTTTATTACTTTCAAATTCACTTTTTAATCAAGTCGAAAAAACAAAAGTCATAAACCAATCCGATAAGTGACAAAATCAGCTGAGATGAAGTTCCTAAGATCAGCAGATATAACCTACACGGGAAATGGTTAAGTCGGAACAAATAATTGGTACGAACAATATCAAGGCTGGGGGAAGAAACATTATCCATGCTACTGCTGTTACAAATAAAGAACTGCGGACATAAGAAAAAGGCAAACAAGATTCTTTTTAAGACGGAATAGACCAATAGTAGTACGACAATACGGCGTCACAACCCAAACGACTAAGATCGACAAAGTATTACAAAACCGATTACATTAAACTAATCGAAATCGAAGTGTATGCGTTTCGAAACTATGAATCTGCACTTCGTTTAAACTCCTTGTCTATAAAACACAAAACCCTTCCTTCAGACACACAATAGCTGAAATACAAGACTGGCATTCGTCTTCGATCTACGTGACATTTCACATGCAACCAATGTAAGCCTCACTAAACAATCAACAGGAAGTCTCTTCATTTGTTACCGAAACGACAGCGTTAACCCTTGTTACTCACTCAGTCGTTAAATTATAAAATTATACATCAACACAAAGGTAAAAGCCTCAATGCCCAGACACTTAAGAGCGAACAGAATATATATCTTACGTACACTGACTGTTATAGTATAAATTCTGGTAATTCCTAATATATGAACTTTCTTTTAACTGTCAATGTTATTGAACGATAAAAAATTACGAAATGGTCGGCAGTGACAGAAGAACGAGTGGCAACTGAATCTTACACATGGTTTAAACAAATGTCGGGCACGTTAAACAAGTTTCCTAACCTAAAACAATAAAAAGTGTCACCAGGTGTTCAGTTATTATCAAAATCCAAACCAGATCCCCAACTGGCATTTAATCCGCAAGCCCTTTACCAGCAAACTGTCAAACTGTGAAGTACAATAAAGTTCCAGACAATAACTGTGAATGATTACGAAACCAGATTGGACGCCGTACGTCTGTTCTGCTAATAATGGGTTTAGAGACGCTTCAACACGGTTATTTACGCCTCTTCTCTGTGTATTATGTGACAAGGCACATTGTTGCAAATTGAAAACACATTTGAAGACGGTCTTCCACGCAAAATATTCCAAAATAAGCCGTAGTACTGAAGCAAAAGTAGTTTTATCACAAACCGTTGATTCTAATATTACAGAGAATTGCTGAATAATATGTGAGTCTCTTTGCAGTAACAGGCCTAATTTACTAGAATTTTAATAAATTTCAATACAGTTACATCATTGCGGCCCACGATTATGAATGTGGCCCCAGGTCTGTAAAGGTTGAGACCCCGGGCGTTTGTCTAGGTGCCATATGGCCCCTTTCAAATCCCCGCTGAATAACTTCGAGTGTAACAGATTTTTATTAAAGTCGTTAAATTACAAATGACAGAGATATCGATAATCGATCTAACCGACACTCTCATGCATGTTTTGTCAGTGCTCTAATCGATTCTGCCACCATACGAGTTAAGGTACAATGTAGATCACCGCTCCAAGATCTCTAAATGACTCTCCTTCAACATTATACTAACACTATTCATTTCTAAGAATGTTACCGCACTTCAGGGCGGATTAGCGATGTAGCAGGTTTATCCACACGCTACGAATGAAGCAATGAAGTTGCTTAACTATCGTAAAAAAACAAGTTGCAGCATATTTGTAATATTACGTTTTTAACATTTAGTACTGCTCTAGTTTTATTTTAAAAATTTCCTACCTTGTCAAAGTGTTCACTTTCATACGTCCTCGTCCCATCAAATTCTGTGCCGTAACCTAGCTTATAAAGCAGGCTTGAAAATGAATCGAAATCTCAACAGAGTTCAAAAGCTACTTAAGATATTCTGTGTTCATTTTTCTGCTGATCAAACAACACATAACAGCGGCGTTTATGACAGCGCTTGATCACAAATTGGCATTTCGGTGCCTCAACACACGAACAATAAAAGCCACATTAGCCTAATATTTGTATAAAAATTACAGTTTCCTCAGATTATATCCAGAATGACGCAAGGCAGAACTAGGACGAAGCAATTGAGGCAAGAGACACATTCTCACTTTTAAAATGAAATATGTCTCCAAACCCAAGAGACATTCACACAGACCTATTCAGAAAATTGTTTAAGAATAAATTTAAAAACTAGTCATTGTGTTTAAACTACGCGTCATGTGGGCGTACATGAGAAATGGGGTTAAGCACTGTGCATTCTAAACTTTACACTGAACACACACGAGTTATCAGTGTACAATACATAAAGATGGCTATCGTCTGGGTTACTCAGCCGTGTAGTCTGGTAGTTTACCGACGTTTCAGAGATGCTTGCTGCCTTCATCACGGCGATCTGTGTCCACTCGTCGGTGGGTGATGGAAGCAGTACGTAAGTCTGAAACGTCGGCTGTCCAGCCAGTAGCCCAATCACTACACTGACTCAGCTATTCCGATCCCCTGTTAAAAGGTTACAAGTATGGAGTCCGTACAATGAAAGGCATCTTCGGTCACCAATGGCCTACGACGACAACGACGGCCCTGTTTATCTCGATGCTAGGTATCGACATAAAGAGGGGTAAAATCAGAATACAACACAGATCGTTTCTATATTTCGAACAATCGATATTATAATACGAATAAATATTATTTATTTTGTTCAGAAATGTATCCAGCGTCTGTCTTGAAATTTCTTAAAACCTTAAAAATAACTTGTAAAGGTTTTCAGATTTTTAAGACAAAAAGAACAGACGACGGATAAATTACGAAAGAAACCACTAAATACATTCAGAGAAGAACAACTATATTCCAACAGACACCCACGATCTGTTT
This sequence comes from Zootermopsis nevadensis, assembly GCF_977971745.1. Lineage (NCBI taxonomy): Eukaryota > Metazoa > Arthropoda > Insecta > Blattodea > Termopsidae > Zootermopsis > Zootermopsis nevadensis. Next base: position 6,019,791 of record NW_028259157.1, read on the forward strand.
CTGCATTTCAAATAAGCAGAAAATAAGAAGAAAAGAAGTCGCCTTCCGTAAATATTTGCATAGTTTCCGCGAATGGTCGGCCAAATGCTCAAAGGTACTGACATAAAGCTGCCTCGTTATCAGTAAATTTGACATATTTACATCAGCAAGTTGTGGCCCTGTATGGGGGTGGGTGAGGACCACATTGTTGGGCAACAATTCTGGGCGTGTCCAAAGGGTGTGGCATACGGACCAGATTCACAAACCGGACTCTGACAGTTCTCCTGGCCTTGACCAAACAGGCAATTTTGTCTGGTGGAACCCGTTAATGACTATGGAAGGTCGTTCTTGACGGTCTGGGGCTTTTTTGTAGTGACATTTACAGCACCAATTGACCCTTTTTATTTAAATCATCATGGATAATGGTGAGGTTGATCATGCTTCAACGACCTCTCTTCGTTGCTATGGGAATACAATTACTGCTTCACGCAAACCAGATCAAAAGAACTTTGCTTTCCCTGTGGCCACTCCACAAGCTTTTATGCCAGCGATTTTCAACCCGCGTATATTTTTCTATAATAGTGTCTCACCCTGCACGACGAAAAATAGATATAATGATACCAGAAAACATTTCTCAGTTAACATCGTCAGTATTTGGCAGAACAGTTTCCCATGAGCAACCCACACCTTGAAGAAGTCAACTTTTTAAACCCCAGTGATGACTATGTGTACCACCTGCTTTAACAATCAGTGTTTCCTATTATTCTCAGATTAAACAGCCATTATTTTCATAAACAACATTAAACAACATTAATGTAATAGAGATGTATTGTGTTTTCTTTGAGATACAGACTAATTATTTAAATGTTATTTTGATGAGCTCCTGCTTCATAAAGGTGCAATCATGAACTAGGATCAGCACTTGGAGAGACGCGAATTCCACGAACTGAAAATGAACCTGACACTGGAAGATTACTCAAGCAAAGGAGTGTTAAATATCTTACTAATAACTGGTTATGTTGAGGATAATTACTGACTAAAAGCCTGTGTTAATAGCATTTTAACACACTATTTATATTTACTTATTTATAACCTTGCGACCAGCGAGTCGGCAGGTAATGGTATATGTGGCCCCAGGCCTGGAAAAAGTAGAGAATTGAAGTCTCAGGCGGAACTCGTTTGGATGTTAGACTTTTATTTTTGAAATAAGTCATAATGCGCATAAATGGAAACTAATATAATTCCTAGCGATCAAAATAAATTGGTCAACGACAAAATTACCTGAATAAGCCTAACGCATTATACCGTTTCCATGCTACAAATACAAGATGTCTCACGAGAAGTCATACACAGTTCTAGATTTTGTTAACATTTATACGTACGTTCCGTCAAAATTCAACAAAATAAACTATAAGCCTACATTATCATAAAAGCATATTGGTACAAGTCTGTGAATTGTGGTCTAAAATATTGTGAAGCTGTGTAATCCTGTAGGTAAATATCGACGTTTCGGAGGTACTTATCGCACCCACATTCAGGATAAAATTCAGTCAAACTAGGTATGTGTGTGGATTATACAGACAGAAGGCAGCCAATGGATGTGACATTTCTCTGAAACTACGGTAAAAACTTCCGAGTGCCAATTTTGACGTGCTTCAATTGTCACCTGGATCACACAAAAACCCCACCAAACTCTAAGCTGCTTAAATTTTCATAGTAACGATGAATAGTAAAGGGTTGTGATGAATTCTTCTCAAGCTACCAGCCATGTCAGGCGGTTTAATGGAGAAAACACCGACGTTTCAAGAACCAACTTCGTCCTCGTCCTCAGGGTACACCCGACACGGCTGGTATCCTGAGAATTCATTATATTTAATCGCCATAAAAGCTTCAGATCATTGTATGGTAAAGAGTTGTTAGCCCTAGACTCAATCCCTAAGAGATTAAATGAAATTTAACCCAAGTCAGGCATTCTATTTATTCTAAGAATGAAATGTAACATGCGTACTTTTCTGTTGGCAGGAATTGCTGTGTGCAACACTTCTGGTACCAACGTGGGCTGTATTTCCTGGCTACTTTGGTTATCCTGCAGCTACTGGGCCATTTTATCCAAGTGTGATTCCTCAATCATACCAAGCACCACCCCTTTTTACATACACAGTATACACAGCACCAGAAACTGTTGCTGCTACTCCAGCACCTTTGGCAAGAAACATATACACCTCTCCAGATGATACCTACAGTGGCTACTCCTACCAGACTGAATATGAGGGAGGAGGAAAAAGTGAAGTGGTATTTGTGACAGGTCCACAGGCCAACCAACTTCTGCAAAAATCCATAAAACTTTTCCAAAGAATCCTACCACCTGAGGTAGAACAACCTACTGGTCGATCGTTAAATTCAAATGCTACAAACAATTCTACAACAGCACCATCTATTAATACCTCTACCTCAAATGAGCCCATCTCTTCCCACTATCATATTCAACTCTATCCTGCTCATACATCCCCTTTCATAGGACAAGACCTTCCACTTCAAAACCTTATTTCTTCCTTTGGATACAGTATAACCAATGAAATTGCCAATTCTGTCAAGGATGCCTCTGAGAATGCTGAGGAAGCACAAGAAAGCATGATTCATGGTGACACTGTAATATCACCACCTCCTGATTCATCAGCTGGAGAATCCCAGAATGCCACAAGTGCACCACAAACTACACCACAATCTACTTCTGAAGGAACTTCAACTACCACCACTACCACTACGACAACTACCACGCCTGCTCCTACTACTTCGAACCCAGAATCATCCACAAGCAATGAAATAACAGCTGAAGAAACAAATGAAATATCAGATTTAAATACAACCACCTTAGCATCTGATGAGATAATGGAAACAACCAGCGCTTGAACACACTCCCCAATAAAACTGAATATGGAACATGAAAAAAAAACCCATTAAATTGTATGTCATTAGGAAAGATGTAGGTTCTCCATGACACCACACATTTCTGCTCCGAATGGAATGTCATGAGAATTTAAATAAAATTCCTGTCTACATCATTTAAGATTAGTAGAAAACAGAACTACAATATTTCTTTCCTAAGGATTAATGATTAAAACTTTCAATACTTTAATTAACACACTAAAGGCTTTCAGAAATGTATTAATGTTATAAACTTAAAACATATGTAAGTTGTATAATTTTTTTACTAGTAGCACTGAGAGGCAGGCATGCTACTACTGCTTTAATATTTGTCATTAAAAATTAAGAAATATAACCAAGTACATCCTACATAAATACGTACTTGTTTATTAAAGAAACATTTCTCACAATAACTGAAATCTTAACAACAACATAGTTGAGCTTTCAGGTTCTCAGAGCAGTGAGTATGAAGATGGCTGTCTTTTGGGTTGATGCACTGTGTAGTCTGGTGCAATTTTACCGACGTTTCAAACGTGCTTACAGACTCCATCATCAGTGAGGCACATTTAAAACATCAGTCAACTTCTACATGAGTACACAGCACAACAAACCAGAAGACAGCCATCTTCAACAACACAGTTCCTTTCAGTCTTTTTTAAAGCACTGACTAATTACTATTTACTTGTAAGACAAGACGAGACGCGTTCTTGAATTTGTAACGCTTTTTTTAAAATCAAATTCAATATCTAGCCTTTTGACTGTCTTGCAGAGGTTAAGATAGAAATGAAGTCCTACATGTCTCCAAATATTGTGAGACTCAAGATGAATAAAAACTAAAAACAAATAGGGAACTAACATCTGTTTAAAACTTTGCACATGTGTATGCATATATGAATGTATTACTTGTTTCACTCAGTTTCATTTCTGTCTGATTCTTAAGTGTCTGAATTATAAATTGAACGTATTCCAAAATATTTACTTGTATTTCAATATTCATTTTAAAATCAGTTGAACTAGAATGCGCCTTGAGTCAGTTCAACAACAGGGGAATAAATTAACGGCATCAGACATGAGATAATCATTCAGACATCAGAAGTAGCCTGTCTATAAAATGTGTGTTCATATCCCTTTGAATGGTTTACAATATAAAACATGTACAACTCTAAAATGTCTCAAAATGCCATAAAATGTATGATGCACCCCAAATTCAGAAATTTTTAAATGCAAAGAGAAAAGTGTCTTATAATTTAAGAAATACACTATTTACTTCTTACTTTGTTTTCCTTTCTTGCTTTTTCTATCTTTTATTCATTCTTTCTTCCTGCCACATTTATTTTTCTGTAAATTTAAATACATCTGGAACGGTAACATTACAACACAACATGGACTTCATCTCTATAAATGACCATTTTTATTCTGAACATATTCTCAAAGACCTGGAATCTGGATGCTTCCAGGTCCTTGTAACAGCCCTGCAGTTCCAAGTAGTTTTTCATATCTTGCTATGTACATCCTTCCTGAATGACTATTCTAGCAATAAAGTTTCTTCTTTTACAAAGAAGCAAGTGAAACCAATATATTTTTTGGTGTCCAATGTGGGGCTATGCACTATGTAGATAATGCAATACAAATCTCTGCACACATACTGGGTACAAAAAACTGTGTATTTAAAACATAGTAAAAAATTTTAGGGTATGACAGTCTTGAATACAAGTGTGATTTAACACCTGTCAGACTTTATCCCTGTAAATAAAGGATACTACAGATATTGTAAGAACCTCTGTAAACTAGTGTCATCCTTTACAAATAATAATCTCTCATAAATTTGCAGATACAAGAATAACATTATTAATAAAATTATGTAAGTTATATCTTAATTGTCTCAAAAATACATTACAGAAATACAATTTGGACATATCAGGTGAAGGCATAATTATTTTCAGATTGCTGTAAGTTTCTTGTCAAGAGAAAAACACAGTTACAATGATGGAACTCCAGTTCTCTATAAAACTGCTGGCTTGAGTTCAATGAATGCTAAATGTTAAAAATATATAAAGAAAATAATGTAATTCAGAACCAGAACATAAATATGGTTCAGATATCAAACACACTTACATATTTAGTTTTGTGTTAAAGCAAAATAAAAATATTAAAATATGTCTAAGTCTACCTATACTGTTATGTCCCTTGAAACTGGTATTTCTGGCCAAAGAATTTGCCTTATATGTTGAAGATGACTGTCTTCTGGTAAGGTGCACCATGTAGCCTGTTAGAAACGGACCAACATTTCAGATATGCTCACTGCCTCTGAAACGTTGATCTGTTTCTAAGAAATGGTACAACATCCCAGAAGACAGTAATCTTCACACTCACTCCTATGACAACCTGAAATCTACCAATCACATCATATTTATGCAGTATTAAAGCTTTTAGCAATGTCAATTAATTTTCGATGATGTGGCTTTGTAATACTAGATTGTTGCAGAGCAAATATATCAGAACACTTTTCTGAAGCTCTCACAAAATAACATAACTGAAATGAATGAGGATTAATTTTATCCTTCAGGTTTCTTTACTATCTTCTCACACCACAACTAATTCACTTAATGTGTATCTCCTATGTTGAATAGTTTTGTGATATTACCTTTGTACAAAAGTTCCTATTGAGCACTTGATAGTTAACTCCTTTATTCTTCCCAGACACCCACACCAAATCTTAATGGTGGCACCAGCCATATTGGTTAATTGAATTTCTGCTTTCCTTCAGGCAACCTCAAAATAGACCATAATTTTCCTCTCCCTCCAGGAAAATGCTGGGATAGTAACTTAAATTAAGCCACACCTGCTTCTTTCCCTATCATATCTAACTTATCATTCATTAATCGTCCTATTATTCGATGCTATACACTCCAAGCTACTGAGTGCCATAAAATGAATCACACAATAAATATAAGTCATTCTGAAGTCACCATTCATGAACACCCTGCCATTTCTTCATCTGATGCTATGTAAACCATGCAACTGACACAATGTCATTAAATAAATAATGAGAAACTATAAATTCTTCATTTGCATAAATATCCAACACTGGAAGTTTACACACTCACACACACAAAAATACACATACATAGCCCTCAAAGAATGTAAGTAACAACAGAAGGGTACACAATAAATCATTAGGAATATGTGGTAAATCTTCTTTCTTCTGCAAGGAATTAAACACTGGTTATTTTCTCTGTAACTATTTACTTTACTGACAGAGCTAACATGTCTCATAAGAATGGTTGCAAAAAATAAATTTAATTTTCTTCAGCTGTTTAAATTATGTTAATCGCTCATTATAAAACACACACAAAATTATGTTTGAATCTGTATTATACAGTAGTAAATGCTTATAGTACACACACCTTTATGTAGATGGCAGTCAATGTTTGAAACACCAGGTATGCCATCTATAAGCAACTTTGTAAACTGCTGTAAATGTACAATCTGGTAAGATTTTTGCAATACTATCACCACACTACAGAAAAGTGCCAACTAACTAACTAACTAGATGGCTTACCAAACCCGAAGGTTCATCACCGAATTAACCAAAGCCCTCCATCGGACCCTGTCCTGGGCCAACAAAATCCAATCGCCTTCAACTCCTATCTCCCATAGATCAGGCCTGATATTATCCTCCCATCTACGTGTAGGTCTCCCCAGGGTCTTTTCTATTCAGGCTTCCCAACCAATACCCGGTGCACACCTCTTGTCCTATCCATACGCGCTACATGCCCCGCCCATCTCATTCTTCTCAACTTAATCACCCTGATAATATTGGGGGAGGAGTACAGATTTTTAAGCTCACCAGTTTTCTCCATGCCCCATCGTCTTCTCTCTTAGGCCCACATATCCTCCTCAACACCCTATTCTCAAACACCTGCAATCTGTGTTCCTCCCTCTGAGTGAGAGACCATGTTTCGCACCCATAGAAAAGTGCCAACTACTCGCAATACGTACATCTTCAGCAAAACATGCTAAAATCATTACCCTCAAAAAATTATCTGAAATGTTCTTTGCCTTCCCAATGCACAATATAATTTGACACATGGTTACCAACAGCATCCTTTAAAAATCTTGAATGAGGAACTACTTTGAAGGCTTTTCACTGTTTTCCTGTCCCTTAAGATGAATTCCAGGAAAATTCCTTCAAATGGGCCAAACCCACTTCCTTCTATATAGAATAGAATTTACTTATATTTCATAGATCCTTCATAGGTTCAATCAAAGGATGTTGAACATGTCATAGCACAAATACAAAACTTGTTTCTAATACAAATATAAATTACACAGTCATGACGGTAATTTACAGTAAACTATAGTATTATTATTATTATTATTATTATTCAGTGTTCTGTCTTACGACAGGTCCATTGCTCTGCCCAAAACGAGCTCTCCAGTTTTCCCTATTCTCAGCTTCTTGTTTTAATTCCTGGAACTTCATCTTCTTTCCTTGTTTAAGATCGTCGGTTAGCTGTGTCAGTCTTCTTCCCAGTCCTCGCTTTCCTTCAACCTGGCCTTCGGTGATATCACTCAGTAATCCATTCCTTCTCATAGTATGTCCCAGCCAGTTACGTAGCTTTCCTTCGTGTAATCGCCTGCAGAATATTTCTTTGCTCGTTGACTCTCCTCAATACTTCTTCGTTGGTCACTCGATCCGTCCACCTGATCTTCTCTATTCTTCTCCAACACCACATTTCAAAACTCTCCAGGTATTTCTGTTCCTTCTTCCTGAGTGTCCAAGTCTCTGCTCCATATAGCGCGACACTCCATACGTAACACTTCACTAGTTTCTTCTTCATCTCCAAGCCCAACTTGCTAGTGAGAAGTATCCTCTTCTTGACGAAAGGTGCCTTGGCCATGGCTATCCTTGCTTTTACTTCCTTGGTGCACAGAGCGTCCGTCGTGATTATGCTTCCCAAGTACTTGAAATGCTCCACATTCTCCAGCTGTTGGTTTCCAATTACAACGTTCAATGGTTCTGCTCTCAGTGCTATCCTCATTACCTTTGATTTTTCAATGTTGATTTCCATTCCATACTCTCTACCTGTTTCCACTAACTTGTCCATCATGTTCTGTAATTCCTCCTCTTCCTTCGCCAATACTACTAAGTCGTCTGCATACTTTACAGTCGTTATCACTCTTCCTCCAATTTTGAAGTCTCCTGTTCCCTCCAGAGCTTCCTTGGCAAGCCATTCCCCATATAGGTTAAAAAGAATTGGTGATAAGTGTCTTACACCTCTACCTATCTCAACGCTGTTGGTGTCTCCTGAGTCCAGTCTCACTTTGACTTTTTGCTGCATGTACAGGTTTTCGATTAGTCTTCTATCTCTCCAATCAATTCCAATTCTCTGTAGGATCCTCATTAATTTCTTCCATTTTACTCGATCGAAAGCCTTCTTCCAGTCGATGAAGCAGGCACATACTTCTTCCTTGACATCGAGAACTCTCTCTGAAATTATTCTCATAACTCTGATGGCATCTCTAGTTCCTCTTCCTCTCCTGAATCCAAATTGGTCGTCTCCCATCACTTCCTCTATCTTCTTTTCTAGTCTTTTAGTCAGTATTCTAGTCATTATCTTCGCCGCATGTGAGATTAGGCTTATGGTCCTGTAATCACCGCATTTCTTGGAATTATTTTTCTTCTGTAATGGAATCATTGTTACTTCCAGAAAGTCCTTGGGCCACTCACCGGAGGTGTATATCTTGTTAGCGAGTCTAGTAAGAACCTTCACTCCTTTCTCTCCAAGTTCTTTCAATAAGTCCGATGGGATTTCATCATCTCCCATAGCTTTTCTTCTTCTCATATCCTTTATGGCCCTCTCTACCTCGCTCTTCAGTATTACAGCAAAATAATTACATAAAACAGCAAAATCACTATTGCTTATGTACATTTATAAGAGCTGAGAATTTCTGGTTGAGATAAATTCTTCTATGGGGGACTGAGATTGGAGACACTCTTTTAGTGTTAGCTTAAATTTTTTTATATCACGATTCTGACTTTTTATAGTGGAGGGGGAAGATTACTGAATAGCTTAATTCCAGTACAGAAAACACCTTTCTGATATTTACTGAGTTTAGTGTTTGGCACACAAAAGTTGTATCTGTAATTTGTACTTATATTGTGAATATGTGAGTTTGTTTGAACTATTTTAAGTTGACCAATACAAATGATAATAATGAGAGCAAGAATTCACGGGATAGTGGAAGAATATTAAATTTCTTAAACATTCCTTTAGTGCCTGCCATCATTCTAATATTCTTTTTGAATATAAAATACTTTTTTGCTGTCAGTTGAGTTTCCCCAGAAAATAATTCCATATGACATGAATGAATGGAAGTAAGCTTTGGGACCTTTGTTGTTTCTTTTATACATAAATGATTTACCCAGTATAATAACTAAATTTGCTACACCTATAATTTTTGCTGATGATACTAGCATCCTATTTTCTCATTCTAATACAAACGACTTTAATAAACACATTCATGCAATATTTGAAAATATAAATAGATGGTTTAGAATGAACAGATTATCACTAAACTTTAATAAGACACATTATATTAATTTTAAAATTAAGAGAAAAATGTCAGATACTGTTACAATAAGTTATAATAATAAATTCATTAATAATATCTTCTGTACTAAATTCTTGGGAATTATGATTGATGGTGCATTAACTTGGAAGAATCATATTGATCTACTTATTAAAAAATTGAGCAAGGCTTGCTATGTAATTAGAAATATGAAACCATATATGTCTATTTCAGTACTAAAGACAATTTATTATGCTTTCTTTCATTCCTTAATGAGCTATGGCATCATTTTCTGGGGAAATTCATCTAGTAGTCACACTATTTTTCTCCTTCAGAAAAAGGCAATTAGAACAATGATGGGATGTAGCAATAGAGTATCGTGTAGAAATATATTCAAAGAATTAGATATCTTACCGTTGGCATCACAATATATATTTTCTTTATTATTGTTTGTATTACAAAACAAAACTCTTTTTCCATCAAACATTGACTCTCATACTATTGATACTAGACAGAGAGAAAATTTGTATCTACCCCAAGCCAATTTAACTATTTATCAGAAAGGAGTTCACTATGCGGGTATAAAGATATTTAATAAATTACCCACAGAGGTTAAGAATACCTCAAATAATTTTAAAAAGTTCAAGGTTGCATTAAGGCATTTCTTAATTACTCACTCGTTTTACACTGTGGATGAGTACTTAATTGGATAACTATTGTAATAAAAATACTAATTATATTGTCTTGAATTTAGTACGCTGCTTGTCTAGATGTAATTTTTTTAATGTATGTATTTTACGTTTTTATACTTGAGTTTGTGACGTGTTCTATATCCACTATTGGATTCTTGGAACTTGTAAATAAATAAAAAAAAAAGCAATATAGACTACTTTCTTCCTTCTTGATGTTCAAGATCATGTTAACCTCTTAATTTGAAACAACATACCCTTGCATTGAAACAGCATGAACAAACAGCATTCATTTAAGGAAAAGTTGTTTCTCTGCCATGTTAGAGTGACCACCTTTTCTCTCTTACCTTGTACTGCAAATATTAGATGATAAATAAGGATATGAGACAAGGCAGAGCAAGTGTTTAGTAAACATCCGACTTCTTACCATTATTATCTCCAACGCATTTAATAGTTTTAAAAAATGATCAATGATTTTTGTTATAGAAGATTATAGTTATGACCAACTGGCGGAATCATATTTTATTGAAAAAGCTCTACAGGTATCTTTCCTACTTAAGTATTAATTTAATACTGCATATCTTGGCTCGCTGAGCAGTTACCATTATATTCTACAAGACCAGGCTCCATGGAGTTAGTTCGAAATGGTATGAAATATGGTTTGCAATCCAATGCACCAAAATTGCATTTTCGTAAATTAGAAAGGTGCCAACAAATGACAGAACAGAATAAAATAGAACTTAGTACCATACCTTGCCAGAACCCATGGACGTTTAGGGTGAAATGACAGTCCTATCACACTAGCTAACTTCATTTCAAATTTGGTTAACATGGTCCCAAAATTAAATGCACACAATTAAAGCATGTGAATTTTGCACAATGTAATGTAATAATTATTATATAAGATAAGTACTTGTGATATTATAAAACGTTTTTTACCAGCACAAAATTATCTACTCTACGACGCACTTCTTCTACAAGCGATTCACAGCTCAGCTCTTTCCGTAATAACGAAAGCAGGTTGTTGACGGCAGTAATGAAACACAACAATGCCGAGTAAACAGATGACGTTTACGCAAGCTGACCATTGTTGTCGGTCCATATTTACACATTGTTGGCATGGATCTTACACTTTCTCCTTTCACTTTTTTGCCGAATGATCCTTCCGTATAGACGTATTTACATCAAAAATGATCAATGATTGTTGTTATAGAAGATTATAGTTATGACCAAGTGACGGAATCATATTTTATTGAAAAAGCTCTACAGGTATCTTTCCTACTTAAGTATTAATTTAATACTGCAAATCTGGGCTCGCTGAGCAGTTACCATTAGATTCTACAAGACCAGGCTCCATGGAGTTAGTTCGAAATAGTATGAAATATGGTATGCAATCCAATGCACCGAAATTGCATTTTCGTAAATTAGAATGGTGCCAACAAATGACAGAACAGAATAAAATAGAACTTAGTACCATACCTTGCCAGAACCCATGGACGTTTAGGGTGAAATGACAGTCCTTTCACACGGGCCGACTTCGTTTCAAATTTGGTTAACATGGTCCCAAAATTAAATGCACACAGTTAAAGCGCGTGAATTTTACACAAACTAATACACTCCACATCAAACCACTGTCCACGTCAACCGACTTTCACTTGTTTATAGACAAATACTACCAACACGATAAATATCTCTACCATAAAATTGAGCTTAAATGTTTGTCGCTGTGAAGTGTACAACACAAAAGTGTAAAATTCAATTTAATTTTCAGGAGACATTTTGATTAATGAAAACAATATTGTACACCTATAGTTATATGCTCAAGTCATCTAGAAAACTAAAGAAAGCATATTGTGAACACAGATAATACAACATATTGTGATGGTTCAACGAAGATAGCGGCAATAATTCCTCTGGAATTTCACGATAGCTGTACAGCGTTAGAACCTGTAAAATGTATGACACTCTATGGCGGAAGTCTGCGTCTATATAATCGTTGTGATCACGACCCAGGAAAATAAAGTCGACGTTACTTTAATGGGCCGCCTTTTCAATCTGTGACATCCAGTTACCATGGACTGGATGTGTTCGTTGCAAGCGAGGAATTGTTATCTGATGCAGTAATTGTTCATCTGTGGTTATCTCTTGTGGTATGGAACTGATATGCAGGGCATCTATTAACAATGGAGTAGTAACGTGAACAAATACACGTTAGCCACGAAGAATATCACAAATTACGTTGAACCTCCTTCGGAATCAGTCGGGGTGTAGTTCATGTGATGTCGGTAATTTTTGGCAATTTGGACTGATTATGTGAGTACGTAGAGTTCAAATCTCACGAGTACGCTTGTGCTATGACAGGCAGCATTGGTGTACAAAAGAAACAATTAGTCTTATTGTGTAACCTTGAACAAAAATGTAATTAAATTTGCTTACAGTAGGATGTGATCTCAGAAATGTTATTCTTTAACACAATTGTATTCTAATTTGACAAACTGTATATATCTCTAAATATAATAACAAAAACTGCACTCATCAGGAATATTGCTTTCTTGCAATGTACTATTGAAACATCATTGCTACTGCCTACAATTCATGTCAACATTACCTCACTACTGCCTTTTTTTTTAAAAAAAAACTGCAATCATTCCTGCAGTATATCAACATAATTCAAGTGTACATATTATCACCATAAGTTAGAGGAAGACACACTGTTCTAACTGCCTCCTTATATAAACAGTTCCAAGGTGGAGCAGCTTTATATTTGTTTAAATACCACAGATCAATAAATATGATGTATTATAAACATCACAAATTCAAACAATTTTATTTCATGTAACACATGTCCAATGAAGTATGCACGTGACAGCTTCACAAACTTCTGATTTGTTAACACATGAAAAGCTGCATAGGATACAGTCTTAAGTAACAAGAAAAAAACATTTCATTATATTACAATAGTTAGGAAAGAAAAATGTATAGACCATAAAATAATTTGCCACAGAAAGTAATTAAATCTGAGCAAATTATTGAAATGCACACACATTACAAAGCTTGCATAGATCTAAAAGTGACAAGGCAGCACACAACAGTGTTGAGTCTTTCATGGCCAGACTGTACATAGAGCTCCCCTTTGTCTTCTCTTGTACCAATGAAAAAATGTCCTCAACAAAATATGCACTCCTTACTCAGGTTGTAGTATTATATATCACAATTCCAAGGAAAGCTAAATTGTGTCTCCTAGTTAATGGAACATTAAGTTTAATCATCTACTTCATAACAATAATATGAACACGCATGAGTATTTGATGAAGCATGTGATTCTCAACTTTTAATAATGTTATACACACAATGTTATGTAGACAACCTATGCTCCTGATAGAGTGATGGACTTCATAAATAATAAAAATACAGATGGAATGGGTTATAACAGTGATGCACAACCAGTGTGCCATGGAGGTCATATAAGGGCGTCACGAAATTTTCACCTCATTATAATTATAACCATATGAGATAAATAATTGTTAACCTTGTTTTCTGCTCTGTCTCAGTCTTCATTTTCTTTATTATGATCAGGGTGACTGAAGACAGACAAGATCTACCAAATGGAATTGGAAAGCAACACAACCACTTTGCAGCAAAACATGTATACCTCCCCTTTACTTTTGTTGCCACTGTATGTATTTTTCTGCAATCTACACATATAAATAAGTATGTTTAAGTTTAAATGTTTACACATAGTTAATAAATTATTTCAAATAATGAACATTTTTTGGTTGGGGTCAAGTTATAATAAGTTGTCACACCCAATCAATGCCATAAACCATGTACCTCCCCCCATGATATGCAAAATGGGGTTGGTGTGCCGCCATGACTCTTCGACAGTATTTAGTGTGCCGTAAATGTAGAAAGGTTGCGTAACACCGGGTTATAAGACTAATCTTTCTTATCTTTTTTGTCAACTTCATGAGCTGAAGACTTTATTTCATGACAGCTGCTGGAATCTGGTCTTGCAATGTTCTGAGATGCAAAGGAAACCAAATCTCTCTTCATAGCATAGGCATCCTCTCCATCAGCATAGTACTTGGGTTCAATTTCTGAGATGCTGAAACAAAATTACTTATAAGATTTCACCATACTTCTTACCATATGTCAAGAAAGATCATATGCTCTGCAATTATTTTAATTATGGGAAATTCTTTAATACTTACGTGAATTTTAATGTGTTTGTATATAAATTCAGTGCTGCCCTGTTGCTCTTGCGTACATGAAGAGATACATACTTTGCATTGAAGCATTCTACCATTGATCTAGAAGCTTGATCCATCAGTTTTTGAGCTAAACCCAATCTCCTGCAGAAATTAAATGTATCATCAATGAATGAACCTATTTAATGATCTTTGGAGAGTAACACCAGACCTAAATTGAGCAAGCCACAGAAAATACTGCATGTTTAATTGTGGAGTCTCCACTGTAGTGAGGCAGATGATCACATACATAATGCTAGTATGCTGCTATGCAAATAAATGTGTGCAGGAATGCAGTATTTTGTAAATGGCACAAACTTAAGAATAACTTTCTTAAATGGAGTGAGTGACAAGATAACTAGGGACATATTTTTTATTTACCTATGGGAGCGTTTCACGGCAAGAGATGTAATGTGCCCATGAGGGTCATCTTCACTATCTTCTTCCATTTTAGCTAAAACATATCTGAAACAAAGTATGTGTCACCTCATAAAAGAACAATAAAATTAACATTTGTTGTACAGGAATAGGTAATTTAAACCCCTGTATTGTGGGCCTGCAGACCAGACTTTCAACTCTCAAGTTAATGTTTTAGTAGTACTCCAATGTATGGCTACATGACCTTGAGTATGCTGTGACCCACAGCTGATAAAAGTTAATATGTGCATCTGACAAGCGATTTCATCATACCAAAACTGACAAATGTAATTTGTGAATAGTTTTTATTACAGAAGATTCTCATCTCACTGACATTAAAGACTGTACACGCAGATGGAATAAAAAGACAAATACAAACCAACTTGTCATCATGGCATGTTACCGATGGAAGAAACAGCCTCTAATACAGAGGGTACTTGCGAATATACTGAATAAGCAGTCACATAAAGCCACAAAAGGATGGTCCTTCAACTTAGGTTTGGCAAGGGATTGTTAACCGCTCATAAAAAATTACAACACACATACCTTTATACTTGCCCCTGTAGCACACCTTCATGGCACAGAGACTTCTCTACCAATCTTTACATTCCCAAACTGACACACAGATTTTCTTACAGACAGACTGTAAACCATACTTCAAGATGGGCCAAACCAAGAGTATGAGTTTGAAGAAACATATATTGGTACTGAAAAATCAACAGCAATAATTCTTACCCAACTATATTTCCCCTCTCATCTTCAGCCACATAACTCAACTGTGGCCAAGAGAGACCATGATAGAAGTAATATTTCATCTGGTAGTTTTCTGGCAAGCAGAGCAAATTGCAATGCTGCATATTCATTAAATCTTCTGGCTACAAAAAAGGTATCACAAATGACAACAAACAGACATTAACTTTCATATGTACAGGAGAAACTCTTGGTTCACCAGTCCCCTAAATATTTTATTCCATGAAGTGCCTTAACATTTCACTACAAAATAAAAAATATATAGCACACTTAGTGTACAATCATTTTATATTTATCATCTACAAGTTTTCACTTGTTGCAGACTACTTCTTCTTCTTATAGCGTTATAACCCTGTGTGGGTCTTAGCTTGTTTGATGAATTTTTTCCATTCTGTCCTATCATTCACAATTCTTCTCCATCCCCTTACTCCCATCGTCCTCACATCCTCCTCCACGTCGTCTATCCATCGTTTCCGTGGTCTCCCTCTCATCCTTCTTCCCATCGGTCTCCATTCCATCACTCTTCTAGTTACCCTGTTTCCTTCCATTCTTGCAACATGGCCAAGCCAGGCTAACCTTTTGCTTTTGATTAGCCTCACGATATCTGCTCCCTGTATGATACAATCTAGTTCATGATTCATCCTAATTCTCCAGGAGCCATCACTATTCTGTATTGGACCATAGATTTTCCGCAATATTTTGCGTTCAAATATTCTAAGTTGTTGCTTATCAAAGCTAGTTAATGTCCAGGCTTCACATCCATATGTGACTACTGGTCTTATCAGAACTTTATAGATTCTCAGTTTAAGTCCCCTCCCCAGTATTTTAGACTTCATTAAATTCTGATAGGCATAGTAACACCTATTACCATTCACAATACGTGCTTTAATTTCATTAGTTACTGAATTTATAGTATTAATCTGTGAACCCAGGTAATTAAAATTCTGCACATGTTCAAAATTATAATGTCCTATTCTCAATTTATTTGTGACATTTCTTGCTGCTCTTGTAACTTTCATATATTTTGTTTTCGATTCATTTATTTTTAGCCCCCTTAATTCTGTTTCTTCTATCAATTTTAATACTGTTTGTTGCAGACTACTAGATGAGTGTTTTGTTGAGGAGTTATCCACATTATGTTAAGTTAATCAAGTTGTGATTACACAAAGCAGGGACATATATGATTAACTTGTTGGTTAGTTATAACCATCTAAGGTGTAGACTGATTACAAATGAATTTCTAAATGGACACAAAATTTTAAGCACACTGTTAAAGGAAATGGTTCATTATAGATGAGCAACTGTAAGTGAATTCTCAATTCTATCACACTTCATCCATAATGCTCCTACATATGAGTAACCTGATTATCTAACGATGCGTGTAAGATCAGACCGGCATAGTCATAATAATTAGAACGCGATATCCGATACATGCTATGTAAAGGTAAGTTTGAGTGGCTTGCATTAGACGTACAACAGTAGTTAAATATGTTATGCGCGTATCTTGTTCCGCAGTTACATTCGAAGTAACTCATTATCTCTAAGAGTACGCGCAAAATAATAGGAATCATCAAATTTGTCAGTCGAACAACTGCTCTATAAAGCACTCATACAATGTTGAGGTTAGGGAGACTTCTAACTTGCAATTAAGGTATGCCTTATTTTCTCCATATTAAATAAAGGTGACATATCATTTAGAACCCCTAGTCACATCACACATACCCTTGCACATCTGATATTCATTTCCTAGAAGTGTTACAAAATTATTTCGTTCAACAAATAATTTTACACAAGCATCACAGCCAAACCGGCATTAAAGCTAGTTAGCATGAAACTTAGGTTAGTATAATACTTGTATAGCATAATCTGTGCTTCACCACAACGTTGGTTACCGTGATCAACATAAATATTGTTGGCAGCTTGGAAGTAATATGGCGACATAAAATTTCTCTTTCCATACTATAGCGCCAATATTTACATATCTTGAAATTTACCACAGAAACTTTTTGTTACATATGACGAACGCATGACATTTCTATGCTAGCACCTAATTTTTCTGTATTTAGTTAAAACATAGCTCAACAAATGCAATTAACGACGTCCACGATAGCTATCTTCTTGGTTGTTCTGCCGTGTAGTCTGGTATAAGTTTACCAACGTTTCAGAGGACTATACTGCCTCCATCATCAGGGCGAAGAAGAATATACAGTTTTTCACATATTTCTAATAGTCATTGTCAAACTAATTTTGCAGTTGTCAAATTGTTCACTGAATATGCTGTCTTCACATAATTAACTAATGCTTACATGCCAGCAGAACTTGCTAAGGCTGTCTGATAAGTGATTTGTATACTTCACTGACTTTTTTTTTCTGTCATTCTTTCATAGCACTGCAGCAATGACGATTTAAAGAACTGAATGTTCTAAAGAGTTCTAAACTAAAAAGTTGGAGAAACAGTTCTGATTTTTCAGAAAACTATGCCTTCATCTTACAAGATAAAGATCAGGGTGTTCATTGTCACAATGCCTAGGAAATTAATCAAACAAAAAATATTCATAAATCACAATGCCTATAAATACATACAATATCATCATTCACCCACATTCAAGTTCTCTGCACTGCCACATTGTCAGTGAGTTCACCCACCCATTTCCATATTAGTTGAGTGCAAATACAACTGTCCCTTGACAGAAATGTATCCACCTAACTAAAAGGACAACTGACAATGATTCTCTTAAAATCAGCGTCTCATTTACTATATGAATATGATGCTAGACACAGTCCACTTGACTGGAACATGCAGTGAAAACAACCAGCACAAAACTCTGAAGTGTATTGAGAAATTAAATTTATTTTGCAATCAGTTATTATTTCACACATTTTATTTTATATTAATCTATGTAAATGTTCTGAAGAATACAATGAGGGAATATAATGAAAAACTGATAACTATGAATAAATTTAGTTATCTACATACACTCTAGATAAATACATTTGGAAATTTACTATTCATTTTAAAAATGTATCCATATACATTAACATTCCTATACACAAAAGAAGCACAATTTACTACACAGCATTGCCTGTTAACCCAGCATGATTCTGTAAGCTAAGAGATGGATCTATACAGTTTTCCACCTGACTAAGAATGCCTCAAAGATATAATTTTCCACAAGTAACTTTCAAACTACACCAAAAATTATCATCTCAAGAGGAGTTCTGTAACTGCCCATCTTCTGCTCAATAAGGAGCTCCTCATTCAATGATGGATAAAGAGTTTTAGACATCTGCTTATAAAGCACCACAGTAATATTAACATTTACTTCATTAAATTAAAATACAGTTTTTGTAAGTACACCAGCTTAGTTTAATTAAGATATGTACAGCACATAACAAAAATATGGAGATGTCATGTACATCTGAGAGCTACCACTGCATGGAGCATAGACATTGTGACCAAGAGGTGTTTTCTTTTTCTCCCTTTATATAATTTTAATAACTGTATGAACCAAGAACCAAATACTGAATGTGACGAGAATGTTCTTTCTCAGATAAATTCTAGCCATTACACTTCAGAAGAAAATTACATAATCAGGAAACAAATATTTAATGAGACTGTAGTCTGTGAAATGCTCTTCTTTTCTTCTCTCATTTCTGCAAAACACACTTTCCATTTATTAGAAATAATTTACTTTTCATTCTGTATTCTAGCTCCAGTTCAGGCAGGTTTCACTGTACAAAAATAATGACATTTCATTCAAGTATATTCAAAGGTAAAGCTAATGGCAGGGAATATGACGATGGTGATAGAATTAAAAATGAGATAAACTTTCTAGAAACTGGATTTAGTGTCTGATACTGTAATATCAATCAGAATAAACACCTACTGTGGCCTGGCAATTTAAGTGGTTATTTTTTTTAATTTTCAAATAAGTTATATAATAGAATACTATTTATAATTATTACTAGTGGCTCTACAGTTCACGAAGGACCTTCGTCTCCTCACACATGGGAGGTTTCTTAAATTTTTTAAACATACATAGGACACCATGGTTATGTACAAATACCAGTAAAAGAAATTAAACAACATTCACCACAAGAAGATTTCATACATAATTAAACAACCTAATAATCATGGCTGGTAACAAGCCCCATCATCAGGGCATCTGGGATACAGACAGTTAAGCACCTCTGAAACAATGGCTAATTTCTATGAGATTACAAGATGCAACAACCTAGACATTGTCACCTTCATATTTACTGCTATGGGAACCTGAAATCTCACATACCTGCAGACAATTCATTTATGTTTTCCCAAATTATGTGCCAAAATGGTGATATTTTAGGCATATATTTTTATACTTCAATGTGGGGATGACCAGACAGTGTGGTTAAGTTGAGTAGGCCCCCTCCACTCTCTTTAGGAAGAAGTAACACAAGGTCTGACAGACCTACTTCACTGTCTTATGGTTTTCTCCCCACATCGGCCCTGACGATGGAGACAGTGGGTCTTTGAAACATCTATTTTTAATTCAATATAGATTCAGATGAACACTTGAGAAAGTTTTAGTACATTTATTCATTGCAAAAGGTTTAGATCTTAAAAACAGTACATGCCACAGAACGAACAATAACAAAGTGAGATTTCAGTATTCTGAGATTTTTATTTTTGTTTGCTGGTTCTTTTCAGCATAACTATGTATAATTATTTTTAATTTTTATGAACATAAATAAAACCAATGAGGAGGCTAGGGCTCGACTTTGGGCTGTTACGCCATAGTAGTAGTAGTAGTAAATAAAACCAATATAAATAAGTGTTAGAAGTCAATAAACTCTTTAAAAAAGGTACTACTTTCCTCACAAATCATTGACATTGATCATATATAATTCACAGTCAGCAAGATCTAAAAGTAATTAATAAATCTAAAAGTAAATAAATGTGATGAAGAAAAGAACTCTGCAAGAACCTGGTATACTTTTTAAACTTGAAAATATCAATCACACTTCTGGAAAAAAAGACCATTTGCTCTTTTACTTAATATTTATTACTATAGCTAACATTTGGGTGCTCTGAAAATCAAGAACCTTATCTCTTGACACCACCTGATTTGTAATTTTAGTAGATCAATCAACAAGTATTAAATTATAAGTAGAAATGTATAACAACGTACTTGATATTCATGTACTCACATGTCCTCCTGTTATAAAATTACAGTAAGGCTAATTTATTCAGAACATTTTGGTTACTTTTCACATAGCAAGAGTGTTCAAAGACACATTTTGAAAACAGTATTAATCAAATTATACATAATACTTCATTAAATGTAACATATGTTTCATCTTCAGCTTATTTCTTTTCAGTGCAACCAATTCATATTGGCTGGAGGAAATACTAAAAATAAGGCATTATCTGTCATTACATAATTTCAAATTCTCAAATGATGTAACAAAACATGGAAAGAAGCTTCTCTTTGAAGTATCAATTTTTGGGTCAACTTCCATATCCAAATAATTACTTCTCTCAGTATGAAGTGAGGAACAGGAATGGGAAAAATATAAAACTGAACAAATGTGGTGGCTTGTTAACTAACTTCCGAGGTCAGAACAATGGAGACTGCACCTTGATGAATAGAAAAATAAAGAATGAATATAACATTTAAAGCCATCTGACACATTTTTCACAGAACTATGAAAATGTTACCTTCTCAATGGGAACTAAATACAGAGCTGTTTCTTAAGTCAAATGGAACAAACTGAGAAGTTACATACAAGAATCAATAAGAATAGATCAATCAGGTGAATTCATGAATGCTCCTCTTGGGTGATGCAAGACATGTGACGCAATCATAATGGATGTAGTAAAATTATTTTCGCTTCCTGTATTTGGTGCGACCACGACGGCGGCGTGAAGGATTAGGTCTTGGTTCAGGCTTTTTTGTTGGTCTAAATACAGAAAAAAATGAAATAAAAAATATACTTATTTTGTTCAAATTGTAAATTGTGCAAAAACCATCATAAACTTCAAGACTAACAGAATAAATGAGTCCAAGAAACTTACTGAATGGACAAGCAAGTTTATTTATAATCAATATTTAAACACCTGTACAACCAATTTTTCTGATATCAGGTAAGTTGGATAGTTGAGGTAAGCCACTTTTCATTCATTAATAGTAATTTAACCTGTAAAGCTAACAAAGTGTGATTCTGTATGGGCATTCCAGTTCACAACAATTCTGTTCGTCTTATGTACCATCATTTGTTATGAATGATGGAATGTAAGAAATACAAGCAGTTTCCCCTACTGGGCCAATATCAATAGCTGTTGCAACACATACACACTTTCTCTGTAATAAACATTATAATCACAATTACATTTCTGAAAAGAAATGAGATGCATTACTTTCATATCACCCTTAGTCACTTCTTTAAAAACTATACAAGCACTTGTTCCTTGTTCTACAGTCTGGATAGATGAAATGTACGGTATTTAATAATGCTGTAGTAACTGCAGAGCTTATACAGCATAAAATTGTGCACAACCATGTTTGATAAAAATGAGAGGAAGCCTTGGCCCAATTCCAGCATTAACCTAGAGTGACTGAAAAGGAAACAACAACCAGCCAAGACCCCAAAATAAATACCAGAAACACTGCTGGTTTTGCTTACTCGCTAAGTACCAATGTCTTAATTACAAACCTTTGTACTCTGGGGACAGGAAGTCCTGGTTTCTTGTGCTGTACAAGATGTTGCTGCACCAGGTCTGCCAACTTGCCCTGTTGCGCCAGCATAGACAGGAATGTGCAAATAAACTCATCATAATTGTGCGTTCTTCGGCAGTCATCAATCTGTTGGAATGAAATAAAGAATACATCCACCGCACTTACTGCTCATGGATTACTGTTCTGGGATTGTGTGTAGATGGTTACAGGACCAAATCCTATTATAGTAAGAACTATTCTGTTGCCTTCAATTGTAAATATGTTATAGATTATTGTTGTTGTTGTTATTACATTGAAGGACCCATTAATTCATACACAATCTTCCATTTGTCCAAGACTCTTTAAGATTTACTTTATATATTTGGTTCTCTTTGTGTGTTGTTGGCAGTTCTTATTGATTTTTACTGTATTATTTGCATTTACATTTTAATTACACTTTGTCCTTTTTTCATCACCTCTTGTAAATGGCATTTCTGAAGTCCTCAAGAACTTAAATAAATTAACTGCATTGAATTAAATTACTGGGAAGAACATGTCACTAAAGTAAAGATTCTGTCTACATTAAATTTGTCAGGTATAACTAAAAAGTTTAATACCATCACCATGTTTGTATAAACACTAATTCATGCAAACTTATGTTAAATGTGTACATGGCTCACCACGTCATTTAATAATTTACAAAAAATTACCTTAACAAACTTTATGGTTTACAGCCTGGTGTGTATTTAAGCTAATATAAAAGTATAGGAGAATAACCATTTACACAACTTTTATTCTACAGCAATTAATAAATGCTGAAGAATAAAAGTTATGTTGACAGTTATTCTCGCATACTTTTAATTATCTTAACAAAAGTTTCACATTTTTAAAACACTCATTATCATACATCATTTTAAGACCATATATTATGTGGCACTAGGGTTCATCCTCAAAATAGCAGGTACTTACCTGCTATTTTGTTATTATACATTATAATAAATTAAGAAGCCAAGAGGTTAGGGTGACCTCCAATGGCACAATATTCATACAAATAGTTGTGAAACTTGGTTAATTAATTCATAAAATGAAAGAGGGATGAAAAAACACAGGCACCAATGTGATTTCATAAGCATACCTTCTCTCATTAAGAAATTAAAGTACACCAACAAAATTAATATTCTAGCCATCTCACCTTATATTTTTTACGTTTGTCATTTTCATCCCGCAAATTAACTTCACAGACACTGATCTCATTTTCAAGATTCTTCAACAGGGCCAACAAATCTTTTGGAGCAAATGTGTGAGGCTCAAAGAGTTCTGGATATTTTGAACACAGTTTGGTGTCCACCTTTTTATGACTTGTGACAGCAGAGCCTGTGTCAACTGAAATTGGACTTGACGCCTGCTCCTGAGTTTTTTCTGCCTCCTTCTCCCATATGCGTTGTCCACCTTCCAGGCACACTTTCTTTGTTGCATTTATAACATCTGTACACACACGTTTGCAGTTGGCATTCAAACCAGTCATGCTGCGCCCTATAATAAGAGTTATTAAAGAACAGATACGTGAAGTTATTGCTACTTTTATAGAAATAATATGCTTCAAATATAATTGTATTATGACTATAAGAGCAATGTTTTTACAGTACAACTCAAATGTATTTTTTGAAAACTGGCTGGCACATTGATTCAGCTGTATTGATTTATGTGACTGTAAACACATTGCTGGGACTTGTGTTTCTATAGTGAGAGCAAAATGATTATTTCAATGAAGAGACAAGGATGAGTTGAGATGAGATTCCCTGCAGGAATGAGAAATGGTATATAAATTTTGGTCAGAAACCTGTTGGATGACATCAGCACATAACTAATTCCATGGAGCAGAGTCCTTCTTCAAAAGCTCAGCTAGTCAGGAATTCCCTGCCTTTTATGGGACCAAAAGGTTCATTACTGTGGTCACAACAGACTGCTACAAGTCCCTATCCTGAGAAAAATAAATCTAATCCACATTCCCCATCCCTATTTACTTAAAATCCATTTCAATATTACTCTCCCATTTACACCTATTTCTTCCAAGTGATCCCTTTCCCTCAGACTTTATAGGACATAAGCATAAATGGAAGGATAATATTAAGTTAGATAATTAAAAAATATGGTGTGAACAGAAATGGTTCATGACAGGGTCCAAAGAGTGAAATGTTCCACAAAGGCAGGTAATTTCTTGACCAGCTAAATAATTATTGGGTTTTCAACCCAGTACCTTCAAATTAGTGAAGAGATAATGAAGGGTTGCAAAACATGCTTTCTCTTCTCACCTGTCGGTGACTCAGCCTTATCCTCAACATGGCCTGTCCCTGTGTTTGTGCCTGCAGCAGCTGACCCTGCTCCTGCCATGCGGATGACAACTAACTTCTTGAAGTCCTTGCTCGATGTGGGGCTACTCTGTCCAGAATTCCAACCCCAACCTGAAATAATACAAATTCCTGCAATATGGAACTGATGTTATGCCCAAACAAACAAGGCATGAAGACACATGAGACGTGTATGTAAAACTGCAAGAACATTAAACCTCAGCACCAAATGGAGTAACCAGCTTTCAGGCCTGGAAAAGAGCTCTCAGCACCCACTGGATATTAGGCTGGACAACCCTAATGCCATTCTAGGTGGTGGTGGTGAAGATGAACATTCCAACACAAAGCCTGCTACTGGTCTCTATACTAAGCCAGATGAATCCAGTTCACATTCTCAGATCCTATACAGTAGCTTTAAAATCCATATTAATATTATCTTCCATCTATGCCTAGTTTTTGTATACTTTATTACTTTTAAACTGGTGCTATTTCCTTACTTAAAATTGCTGAAAGATGATTCTTCTAATGTTTAAAGACCCCCAAATTTAAATAATTTAATATCTAAAACAGAATAAGTACACTAAATGCAACCCCATCAAATCTGCCAGTCAACTACAGGAAATATACAATCAAAAGTGCTTCAACCTATATATAAAGCACAGATATTTACAGTTATTTTCTAACTAGTTTCTCATCTTTCTTAAAACTTCATTGTGGTGTTCTGTGTACATGAAACTCTCTTACAATAATATGTACAAAAATTGAATTCATTTCTTTAATATTAGTGTACTGCATTAACAGCCAGAAGGCCAATTACAGATGCAACACCTTTAACTTAAGGAATCATTATCATAACAGTTCCTGATATAAAATCACCTGTTCTATAGACTTGAATATTATGAAGTTCAAATTGAATTCTGTAAGTCTGTAACATGTCTATTCTAGCATATGATTTTTGGCACAGCTGTCTTAATTTTTAAAGTAAACATTAGTCAATTAGGTTTCCATAACAGTTACTTGAGTACAGTTAAGTGTTAAGTTGTGTTCACTACTTCAAATACAGGCCAGTTTCACACAGACTGTTGAGAGGAAACAGTGAGTCTACAGTTATGAAATTAGACTGGTACTATGTTTACCACATAATCATGGGAAGCATACTTTCCACTTCCACTTTTTGGAAATCAGCTCTAGGTAAGTTTTAATCTTAAACCAGTGTTGAATCTTGATAAAACCTTATTTCAAAGGCAATATGGCTGTATTTCATCATTCTAACAATCTCAAAGTAAGCAAAATAAACACCAACAGCATGTGTTTGGAAACATGAATTAAGCAGTAAAAAACCCTCTTTATAAACTAGACCAATGTCAAACACCACCTCATAGGTTGGTAAAAAAATTATAATTTCTTTGTAAGTACTTGAGGTTCTCATGGTGTTGTAGTATGAAGATGGCTGTCTTCTGGGTTGTAGCCTCCATTATCAGGGTGACCACCCTAATGATGGAGGCTGGAAGGACCTCTGTAACATTCATAAACTTCTACCAGACTACACAGTGCTACAACTCAGAAGACAGCCATATTAATTTCTACAGAAGTCCTACAGAAAATGAATATACATTGCACACAGTTAATCACAAAACAGGCCTGTTCCAATTTATTCAAAAATTTTAAAAACGAATTTTCTCTCAAATATCTGTTAGATAAAAGTGCAGCCTGCACCCAGATAAATTCAAAACATTCTATAGTACTGACAGTTACATACATAACACTCAAGTATTTATTCTTTTTCGGCACTGAAGTCTAATAGATGCTTTGCCACCTTCAACCACAAAGGTTATATAAACACTATTTGGTCAGTGTTAGCACTAAGTAGACTGTGAATCAGTCCCTTGCAAAGATTCTGTTATTGTGTGTTAACACTGAAATTATGGACAGACATCCATGCATTAGGTCATATTTGAACCTGCCAAATTGGCTTAGCCTGTGTGCCAACAGAATCAATTTAACAAGCTTCTCTCTTTGAGATTTAAGATTCTCACAGTGGTGAAGACTTCCAAGGTGGTCTTCTGAGTTATGACGTAATGTAGACTGCACTGCCACCAGCTTCAGCTCTGACGACATGCAGATGGAGGCAGTATGTTACTCCAAAACGTTGGTACCCACCTACAAGTCCACACAGAATAATACTCCAGAAGACCATTATGGACAGGGCTCTACTTATGTAAAATATAACAGCATCTTTTGTAAAATAATTTACAGGAAGTCCTTGTCCTGAACCACGAAGGGCAGACCTCACAGACAGCAGTCACTTTTACTACTGTATTAACCTACCATTCCCTTATATGGGTCATGTCTGGATTTCGGCTTCCTGCAACTATGGCTTGGTAAGACTGAGCTTCTAAGGGTCATAAAACCCCCAACTATGTCTTTCAATGGGATGAAAACATTTTTATAAGAGAATAATCTGATGTCTGACTCCTACAGCTTGTTTGTGGCTTACTTAATGATGCTATCAGTAGCTCAGACTATACAGCATCAGCATGACTTAGAAATAATGAATTGGAAAGGGTACAGAAGAAACAATCATGGGCTAATTTAAGGTGACAATCTCTGGGCTGAAATTTTAACCCAAGATCTCCCAAAACTAGAGTTCTAACCACTGGACCTCAACACTCAGACTCTGATTCCTCTATTTCGGTAAAAAACTTGATAATATAAAATATTCTTGTTCATCAAGGAATGCATCCTAAAACATGCACAAACTTAGAATAGATATGCAGAAACAGCTCAGTTTCTATTTTATCATTATCCCATTTATGTTTAATATTGTAGACTCTTTTGATGTTTTATACATGAGATTCTTAAGTTGAACAGCACAGTAACAATTACAAGTATTCAAAGTTCTAATTAAACTGTAACCAAAAACATCACATCTACCACAAATTCTATTCCTCTTATTTTCAGGTTTTTCAGCCTCTTCTGAAAATGTGTGTAATATCACAAGAAATGCCTTGCTGTAATGACAAAATAAACACAGGAAACTCTGGCAAAGGTATTTTTGAAGGGAAAAATATCGAAACTCCAAACACAGCTCCCGCTGCTGCTGCAGTCCTTACTTTCTTGCATAACTCCGCAAATGTATATTATCAAACTTTACGTACAACAACCAGTACAAACACTGATGCCACTCTTCAACCGTCAATCAAATCTCCGTACGACCACAGCATGAACAACCAGATTATTTTGCCAGAAGTGACTGCATATCAGGTAAAATTTATATATCTCTCTATGTAAGGTTTGTAAGCACATGCTGCTCACACTGTTGAAACCATCAACAACATAAAATCTATCTTCCAACATCCAGCATACAATCCTGACAGATGTTCACATTTGTGGGTTGCTAAAGGATCATGTTAAGGTTAGGAAAAAACCTGTTGCAACCTTCAGGGTTGTTGAGCTGTGTAGTCTGGTAGAAGTTTATTGGCATTTTGTGTTAACTTTTACCATAATACGTGGCACAACAACCCAGAACCTGTACTCTCATCTGTTGCAGGAAGTTCACAAGAAACCAGTTACCACTATCACTCCACTGATAAGAACAAGCCAAAAACAACACATCAGCACAAAGGAAAACTCCTCCCCAAGTACCAATAAATTTTCAACAGGTCTTCTACAACCCCAACGGAGCCCTGGACTGAATATACCATGTACAACTGGTTTAAGATTACCCAACCTTACAGACTGCACAAGATACTACACGTGCAACTCCACATCTGGCACACTGCTTTCTTACTCCTGTCCATCACAAATGGCCTTCAATGCGCACAAACATGTCTGTGAAGTAACTGTTTACAAAGGGTGTAAAGAACAAATGATAAGTAACAGTTACCTTATCACACAACCTCCTGAATTTATTAGCCCTGTTACTACGCCAAATCCTACCTTATGCTTTCAACCTGGAAAAATCCCTGACCCAGAATCCAGCCACCATTATTTTATCTGCAATCATCATAGTGACACACTTGTACAGTACAGAATGACCTGCCCAAACACTCTACACTTCTGTGCAAGAGAGAACGCATGCAAGAAGCAAAATGACTGTTCTTACTAACAGCACAATTCCTTCATCCCTGTAACACACTTCTACACAGATGCATGAATACCAACAGTTTTAAACTAAAATTTAAATTCTGCTGTAAATTTGGCTGCAATATTTCATTACATTTCATATTATTGCCATTACAGCAGTACTGTTGAAGCACAAGTAAGTCACAGTTACCTAAAACATTCTGAACCCAGATGTGTTTCCATACACTTAACAATAGTTTATGAAGTGCAGTAATACCAATGAGAGCTTATTCAGGCCTGTTTTGTCCTCTTACCAACCTGTGCTGCTGCTTCTTTGTTATGTGAGATTAGAAGTTTTCACAGCAGTGAATAACATTCAGAAGAATGCATCACCTCCATCTTTAGGGTATTAAAACTGTTGCCGCCTTGACATTACAATTTATGTTATCAAATACTTCATCTTCTTTCAATTATTCATTTCATAGTTTACAATTCAAGTGGCATTCTTATTTCTTTACATTTGTAACAAACCACATTTTTTAGAACAGCAATTTTTAAATAGTATTTTGTTCAGATCAAACATAGATATAATTACAAATTCTGTAGTTGAAACTAAACATGAAAATAAATCACTGACTTTTATAACTATTAATATAGCATTAGTAGCCTCACCCAATAGACGGAAGCATAAGAAATGAAAGTATAAAGTAAAAAGTTATTTTTAGAAGTTTTTGTTTTATAATGAGACTGAATATACACAAGACTCCTTCTTCTTCTATGGCTCTCCGGTCCATATTCGGTCCATGGCCTCCTCAATTATCCTCTTCCATTCGGTCCTCTGTTAGGTCCGTCTGTCCGAGGCTTTGATTGAGGTTTTGAAACATCTTCCTTTTTATGGTGCAAGGTTGTTAGCCTTGCGACCAACCCCCAACCTGGAGAAACACAAGACTTAGCAGTAAAAAGAAAGACTACAAACCTTGAGTTGGAGAATTAAATGCAGAGCCAACTTCTGATGACGTATCAGTGCTAGAACTGCTAGGAGCTGGTGATGTTTGGATAGTGAGTGGAGTGGAGTAGTCAGGAGGGCACAGCATTGTGCCACTTGCTGTTGTTGCTGCAGCAACTGCTGATGTTGATTTGTCTTGCAGACCCTCCACGTGTGTATTTAAACTGTAAGACATGCACATAAAATGAGTTCCCTCTAACAGCATACAGTAGATTAGAAAATTCGAAGAGAATTTCAGATATTAATTAATTGTATAATGCAGGGTCTTCCTTGAAAAGCTGACAGTTACTAAACTGAACAAGAAATCTGCTACTTTTATGGAACCTAAAGATTCATTACTACGTTCACAAAAGCATGCCACTCTGGATCTTATACTGAGCCAGTTCAATCCAGTTCACACCTTCACTTCCTGTTACTGTAAGGTCCATTTTTATATCAGCCTATCAAAGCTGAAATCTCCCAATTAGTCTCTTACCTTCAGGATTTCTGATCAAACAGTTACATGCATTTTTCACTTTCTTCAACTGCACTATCAGAACACTGTAGTCTCCAAAGGTAAAATGTTACTATAAAATACTGTAAAATTCTACTATATTCTGGCAATGATAAAAAAATATGATGCTGACAAAAAATGTGTGTGGTGCTTTCAAAATTATATGCATTACAACCTTCACTCGCCTATAACAAACTGCCACAAGACAGGTAACATTACAGCTGAAATGCAGACAACCAAATGAATGGAACACACTAAAGCAGTGGTCCCCAATCATTTCGTGCCTACGGGCACATTTGAGAGTTTATGAGATCGTGGCGGGCACCAACCAATTAACAAAGCCAAATTTTCTTTTCTCTGGACAAATAAGATATGGACACCAAATAATACACAAAACAACATGATGTTTAATGATACAAGAAACCGTGCAATCAAAAATACATAGTTTTATAAGTACAATTATTATTACTCAAGTGGGAAGTTAGTGTGATGTTTGGCACTGCATTTCATCGGCCAGTTTTTGAAATTTGGGAGTGTAGGATGATGTTGCTGCTCGCAAACAATTGTCAAGATGGGCGTCAGTAAGTCGAGATCTGTGCTTTGATTTTATAATGTTCATGGTTGAACGGCCTTCATTAATCAGTATAACCTCTTTCCGTAACAATATGGGCACCCAAAAAAAGCCTTGGCGGGCGCCGTGTTGGGGACCACTGCACTAAAGCATCATTTGCAAATGTCCCTGACCATAACTAAATCAAACTAAGAAGCATTTGCAAATCCAAACACAATTCTCATGCAAATAATATCCTATTAATCCACAAATTAAAAATGCAATATCAATTCATCCAAAAAATGAAATCATGACAGGTAATGGTCTAAAATGATCACAAATGTAGAAATCTGTTTTTTGCCAAGATGCAGGATTTTGTTCTACAGAGGTTTATCCTACACTCCCACCACACTCATGGTATGGTGAAAGACACTCTACTATCCAATGCAGCAAACACATTATTTATTTTGTTACCATGACAGTTAACTACAACAGGCAGTTGCTTTAACTGGATATCCCAATTTACAGGTCTATACTTCAGCAATCAGGTCTACATATACAGTATCAAATTACATACCAATATTGCAACCCAAGAAGCCTATATGGTATTTATGTAACATGAAGATATGGATCTTACAAAGATTATTTGTGTGAATATATAAAGCAATATACACCAATGCAGACAAATGTCAGTGTTTGGAGTGTTTTGCTTGCAAAGTTATTGTCTTATTTTTACCACAGCCATTACCGACAAAATTAACTATATTTCTCGTTACGTCCCTTATATTACATAAAGGTACTTACTACAACTAACAGTATTTAGAAATATAAAGTTTGCTAACTGCACATCACCTGTTCTCTGCTTTGGCTAATGAACTGTTGTTAGGGTCCGTCGATGCTATAAGTGGAATCTTAGCATAATTGTGAGTTTCCAGAATTGGATGTGGTGTTAGGTATGAATCTGAATCACTGAGAGAGCAATCTTTGTTCTTTCCTTCCAAGTTAATGGATGCAGAATTCTTTGGGCTGTTTCCTTCGGGAACTGACGGATGCGTTCCATTCAACTTAATTTTCTCACTTTCCCCATTCTTCTGAAGGTCTTTCTTTACATTTTCACAGACAGAACTAGCACTGACACCTTCCAATTCTTTTTTCTCATCACCAGTTTCCATCTCATCTTTGCCGTTCGTCAGTTCTGGATGAGTTAGCTTTACCAGCTGCTGCAGGGCTTCCAGCACTATTTGTCTGTAAACAATAAACACATTAATGTAAAATGGCTTCCTTATCAAGCAACTAAAACAGTTACAGAATAATGAACAACAAGTTTCATAAACAAGTAGCTCCTGAGGACAACCTGTAAATAGCCAAACCACATGCAGTAATAATCAGCAACACAAAGCATAATTAGTAACTGTAACAAATGACTGGTTTAATGATGAAAAAAGTAAATGATAAAACAGCTAAAACAATAATCTAAAGAAAGAGATAAAATTACTGAAAACAACTTTGGTACACAGAATTTGACTCGTAAGAATAGTCTATGTATTATGGAATCAAATTTACCTATTAGTTTTTAACATCTTCAGTTTGTGGGTCAATGCGAGTCTTTTATCTGGAACAACAGCCATCAGATTGAATCGAATATCATGATATGGTTCTCCAGTTGCAATCCCCAGCCTGTCTTTAATTACACGACGGAACTTCTCAGTCCAGTCTTCCTTATCACCCCAAGGTCCTGTAATTCAGAACAATAGCTGCAGAGAACAACAGTATACACACACTTAGAAATTCATAAACAAATTTATATTTGAAGACTTCTGTCTTCTGGGTTGTTGTTCAGAGGTCATACTGCCTCCGTCATCAGGACGATGATGGAGGCAGTATGACCTCTGAAACGTTGGTTAACATCGACCAGACTACATAGCGCAACAACCCAGAAATCTTCATACTCGCCACTGTGAAAACCTCAAATCTTACAAATTTATATTTAAGTTCAAACTAAGTCTGTAATAAAATAATGACGTAATAATACAAATTTCACAAATGAAAACATCACCACCCTATGAAGTTTTCTCCAGTGATGGCCATCATATAATTGCCTTCTCAATTCTCTGTCCTCAATAAACACTCATACTGAGCCTGTGCCCCGACTTCACAGCTTCTTTTCTGTATATCTTTATTATTATATCTCTTCACATTGCCTCTAGACTCTCCAGTGGTCAATCATTCAATATTAGTTCCAAAGAACTCAAATGATCTTATCATCATCCATGCATAATATATGTATACAACAATATATCCTTGATTTGACAAACAAAACGTTAATAATAAATACTCAACATTTTCATGACAAGTTTCTGCATTTGAAACACATTTTTGCATAAGTATGTTATTCTTTTAAAATTCTGTTGATCTGACATGTTGCTTGTGAGGTCACCTTGTGCTCCGTACTACCTGAAATCCCAAATTTCATACTACACTGCCAACTGTTAAACCCTGGCAGAAAAATCCAAAGGTTCAAAACCTCCATTACCAAAGCTAGCCATATGATACGATCCTGGGTCAGTTCCACCTGCCACTACTTCTCATCACCTATTTCACTAAATATTCAACTTAATGTTATTCTTTCATTTAGTGCTCGTATGTCCCAAGTGGCCATTTCCCCATCAAAATTCTGAATTAATTTCTTTCTCTTTAATCCTATCTACATGTCCAACCCACTACAGCCTCCTATCCTAATAATACTAAATAAAATACTTGGCAAACAAAGTGTGCTTACCATGGTCCATAGGAAAAGGTTTCAAGCCATCAAGTTCAAACAGTCTACCACGAATGGGTACATAGCTGACAAAGTGGAAGGCTTCACCTGTATAACGTCCTGTACTCACACCCGTTGACTTATCAAGACGACGCTTTGCTTGAGGCATTGCATGAGAATTGTGAGCTTTAGCTAGCTCTGGCGTGTTCCCTATGGCCCATCCCTGTAAAGACAAAGCAACAGCTAAAGAAATGACATCAATATTTAGAACTGGATTTATTTATTTCAGATTGGTGGGGTCTTGCAGTATAATTTCAAAACAAATGCTTAAATAAACATCTAATTTTACAACACAATAGGTCTCTGTATGGGAATTAAAGTTAGCAAAATTAAAACCTCTTGGCTTGACTTCACAAACTGCATGATAACTTTTCTGCACTGTAACAGTGTTTCTTTTGACTTCTATCTATGCAAACACTTAATGTAAAATTATTATCTTTCACCTGACCAGAGTGACAAATTTACAACGACCAGAATTTAATCTTTGAACATAAATTTAAGCCAGGCTTCCTACTTACTTCATGTTCTCATGGTTTTCTAAAGATATGAAATGTTTAACCTAAGTAATGCTGCCAAAAGTATACCTTGTTCTCAGGGCACATGCCAGATGTGTGAGCTTTGAGACGACTCAACGTGGCACCAAGATGAATATTAGAACAGTTCAGAAGCACAGAGAGCAAGGCATGTGTTGCACAGCTGTTGGGAACCATCTGTAAAATAAAACATATCATTACTGAGCCACATGCAACTATCACTGTCACACATGAACACTTTGGTTCCTGGAGAGTTCCATGTTTCACAAGACCAGATTTATTAAAGCTGTAATTTATGGAAAAATTGAATTTGAGAATTCAATCAGTAGTTAAATACTTAACTAAATGGACAACTGTATTAGTCATGTACTTCCCCCCATTAGGTTCTTCCAAATGAGGAGGGAAAAACCCATTATACATTATACGAGGGTCGCTCATTAAGTAATGCCCCACATTTTTTTCCTCAGAATATATTTATTCAAGATGGCTGAAATTTAGTGACAATATAAATCAATGTTTCCTTTACACATACTATTTTTCCACATAGTACCCATCAACTTGTACGGTTTTATGCCAGCATGGAACAAGTGCATGCATGCCTTGCCGGTACCAGCTCTTGTCCTGTGCACGTAGCCATGTCCTCACTGCTTGAATCACGCTCTCGTCATCTTCAAACCTTGTTCCGCGGATAGCATCTTTAAGTGGCCCAAAGAGATGGAAGTCGGAGGGTGGATGGGGCAGCACCGTCCAACTCAATTTGGTGATTTCTTCCCTGGTTCTCAGACTTGTGTGAGGGCGTGCATTGTCGTGCAGGAGCAAAATTTCTGCTGGATGCTTGTGAGGCCGAACTCGTCGGAAACGCTTCTTGAGGGTTTCAGGGTCCTGATGTACGCATCTGAATTGATGGTCGCACCTCTTGGCATCACATCCACAAGAATGACCCCATCACTGTCCCAAAAGACAGTCACCATGACTTTTCCGGTGGAGGGAGTTGTCTTGAATTTCTTCTTTCTCAGTGATTGAGGATGATGCCAATCCATTGACTGCCTTTTTGTCTCCGGCTCAAAGTGGTGTATCCAGGTTTCATCACCTGTAATGATCCCTCAGCATCAAAACGCTCCAACAATTCAGAAGAAATTGTTTTCCTTTGAATCCTGTGGTCTGCTGTGAGACTTCGTGGAACCCATCTTGTGCACACCTTTGAATATGCGAGAGCCCGGATAATTGCAATTACACTTCCATTGCTGACTGAAAGCTGTTGGGCCAATTGTCGAGTTGTGATGCGCCGATCCTCACGAATAATGGCATCCGCGCGGTTCAACATGTCTGGAGTGGTGGCTGTGGCAGGACGCCCAGAGAGCGGCAGATCACGGTGCTCCTATCAACTGCACAGCTTCCATACACAGCACACAAACGTTTATGAATGTTCACCACAGTTTCTTTTTCAGCAACAAAGAATTCAATTACAGCTCGTTGCTTGTAACGAGAGTCGTTCACAGACGCCATTTTAACAGTTCACTACAGCTCCGCCATCGGTTGGAATCATTTGAAACTCCATACACGAACGCGAGAAACATCAAATCTCAAGCGTGTAAAAGTACACTTTTCTATCTTCATTATTGGCTGAGAAAAAAATGTGGGGCATTATTTAATGAGCGACCCTCATACAACAGCCACATCTGTACCTTTCCTAGAATTCTTGATAAAAAACACAATAAATAATCAATCGACTTGGAATTCAGTACAGAGAGTGACTCAGAACTCTAATACAATACTTAAGAAGGTTGTTGGGAAGACCATTTAGAGCAGAAAATGTAAATAAAGCTTTTTCTGATTTGCCACCATTTTCAAGTTATAACATTTGTATGTTGATGTCACACATTACTTTGCATTACTTTAACAAATATGCAAACAAACTATGCAAGACTACCTGGGGAAGTACAATTTACTTTACACTCTGCTTTGGTACGCAACTTGTTAAAGATGTTCTATTTTTGACAAATATTTTGCATTCATATACCATATGTAACAATCTAAAAATGTTTTTGCTGCTTGTAAATTTCATTGAAGGCAATAAAATTGTTGACAATAAATTTGTGGTTGTTCAGAAATGTAATACAATTATGTTGCACTTACAGCAAATAGCAACTTACTTTATGAAATTTCACTTTACAAACTCTTTCTGTGGAAGTAAATATTAGTAAGGGTGGTGACTGCCTGAAGAGCATTTTCTTAAACTTTATATAACAACAGTATTAATATACAATTTCAAAGTTACCTGCTGAGCAAAAAATATATTATTGACAACATCTTCATCCTTGACAAAACTTTCACTTTGGTCTACAACCTTCCTTCGAGAACGTCTTTCTTCAATCCAACGAAACAAAAAAATAAATCCATACACTGGACCTTCAATAGACTTCTGGAGATCATAAATTTCTTCCACCTGCACACCTTTTACTCCAAAATCTTCTAAAAGCAATGTAAATAACCCTGAAAAAAATAAAAAAAACTCAGTTATTTTTTAAAACAAAACTTAACATCCTAACAAATTCTAACTCCCTGGTACTGTGGAACCCAAAATTCTAATACTGCAGAAACAAAAATTGGGAACTGGAGCCTATTTTGTGTGATGTGCATAAAATCTCTACCACACCAATTTCTTTAGAGGCACTTCACTACCATTCAACCATTGTAAATAATGCTATTGAAAGCAGCATTTTTCTAGAACTGGCATTTTATTTGGTGCTTTCTCATTAAATGTCAAATAAGAGTTAACGGTATCATGTCATTACGTAATAAAAACGACTTATCATAAATACACTGAGCAACATAGTCTTCTCATCGAAAAAATAACCGCTCTCATTAAGTAAAACTGAAAATGATTATGCTTGAATTATTAATTCGGGAATCTAATGTCAAAATCGTTAAAATACACAAATATTACGATGTACCTGGATCACTTTCCAGCTCGAGCCATCCTTCTGTCAATCTGTTGATATCAACTGGCATCCCGATTATCTTCACACCAATTACGTAGGACACTTGTATCCAAGTAAATATGTTGCCATAAATATCTCAATGTCACTGTCACATATATTCCTAGAAAAGAAAGTTTATTACAAACATCTTACTTTCCTTCTCTTGTTCCACGTTTATCCATCAGATGTCGTTTCAATGCCATGTTCATAATGTAGAATGCTCGATTAATCGATACAGCATAGATTTGCATGTGCAATGTGTATTAATTTATGCATCTCTCAATCAGATATAGCTAAGAAAGCGAACTGCATGCCACAAATTCATCTTCAATTTCCAGCAATTTATGGTACGCGAATTGTCATTATTACTAACTCATACTATCAAATAAATATTTGATTCGATAGTACTATACAATATTTCCGATTATTTATTCAACAAATGTTCTAATCGATAGCATTCGATCACACTATCGATTATTACCGAATATTGATTAATTGACCTTATCGATACTCGAAAATTTAATGTTACGAATATTTATTCGATAATATTATCGATACTCGATATTTGAATATATGTCGATTACTTCTCCGATACACATTTACTCGATTACACATTTTATCTATCGATTATTAATTCGATTAATATTATCGATACTTGGTATTTTGATATTACTTAATATTTATTCTATAGTATTATCGATACTCGATATTTGAAAACAATCAAATATTTATTCGATTTCTGTCTTCTGGGTTGTTGCGCTGTGTAGTCTGGTCGATGTCAACCAACGTGTCAGAGGTCATACTGCCTCCGTCATCAGGGTGATGAATATTCATACTCACCGCTGTGAAAACCTCAAATCTTACAAATGATTATTAGATGGTATTATCAATAACCTGATAACCGAATATGTATGTCTTTCGTTTTCAATGGGTCATTAATTCGAATTCGAGTGAATTTTGTTGGCAGAATTCAGTCCATTGAACTTGGAAATTGTTTCATTTTTGTGTACATTCCAAAAACTTTCTGTAGTCATCTAGTGCCTCTTCAACTTTCCTTTCTATTCTTCTGTATATTATTCTAGTTAATAATTTTTATGCATGAGATATCAAGCTAATTGTGCAGTAGTTCTCACATTTGTCTGCGCTTGCTTTCTTAGAAGGTGTGAAGATAATGCTCTTTTGGAAGTCTGATGGTATTTCTCCAGACTCATAGATTTTGGACACCAGATTGAATAACCTTCTAGTTTCTTCATCCCCCATAGGATGTGTTTATAACTCTGTAGTCCCCTGACCAGGAATCTTGTTCGTCTTTCCATTTTACCTCACTTATCCCCATTAAATCCAATTTCAACTTATTCATTTCTTTCTTTAAATTTTCCAGCTTCCCAACCCTATTCAAACTCCTAACATTCCATGCTCCGACTCGGATAATGTTAGTTTTATCCATTTTGCTATCCCTTTTGATGGCCTCCTTCTGAGTAGTCCCACCCTGGAGATCCGAACGGCGGACTATTTTACCTCCATAACATTTTACCCAGGAGGGAGCCATTAAAGGACCACATGTTATGAGGATACCCTTTGGGTCTTTAATGCAGTGATTTCGCATTGCCTTCTGCATCTTCATGCCGTTGATCATTCCTGATTTCTCCGCCTTTAGGGGCAGTTTCCTTCCCCAAGGTCAAGAGGGTGCCCTGGACCTCTACCCACTCCTCTGCCCTCTTAACAAGAGGCCGTTAGCAGGTAAAGGGGGACTCCTTATTCCAGGAGTCATTCGGTTGTTTATTTGTATAAACTTTGTACTATAAAAGAATATAAGTACGTGAGTAATATCAAATCCTTATTATTTTTCTAAATATAAGCACCCCTTCATTACCAGAATTCCACACGAGTTTAAATTGTGCACAACTTTAGCGTATGGCTTCTCAGATATTAAAAATAAAGTTGTTTGGGAAATAGCCTATAATTTTAGTTGTTATATTTTATAAATTGTAAATTATCTGTTGTTTGCTTGTCACATACCTACCTGGCCCACATTTTCCATTTGATGAGGTTGGTCAAAATTATTACTCAATGGTTCAAACAACTCACTCAATATTTTAACTTAACAGGTGCTGACAGTAGATTGGTGAAGAAAAAGTATGAATAATGGATTGGAAAGGATATGGGAGACAAAGCAGTTGTGGCCTAATGGAAGGTACTATCCTGACATCTGCCTGGAAGGACTGAGGGAAATATGGAAAACCTCAGTCAGGAAAGCTGGTCTCAGGGCCAAAATTTGGACCCAGGAAGCTCCAAGACATGAAGTAATGATCACATAGTTTTGACATTTGGTTCAGTGATCATGAGTTTTAACAATAACAATAGAAACTCAAATTAAATTGCATTAGAATTTTTCCAGAACTGCTGGTTATCATGTCCATAGTATGTGTAAGGATATGTCCACCAAATAAAAAAATAATGCATAAACTGTTTTTGCTTTATGTTATATATATGTATATGATTATGAATATTAAATTCATAAATATGTACAAAGTAAGTCAAAAAGAATACATTTATGTACATCACAAATTAAAATTACTTATTTACAAAACCACCATTGTGATTTTTATGATCAGAAATTTGGAGGTGAGTACCTCGTTTCAGACAGCAACCTATGGAATAGGAATTGCAATTAATTCCTGTTCCTGATGGTTGGAGCTATGTGTTAATGAATGTTATTTTCTGTACATAAACAGGGATTCCAAACCTGACATTTTGCCCTTCAAATATATCAAATTTATGTTAAAAACAATGACTCATTTAAAGTTTCAAATACAATATCACATTTAAATTCAAGGTACTGCAGTTCATTATTTAAATCTAACAGGTTACCAATATTTGAATTCAAACATCAAAAATAAAATTTTGACATGAATTCAAATCTTGATTAGATTACTGCAGTTAAAATCATTCTATTATTAAAATGTAAACACAATAAAGCTGTTCTAATTTAAGGCAATGAATACAACACACAATGACACATCTTGACACACTTTAACAACTTACACATGGCTACCTACCAGTTAAACTTTTACATTTATTATGTATGCATTATTCAGCACAATGCAGCAAATGTTACTGTGGATACTCCAACTGTGCCACATTTAAGTTAAGGGAAATGCTATAATATATTATAAAATATTTTATAACATTGGTTTTGTCTCCAGGTTGTGTGTATTGTTCCTAGGAAACAAGTGAAATAAGCAGTCAACAAAATAACACATACTGAAGCTACTTAGTATTTTAAAGCTTCAATAGTTCTTAAACT
This sequence comes from Zootermopsis nevadensis, assembly GCF_977971745.1. Lineage (NCBI taxonomy): Eukaryota > Metazoa > Arthropoda > Insecta > Blattodea > Termopsidae > Zootermopsis > Zootermopsis nevadensis. Next base: position 6,060,173 of record NW_028259157.1, read on the forward strand.
TGCAAAAATATACTTGTAATATACATCTATAGATGAATTTATATTGCTGAAAAGCCATCCTTTATCCATCCAGGCAGCAGAAAACAAAGCCTGGAAGTACCGTTCTAATGTTGGATGCTGGCAACACTGCAATATTCTGGACATTGAGAGCATCTTACAACCGGTCCAACATAAAATGATGCCATCACGACTATGTGACAAGTTGTTATGTGTGTACTAGTGCCCTTATAAAGAGAGTAAAATTCATCACATTGTGAAACAGAGCAGTTGTATTTTTCAAAATGATTACTTATTTATATAAATTATTTTTAAATGTACTCAATATCCAACAAACTGCTTCATATTATTTTTCATAGGTAAATATCACATTACTCTTCAGTCAAATTAACATGCAGTAGATACATGCACTCATGTATATCCCTTTGCCAAGCCTAACACTAGAACACAGCACACACGTCACCTACTGCACTTTATGAATGAAAACGCAGCATATGAAGAGCATTAATGTCAATATGCTGTTAACTTGAATAGTGCACAAAGGGCTAAACTACATGAAAATAAAAGTACAGTATATGTTCAGCACTGCAAGCATTTTAAATTAAATAATTAATCAGTTACAACCATCCTACATCATAAATACAACTGTATTTAATGATGTAGACTGTTGACCAGGAAAAGTCATCATACACTGTTATCTATGAGATATTTTCTGATGACTGCCCATCTAGGCAAGTGTGTAAAACTACTTCTGAGATGAAGTCACCCATTGGGTGGATTCAATTACTTCTCCAAATGATATTTTTATCATGAGTATGTTGGTTGGCAGAAATGACCTACGGTTTAACCTTTATCAAAAAGTAACACAGATCTATCCAAAAAAAATTTATCTTTGTCAGAGGTGAAGACTTCAGTCTGTGAGCATAAAAATTCACACACAGACCTGACTGGGGATGGAACCCAAAACCTTCTAAATGACAGACCAGTGTCTCACTCTTAAGAATGCCAGGTTCCCATTCATATTCAATTATGGCACCAATATTTAATAATTTCATCCAACTTTTAATAACAGAAATACTTATTATGCATATTACTGTGAAATGATTTCAGTGCCTTTCAAGTGTACAGCTAATACAGTAGTAACTGGTTTGTCTAGGATAAGGTATCCCAATCAAATTTCAACCCATTCATCCTTCATCATAATTAGGCTTTGTTTTGTACCAGTTGTAATGTAACCAGGATTCACCCAAACATATGCTACCAGTCTTGATGAAGGCTAGGGTGATGATGTGGGCGTGTGTTTCGTTGTCTTCTTGTGTCGTCCTTTGGTTCTACCACGCTTCCTTCTCCCAGTGGCATTTGCATTTCCACCACCATTTGTATTACCTGCTGCATTCCCATTGTTGCTGCCTCCGCCAAATGCATCTCCAATTACTGAATGTGATACCAATTTTGGATCTGAACAATTCAGCTTCTTAAACATCCTTACAGCTTTCCTGAAGGGCTAAAATTAATAAAACAGAACTATGTATTAGTAAACAAAAGGCACTTATTTAAGTAGATGGTATTTATCTTGCCGTGATTTTGTGATGCCAGGATCAGTGCCTTTCAAATCTCCAGTTTCATGACCAAATAGAAAATACGTATATACTGATGTATGTAACTGAAAATAAATACCAGTAACAAAATGTTGCTTAAAAAACTGTGAATACAAACTATAAATATATAAACAGATCAGACTGAATTTTACATGTTTCATAAGTTGACACTAAGAAAATTAGAACAGTGGTAGTGGTGACCTCAGAAAAATAAATTTTTTCTTTCTGGTATTGGCCAATTCCCAAACCTTGCGACAGGCCACATACTGTGAGGGCCAAAGGTTTCCAACAGCTGCTTTAGAGGTATGCTGGTGTGATAAGTGGTTCCCATTTTGTATTGTATTTAAAAAAAATTGAATAATTTTATTTGAGCTTTGATTTGTATCTTATGGTCTTTAAATAATGTATTGTTGATGGTTATGGAATGAATACTAAAATAAACTGAACATATCTAATGTAACAAAACCAGGAAGAAACTTTGCTGGAATGCAGATGTAGGATCTGTACCATAATCTGTTTTAGGCTTACATAATATATGCATTTGTTTTCCTTCAATCTGCAAGGAAGTGAATTAGGTGAAATACACAGTTTGGATCCAGCTACTGTACCTGATTGACATAATTTATGTTATGTGCTTATGAAGTTACTAACTAGCATTTACTAGCATATGTACATACTTTGGAACTTTTCCCCCATGGCATTATGAAGGTGGGAACAAGTTTTGCATCACCACGTATGCGCCCCATGATGAGGTAAACTTCTCGACTATTACGTGTCTTCTCTTCGCAGCAGGCATCAGATGATTCCAAGAGCAGAACTGGATGAGGCAACTGTTTTGACAGTTCACTGCTTCCCTTCAGAACTTTTGCCTTTTTACACTTCAGCATCATCTTCCTAGCTCGTCGTATTTTTGTCTTCACAGCTACACACAAAATGAGATCCTTCAGTTTACATTATTTCATGAAATTGTCATTTAATAAAAAAATGGCATATCCACTGGTTATAAGAATGTAGACACCAGTAAAGGGAGAAGATAAATTTTACAATGAAGATGTCCTTGTGTTTAATTAAACACTACATCATGAAGCTGTAAAAGGAATTACGAGAAAGCCACACATATTCTTTACCTTAGCACTGTACAGAGGTGAGTGGTGAGCTTCACAGTCCTTTGTACCTGTAAAAAGGTATGCAGTATCCATTGGATAAGAGAGTGGTTGGACCCCAGAGTTGGTCTAGATTTGGTGGCAAAAAAAAAATTCCTGCCTCTGCTTGTAATTGAATCCCAATTCTCTAGCCCATAGCCAGTCACTATACTGCCTGAGCTATCATAGGTTATAAACTTTTAAGTTGTCCCTGTGCTTAGCACCATAAATAAAATATACTCTTTGGGGATAACCTGAAGTAGGAATTTTCAATCAGATTTATATTATTCACATTATAATTACCCTAATTTGCGCTTATGAACCACTAATCTATCAGATACATATGGAAATAAGTAAATTTGTCCACGTTTCATTGCCGTGACATGAAGACATGAGGTACTGGAGGTATAGCTCCATGCATTCTTAATTGGCTGACATTAGTTATAAAATCCACAGTAAAGAGATAGTTTGGAAAGGATTGAGGGGGGAATGGAAAGATAATTAGGAACAGAGTGAACCTAATCTATTGTAGAAAAAAAATATAAAGTTTAAACATGAATTTTCTATATGAGAAGCCTTGCAATAGACAAAGGGTTCATACTTTAAGAATTTGTTCTGAAATTTAACCCAAAGGGTTGGTTACGTGAAGGTTGAAGAATACTCTTCTAGGGGAAATTAGTCTAGAATGACAGACCTGTACTATCTACAATTGTATTTATTGATTGGTTTTAAGTGTCACGCCGTTAGGTTGGTCACATTTGCTCCAGCTCCAGTGAAAGATGGCGTTTTGTAAGAGCGCGGTTTTCAAGCTTTGTGTGCAAAAGTGCTATTTTCTGGTGTTCCTCTTAAGATTTCACGGCCATAGTTTTGTCCAGCATCAAAGCCTAAGATTTGTGACAATTTCATTGAAGCAGATATTCTATGAAGACTGAAAATCTAGTCATGATACTAATTGCTTCGATCGGTGTTTAGAAGATGACGTGGAAAACAAGTGCAGCCAAGTTCGGATTAAAGAACAGCAGGTATTTATATTTACTTGTTAATGCTCGATTTTTTTAACTCGCATACTTCATTATGAAGTTAGCGTTCATTGTAGTTGTAACTCGATTATCTGAATGTGTTTTCCTTTATTACTAACAGGAAGGTGCTGTTTTTATTGTGTTAAATTTCTGGTTTATGTTTAGTTCCTTATATGTTGCTTATGATAAAATCACGTTCTGTAACGTTTAATATTAGTTCATCAGAAAAGTTTTGTATGTCGTGACGTTTCAAACCAGTGTCCCCTCCTGGTGCCTATAATTATCTAATTTTCCTTATGGACTGTGCTATTTCAACATGCCACGTATAGGTGGCAGCACATCACCTACGTTAAATACCAGTTGATTTGCTTGTAACAGATGGCGCGAGCGGCATGATTAAGTGCAGAAATGAGATTCCTTTGCTGCGATATGAAAGTGAAAGTTTTTCAGGATGTTGTATAGTCTGGTAGAATATTACCGATGTTTAAAAGGTTCTTACTGTCTGAAAAGTCGGTGAACTTCTACCAGACTATAGGGCGTAATATCCCCTACAAAAGTCATCTTCAGGTATAAAAAGTTTTCGTATCTTTTCGACTATCATACGTTTCACCGGCGCAAAAATTCGAATTTCGAATACATAATCAGCCTGGTTCTGCACACAAATTAATAATATAGTCTCTGCATAGTGTAACTTAAATGCCTGGTATGAACATACGGGTGAGTTCTATACACCATATTAAAATGGGTCTGGAAAACCTTTCCCAGTTACAACTCTTTGGCAGCGGTAACCAGGGAGTAAGACTGCATTTTGATGTCACAGTCACATGACAGGGTCACGTAAATATTTTGGCGATATACTTCAGTATCAGCAGCTATTCGTGATTCAGTTTATAACGTCAAATTCAACTTATCTGCCCTCTATCTATCTACATCTTTCTGCTACTTGCTATAAATTTGATTTATTTTATTATTTGTATCCAATGGGAACGTTTAAAACTCTACTGACAAACACCGGAAACAGTATAACAGTATCTGCGTTGAAAATCAAAACAATTCCTTCTGAGCATTTCAGGACAATAAATGTGTATCTGCTCCAAGAAATGACGGACATGCACCTACAAATGACAATAATACAATGATCAGAAGATCACGAAATACATTAACAACAACAAGTACCCCTAATATATTAGCCAATGTCCGTCACGCTCGACTGAACAATACGGAAGAATTGAAAATAAGTTCTCTGACGGCGACGACTCTGATAGCAAGAAATGTAACCTAGACTATGGTGGGGTATGAGTTTGGCGGTTGTCTGGAGCTGTAGCCAGGCGGTCGGTTTTGTACTGGATTTTTTGGCGGGTGATTTGTAGTAGCAATGAAGTTGTCTTCACGTTTGATTTACTTTAAAAAAATTGTAGTACTATCTGCAAATAAGTATTACAATAAATTGTATTACTGTTCAGTACAAGAATGAATCCTACCCGTAAATTTTAACGGTTCATATTCTATGCATTATAATAAAAGGCGTGAAGAATAATGCAGTATGAAAACATATTATCCGATACCTAGGGTTTGCCCACTACCAACACAATTTATAATAACGTTACATAGTTTTTTGTGTGGTCAGATATGCTATGAACCGAATTTAAAGTTGCGCCATTTGAAAATGATGAGACACATAATGTAATCACTGCGTCCAAAAGGCAGAAAGAATTAATGGAGACAGTTTCGCGCATTCTGTACCTCGGCACTAAATAGATAAGGGTGGTGAGCCTCACGCTGTGGCCGTCTTGGTTCAAAGAGAAGAGGGCCCACTACCGACTGAATACTCGCACTAAGTAAAATAAGTTAAAACTCATGTGCGATCAGTGGAGCTTCAAACACGATAGATAACATGGACGTAGCGGGATTAAATCCACGGAACCGGAGTGGTGCCAAATCGTTAAGAACCGGTTCGGTTGGACTGGTGAAAGGTGGGGGTGGGGGGTACATTATTTAAACGTCATTCTGTCATGTAACACAGACTCAAGTAAATACGTGTATATAAAATACAGAATGGTTTATCTCAATCAACAAAACTCTTGTTTAGTTATTCTCTGAAGCCTCTCCAAGAAAATTTTGTACCTTAAAATAGACTGACTGATTTCTTTCTCAGCTTTACTTATTAAACAAACACAGATCATCCTACCATTTGACATTGCATAACCTAGGAAAATGAAAACAAGTTAGGAAGTGTTACGCATTCTGCAACAATTCTGGCATGTTCGCTCTGTTATTGCCACTATATTTTCAATTCGTGGGTGCTTCCTTTCAAGTATCTTAAGCAGTCATAGGACGCTGTTTGTTCAGCAAAGGCATGATCTATGATCTTCGACCTTTTCTAATGATGCTAGTGACGTAAGAGTTGTGTGCGGTGAACTGCATTTGAGTGGCGTGTGACGGTCTGGCTGTTTTATGATGTTATTACGGGGGATTCCCCATATTTTTGGTTGGCCAGGCCGTCTGGCACCTGTCTGACTCTGAATTCCAAGTAACTTCCGCATGAAGTAACGACTGAGGGTCTTCCTTCAAATTGTGCGTTATTATTTTTGATACAAAGGCATGACGAAACTAACAGACGCATTTTTGCAACTACGTTGCCAACACTCATAAAAGTATCATTAAAGATACCAGAATGTTTTGAACGTACAGGTTACTGTGTTTGATAGTCATACAGGCCTTTTTAACTAGGTAAGATTAGTGATACTTTCTTCAGACGGAACTGATAATATTCATACGTTGACATTTTGTATTGATTCTAACTGAAGACTTTTAACGAATAAGTTATTGTGTGTTACCATTTATCATTAACAGTTAATCGACCATTTACTGGGTACAATAGCAGAATATCAAACTAACAGAAGCAATTTCTCACTAGAAATTGCGAATACTTTGTTAGTAAATTTAAAAGTATGTTATAATTTAAAATGTAAATACAGATAAACTTTCTTCGTGGCGACTCGTATATAGTTACCTGCGTCAAGATTATTTATAGATTTAAAATTAAAATTCATAAGACAGTCGTTTGGTGTACGTCGATTATGAACTGTACAAAAAAGCAACAGCTGATTTGACCTGGATTAATATAAACATCAGATGCAGATAGCCTGTTTTCCCTCTAGATGGAACCAAAATTAATTTCAGCAAATCCCCTACTCCTGCACTCAAAATTATACAGGAAGTCATGTTAATATTCATTATTTTCGCACCTTCCTCACATCCCAGAAGACCATCATGGACAAGTCTGGTGTTAGATAATTAATACTAGGTGTGTGGATAGCCTTATTCTTTTACGACTTTATTCTCACGATTCGCAACAACCAAATTTGTAGCTTGGAAATACAAACACATTTATAATAATACAGACTTACATCCTACAAATCTATGAAATACTCACCAAAATCTGCCCTGCAGAAGTTGTCTAGTATGTTTTCGTACGTCTCCACTGGGTTACAAGCGAGACACCGTTCGTCTGGAAAAAGAAATACATCTTTATATTTATGGTTCCACAGTGATTTCCGATATATGAACAGAATTAAGGTGGTGTGTGAATGTAGCTAACGTGTTTGCTGTCATGATTATTGGGATATTATTTTATGTTTTAATTTTCCGCCAATGCCATTCATAAAGATTGAAACTTAAGTTCAAACGTTTTCTTCGTTTGTGACAGTAAGTGGTTGCTCTACTTCCCACACTTAATTACCAATAAGATTTTAATTTGAAAAATATTTATTATTTTATACTATGCTGTATCCAGTTTTCTTTTTGTAAGAACGGTCTGTCCTCAAAAGGATTAAGATGCTATATCAGTTCAAGTACATCGAAATCTGAGCAGTTCAGGAGATAAGACCTGTTACGGACAGACCGACAGACATGACCTATCCAATCTGCTTTCCTATTATGCACTTTATTTCTAGATATGTAAATCTACACCGTCACGTAATGTACACAAAAGCAGGTAATTAAGTTATATGTTAATTTATAGAGGCCGAGTTAGCCAGTCAGAAAACGACTCGGATATGAATTGGAAGTTGGGGTTTGTTTTTCCAGGGTCTGTAGCTGAAATATCTTTGCAAAATGATCTGACGATCGAATAATTGTAATACAAGTCATAATTTATCACTTTCAGGTCTAAAAATAAACACAATCCACAAAATAATTCATTATATGCATGAAACGAAAAATATTGTGATTTTCAGGATATGCGTCATGTTTGGTGAAATTCGAAGAGTGTAACGGTTGTTGCTTTATGAAGACTGTCGAAATCCGTGCTGTCGTCAAAAGAGGCCCTTTAACGAATACTACAACGTTTTTGGTATTACGTACATTCTGAATTGAATCAAACTATGTGAGCTTTGCAGTAGAATACAGTGTCGTTAAATGAAAGCCTAAGCTGGATGTACTCCTGCTGACGGCTCGAAAAGGGACGACCGTGTAGACCTGACGGACGTTAGAGCATAGGACTGACCTGGGTCGTGACCTTCCAAACTGGATTCTGGTCTTCAAGAAAGGGGCACGAGACTTTTAATGATTGAGGTGGCGTGAACCGGAAATTGATGAACACCGCATTGGACGCTGAGTTTCCCCTTTTTTCATGCCAGTCCCTGCATAAGAGGCATATGGTTCAAATCAAATCGGCGAACCTAACATCTTCCTCACATAAATACGAGAATAATCCGCGCTACGGTGACAGAAGACATGGGAATTGCGAATTTGGGGTGGGATGTGTTGCTAATCGACGATAGCGCAAACAGCGAACAGCAGTACAGAGCTTCGTTTCGGTTTCGGAATACGGAGATGATAACTGGCTGCAGTAACTATGTACAGACCTGATACTTCCTTCAGCGTTTAGTATCTAGGCACTACGCACACAAAATATTTGTGTGATCATTGTTTGGTTCACAAATTATAAGTATTAGTATTTATAAAGAGACAATGGCATGAATTTACCACGTATTATTAGAGGGATAAGATCAAGGGAGCTATTAGGTTTACAGTCCGTCTACACAACAATAAACATTAAGAGTATAATCAAAAATTGTGTCGACTGAGTGTCAATCTAACGTTCAACACCCAACAGAGTGCATCCCTTAAAACACAAGGAAGCTACACCTTCACATCCCCATACGGTGATCAATAAATAGGTCTGCTAAGAACGACTTTGCAGTTGTAATAATCATCGTCATTGTAAACAGGGATGCAAAGTTTTGTCTTGAAGATGATAACTGAATTTTTAGATGAGTTTCGTGATTTAAGGTGTTAATTGGAATATCGAATTCAAATTTAGTTTGAACTGTTTTGAGTTTTTTCTTTCTTTTCAGTCTTATCGATTTATTTCGCGAAGGTTTATCAACTGTATAGTTCATGACAATCGTCAGAACCTAGTAGTGTATTTGGAAGGAGGTAGAAGAAATATGTCATGGCCTATTCTAAGGTTCGTGTTGGAGAATTTGTTTGAGGGGGGTAAGAAAACCAGTTTTCGAGATTTTAACGACGGACTTCCAAAATATATGTATAAGTGTCTATGCACGATGACTGACAGAACTCATATAAACAGCAAACACTACTAGTCCCTGTCCGGTGCCAGCTCAATCTAACGCACGTTCTTTGTTTCTTTCTCTGTCAATCCATTCTTTCTTTGTTCCCCCGTCTTGTTCTCTTTCCTTTCTAATGACAAGGCAAATGCATGTTTCCTTGAATCTCCGCTTGTTTGTATATACAAGATCCTTTGTTTATGGAGCCGTATCGCACTGTTATTCCAAAGTAAACTGTTCTTCCTCGTGTCACAATAATTAATTGATGATGTGCTGAAGTAAAAGAAGGCTACATACACAGAACATTCGTGTACTATTCTCTATTCCTCTCTTTCTCTGTGCTTCAAGCAGACACGACAAAAAATATCCAAAAGAAACTCAAATAATTCAGCAGCTTGTAATTTGTACAAAAAATATCCCTCGATTTTTTTTCTCAGCCGATTTCAAAATTATTAAATCCTTAATTTGTCAGTAACCACCAATGAATGAACTTACTTTTGAATAAACACTGTCTACTACGATACTTCGATGCGTATTACCCAGCTTGGTAACTCTGAACAGAGCACAGCAAAATAAAGTGATCTTGGTTTCACCCATTACATGTGCAATAATCTGACGTCGTTTCAGCACTCTGCTAAACAGTTTGTTAACGTCAAGTCCATGACGTTTTATAAGTGTCATGACCGTATCTGCTGAAATTGAAAGTCCACAGAAACTTTTCAAAATAAATCCTACTGTCATTAAGGCGTAAAAATAGTTCTATCGGGCCAGTTAACATGTCCAGTCCATTTTTTTTAAATCCACTGTTTCATTTTACATTCTAAAACAGCACAGAAGCTCTCATAAGTGACAGTTTTAAAGAAAAGGCATGAATTATTAAGCAATTTTCTAGTTATTAATTATTCCATTTCTCTTTGGCCCAAATTATCTTTAACACTTTCTTTTCTAACAGATACGCCTATATCGAAAAATGTATACGTTAAATTTGCCCCCGTTATTGACTGTCATAAGCGTTTACGATGCGTGAAGTTACACATAGTCGCTCGTCACCCTCGGCATTACAGGGCAGCGAGAGGTCGCTATACGCCCTGACCGCAGGTGGTTCAGGGAAAACACTCTTTAACACGCTAGATTTACTGATTGATCGTAGGTGTATTTTTAAAAATCTTAAAATGTTAGGATGGATTGTAAAGTTGAATGAATGTTTAAGACAACAATTGCAGCCTATTTTAATGTATTTTAGAGACTGAGGAGAACTACGAAAAGCCTCGGAGACAACAGCTTGTTTCCGGGTCGAAATTCAGATCCCTGACTTCCGAAATTCAAAATATCAGCCTTAATAAACTCAACCGCGACGTACAATTTCGACAAGAGAAGGATATCAATGCTCCACTTTGAATCTTATCCCGGATGTCCATCTAGCTTTACCAAGTCAACATATCTGTCAAATACGTATCACTATAAATCACTGTTATTCACTAATTTATAAAAAGTTGTAATACGATAGAGCTATTATTAAAATATAAAGCTGCAAGCACGTTTAGGGTGTTCCGATTACAAATGCATAAACTACGTTAATTTTAAGTAACTATCCTGAGACTGAAGTTCTTACTGCAGTGAAAATGCCGATGATATATTTCTCCGAAATTTTACTAACCACTCACAAGACCACACAGCGTCGCAAACCAGAAGATAACCATCCACAAGTGTACTACCTGTCCTTGGCAAAAGCGATCATTTATGGATGCGACAGTCTCGAAATTCGATCTGTGGACCTTCCGAACTCGAGACAAACATGCTGACCTTGAGCTATCAAGCCGAGTACTGGATTTGAAACTGACAGTCATACTATCTATACAATGTACAGCCGTTTCTAAGTCCAGATAAACCTGTTTAAAGCGACCAGTGACTGCTCTCAACAAAACGTGTGTTTACTTAAACATTTCTACAGGCCCGACACCTTATAAAAAAGACCGATTAGAATGAATGAGATTTCAGGTTATCACGGCGACGAATATGAAGATGGCTGTCTTTTGGGATGTTGCCCCGTGTCATTTGATACTGACTGATGTTTCAAAGGTGTTTACTGCCTCTATCGTCAAGGCGGTCAATATCTACCAATCAGAAGTTTCGGCGCAACATCCCAGAAGACAGCCATCTTCAGGTTGGAATGAATTTAAACACACAATAAGTTTCGGTGAATTTACAATTACACACAAATTAACTATCGTCAAGGGGGTTTCGCCGAAAATTGCCATTTGTGTACTTAACAAATGACATGAATTGCCATTTGTGTACTTAACAAATGACATGAAGCTTTCGGGGGTTGTATGTGTTTCCATTTACAGACACAAGGTGGTCCGGTAGATTAAAGAAGTATTTAACGAGGGTTGGCAGGCACCATAGAGTAGGAGCCAATTTCTTCTACCTTCCCTGTCCAGCTAATGGGCAGGACAGTGTTTAAAAAAAATACTATATGGCGATATCAGATCAAGATCACAACGCTTCAGAACAGGATATTTCTATATGATGTGAAGCTTTCACAGCGGCTTTCATTAATAAAGTCTTCTCGGGCTATCAGTCGTGCTACTAGCCACACAGTCAACAGCCTTGAAAATGAGGACAGAAATGGTCCTCGAAACGTCGGCGATTGGTCACCAACTGACACGGCTGATAGCCCGAGAAGACTTTATTAAGGATAGTGCTACTTTCTTCTTCCGTCGGGCCAATATATATTTTTTTAAAATCTAATAGTCAGTTTTCATCATTATTAACAATTCTTATTCATCAATAACAAACTTCATAGTGTATGTATGCTCAAATATATATTTTATTGAAATGTGCACAAATTACTTTCGAGTTGTAGCACCTTGTATGGGACACAGATTTATCTACGATATATGGAAAACTTACATTTTACTGTAGCATATGTGACAGTTCGCGTAAAGCAGAATACGAGATAAGTTTCTTTAAATCCTTTCGAGCTCGTAGTAACTAATAACACATAAACAAATTTCCGGTCCTGATTACAGGTGGTTTCGGGCTTGTTGTAGCCGTGGGCCGCCACTTTAGAACCACAAAACTGAAACAACTGTTGGGTATCCGTTCAGTCCTTTAAACACTGAGACGACGCTAAAAGAAAAGCGAAACGCATGAACGCTCTAGTTATCTGTACGCAATTATTTCCATTTTCCCGCAGTAGCTTTAATTTTTCAGTCGACGCCAGCTTCTAAAACTGGGGAAACCAAGGAAACAATTCACTCCCTTTGGGTGCAACAGGAAAATGGAAACACAAGTTCAATTAGGACTTACTATTTTGAATCAAAACTTGGCTGAATTCTCATTCATTTCTTCATTTCTCTCGCGTGTTCACCGTTTCGTTTCAAAATAATAGGCCTACAAGAACTAATTTTTTTAAGTGAATCTTCCAATTGTTTACAATGAAATTATTACTAATAAAAAGAAATTAAACGTAATCAATTGTTATTTTATCATTTTAAGATAGCAAAAATTTCACTATTACATCACGTCATCAGTTGTAGCCCTGTGTGGGCCTCTAAGTACTTGTGGATACAAATGTTTGGAAGGAACAATTACATCCAAGTCCTGAAGACGGAGGTAATATATTCCCCCGAAACGTCGGTATCTGCCTTCAAGTCCACATAGCGTTACTAACCAGAAGACTAACATCGACGTCTTCGTTGCCGTGAGAACCTCGAATCTCATATTTGCATTCCTTGTATGTTGTAGATTGTCATCATATTTCGTTCCTGTTCGTCTTGCCTACGTCACACTGCAGTTGTGACGACGTTTTTACACGCTGTTACTACTTCCCTTTTTGAAACACGATGCGTTAACAATTCATCATGTGAATTAATTATGTTCAGCCATAAAGGCACGCTGGAAGCTAGCTGTTGTACTTGAGCAGTGCTTACACACATACAGACCCAGACTGCATTTATACGTGCCTGTTTTAACATTTGGGTGGTTTATTATTGTTAAAAACAAATTCAAAATGATATACATTCATATACTTATCACGTTACATGCTAGAAAAGTGTCCGCCAAGAATGACGGGAACATTTGAAACAGTATCTGCCTAAAACACATTTTTTGAATAATGTAAGAAAACAGCATGTAAAAGTATAAAATAATTACTTAATCTTTGCTTAATTAAATAATTAATACGATTTAATCTCAAATACGATTTTATTTCTAGGCTATCGTAACTGCCCTGCCTTGTACAGAAATGCATGTGCTCTACATAGTAGGCCATGGATAAATAATCGCCAAACAAAACCCGCCTATTGTATAGAGACATGCAGTTGGAAAAACTCGACGTATTCAGGATTTATTTCGCGAGATTAGAGATTGTTTTAAGTTACATAAAGTGACTGGCTACGTATTGGATGACCGGCTTTCAATTTCCTCTAAGGACATAGTGTTTTGACACAATATATTTGCACATACAAGTATGTTATCATATGAAGGCAACCACAGTACTAATGTTTTCCCTACCTGCGCCAGCTCATTAGCTTGAGCTTCAATATTAATGTATTAATTAGGAAGATGTAGTGGAATGGGGGACGAAGTAGAGCAGGATGACGCGTAGCATCTTTACCAAGGTATTTCGTGGTTCTTCCCAGTCAATCCAAGCGAGAAAATAATAGCATGTCTTGAAATAGACGACGGCAGCTTAATTTAGAATTCTTGCCCAAAAAATATCTTATAATTTCACTCTACGACATATAGGCCAAACTTCCGCAGTTGAAACGGCGTCTTTACATAGTCTGAGATTCAATCTATCGGTTACAAAGCTAGAAATTTCCATGGAGCTTTCAGTGAGATATGTTTACAGCGTGGTTCATCTAGTTCTTTTGATTGGTCGACTTGCACAGCTCAATGATGTATTCCAGGACCGGAGAAAACAAGATTAATGTGTTTATCTGGCAGAGATAGAACAGCGGTACTGGATGTTTAGGAGAAAGTTAGAAGTTTATTTGAATGAATTTTATGAGTGTTATTAGCGACAGGCAATACATTACCAGCAGTAGGGGAATTTAAGATGTTGTTTCCCAGTCATTATTAGGACCAATGTAAAACCTGCATTTTATACTAAATGTATGGGCTATCACGATTTACGTGTGTACTTTTTTTAGAGTCAAAATAAATATCGTTGTTCGTTTCAAAGATTCAATACCAAACATAAAATAGAATGCCAGTCTGATTAGCCTACACCTAGTGTTGCTACCGCATTACAAATTAGCTCGTGTGTTGTGTTCGTATAATTGATCACAGAGAATTAAGATTTATGACATGGGGGGTGTGTCAAATACACGAGTTTCGCGAAAATTTGTCGATTAGTGTTTACAGTACTGATGTCAAAAGTTGAATCAGGGTAACGGAGAGATGAAGGTCTCCTATGGAGTTCCGATAAACAAGTGACCATTAAGAACACCGAAAAATAATCTATTCCCTTGATTAAACGAATAAAATTTCCTTATTACGATATGTGAAAGGATTTGTATTGATGCATTAAATTCTCCATCTCCATCTGCATTGAACCGCAAAATGATTTGTCAGACTCATTAAATAGGCACCGGTAGGTTTAATAAACGACGCTTACCAGTTTATAGAAGTAAAAAAAACTAATATTCTGATTGAATGTATTTCTGTAGATCTATTCTGTTTAATGTCCGTGAACGAAATCGCGTTTTACAGAATATAAATTGTATTCTCTGGCAGTGAACCGCACCCCATTTTATGCCCTCTATGAGGCTACGCCTCAGCAGCTGCCCCAACAACTCTTTCCTAGACACATAACCTATAACTAAGTTTAGTCGATTTTTATTTTATGATTCTTATTGTCTGCCTACGTTTTCCTATTCTTGAGGACATGTGTATACAACTGACATGAAGAAATTCAGCCAGACGAAGGACACTTAAGTAATCCACTTGCACCTCGTGAATATTAAAGCAGTGGTCCTGAAAGCCCCGGTTGCACGAAAGAATTGTTGCGAAACCTGTTTATAAATGCCAGAGACATGACTGAGAAGGAGACGTAGAAGTGGTTGTTGGATCAATCCGTTCATGCATGAATATTCGCAGAGGTCTGGATAATTTCAAGTGGCAACGTCGATTTTGGGCCCACATATTTAGGGATGTACAAGTGCTGATAACTTTCAGGATTCCAGGACGGTGTAGAGATAAATGTAATGATGGAACCCATATAAATAAGCACATCGCGTCCTAAGTTGCGAGGAAGATTATAAGGACGAAAGCCAGTTACGTCAGACTTGAACATTAATGGATGATTTTTTTTTGGGGGGGGGGGGGGGGTTGGACTTCATAGAAAATATTGTATGGCAAACTGTTCTTTGTGCGAAAGGTTATAGCACTGCTTACAGGTTTACTTTAATTCTGGTTTTATTGGCGGCTTGTAACGAAATCTGTTACATTCATCGTAAAAATGGGTACTATATTTTAGAATGAATAATTAATTTCAATAACATACTAAAAGTAGTCCATAATGATGACGTTATGTCGAAACCACTAGATTTTTAAAGGTTTCAGAGATACGAGATGCGAATATATATATATATATATATATATATATATATATATATATATTCAGAGATACGAGTGAGGCGCAGAATTCAAACTGCATTTCAGCCAATTAAAATGTCGAGATAAGTAGATAAAAGGATTAGACAGAAGGTACTGGCGGGGTTTGTGGATATGTCAAAAGAAGTGGTGTGATGATTTGAGTCGACAAATTAATAAGGACCACTGTACGAATATGATTCCAGCATATTTGACTGACGTTCAAACGCTGTGACGGAAGTGGATGTGTCTCCTTTAACGATTTCCAAACGCCCAAATACTCACTGACTCACCACTGGTGATGAAATGCAATCTTCCATGCACCCTAGACACCAAGCTTCAGAGTCGCCTATTTCAATTTCCTGATTCGCCTAAAACCCGAGGAAACTGGTTCCAATGAACTGTTTCAGTGTTTGTTCCTGAGGACCAAAATGAGTCATCTATTTGAAAGATATGACACATCTGAGGGGCGCAGTTTGCAAATAAAGGCCAAGCCCTAAGTCATGTCGCTGAATTCGTCACAAAGACAAGGCATCAGAATGTATTTTTTTTTCGTCAACACATCTGGTCTAGCTTTGGTGTCCACCTCCTAAACAGTTGATACCTGGGACACGTCAAAGCGGCCGGAGGGTGAAGCTATCCATTCAGGTCCATCTAGTGACAATGTTAGAAACGCACGGAGCCTTGCCTTACGTAGCACACATGCCACATGGAATTTTGCTTAGACACAACCTCAGTCTTGCCTTGATTGCTATATCTGTAAACAATTACCGGCCTTCGCACCTTCCTGTGGCAATGCCTACACATAACAAGCGTAAAATATCACGTGTCTCTACAAGAAATTGAATAATGTTTAAAGAGTGATTGTTTGAAACCGAGTTTCTGCAAAAAAGAAGCTTCTTGTTTGGAAGGTTAGGGGTTCGAATCTCAGTCCAGAAACCGGCATTTCGAATAAGGTATTCGTGGTTTCCCCAGTTCCTCGATTAAAATGTTGGGACAATACATCAAAACAGGTCACAGTCGCTTCATTGAACATCCCTGCCTCTCATTACTCAATCGTTCAAATATATATATATCAACTGGATACAACATACCGTACGCAAATGAAAACGACTATTTAATTAACAGATAATCTGTAAATAATTATTCAAAAAAAGTTAATTTAAACTGCAAATTCGAAAGAGCATGAACACTGACACACATTTTTTCTACATATTCAACGCTAGATAACAAGTGAGCATGAGTCAATTGTCCAGTTCCTTCTTTATCCGATGAAACATGTAAATGAACTTGAATACGTGTCGAGAATAAAGAAAGGGGCGGGGGAGGGTAAACAGCGAACACTAAGCCTAAACACGACGCCATGGAGGCGTGTAAATATGGCTGCCAGCCTTCAATACGGGCAATGGAAAAGAGAGCACGAATCAGCTGGTGTCAGTAAAGGGACAGTTAAGTAATGTACAAAATATTTTTACCCAGGGCTAATTTTAGAAAGTTTTCATTTGTGGGTTTGTAGACAATGCATAAATTTTCTTTCCTATATTTTTTAAAAAAAAATAATACTTGCATTTTCGAACTGAGAAAATTGTTTATTTTTAATTAAAATATGGATATTTCTCTAATAATGTTCAGCTAGAATGCTGTACTAAAAATAAGAGTATACAGATTTTCCAAACGGATTCGTTGTGATCTTTCATCTGTCACTGGTATTTATGTCAATTTATTGGCAATAAGAGTGTATCACAAAGCCAATAAGCAAAGATACTACTCTGCACAAATACTAATCACTTTCCTTGCATTTCGTTAACTGTGCATCACACCAAATTCTAAACACTTTCTCGAACATAACTTCATTCTCTCGAAGTCTCTACCACATCTAATATTAAGCAAAATGAGAAATAAAGAGTGTAAACTCTTGAGTTTGCTGTTTATGCTTTTAAGTAAATGCGTTGACGGGGGTCCTGCCTCGACCTCGGGCGGGACCCTGGAGCAACTGCGCCCTGGTTAATCCGGTTTTGTCCTTACTGCTTGTAAAGTACATAAAACAAAAGGAACAGAAGCCCTGGGATGGCTGAAATAAAGAGTACTAAGAGAATCTCGTATCTCTGTTAAGTTTCTTAGAAATGGTAGTTCGTGACACATGCATTCACGTGGCCCCTCATGTCAATACCACTCGGAAGAACGGGTTAAAGCTGGCATACACACTTTACAGTCCGTCCAGGACATTCCTATTCTACTGAGATGTAAAGTGGCTGATTATACAGGATGATCGAAAAGTCACGAAACACACGTTCTAGTTGTCAAAAAAAGATCACATTAAAATCAGGAAACAAAAAGCAATGTTGCATTGTGTGTTGGAAATGTCCGCCGAGTTCAGAGATGCAAGCATTCTCCACTCTTTTCCTCCTATCTGATGCAAAACCGGCGAAGAGTTTCTGCAAAGACGGAAACGGTTCACCAGACGAGATACTGTCGATTTGTTTGACACATAAACTGTATCTTGAAACTCATTCTGGCAAGTAAGAACGAGATGCCAGGTGGAGTTCGACAATGAACTCTGGTTTCACATGTGAAAAAAGACATCCTAGCACTTCGACTCTGAAGACAACTGTCGTCGGACTGGCGCGAGCAGGTTACAGCGTGACGTGACGTACGTGGGCATTGTGTGTTTCTTAATCAAATCGGATTTTATTGATTTAATGTGCGTTGAGTGACTTTTTCGACTACTTAAAAGGTTTTCTTATGAAAAGCAAAATTTGTTATATAACGATTGAAATAAATATAGCATTTTGTTTAAGAAAACTTTTGTATAGGAGCCACTTGCAAGACTGGAAATAGGTGGCCGATGGTAGGTTAGTCAACGAACACGGGTTATTTACCGTATAATAACGTAATGGACTTTTGGGTTCCATAAAGGTAAGGAATTTCTTGGCCAGTTGAATAACATTCACCATTTCTAACAGTGTCCTGTAAAATGGACGGGGTGGTTATATGACTGTCTCTTAGTGGTTTCATTGATGTATTTGTCTAAAAATTGTCAGAATTTCCTGTAGTTGTAAGTTGTAAAATAATTTACAGCCCAGGCCTGAAATGGGTTGTTCTATTGACGATGTAGCTACTGTAAGGTTTCTTACCGATTTAAGAAATTCTTTACATTTTTGTTATTATATTGCTTACTGGCATTCTCTACCTATGCATAATAACTCTTTACACCAAATACTTTACCCACGGAGTGTATTTATGGGTATTGTATGATTCGCAGAATAAACAGTATTATTTCCGTAACCAGCATTAACCAATTGATAACAAATGGATTTTTTATTGTTATGTAGGTGAACTTCTGCTTCGAAAGGTTAAGCAGTTTTTTTAAAAAATAGCAATAAGTGCTTTCTGTTTTGAAATGAGAAGTGGAGCACCTTGCTTCTTTTCCAGAATCAGCAAATGACATTTCCTCGTTCTATTTTTCAAGCACAAACAGCAGTCGAATGCCTTTACTGTACTGTATGTAGTTTGTACTCCGATTAGCGATTTTTGCTTGTGTCTTCCCAAGCACACCAGTCCTAGTATTAAAAAAAGACGATGCATGAAGCACTTTATTGAACTTTTGGATTTAAAAATAAAACTGTTAAATGTGCTAGTTTCTTAGCATTATTAGTATGAATTCAATATGTTAATAAACTGTGCAAAGGTTATGCACTATGAGTTTTAAACGGTTTAAAATTATATTCTCATAAAAGTAGACTAAAACCACCAAATCACATTACTTCGAAATGTTTCTCATTATCAATTCTGGTTCAATTGCTTTGTGAGCAATTAAAAAATAATAAAAAACACAACTGTTCTTCAATATGAAGATTAGTTGGTCAATATTTTTTGAAGAAATAATCGCTGTTTATTATAAGAGCCACAAGGTACCGATAAATACAAACTGCAGAGTTATTGATTGTTACAGCAGGTGGTACGCATAGTTACCACTCGGCTTTAAAAGGTTACTAGGAAATAGTCCCTAAGAAACACGATGTGACGTTTGAAAAGGAAAATACGAAACTTGGTTCATTAAATAATATGATCCAGCACATAAGATAAAATACCAGATCTCTCAAATCCAAGAATCTGCATGTGGCTGCACGTTCCTTTATGCAAATTAGTCAGTTATGGAGATACAGTGACTGGATATCCCAAGCCAAGACTTTGCAATTCACATTTCTCTGACCACTACATAATAGCGTGCTATTAAGCAAGTGATACCAGCATTCGCCAGCCTGATTTACATAAACTACATTTCATCTACCGTACTAACAACTTCTATACAGACGATATACAAATCCACATCAGCACACGAGCTGTCCAACTGGACCCCACCTTCATTAGAATCAATAACTGTCTCGAATTTATTAACGTTTTATATATTGCACATGGCTGAGTTGCTTCAGAAATAGAACTTGTTCGATTTGCCATCTCGACAAATAAAGGGCAAAGGTAACAGAACATTTTTATATTAAGTTCTTTTAAAATGAACCTGTACATGTCACCCGAAAGAAAGAAATATCAATACGTTAATCTCAACAGGGGGTATAAACCAAATCCCCGAATATCAGAGGCTCGCGACCTTTTCAGACCTGGGGCCAGATTCGTCATTTTCTAATCGAATCGCGGTCCGTTGTGTTATAAAAGATAGCAATGTATTGATATTCGTGAAAATGTATGTAAATCTCACAAACTCACTACTGAAAATAGGTTTACACACTACTCAGACACTGTCTTTATCGAAATCAGAAATTTTATAGATATTTACCATTGATTTTGCTTGATTAATTTTTCAATATCAGGTTTAATTTCAGTTTCTACGATTCGCATACGTCCCTTCAAGTGTTTAATAGTAAGACATATCGCCCTGATTATGGAGGTAGCAAGTACCTCTGAAATATTGGTAAACTTCTACCAAACTACACGGATCTTTAGTCATTAAGTTGGACAGTTTCTCACGGCAACAGACGGTCCTACTGTCAAATACTGACGTCATTAACAAAGTGTACTTTCTAATATCAGGCAACTATTTCTCTCCATACACTTGACGTGATAACAAATTTGCGTTGGCCGCACGAAAATTATCGGAGGGCCGCGGATAGAGAATACCTGGTGTACACGATCAAAATATGAGAAATTTATCTTTTTGATAACGTATTTACCAATTGCAGGTTCCGCATTGCAGAAATACAAGAAGCGCTGTCCTAACCAAACTTACCTAAAAATGAATCGTGTGCGAATGATTGTGAGCGAGGGAGAGAGGACGAAGTTGTCGTAGCCTGATTAAATGTTCTGTCCCGACATTTAGTGTCTTGGGGTTCGACGGTTCTTAGGACCTAAGAGGAATGAATTGACAGCGACAAGAGGCAGAAGAGAACTGAATAATGAAAATGAACATTAGTGAAATAGGAGGAAGGATGTGGGCTGAATGCATGCGATTCAGGATCTGTTGGATGGCTCTTGTGAAATGGCAATGAACCTCCTTGTTCCATAAAAAACAGGGAATTTCGTATTTATTTTAGCGCCCCTACGCATCTGAAGGAAGACTCTATCCCATGGAGTTAGTATCCTGGCATTTTCAAGGACGAACTGAGGAAATAACTAACAACTGAACTGTGTGGCATTAGTTAAAAGAGACCTCTCGTAATTATCCATACATTAGTCTGCAGGCTCTGAGTAAAACCACAAGTCAGTACAGCAAGTAGCTCGACCAAGATCCAAACCAGGTACTTCTTGAATGAAAGCCAGCATGTTGATTATTCTCTTCCCGATGTGTGAGATTTCAATTATTTGTATAAAATGTAATAATCGTCATGAACGGTGAAATGGGACGAAATTGGTTGCGTCCTTCTTCAATGAAGGATCCCGGTTCGTCCCTCAACCGTTTCAACTCAAGTAAGGTTATAAAGGCTTACCACATTACATACCAAATCACGAATTGTAAAGTGTAAAGTTGTGTGCCCATAAACCTGTGTACATACATAATCTATGCTTGTACTATTCTTCACAATTCACTGCGCATTTCAATTACGTTTTCTTACATTTATTATAGTTCATAAAACTTGGCAGATTAGCAACACTTCGGAAAGAAGAAATAACGAGCATAACAGACAGATAAATTATTAAAATTGAAACTGTCTATTCTCTAAAGACGCGGTATGTGACAACTGTAAAAAAACATTAAAAATATCGAGGCAGAGACCATTTAAGGAACAGCAGCTCATGTCTGTGATATGAGAAACAATGACATTAATGTTTATTGAGTCTATTGGCTCTTGCGATTTATAGAGTTGGACGTGACTCCTTGATCTTATCTGCCGGTTTCTGATAATATTTATGTTCACCTTTTGCTCTATCCATTTTGTATTCTTTTATTACTCGAGAGAAAGATTGGTAGAACAAATCTCACTTCAGTTATCATATTCCGATAATTATTGTTAAATGTGTATAAAACATTTGAAATCAAAAATCCGGTGTAGCGAACCACCGGACTGAACGACCGAGGTTAAATCCCTGACAGGGGCAAAGTATTTTTCTTCTAGCTTCCGCATCCAGACCGGTTCGGGGAGTACAGGGGGCCCTTTCACTGGCGATTGAGCGCAACAGGGGAGTGACGCTGACCACTCACCCCTATCTAATGCCGAGTTCAAGAATAAATAGGAGCTACTCTCCCCTCAAGCACCTCCATGGCGTGTAGCATTACATTTTTACTTTACTTTACCCTACCTCTCAAATACAAGTCACAAGCTCTGTTCCTAGAATAAACCTGCTCGGTAATTAGTATGCATGAAAGCAGTGCCACAGTAGGTTATAACAGCACTTGATAGCTAGCGTTAAAAAAGGGCTGGCAACGTTACAACCAGATGTAATGCAGCTAAACCGGAGGTCTATGTCTTAATTGCACTTCGGATAATTTAACGGCTCCATTTCAACTGCAGACGTTACAATGCGCCATACGATCGGGAATTGCGAACAAGTAAGTGCATGGAAGGAGATAATCGTAAATTGTTTGAAGACGTTGTTTGTTCTTTCCATCAACGTCATGCAAAGTTTTTACAAGATGCTGAATGAGATGGGATGACAATAGTGAAAATTAAGAAAAGTAACAGAGGCTGTTTATTTTTCACAGCAACGGATGTCAGTATGAAAATATGGCGTTTCTATATGTTCTACTTCCGTATTAGAATAGTCCAGATTATTCAAGGATTGCCAACGCGTGGAAAACGAAACACGCAAAGACCAGCAGCTCCAGTTAGTGTTGTAAAATTCGGGTTGATGAACTCATAAATAATAACGGAATAAGTAGCCTCATTGTCATAATAGACTGGGACTAAGTAAAATCCGTCCACGATAGGTGTCCACACAAAGGCGATGCTACTTCAAATTTCAGTGGGTATCCATCAGAGAAAAGGGTATAATAAATAACATCTTGAATCGTATCGTAACACGCAATGAGATGAGGATGACGGCTCCATCACTTTACTTCCGAAAGCAAACTTTCTAGTATCAAGCGGAGTCTCCTCCACTGAGAAAGTTCAAGAGCGT
Source organism: Zootermopsis nevadensis (assembly GCF_977971745.1). Lineage (NCBI taxonomy): Eukaryota > Metazoa > Arthropoda > Insecta > Blattodea > Termopsidae > Zootermopsis > Zootermopsis nevadensis. The sequence continues at coordinate 6,083,677 of NW_028259157.1, forward strand.
GCATCAGCAAACATGGTGATGGCTATCGTGTTCTGTGATGCTAAAGATGTTTGTTATTCGTGAGGATTTCCCGGAATAGTGTCTTTCAATTAATGCTGGTTACTGGAGCAGACAGTTAAAAAAACCTCGGTGAAACGAGCTCTAGGGACGACGACCAGATCTCCTACTTACAAATATTTTCTCCACAGCAACGTCCGTCCACACATTCAAATCTGACTGTACACATTTCGCTGAACTGCGGAGAGGATTTTTTTCCTAAGTCGTGATTTCTCACCGTGTGACTTCCAGCTGAGCTGCTTACAGAAGAATACTTATGTAACTTAAGAAATTCATGGCGAATAACTACAAATGCAGTAAAGGAACACCATGCTGGACACTGTTTGGGGTCGATGTGATACACGACGTTTCGGGAGTTGGCTGTACTTCATTGGCGTTTTTTATATTATTAGTGGCAACAGTGAGGATCAAATCCAGGACCTATCGAATTCTAAGTTAGTACGCTAATCACTGGACCAACGGTGTGGCCACCATTGATACAAAACTTTAGAGAATCACCAATTGCACTAGGAGAGTGGGGTTTATATCAACCAAAAGATTCATTTTTCAGAACTAGAATTTGAAAACATCCACAATATTGGAAGAAGAATTTTTTAAGGACGGAAAAGTAGCTGAAAAAGTGAACGCAGTATTATTGTGCTGTATTAATTGTTCTATTCATTTTAACAATGACTATCAAACACAGCTACGTACTGATGGGCAGCATACAGGTCTGTTTATTATTACGACAGAAAGGAGCTACTCATGTAGAACACTGAACTCAAAACTAATTGACCAATAAAGACATATTGAAAAAATAAAGTTCAGAAGTGTAACGAATTTAAAATGTTACAAATTGTTGTTGTTTTATTATATCGCGTGTTTCGTAAAGGTTAGAGATTTGGTACTTCGTTTAGAAGGAAGAACAAAGTAAATGTTCCTGAAATGAAGGCAGGAATATCATGACTTAAAACGATTTAAGTAACAGAAACAAATTAACTGTGAGAACTTCAAAAATGTAAAGATGACTATCTTCTGAGATGTTGCACCGAGTGGTCTGGTAGCTAAACATCGTTTCAGAGGTATTTGATACGACCATCATCAGGGCGACGAGTGATGACGGAGGCAGTAAGCACCCTTGAAACGTCGGTAGATTTCTACCAGACTACATGACACAACATCCCAGAAAACAATCATCTTCTAGCTTTACCTTACCGCCACATGTAAATCATAATGACGCGGTGCTTATTCAAAGGCACATTTAATTGACAAAGACGTAATGGAATAAAAATACAAGATTTGTAGCCAGTCTCTCTTTCTACTAATAGCATGTTAATACATTAGAAACCGTTTTACTGCATTTAAGAATGCTGTAAATTAATCGAGGCTCATACTAACATTCTTAAATTATAAAAACCTGGAACGCCAAGCAGTCAGGAAGTCTTATTGACAGAAAAACTCGGCACTCTTTCGTTCATTTTAAACAGCCTGTACGTTCTGCTAAGGCTGTTTCAGCATTTCGCTTTCAGTACCTGTGAACTTCACAACAATAATAAAAAAAGAAACCCGTCGCAATTTCCCATCCCTTCCTCCGCCGCCCCAACGACGCTATTGTATCTTCTATCCATCCTTTTATAATTTATAACGTTGCAGCTGTCCGATTTTGAAAATAAATCTCCGTTGACGTCAGGGACGTTGCAATGCGTCTCTTGAAGATTTCTGTCTCCTGGGTTGTTGCGCCGTATAGTATGGTATATATGTTTACCAACGTTTCAGAGGTCATACTGCCTCCGTCATCAGGGCGAGTCACTAACGTGTGTAAAATGTTCTGAAGTACTTAAATTCAGCGTTTTGGAAATCCGTTCCAGCCAATTCCGATTCCGTAACCAAGAAATGGAGGCAGGCAGCCGCGTCCAGCGACTGCTGAATCCAAGTGCACTTAAGTACGGTGCCTTAATTATTCAAATTCTGGTATAATAATTGAGTGCAACTCAGTAAACTGAAACCATGGACAGAGGTCGGCATTCCTTGCGTTTGTATTAACCCCAATAGAGCCAAGACTCAAACTCGCTCACAGAATGCTGCCTCATGTTGAACTGACTGAGGAAATAATGTATGTGTTGTGGCATTCATCATTCAACACTGCTCGAAAGTGCTTCTCTGGAATTGTTCCTGCCTGCGCCAGCTTTCTGTCTGCCTAGTAAAGGCGTTTCTACAGAATTTATAAATGTTCTAGAGGAGAGGATTTAGAGATCCACATATAATTCTGAAGCCATAACTATGATTGAAAGTATAGTCATTTCAGATAACGAAGTAAGTATCTAAGAGTAGATTGAGAAGTTTAAACACTGTTAATATCAACTCGCAACTCTACCGTTACTGAACCAGTTTCATCCACCTTTCACCCTCACAACCTGTTTCTGTAATATCCATATTAATGCTATGTTCCCATCTCCTTCTAGAGTCTTCCAGAAAGCTTTTCCCACCAGAATTGTGTTATCTGTAACAGATCACAGCATCCAAAAATTTACTATCCTTACAATACTAGGTGATCTGTATAAATAAGGAAGTTTCACGTTTGTACGCTAATTGCCCATTTGAATTATTTCTCTTAGGACTATGTCTAAATATTTGCCTAAGTTATTTTGGTTTCAAACACATGTAGTTGATGTTATCTCCTCAAAGTAAGATTTATGTTTAGCCCTCATGTCCAGATAGGATCTAGGACCCAGCCTCTAACCCAGTAGGCACCGAGGGTAAACTGGCTGAAGACTGAACCTGTCCTCTCACCTCTACAGTGTGTACGTTTATAATGCTCGCAACTTTACATGTCTTCCTGACGTGGTTCTTAGGTACATGAAAAACGCATTAGAATGTTATTTCTAAGCATATTCCTAAATGTACAGACACCACTGTGATAATATCTACCTTTAACTACGGATATATGAAATTTCATATCGATACCGGAGAGGATCATATCGATATAGAATAATTTTACCAGTTTAAAAAAATTGTATTTCCTCTAGCACCTAATTAACTTCAATATGGAACATTATATTTTGCCACTGTTGAAATTACAAATCGTTGTTCATAAATTCACATTCTGTAAAGTTCCAGTACTAATTAAAGCGCTGTGTTTAGGTATCAGTGATATGATCAGATGAAGTTTCGTGATTGGCTGTTGACATTTTACGAAGAAAATACCGTCTGCAAAGTTTCCTACAATATTCTGCAAAGGTTAGGTCAAGTTTAAACTTTTAGTCTATAATTTTCTTCTTAATAAATAGTAAAAGTATCAAGCTACGCTAAGTTTACAATACGATACAAAAATTCTGATAGTTATTTAGGTTGGTATAAAACTGTTTTACCACACATCTTAGCTGTTTATCTTGTACGAGCATTTCATGAACATTTTATCGGTTCCAGTGCTTACTTTATATATTTTAGCGCTTTCTGGGTAGAACCTAGACTTCATTCGTCGAACGTGGTCTTCCGGCTTATAGTCTTTCTTGCAGGTGGTTACCAAAGTTTCGGCGTCACGTATACGTCGCTACCCTTCCCAAACGTTAACCACCTACAAGACCAAACTTGATATCTCAGTTACTATAAATCTTTTTTTGTTTATGGTTGAACAAAATTATATCTTGCATTGCCTAGCATCTAATAGGCTAATTAATACTTTCAACACGACAACCGAGAATGCGCGCAATTCTCATCGACTTCGCGAGGAAGTGACGTCTTCAAATGCTTCCTTCACATTTTTAACTTGCTTTAACATATTACCCCAGGCTTCTCCCTATCTTACTCCGTTTGACGTTTCTTTCCGAACAGCAGACATATGATGTTGGTTCTATACATTTCACTATTTTCAAAGCTAATGCCACAAATATCGAGACTTTAGTTACAACAAACCTGGCTCTGACAAACTGATTATTTTCTTTGAACATGCTGTGTAATGCATTTTATCAGAGACCGACGTCTGTTTATCTGCCAGTTCTCCGTGAGTGAGCATCATCATCAAGTCTTTCTTCGAAGCATCCTCGATTCGACTGTGTGAATTAGACAAAACTTGACAGTAGTTAATTTGCCCTAGCTTCTCCTAGGTTGGGTAAATAAGTGGTAGACACACAGGTTCTATTCTGCGCTTACGGTTTTAGACTGCCCGAACAATGGGATCGCGGGTTCGAATCCTGCTCGGGGCATGGATGCATTTGTATGTTTTCTGTTTTATCGTATGTAGGTAGAGGACTTTCGATGGCCGATCCACATACTCCTACCAAGTATGTAAAAGGTTTACATTCAGAATTAATTTTGATTCGGAACAATCCAGTGGATCTTATCGTGAAAGATGAAAAACAAAACTGCTCAATGACTAAAAATCATACAGGCCCACCTAATAAGAAAGGTAGAAAGATTCAACAGCTTCTGAGAGCAGGGGTTAGTCACTGCAGACGAGCCAACCTAGAAGTCTCTAGTTTACCCATATGTTACGTTGGTTCTCCGACTCTGTGCTATTAGAAATCCACACCTCGAAGGTGTGTCACAGGTTCCAACATAGAACAAAGTTATACAATGCAGTTCCTGAGTATACTGATCAAGATAAGAAAGGAATGTGTCAAATGGTCAGTTAGAAAATAGCTTGGAGACAGACGTCATCCTTCTCCTAAACCTATGGAAAGAATACTGGTGTTTCCAAATCAGTGAAGCCACACACGATTTATGCTGTGATGCTTAGGTAAAAGGATGATTTGGCCTTTATCTTAACCCTCTAGAGCCGAAGCTTTTCTAAATAATACGTATTTAAGAATTCAGTCCGTACCGCAAAGAAATCACGACTTCTCGTCATTACAAAAATCAACTTCTCAAAGCTGGTTACAATGAGAATCATATCCACAAAAACAAAATGAAGAGTTACTGACTGTTGAAGCAGGCGGTGTCATTTGGTGTTAAACGGTATTCACTCGTTGATTCATAAAGCGTTACTGATAACGAACATAAACTACAACAGGCTCATTCTTATGTGTCTTATTGTTTTGTGTCTTATTGTAGGTCACTGCCACCGGGTAAAAACCTATTTGCAGTCAATAATAAATAATAATTCCTACATCAATCACCGCCATCCGTGAATCTCAAGTATTCGCGGTTTGAAATTTGTATCCAGTTTTTATAATCGCGGTATTTTGGCTTTATGTTTGTGTACACACGGAACAAATCGGTAGATTCTGCACTAAGACAACCATATTTTTTAGGCCTAAACGATGTTTCGGGAGTCGGCTCTACTCCCGTCTTTGGGAAATTTGTGTCATGTACTAGTAAAACTTAGAGTTTTCACATTTTTAATATTAGTAACTATTGCTTGAATCGAAACAGGGACCTCTTCAGTATTAGTAGCCTACGGTGGAAAAAAAGTACTTGTTTAAGAAATCTGTTATTGCAGTGATAGTAATTCACTTTAAGACGGGAGTAGAACCAATTCCCGAAACGTCGTGTGTGTCAAATATACCTCAAACAATGATCAATGCCCAACATAAATACAGTATAATGAATCTACAATTGTTATGGGCCATTAGAGAACTTTGTAGCCAACCTTAGTTTTAACTTATTTATGAAGAGGCTCTCTGTAGGCTCCATTCACTCCCTGCTAATCGCTCTTACCATATCAAGCCAACATCGACGCAGATACAATTCGCATTAACTGGAACACGTCCCTGTGACAGCAAGATGGCATCCGTCATCATGGCCTGTCTTTCTGAGATACGTGATACGCGGTGTCTTTGACATGACAATAAGTTTTGTCAGAAAATTGTATTAATATAACAAGGAACTTCGTAATCAAATCAAGGAGGGTAACATGGACGAGACGTGTGGTCCACATGAGGGAGATGAAAATTGCGTACAAAATTTTCTGCGGTAAACCTGAAGAGAAGAGTCCACCAGAAAGACTTAGGCGTAGATGGGAGGGTGGATGCGTAGGTGTGGATTAGATTCATCTGGCTTACGACAGATACCAATGGCGGAACTGCGAACACGACTATGAACCTTTGGGTTCCATAAACGTCGGGAGATTTCTTTGTTAGCTGAACAATTTTCAACGAGTAGTTTGTTAATTATTATCCATCTTGCCATTTGCATTGAGTTTGTAGGAACAAGTAAAATTTCTGGTAATGTCTACGTAACCCTTAATATTACACAAGAGACATGTTAATAGAATTCCTCTTAGTGATCAATAAAGGGAAAAACCTATTATAAACTTTCCCGAATACCAATGAAAGGTCCCACAATAAAGTCAATATTTGTTTTGAGCAAAATGCTAATATACTGTCGTGATCTTTTCTGCGTTCTGCTTACACCAAACGAACTCTCGTACGCAGCGAACCACTAGCAAAGTAATAATATATTAACGAACGTTTTTATTCCGTGGCCACAGTCATCATTTTGTGTTCAAAGCAAATATTTATGTAAGCCCAAAATTTATACACACATCCTAATAAACTACAATACTTTCAAGAATTTTAAAGTAAACGTTCTACCGTCGCGTGGGATACGTCACAAATTCCTTATGTATTCTGCTGATAGTTACAACACATGTGTTACACTCTGGGAAGAAAGGGTTAAGAAAATACTTATAACCACCACACACAGTTAAATACGAAACCACTATAAAATTTTCACTCTGCTCATAACTAACAAAATATTTCACACTTGCGTAGGTATTCCAGTTACCAAATCTTATACACTAACAGCTGTATTATGTTCGGATGGACCAGGTGTTGCTGTACATATTGCCCCTCCTTCTTGCTTTCTTTAATGACGTTCCCTCAATTGTACGTATTAAACAGTCTCACACTTCAAAGGGGAATTTTGAAGAATGTAAAAAAAATTGTCGGTGTCTGTGTTGAGGGACTATTTACTTGGAGGTATTGAAGTAAATCATGAAAACCCTCAATGAGTACACGATATATCCAAGCCGAGAATCGAAACCAGGACCTTCGGATACGAGTCAGGAATGCTGACCATATAATAGCGACTTTCGTGAATAAAATAACAGCTATGAAACGAACAAGAAATTTAGAGAAAACTTTACAGGTAAAATATTAGTGGCGTGGAGTGAAATAAGAGAATACATTTATATTACATAGGCTATACGGGGAGTAATATGAATGAGACAGGCGAGATTAAAAAGCAAGATCAACAGAAAACTCATAGCAAGCTAAAAATGTTATCAGGATGTGAATGTAGGATTTGAGGTTGAGTCTTCTGGGATGCAGCGCCGTGTAGTCTGGTAGAAGTTTATGTCCTACATAGGTGTATGTGTTGTGGACTTCGGCGTTTTAAAACATAGACTGAATCACATAAGCTTTCAAACTGAATAACATTTCCTGAATTTATTTTATTTGAAGTCAGTACTAATAATGTACAGTGCTGAAAGGTAAATAATCAGAAAGAGAGTGAAAATAAAACACGAACGATTGATATGAAACAGATGCAAAGCAGAAGAAACTAAATGAGAGAAGACTAGAAAGGAGACAATCAAATAGGGTTTAAGGTTCATGGATCCTTAACCCTCTAAAGCCTTGTGGTAACTATACGTAACACCTGCTTTAGCAGTCATTAATTCACTTCATTTGTGGGTTTCATATGATTCTCAGAATAAACAGGAATTATTTCCTTTTATAATATCAACAAATTGATCTTTGTAATGGATATGGGTTTTGTTTTCTTTGCGATATGGACGGAATGTATAGCTTAATTATTGTTGAGACAAGCTTTGACTTCAAAGAGTTAAAGCAGTTGTACTCAAGACGATTACAGTGGTTTTTACATGTTGAAACAATGAAAAGAAAACTTGCAAAGAGTCCTGGAATTACAACTGAGATAGTTTACTCAGGTGAAACGTAGAGGAATCGTGAGAAATGAGGTAGAAGGAAACAAAAGTGGGGCGACAGGGAGATTTGAAGGCGTGTTAACCTATCTATTGATTCCTTAGCGAAACGAAGCCAGAGGAAGGTTTGGGCCTCCAGCAGTCTTGAGGGTCTATGAAAGCTACGATCCTGAATTGGTAGATGGAGGCCATTAGGAATTTTCACCGGCGTTTTAGCCGGAGATACTGTAAAATGAAACAAGAAAAACCAGAACAGCCGAGCTAGGAATCCAACCAAGAAGTACTTTAATCTTGTAGCCCGAGTATCGAAAACCTGGAGGTCCGATACCTCCTGCGGATGTTCTGTGTTCTAAATTTACTTACGATTAAGTGTTGCTTATGTGCCTACGTGTTACGTCATAACGGCATAAATGCGTCATGAAGATAAAGTGAACAGATATATAAAACTTGAAAAAAGCCTGATATACTGGAATTTTCCTGGAGGTACTGAAGAAACCCAAGACAATTCTCAGCCAGTACAGCCGTTAGCACGGTCGACATTCGAAGCACGTATCTCCGGAATACAAGTCTGGATCATTAACGCTGCACTAACTTGATCGCTCGCGTTTTAAAAAAGCTCTCATGATCGCTCGTTTGTTTGTTTTTTCTTCGCTTTTAAGATATCTGAATCTGATACGTGACCATGAAAAGCAAAGCTCTGTAACCTGCTTAATGCAGGCGAGCTGAGGGGCAAACTTTATTTCATGCACCTAGTTAGACCTGTTCCCAGCCATGAATAATTTATTGCTTGTGTGGGAGTCTAAGAAAGAAGCTTCTTGTGACTGACACGATGCAAGGCATTCATCACAATTAGACACGCTGCTTCTGCCATTAGCAAAGTTAAATGTTCGTAGCACACTGGCGCAACTCGGGATGCGTGTGGGATCAGAGATATTTTTTCTTCGCTAGATAATTTTTCTTTGTTACAGTGTCATATTTACAGAACACTAGAAATCAAGATATGCAAAGGTATATATAGTCCATCTTTTCCTAAGATGTTTATGTTGGCTGTCTAACAACCAAGCTTGTCGGTCTATTATTTCGTTAATTATTATCCACATAGAAAAAGTGTAAAATAAATGTAGTTTCGTATTTTGTGTCATGTACCAACTGTTTGTATATTGATCCATAAAACCCACAAATAACTACGGTGCCTTCATCAGAATTCCTTCGTGTAAATAAATTGCCTATAACTGAAAAACTATTGAAGATCAAGTGTTGTTTTCACTTTTGGGAATTTGTAAACCACCGACTTAATTAAGCATCCGGCGTGAGACCTCAGTGAACCTGTCCTCCAGGTTGACTCCAGATTTTTTAGGCATGCCAAAATATTCAAAGACGTTTATAGGGCGCCATACGAAACAAGGACACGGGTTTCAAATGACATTATTTGACGACAGCTGCATTTGAATTTCGTTTGCTGAAGGTGTGTGAGCAGCGTGCTATCCAAACATCCCGTCTCACTGAGATAATTATGCTGAACAGACGTGTCTCAGAAAGGTTATTTGTTTATATGGAAGGAAGTGGATGATGCCTAATTTGAGATTCTAGCGAGATATTTGGCAGGAAAACCGGTCTCTGGCCCCAGACTGGAACCCGGGATCTCCCGAATACGAAGCAGAAGTAAAAAGCATTTGGCCTCTACATTCGATACGGTGAGATTAAAACGAAATGTCCACGGATGAATTTTGCCTGACGACAGTTCTTGACTAATAATTAATTGCATATAGTTACGGACACGAAGCATGCAAAATGCCCCTCTTCCTTGAAGTGCCAACAGGCGAGACGTGTCACTTCATTTCACTCTATCACCCCGTTGCTGGAGGAGACAGCTGCCTCTGCATTCAATACCGGTATGTCTAGGGGTGTCCAATCCCTAACCGCTGTCTAGTAGTGATAGAAACTAAAAAGTCTGCGAGCTACTCAGTTCAAAACACCACTGATTCCTACCACCAAACCTTCGATATTCTCTTCTAATTTCCAAATGAATTTGTTGTTACCGTTTTTGAAGCAAAATTCGCGTGTTCATGTTGCCTCAGCTCTTGGGCCCACACAAAACACAAATGTACTCACCGCTTTCAGGGTCGAACTTGGACTGTGGGGCGATGCACATGTCGTTGTCCGGCGGGAACTTGCTGCAATTGAACATTTCCGGCCAGGGGTAGCCATACATCGTCATGCGGCCCTCGCAGCCTTGCTTCACTTTCTCACAGAGGCTCCGACACGGATAAATCGGGCGATCGAGGCAGACGGGACTGAAGAGGGAGCACAGAAACAGCTGGATGTCGGGGTGGCAGCGGATGTTGTTGAGGGCCACCCACGAGCTCGCCTGATGGGAGACTTCTGCCATCGTGTCATGGTCCAGCAGGTTCGGAAGTCGCATCTTATTGTAGCCTATCCCGTGACACAGACTCATGTTGCGTGGAATGTCCACACAGGTAGGCTGCGTGGACCGGGTCCCAGGCATCCCCCACGTCTCGTAGTAGCCTCTGGCTCCCGACATCACCAGGGCGACAAGTAACACGCTGGCTGGAGCCATCGTCCTCCTACGAACGTCGTTTCGCATACGACTACTTGGGTGGATTGCCTGCTTGCCTGCTCGGAGTGGATTGCCTTGAGTTTGGGTCTAGTTACGTCCCCACCAGCGAGCCAGTGCTCTCGCCGCACGAGCATCATTCCACCCTCCACATCGCCGAAACCAACTCTGACTGAGGGGCAAGAGTGATTATCTGACTGTTACTCACTCAATTAGGAGCAGACAGCCTCCCGCACCCCCGCCTCGAACCCACGTGACTCGGAAATGACCAATCACGACCGTGGGTTGTCCACGTGGGGCTACACACCGCCCATGCGCCACCCATCAAAATATCCCAGCTACTTAATTTCCACGTGACATCACTCACTCGACAGGCCAAACGTCATTCGTTTTGTGGGGATAGTCTGCTGCAGAACTCTGCAAATAGAAATTGCTCAACATGTCATTGGTTCCTCCTTCTATCCGCCACGAGCATAAACAAGGTATGAGGGCGCGGAGGTAAAGCTCCACTCATTCCTAACCCCGACACTTGCTGTAGAAGTCTTCAGCTTCACGATCCGTCCGCCTTACATTCGAGGAAGAGCCTCTAGTCTAGTGAGTAGAAGGCTGGGTGGTTCCACGGTCAATGAAAATTAACCAGAACAGTACGTAGGCCTGCTAATGTACCACGATCCAACCGTGGCGACTGAGATTTCTGTGAGATCGGTGAACTTCAGTGTACGTTTAGGGTCTACGAAGTAACTTCTACTCGTAAAGAACATGTTTCAAAATGACCCACTCGTATCCTTCCACGCACACTTCTCCCAAAATACTTTATATTGTGTCCGCAACTGATGATCGAATCACGAACAACAGACCTCAGGTTAATCTGATTCGACTCAGGGGTAGAGAACTTGCCTTACATTAAGGATTGTTCTTGATTTTGAATATCGGCTGTAAACATTGCAGTTAAACTGCTAGGATTTCATGTTTTGGAGAATACATCTCATTTCCTGTGCCCGGAAATCGGACATCCTAGCTGACCGTTTTTCTCGTTTTCCACAGTTTGTCCAGAGAAATATTGTCATAACCATTGCCTTCCGCACCATTCCCAAATCAACATGTAAAATTATGTTCCTAACCGAAGCTGTATTTCTGTAAAGTTCTGTTCACGATAAATTTGTTCCCATACACACCGTAACGCTAAACCCCGTGCCTGATAAGCACCACGCTGTGATGAAGAATCGAACAGCTCTGTCAAAATAGTAACTAGGCAGACTACTTACTAGCTGGACGGCCAGGGTATCGGGGTATACGCCCCCCCTTCCCAGAGACACTGAAATCTGAAGCCCAATCAGCGTATTATTTAGTGAGTTTCAGGGTTAATGTGGCCAGGACATGCAGCTGACTACTCATTTCCATCTACTGCCAACGTTTAGAACTGGTGGAGTTATACCCTGATTATGAAGACAATAAGATACTCTTCACAGTGAGAACTTCAAATCTCATCTTAATCCACATTATTCCTCGTGCACGTTGCTCTTTTAATTTCATAAAATTTTAAAAGCCTAAACACTTCAGGTTATAGGTCTGTATTTTGAAAATACACAATGTGTGGGTCTAACGATTTTAGACAAATAGACTATATGAAAAATATCGAAGTTTTAACAACCAACAGTAGCACGGGTAAATGAGTTTAAAATTTGAATTTTTTGAATTTTTTTTCTTCAATTTGTGCAAATCGCACTGAAAACCAAATGTCGCAGGAAAAAGACCCCCAGATTGAGATAAAGTGTGTGCCTTTTCCCTGCCATTAGGCTTATATGAATCTAACAATATAAGCATTACCAGTCGCTCACCAAACTTCCTACTACCTGCAATAAAGCTCCGAGTAACTTCAATTAAAATGCTGTAACTATTTGTTTGAAGGTGCCGCAAAATATAGAGTGTCCCAAAAAAGTTGTAGACACATTATAATATGGAATATTAACTTGTGTGTGTAAATATCTTTTGGTAACACACTGTAATTCGACAAATGTTTACATTTTTGTATGTGGTCTACGAGTGGACTGTGCTCCCGGGGACTTACTCGTATAGCGCCCACGGTCAAAGCCAGTACCAGCTTCAACAACTTGCTGGGTCTAGTAATGGATGACTAGTGATGTTGCGAGTATTGTAACGGTCTGTTGTACCATCTAAGAAGTCCTGCAGCTCTCTGAGGACACTCATTATCTTAGAATTAATTCTTAGTTGAAAGGCTTAATCCGTGGGAGATGAAAAATCAATACGTTGCAGCTCGTCTATCATTACGGATCCCTCTCTTGGCAATTCACGCGTAAAACTTAATGAAGCCTTCCCCCCCTTCAGAAACCAATTTATGCGTTTGAACGCAAAGTGGAAAGAAGTCACTCACATGACAGTCCTGAAGTAGGCATGAGGTTTGGTATGAGATTCTTGCATAGGAGACACTGAGCAGAGATTAATAACCTATGAGCAGTAAATTATTTTTATTTTATTTAGTGTTCTGTATGACGACAGGTCCATATGAACAGGATCCTTCTATCCTTTTCTCGGACTGGGACCTGTTCATATACGTTCTTGGCAGATGATCCAGAAGTGGTTTGCCATTGCCTTCTTCTGTGTGTGAATGGAGTAATTGTTGGGATGCGACGGAGGAAAACTCCGTGTTGCCTAGACCACGGCCTTGCCCAACACAAGTTATAAATTCAGGCACCGCCGGGAATCGAACCCGAGACCCCAGGATTACAAGGCCAGCGTTCTAATCGCTAGACCACCGTGAGTAAATTATTAAGAACAAATAAACACGTCCATAAATGCTCTAACACTACCGGTGCAAGACTAATTTTGTCTTGAGAATTACTAATAGGTGTTAAATAGGTCCATGTTATTTAAATCAAGTTGTATCAAAACTTGTCGAAGTCACATTCTAAAAGGCCACTTGAAAGCATTCAATCTAAGAAATGGATTCAATAAATGTCATATTTCAGTAATTACAACTTGTTGTCATATTTGCCTGGTTATTGCTTTATTTAATCACACTTTCTCAACTGCATAGGTTGTATAGCGTCAAATGGTAAGATAATTTTCGATTATGAATTGGGAATGATGCAGAAGGAAATGGTTAAAATTCGAACCCAGGGCCTCCCGAATATAAAGCAGGAATGCTAATAACTCTACCACGGCCTTGAGTATTTCTTATTACAGAGGTCTCGTGTTACATATTCTTGACATTTTTCGTGGTTTTCTTCAGTTCTGCATGTAATTACACTGCGTTAAAATAATCCACTTCAGCAAAATATATTAGGCCTTTGTGTGTCTGGAAAGCCACTCTCCCCTTTAAGCTATTCTATTATCCGACAAATACGACATTTTGTATTTGTGAAATGTGCAGTTTGATCTTCCAGTGTTACATGTTTCAACACTTTTATGCCGTCATCAGCACGTATTACGTCGGGTACTACATGTCACATTTTAAATTTAAAAATATGAAGTATTGTTTTTGACGGGTAATAGAATATATATTGCGCAAAATGCAATAAATAATCACTCACCCCTTCGAAGTTCAAAGATGACATCTAAACTCACGGAACGAAGGTCAGTTGATTGTACTCTGGAGGTGCCGAATGTGATTATGTTCCGGCCTATTCATCCCCCGTGAAAGAGGCCACCGTTATCAGTTGGACAGAAGACGGCACCGACCCACAGGAATCGAACCTTGGCCGACCAGTCGCTTGACGACTACATTCTCGATGCACATGGTAGTGGCGTTACACACAGTGAAACTGCTGTGTTGCGTTTCTGTGTAGCTGTACTGTACCTGATGCATCCCCCTCGTGTCGCTTTGCAACACCCTCACTGGGGACGTAATAGGACGGAATCGGCGATAATGCATTTACATCGTTTCTTCAGGAAAAGGGGGGGGGGTGGCTTGGCTTCCAGGGGAGTCTCCCCTGTAATTCCGGGAGTTATTTATTTAGTGTTCTGTCTGACGACAGGTCCATATGAACAGGATCCTTCCATCCTTTTCTCGGACTGGGACCTGTTCATATACGTTCTTGGCAGATGATCCAGAAGTGGTTTGCCATTGCCTTCTTCTGTGTGTGAATGGAGTAATTGTTGGGATGCCACGGAGAAACCGGTGAAGCCCCCGGAGAAAAACTCCGTGTTGCCTAGACCACGGCCTTGCCCAACACAAGTTATAAATTCGGGCACCGCCGGGAATCTAACCCGAGACCCCAGGATTACAAGGCCAGCGTTCTAACCGCTAGACCACCGTGGCTCCATGGCTCCATAATTCCGGGAGTACGGACAACTATTTGTTTTTAGTCTTTTGTCCCGTTATTTTCTTCTTCTTTGTTTCAGTAGTTCTGTGTCGGAAATTTTACTTGGAACTAGCTCATCTTTTTCATCCATAGTTTTAAACTTTCCTTCTTCCGCCCTTCTCTTCCTGTTATTCCATTGCTTTCTTCTCTCATTCTTAGTCATTTTCCTTATAGCCCTACTCTGTCCTTTCTCCCGTACAGCATCCATTCGTCCGTATGAACGAAGTCCATTCTTTTTCATCATTTCTCAGTGATCTCAACGTTACATTGCTTATTATGTTTCTCTGCACCTCTTTGTCTTCCACTTATTCTTAATATATTTTTTTCTGGGTTGATAGGTCCACGAAGTGTACATTGAAGTGAGATGGGCCACTTGGTTGCGCACCGAACTGTCCCGTAAAATGCGTGTCATGCAGGCATCACAAAACGATGTACGACGATAAAAATGCACACGTGGGCCGGACGTCACGGCTGAGTAACAATACATGCCACTTACAGACGTGAACCGTGTTATCAAAGAGTGTCAAACATGCAAACATGCTGCGCTTAGTTAATCATAAAATAAGCGATACGAATCAAACCCACTTGCTGGCTCACAGTGTTGTCCAAACTTCAGGTTTACACTTTATCAGACCATGAAAAAGATCGTATTCAGAATGTCGTTTCGAGGAGTGGGCGAAATTTTTTTGGGCCAAATTAAAGTTGAATTTTTTCGTAACTCTAATTTTTGAAGGAAGCTTCTAAAAAATATATATTCACCCTTTCAAGCCTAGTGTTTACTATATATACCATTTGATTTCTGTTAAGTATTTCCGAATTTTACCCACAGACTGGATTTATGGATTTCATACGATTCTCAGTTTAAATATTGATAATTTCCTTACACAGCTACAACCAATAATGTAACGGCTCTGTTGTGTTTGGCAGAATTTGACCTTAGGTCTCTACGAATGATGTCAGTGACGTCAGAGCTGTCAGGAATAAAAAAAAAAATTGGGGGGGGGGAGGTCCAGCGCCTGTCTGACTGGGTGATGACGTCATCTTGGGAAATTCCCCCACGTAGTTTGAGATTCCTCACTCAATCATTTCCGCGAGATGAAAAGCATGCAGGCCTTCTTATCAAGATTCCGTTATTTCTGTGCGATTTTAATCAACTGGAATGTATCAACAAATTTTAGTAAAAGTCGTGAAAAATTAACAAAAATCGGTTCATCGGCTCTCAAGTTGTTAGTCAGACTGACGGACTGACAGGCATAGAAAAATTACTTTTAGTTATTAACGGCCTATATCTGAAATGCCCTCGTATTGAAGTTGCTGTGAAAATTTACGTTAAAACCTCTTATTTCTGGCACGTCTTTATCTTTATTTAACTCCATGACTTCTTAACATTTACAAATTTTACCAAGGCAAAAAGAATTTATTTATTTATTTAGAACGTGTATTTAATGTACCCACGAAGTTTCGCAGACTCCTTCTGTATCATTCTGTTTCGCCCTATATAAAACAGCTAAAAGAACTGATTGGAATTTGGGATAGGGGATCAACTACGCTCTCTGTATCCTTATTTTTGACATCCCTGTTCATGTGAGATGATGTTTCTGGTACAGTTGGTTCGGAGAAAAATACACCAGTCCTTCGTTGAGCTGAACCTTCACAAACAACGCTGATAAACGCAGACAAATCTCAATACATCTAGCGGGATTCGAAACCGTGATCACAATATTCAGGTATATCAAGTCGTGACTTCCTTACAGGACACCAAACCACTGAGATCACCAGTCTGTTAGCCCGGCTAACAGTTTGAAAAACATTTTAAAAAAAAGTCTTTTGTGTTACTTTCATGGTTCAGTGGCATTCCATACTCTGGAACACAGCAGAACCGATCACCTAAAACGAATCATTAGCCAGCTCCAGCCAGTCAGTAAGGTGCTGTTAGCCAATTAGTTGAGGCTTACACTAGCGCGCGTGTAACAACGCAGAGTAGCCCACCAAAACCCTTAGTCGGCACCCAGAATTAACAAGGTTTTTTATGCCTGTCTGTTTTTCTTTTTAGTTGTGGAACGACAAAATAAATTTCAGCAAAATTAATGCATAAAGTCGTTCCAGTGAGAATTATCTCGACATTGTAATTTTAAACTATAGGCATAATTATTCTCTGAGCATATGTTTATAGATAATTAATTCGGACACAAAACGTTTGATGGGCAATGTAAACACACGTATATCTCAACTGCTAATTCTAGTTCAAGTAAGAATCGAACGAATAAATTTAAAAAGCGATAACTAAATGAACCTTGTGTACACTGTGGCAAAGGCCGGAACTTAAACTATTGACATGAATTTTTTTCAGACATTTCTTAGAAGAAAGTAAAAAAGTCATTTCTGGAATCCTTCATGTTTACCGTACAATCTTTGTAGCAAACAATTAAATTAGTGTTACAAATTAATGTTAAGCGCAACTCTGCATTGTATGGGACAAAAATCCGTAAGAGTAACATTGTAGACATTTGAAAAAAGAAAATTTAAGGGCTCACTTTCTTTTATCAAAGTCACATAATATAAAATAAGAGCTATACAACCATGTTTAAACTTAACTACATGGAAGGGACGAATAATTAAAAACAAACCATGCAGACCAATTTTCATGCCATCACAGTTCACACCATTCACAGACCTAATCCGGTCTTAATCAGGTGGAAATTTAATCACAGGCAGGGCATCTTATTTCTTGTGGATGAAACAGTTTCCTCTTCATTTTGCTTTTACGTCTTTTGCTGTGAGTCGTTTTATTATCATTTCTCCTTGTGTTTTTTTCCTCTTACGGTTTCTTTGTTTTCAGAACACCAGATCTTTTCTGCACGGAGACGACTATAACATTTCAGACAACTTCCATCTTGTTTCGTTTCATTGGTCCAAGACCTTTTAGTAAATGACAAAGAAAATTTTCGTGATATTCGAGTTTTTTCGTCACCCGAGCCATTTGTATTGTACAAATCATTAATGGAATTAGAATTTCTCAGAAGAAAATACAGCTGTCGTTTAGTGGATTAAGGTGACTGCTGTTTTCAGCTTAAAATGAAACTTACTCCATGTTCTCGCTGGCCATATGATTCCCTTGCATTTCTGTTCGATGTGTGGCATGAGAAGGGATGAAATCATAGTCTGTGAAGATGACTGAGTTAATACGTCACATGCTCTAAAAGCGTTTGCTACTTTCTCTAGTATGGAATATCTTCGGTAAGCTTCGCCAGACAACATGGTAAACTGATGATGTTTCTTTCAGCATTTGTCACTATCCATTTGTTGCAATCGTCAGCATTTTAATTGCCTAAAACTGCCCAATTATTAAATTTTATTTTCAGTGCTAAAAAGTCTATTATTATCATCATTATCATGAATCTCTCCTTTCCGAAAAACTCGATTCTCTTCAGGTACCTTCAAATTTCGGTAATCTGTATAATGTGTTATTTATTATCAACATAAAAATATATTACGTGCTGAAAATTACATCAAATACCACAAACGTTCTCGCTACGTGTTCAGTGCTGCCAGTACTATTATCCCATCCTAGTATGTAAAATTACCTAAAAAGGGTCCTTGGCCCCTTCTGCTATACGTGTTAACGCCAATGGTTGGAAAATTATGAAAAATTCAAACTGCACGCTTCGTTATGTGTTGAAAAGTATCTCATTCTTCACTGGAAAGTCTTTTGTAGCTTGTTTAAATACCAAGCTTACCATTTAATGTAAAGTTTACATGACCTGCAGTGTGATACATTATCAGTGATGTTTCTCAAGAAGACGCTCACACTGCAGGTAATTTATCACTCTCCCCACGCTCTAACTGCATCTTTTATCGGGCTGCCAATATTTTGGCATGCATCAGCCAGTAGTGGGTTTATGCAACGCATGTCCGTACTTAACTCGTCGAGCGAACACTGACCGCATCTAATCGTCATTCCTTGAAATATTCTGACACTGTGAGGCTCGGATGTCACCTTCGTAGATATAATAGCTTCGCTGACCAGCATCCTCCTATCTCCAACTCGATATTAGCAGAGTCATCGATGCCAAATGGCCTTAGCAGTTGATAAAATTGTAAATAATTATGTCCATTGGCGTTCCCTATTTTCATATAAAATGTCACCAATTCTCCGGTAGTCAGACTGATGAAGTCATAAATTATTTAATTACTGATTTTGTTTTCACTGCAGAAGTTGTTGCATTGTGTTGATTGAAATAGGATTATGAACGCGAATGGCGAGTATGGATTTCAATGCACAAAACGCTGAAGAAACTCACTGAAAGCCAGACGTGACAGCTGGCAACACTGCCGAGATTCGAACGTGGTACCTCGGAACACAGGTCGTTACCGTTATGCTGCCGTGCTGGATCGCTCTCGCAAATAAAATATTTTATAAGAAAGCATGACTTACAATTAATGGTAGAACAACATCGCGTACGTCCTTATGTAAAAAAGGTTGTAAGGGGCAGCTTCAAAGAAACTGAAATCCGCGATAAAGTTTTCTCCGACGATCAGTTGTGTGGGCACAGAGACCGGAAACAAACTTCCAAACTAAGATGACTAATTTACCAAAAAGACTTCATTAGATTCAGTCGCCGTGAAAACTTAAAATCTTGAAATCTGAACACTGAAATTCGCCCCATGGGCATTAAAGTGAACCTCATATAACAAAATTTTATAAAAACCGTCGAAGAGTTTATTGATGAAGCAAGCTGATTTCCAGTTGAGTCGAAACGACCCTAAGAAACACGGACTGCATTTTCATAGTTTATTGGACCTTTTTCCATTTGCACAGTTTTGTGGTTCTTTAGAGTCCTTATAACCGTTAGACACGATAAGAATTTTTAATGTGAGATGTGAGTTATAAATATGGCTACTCATCCATTTAGCAGTAATCAAGGATGTTTTAACTTGGACCCTTAAAAGTTAATTGCTGGCATTTTATTTTATGATGAACATAACATTAGTCTGTCTGTCTGCATGAATAAATCAGTGTAGGTTGTCATACTTTTTTACCTGATGACGCAAGCATCAGTGAAATATAAGGATGTGATTAACACTGAAACAACAGATTTGCAACTCAACAATATATTTGTCTGCAACAAATGATCATAAAGGCCGATCAGGTATTTATAGGCCTGTAATACGAACGCTACTAAAGATTACAGTTAACCTTTTTACGCTTGTTTACTCACAAATAATAAAGCAAAAAAATTATCAACGTGAACGTTCTTAATGTTCTGTGTAAACCTATCATAGTTCGGGAGGCCGATTTCTCCCACCAGATGTCAGAATTCCGTTTCAGGCTTGTCCATGTCATGTCATATACATGCCTTATGCTCGTTATCGCCAACCGTGATGCGATGTGCACGGATAACCCTGACCAATCAGTACAACATCACACTTGCTTAGGGCTCGCAAAGTAAAGACAAATAATATTTTTCGCTAGGCGATCATATTATCCGTGCACACTTGTTTTGTCTTATTTGATTTAATCCGCTTTGTTCGGTATTGTATCTTGGGACTTGGTTGTTTGGGAGACGGAAATCTAAAATAAAATACTGGAACTGTTCATAGTCCCCAACGCCTTTTTTATATAATAGTGAACTAAATTGCGACGAAAGGTTAAAATTATACATCTCTACACTCCTGTTATATACAAAGAAAATTTCAAGACGTGATAATTCTCTCAAGGAACTGTTAGAGCTAACAGCATTCCCCCATGCAGTCACGATTCAAAACAGTTTACAGTTCCTCAGCGGGTGATTGGACAGAAGACAGACACTGCCCCTTTCAGAGTCGGGCATTCATTTCGAAGAAGGATGCGTATTATGGTCACTTCTACCCCCCCATTCCCCAATTAGCGTCATTTTTCTGTTATACGTAAACTCGTGAAAGATTCTGTTCATTCACACGAAATAATAGAATTTCTAGTTTATGACAATGTTGCACGAAGTGATCATTGCATAATACACATTTTTAATTAGCACCAACTTTGTTTAATTTGTTTAAATCTTGTCAGTCTAATCACAATAAAATTCCTATTAAATATTAAAATATTACTATAATTAACATTTAAATAATTAAAATATATTAAATGATGTTCTCTATCGAAATGTTCGATTTACATTACATCATCACTTTTTTACACGACATGTTTCAGTTCTAAAAGAACCATCTTCAGGTGTATAAAATTATATAAACTTAAATATAATTTCTTAAAAGCAACTTTTAGTCACATGTTTATCAGATTTCAAATGATGTTTTCTTCCAGATTTTATTGTATTTTTAATATCGTATTCGAAGTTGTTCTGTATATGTACGTCGTGCTTAACATGATTTTGTGTGGGTGAACGTTTTGTTGTTGTTTTTGTATCATCCAGAAATGAAGTTGTGGAGGAGTTACGTCCGTCTGGAAGTATTGCCGTGTTTGAACCAACTTATTAGTTCGTTCTTCAGTAGCCTTGTTACTACCTACAATCATGCGCTCCAACAAGATGGATCACTAGATCGAGCAATGAGGCACTGTTGCATACCGATAGGTGATACGTATCGCTCGGCGACGTAGCAGAAAATATGTTGATATCGCTGCCGTTCCAGCGTCAACGCTCCACAATGTAGTATGCGCTATTCCTATAAAAATTATCTGGCACGAATCCCGATTAAAAAGTAAGGTTGTCTCTGGACCTAAGCACCAGGTCGCTTCGAGAAGGTGAATTGAGGGATCAAAACTTACTTTTTGCCTTGTTTACTTGTATGTTAACCGCGTTACTAGAATTTAAAAGCGCCACACACATTCTTAACCTTGGCACTACATAGGGTGAGTGCTCATATTAATTAATGATCCTGTCAGTAGCTGAGATTATATAGCATTAAATGTTAGAGAGTATAGTAAATAATGAATTGGCAAAAATGTAGAAGAATGTGGCCATGGCATAATTTAATATCTTCTTCTTCTTTATTACACCGTTTCCTTTACAGGAGGTTGGCGACATATTATGAACAGGATCCTTCCATCCTTTTCTCGGACTGTGACCTGTTCATATACGTTCTTGGCAGATGATCCAGAAGTGGTTTCCCATTGCCTTCTTCTGTGTGTGAATGGAGTAATTGTTGGGATGCCACGGAGAAACCGGGGAAGCCCCGGAGGAAAAATCCGTGTTGCCTAGACCACGGCCTTGCCCAACACAAAAATTCGGGCATCGAACCCGGGACCCCAGGATTACAAAGCCAGCGTTCTAACCGCTAGACCACCGTGGCGGTCATAATTTAATGTAATATCGTGGTATTTGCCTGGAGAATGAGAATAACTACAAACCTGTCAGAATAGTCAGTCTGTGGTCTGAGAATCGAAACAAGGGCGTAACAAATACCAAGCAGGAGTGCTATTTACTTTACACAGCATTCAGTGAAATTTCAGTAGAATTTTAACCATCATCAATATTCATACTTGGGCTCTACACAAATTGTTAAAAACCCGGAACTTGGACAGAATTACAAGTTCAGTAATTTATTTTTGTTTGTCCCACTATACGCCATGTAGGCGTTTGGGGTGAGTGGAGGTATAGCTCCTCTCTTCCTTGACCTCGGCACTAGATGGGGGTGAGTGGTCAGCATCATGCCCCGACCGGAACAAGTTCAGTAATACATAATATGTAATTTCACATTACCTAAGGATCAATTACAAAATCTCATATTGATTTTAACTTTTCCCATCTGCACATTATCGCTTATTTACAATCAGGCTTGCCACGTCTCACACCGTTAACCCCGGAGTTGAAGTCTAGCTGGCACAGGCCCATAGTACGGAGGTTTAAATCCCCTGTTATGTTACAATAAAGGTTAACAGAGAAATAAGATAAAATATGATATTTGACATATAAATTGAACCTAGCGGTTTATGACCCTTGTATTGTTACATAACTAAATTTTAATTTTTCCATTTGATACTAACCAGTTGCAGTAATACAAAACCTCTATTCTGTTACTGTGTAACAGGCACTTGTGGACAATTTTAATTAACAAAATCGCATTATTTCTAAAATGTACAAAGTGATCACACCAACATGCAGTAAAACAAAATTAAGCTTGGGGTGGTCATTCATCTACTAAACCACCCCACCGAATGACCGTGATCTTCCCCAGTACGCACGCAACATCCTCACTTTGTAGTTTGTAATTACCTGTGGCAATACAAGGAGAATCCTGCTGAAGAATTGAAAAAGTTATAAATTACCAGATAAGTGATGACATCTCCAGTTCTAAACACCTTAGTCTTCCACTTACTTGGATATTTTAGACAAACACGAAGCTACATGACGGCACATTCAAACAGAATTTGTTTCGGAACCAAAAGATTGGTCACTAGAAAAAATGACAAAACCAGGAGAGGAAATGCATGCAATTAAGATTCTACTATTGAAAACGTTATGATGATTATAATTTTTTTGGGTTATCAATCCTAGGATTTGTTTGCAACCCCATTTCAGGGTTTTCTTGCGAAGATACCACGGTGGTTTCGCCTTGCCTTCCGTGGCCAGTCTTTATCCATCAGACTGGAAGAGGAGACGCGGACAAACATCCATGCCTTAGTGGGACTCGAACCCCCAGTCCCAGCAGCCAGGCGCACGAGGTCCACGCCTCAGACCGCATGGCCACTGCAGCCGGCACGATTATCATTCAATATCTTCAGTTTCAAAGCACCAATTCTTGTGAAAGACTGAATACAGATAGCAGCCACTTCAAGAGATTAAACTGATACAAAAATTTCAAGGTCACAGTGAACAGCAAAAGAAACTTCCATTCACAGACCCTTCAAAATTTTAATCCTTAATGACTTAGGACAGCGAGGCAGAGAGAGGATTTGAAGGACAGTGGAAGGATGAAGTGGAATGGCAATTGGGAATCGAAAGACATCAGCCGTGTTAAAGAAACTGACGCGTACGTACACGACTCATTGCGCGGTATCGGACAGTGAGCACAAGACTGTGTCAAGATGTTAAAGAAGAGGAGGTAATGGAAGAGAAGCTGGAGACAAAAGAAAGTGAAAGTGAATGAAAAGTATGGGAAAATGTTATAGAAAAAAGAAATCAAATAAAACTATGTCATCTCCATTCCTATATTGTTCAGAAAAGCATCACTATACAAAAACTGACCTCCTTAATTACTCAGATCTGAAAGGGTCAAGGCTTTAAAACAATTCAATGAACCAGCTGTTCTAATAATACACAAACTATATTAACAATCATTCATCATCACCATACTTTTAAATATAAATGCTGATTCATAAATATACAGCTTAATGAGACAAGGAGAATGATCACATACACGTCTAGAAATTAGAAATTGTTATATTCTCTTCTGTGCAATGCCGTGTTTCTTATGTGCTATCGTATTAATCGTGATCCTCAAATTTTGTGTTCGTAAATTAAAGAAATAATGCTAGAATGGTATGAAATAAATTTTCTGAACTCGCATCAATAAAACAGGCCACGCTAGATCTTTTAAACCATGGAAAGGCGACAAATTAAAAGTGTCCATTAGCACAGAAACTATGAATTCAGTTCATTATTCAATAAGCTTCAGGTTATATGTATGTACAATACACATATATACATTTCTAAACTTGCCAGTCACGTCAGTCAATTTCCACTGCATCCTGTCACCAAAATCCCTGAAAACGGTATAAACTTATCTTCTATCCTTTTTCTAGGAAGAGTTTTCCATTGTTGTCACACCAAAGGGTAAGTCAAATCCACATGAAGAACATATTTACAGACTTGCTAAATTAATTGCTACTTTTAATGAAACCCATGAAAATGCATGAGTTTAACAACAGTAAATACATTCAGAAAAACAAAATCAAACTTGCTACAAAAACTGTGAAGATCTGCAACATAAAACACCAACTGATCACATACTTTTCTGTGTGTCCTGTGTTACAACCATCTGCTTGATATGAGAACTTGTGAGTCATCTTCCATAATTATGCAAAAAGTCAGAAAAAATAAAATTGATGTTGGGTAATATATACCAATCAGCTGTGCCATTAATACTTTTGGCAGTGATCATCATCTCCATAGCACATGAAGATTTCTGTCTTCTGGGTTGTTGCGCTGTGTAGTCTGGTCGATGTTAACCAACGATGGCGATGATGACGGAGGCAGTATGACCTCTGAAACATTGGTTAACATCGACCAGACTACACAGCGCAACAACCCAGAAGACAGAACTCTGCTGAGAAAATCTCAAACCATACATAGCACGTCAGTCTCAGACCATTGAAATGGTCACATTGATACCTAGGTTGCCATTATCTGCAAATAGTTGGGCAATACTGGTGTCGAATACAAGGCAGTCGGAGTTCATGATGGCAGACGAGACTCCTTCGTGGATGGATCTTGGCGTTGCTTCCCACGTCAAACGTCTTCTCTGGCCATTCAGTTCTAATCTGATATGGAAGAAAGTAACGTGTAGTGTACGAAACTAACGCATATTTAAAAATAATATTAAAAAAACCCAAACGAGTTGTTATTTTGAAACCACTTATGCATCCAAAGCATATGCAACTCATTACTTTGGACACAAGTATATCGATGTGAAATTTATTCTCACATTAAAGACTTCTTTCCCATACACTGTATACAATCACCTTCTTCAGATGATGCAATATTATGAAACATACAAACAGAAAATTGGAATCAGGAAAATGTTTCACGCAGGTGAGATCCAACAAATCATAGAGTTCAAAATATTCAATAGGCTCAGTTTTCCAATCAATACTTGATGGTACAAGCGCTTTACAGTCAATATTTTGCACTTGAATTACTGTGCTTGGGCCAGGGTCTGAAGCCAGTCACTTACCTCTTTAGCTCCGGTTACAATGCCATTGTCACTGGCACCAGCATGCTTATTTCACAATCACTATCACTAGAATACCTGATATACTCCCACTGCTACCATCTGAGACAGTGGTCCCCAACCTTTTTGTGCCTACGGCAACATTTGAGAGTTTATGAGATCGTGGCAGGCACCAACCAATTAACAAAGCCAAATTTTCTTTTCTCTGGACAAATAAGATATGGACACCAAATAATACATAAAACAACACGACGTTTAATGATACAAGAAACCGGGCAATCAAAAATACGTAGTTTTATAAGTATAATTATTATTACTCAAGTGGGAAGTTAGTGTGATGTTTGGCACTGCATTTCATCGGCCAGTTTTTGAAATTTGGGAGTGTAGGATGATGTTGCTGCTCGCAAACAATTGTCAAGATGGGCATCAGTAAGTCGAGATCTGTGCTTTGATTTTATAATGTTCATGATTGAACGGCCTTCATTATTCAGTATAACCTCTCTCCGTACCAACGTGGGCACCCAAAAAAAGCCTTGGCGGGCGCCACGTTGATCTAAGACAAACACTATTTCATCATCTAGCACTCTCCTTCTAGCCATCTTCCATTAAAATCAAACAAAAATAAATAAAAAAAATCACAAGAGCTTCTTACAATCTCATAACACAAAAATCCCATCATCTGTTACACTCTGTAGTACTACAAATACTTCCTCTGATATATCCATTTTACACTCAGAAAATTGAGGGCACTAAGCCAAGTACGAGTACAAACGTGTCTGGATATGCCATTATAAATGTAGCAAGTGGCATAAATTCATAAAGTACTTACCTATATGCAAAGTTTTCTGCCTGTTTCCTTGACCCGATGAGCTGTACTATGGCAAAGAACTGTTGGTGTCCATCAAACTTCTCTTGTTTCTCCAGTACCAACATAAAATGGTGGCCAAAACATGACTGCATCATGACCCAGTCCACTGCTCCTGGTAGGTTGATGTCCGTTGCTAAGAATACAATATCCTCACCTGGAATGGCATGGAATTCTATAGGTGAATCCTGTCAAGTCCAATTTGTAGTTTAAAAGCTGTTTTTTAAACAAGCAATTCTGTGAAAAACTTATGCTGCCTTTACCACTATGTTATCGCCCTCGGTGGACTAGTGGTTAGCGTGCTCGCTACTGGACCCAAGGTTCGCAGGTTCAATCCTGGCCAAGGTCGATGGATTTTTAAGGGTGATAAAAATCGGTAGCATGACTTCTTTCGGAGGGGAAGTAAAGCCGGTGGCCCCATGTCATAGATTTACAGCGTGTAAGAGAACCTTACGAGCAAGATACGAGACGTTTCGTAAGCAAAATTCAGCAGCCATTTCTCACCCAAGTCTCCTGATTAACTGCTAGATGGTTCTGGCAGTCAAATCAGGATTGAGTAGAGTCAGTGGGCTGGTCACTCACTACTTCACGACCAAGACCAAGAAACCTCCGATAAGGAGGCGGCGAAAACCCACAACAGGGTTGTAGAGCCGAGAAACAACAACAACCACTATGTTATGTTTGCCACATGTAACCACAAATTTCCTATTATCTACAGGTTTGTAACTGGCAATATGAAAAGAATGCGTAGCTATTTATGATATATCCCCATGCAAAATATAACATGCCTAACTCTATTGCCACCAAACTGAAAAGTACATACAGCTATTGCATATTTGCCACGTGGTTTTACATTCTTCAAAAAAATTACTTCTATAAAATGCGTCATACTCAGCTTGATTACCTTGCAGTGTTGTGATAGACTTGTGGGACATCATGAGGTGAGGCATCACCTGCTCAAGCGAACCTTGCCATTTGCAAGAAGCCCCTGGGCACGGGCAGGAGTATGGCCGGAATTCACACGTTTCTTCATGTTCTCCCTTCTCAGTATGTAGAAGTGACACAGCACAGCCAGATGTTGAATATTTGCAAGGAAACATAACAGTGATCGCAACTTTCTCCATTGCTAAGTTGCGAATATTCCCTGCAAAGGAAACAAATTAGAAATTAAAAGTGCTAAAGACATTACAACTTCATATTCTTGTTATTATACTTAAATCTGCATAGTGAGAAGCTTCGTATTTCATAATCTACAGATCACAAAACCTGAGGAAGGCTAAACGGGGCATGCATGGAAAAGATTAGAAAAGCATAACAAAATTGAGTCAGAATATCTGACAGGGACAGAAGACTTGGTAAACAGCAAAATGTGCACTCACCCAAAGGTCCCCTGCATGTCGGACAACAAGTCAGCTTGGGCCGACAATTGGAGCAAACAAGATGTCCACTCTGACACTGCAATATCGGAGGCAGGACATAATCAAAGCAGACTGGGCATTCAAACAGACTTGCCAGGTCTGCTGAAACAGTTGTTGTGTTGGTCGCCGTGGCTGATGAGCTAGATGTACTAGGAAGTCCTCGACGTTTTGTAGAGAGCACTATCTGGTTACTCATTGTGAGGTCCCTGTAACAAATAAAAAATACCATCAATTCTTTAACTTTGCGCTAGAATACGCCATCAGGAAGGTCCAAGGTAGGCAGGAGGGTTTGCAATTGAACGGGACACATCAGCTATTGGCATATGCTGATGATGTTAATTTATTGGGGGACGATATAAATACAATAAAGAGGAACGCAGAAGTTTTACTAGAGGCTGGTAGACAAGTGGGGCTGGAAGTAAATTCAGAAAAAACTAAGTACATGTTAGTATCTCGTCATCAGAAGACAGGCGGGCAAAATTATCTTAGGGTAGCTAATAAATCCTTTGAAAGGGTTACAAAGTTCAAATATTTGGGAACAACAATAACAAATCAAAATGATACTTGTGAGGAAGTTAGGAGGAGACTAAATTCCGGAAATGCTTGCTACTTCTCAGTCCAAAATATTTTGTCTTCCCGTCTGATTTCTAAGAACCTGAAAATTAAAGTATACAAAACAATAAGCTTGCCTGTTGTTTTGTATGGGTGCGAAACATGGTCTCTCACTCAGAGGGAGGAACACAGATTGCAGGTGTTTGAGAATCGGGTGTTGAGGAGGATATTTGGGCCTAAGAGGGAAGACGATGGGGCGTGGAGAAAACTGCACAATGACGAGCTTAAAAATCTGTACTGCTCCCCCAGTATTGTGAGGGTGATTAAGTCGAGAAGAGTGAGATGGGCGGGACATGTAGCGCGCATGGATGGGACAAGAGGTGTGCACCGGGTACTGGTTGGGAAACCTGAAGGGAAGAGACCGCTGGGGAGACCTAGACGTAGATGGGAGGATAATCTCAGGCGGGATCTATCCGAGATAGGAGTTGAAGGAAACTGGATTTTGTTGGCCCAGGACAGGGTCCGGTGGAGGGCTTTGGTTAATTCGGTGATGAACCTTCGGGTTCGGTAAGCCATCTAGTTAGTTAGTTAGTATCAATTCATTAAACACAGTTTTTGAAGTTCTCACAATGAATGATGTTAATATTGTTCCCCACTTTGGAAGTTCACAGCTGCCATGGATCAAATGATGAAAATAAAGATGCACGTAGTCATGACATTAATACAATAATAAGCTATAAAGAGGCAACCTGAAGGGTGAGCCATTTACTGAGATACCTGACCACAAAATGGTAAAAAATACATTTTAAACTATTTAAAAATGTGACTACTCAGTAACTTGGTCTACATGACCCCACCCCAAGATCATTTTGCTGTTTTACGATACTTTCCTCTCATATAATGTTTTAAATATTTGGTGCCAGTAATTCTTACTGTAAACAGTATCAAAACAGATGCTAGTTTACAGAATGTTTGGATTTTATAAAAGTACTGTTAATACTAAATACAATTTTACTGAAGAATTTAAGAAGCGTGTTAACATTTCTGTTGCATCTGACACATACTGTAGAACAACTTGCAAAGTTTTTTGCTCAACTGATAAGGGTAAAACCAACAGCGTTTAACAATAACATCAAAGTACTACATCCAGAGATTTAGAGACCTATGGTTCAGGGCCACCATGACCAACCATCTCACAGAAGCTGTATGTAACACAATATAAGTGTCTTTTTAAACTCCTGTAAATCATTTGCCAACTTAGAAAGCAACATCTTTCAAGGTTATGCAACTTTCATTATACAATTACTTTGTCCAGATTACATTTTTAATGTGTATACTTAACTTGCAGAGTCAGTGGGCTGGTCATGCACTACTCACAAATGCACACTTCAAACGTGCAAGAATCCTCCTAAGTGGGGAGGTCATGGCCCAAAAACGGGCTGAAGCACCATAGATGATGATAATTAAATTGTAATAAGATGTTGAAAGAAAATATGACAAGTCTTGATATTTCAACAATTCAATATAACACTGTCCAAAGAAATTAAGCTATTAGTCACAATGGGTCTGAGAGATTGAAGCAGGTACACTCACTATGATCACACAGGCAAATGCAAACTAAATGGTGCCCAGTCACAGTTCAAAGACATGGATGATTGAAATGTACTAAAACAATCCTACAGCTACCTATTATTTATTGTAGTAATTAATAGACCATTTGTCTATGAGACCCAATGCGACTACTAACAGGTTAAAATAATCCATCTTCTTCCTCAGCCTTCTGAAACCACCTAACATTATTTTGATCATGCAGATATCAGAATGAAATCTACAATGCTACCACAAAAGGTAATGACTTAAACTGGAAGTTTTCACTAGGGTAAACTACAAAACCTTTTAATGATAAAAATTATTAAACTGGGTGCATCTCTATCTGAATGAAAAAAAAAGAAGTTGCATTCCAAAAAATAAAGAGACTTAAAAAATCAACCATATTAAACAGTTTCTGGCATAGCACATCATTACACCTCCTGCTGTGTACTAAAATATAGTGCATAGGATATTTAATTGATGAAGTCTGATGAAAGAATATGTGATACCGAAACAAATACTTTCCAGAATTTTCAAGCTGAGGCGCCAAAACTGCTACCCCACTTCCTTTGTGGTCTTCTCAGAGACTTTTACACATATACTGACTATATTTGTGATATACAAATAATACCAACTAAGGATGCAAAATCAAAAGCATGAATTCAGAAAATTTGTGAACTCTGCACAGAAGTACAGTTTTCTACACTTACCAGTAGCATGGCACATTTTTTGTGTTCAGAAGGATTAAAATGTGAAAAAGTCTTTCTTCGTCCTATATTCCTTCCTTACCAGTACACTAATCACCTGTAACATTTTAGAAAGACAAAAACAATTAATTTAACACATTTATATTATAGAAACATAACTCAAGTGCAAATAGTTACTGGACTCAACACCCTGCCTACACATACTTCAGGATAACTTACATATTCCAACCGCTTTATAATTAATACTGACTGACAATGCCACAGCATGAACATACTATCCTATAGGCTTCCAGTAATTTCTTTAGCCTGAGTGTTCTTATTAAATCCACTAACTAAAACTAATTAGGATGAAACTTAATGAGTCTGTACCAATATTACATCTGCTGGAAATGTTCTGTTCATGTGTATCACACAAGACAAATTCTGAATGAAATGTGTTATTGTATACTTATAGAAATGGTGATACTTTGAAACATATTTACATTCCCAGCATTATACAGTATATGGTGCTGAAGGAACAACATGAACATGGGAAAATGGATAAAAGTTAAAACAGTTCTAAATCAACACTACTAATATTGTAACTATAAAAATGATCCTATTATTATAAGTGTTCACAATGATGAGACTGTGCCATTACTAAGATCAGGGTAGACTCTGGCTTCTCACCACAGAACCCAGGTTACTTCAATTGAGATTCGTGATAGATGAAGTAGCACTGGGGCTGGTCACAAACATATATTATTGTCATAATGTAACATTATAAAGTGTGAGTTTCACCATATTTGATTGATGTTATGAAAGTCTGTAGATCTAAGGCCCATAAATGTGATGGTCTGAATAGTGCATGTAACCCTGGAACAAGTAAAATAAGCCTGAACCTTGTAAGGAACAAGATGTAAGACTTTTATAATGGGGGGGATTACTAAATAGCTTAATTCCAGCACAGTAAACTCCTTTTTGATATTGACAAAGTTTAGTGTTTGGCACATGAACGTTATGTCCGTATCTTGTACTTATTTTGTGGACAACTAAGTTTGTTTGAAATTCTCTATGTTGTCCACTACAAATTATAATAATGAGAGCAAGAATTCGCTGCCAAGTGGAAGAATATTAAACTTCTTAAATAATTCCCTACAAGAGGCTCTGTTCAACGCATACTAAACTGATCAAAGTGCTTTCATTTCAGTGTAATACTGTCAAACTAAGCCTTCGTTTCTATTCAAAACCACACCTTTAAACCTAAGCTACGAGTCCCATTACTCACCTAACGAACATTATTCTTGTCCTAATACGTCTTTCAACAGCTACAGGCTCGATAATTCATTATATCATTGTCCAATGACTCTTGCTAATCCAACTTCAGTAAACGAATTGTGTTGATCTGATTCACACATCAAAAAACATAAGTTCATATAGTTTTCAGAACACAATAGGCGGTTACTTCATCTAGGAAATTTAAAAACGACAGCATTTAGTTTTAACGACGTACTAATGAATTTTGACAAATGAGAAAGTTTTTCTTGTTACAGTAATTCAGGTTTTACTTCAAATGCAAAATGCAGCTTACATCACTTAACAAAGAATTGGCAATAATTTGCATCATCTCTGCGTTATATTGACAACAGATATTCATACTAAGTCCTACCAAAGGCGTAAACCGAAATGCAACATAACAACATAGCCAGTACATACACAACTACTAATAGTCCTCACAGATGTGAGACACAACCAAAGATGATAGAATAAATGTAGTACTGCAGCACACCATACATGAACACAGATCATCTCTAGTCGCATTCGACTGAGCGGAGACCACAGGTCACCTCCGCTTTTGTAGCCTAGAATCACTTTTGTAGTATACACGAGACAGCATAATTACCACAGATGAAAATAAATCTTGTTACTATTCTGTACCGTGCGTAAAATTCGTGTTGATCATGCTTAGACTCACAGATAATCAGAACGGCGTAATTGATCACAAAGAGTGGCATGCCAAAATAAATGTTTAAGGAGTGCAGGGAATGATAGTTGCATGTTTCCTATGACACAAGATTAAAACTTTATTTATTTGAACAGAAATCAATACATATGCAGAACTTGGTTACATTTCCAATAGATATTACAAAGTGCAACAACCTTCCACCCCCGCAACCCCCAAGTACATGCAAACCTTGTTATGTAGTAGTGACTAATCCAGTTCTGGCAAACGATGTATTGAAACTTTTGGTAGTTTCTTAAACTACCCAATTTAAAAAGAAGCACAGAGTAAATCATGCGGATATTATG
Source organism: Zootermopsis nevadensis (assembly GCF_977971745.1). Taxonomy (NCBI): domain Eukaryota; kingdom Metazoa; phylum Arthropoda; class Insecta; order Blattodea; family Termopsidae; genus Zootermopsis; species Zootermopsis nevadensis. The sequence goes on from NW_028259157.1 coordinate 6,116,797, forward strand.
TGAGTCGTAGAGTACTTCCACTAAAAGAATGATTACATTTATTGTACTAGGAATACATACAAGCCCCAAGAATTTAATATGGGGAAAACTCGCTGATATCGTGCAATATATGTTCGCGCCATTCACTGTGCTATGCGGATTGAATCGGTATCCCCTGCGTGCATGTTTAAATGTGATGACGTGTAAATATTATTAACTTTATTGCTTTAGATTGGACGTTCTTCAGTGATTTGAAAACCAAAATAATTTATTATATGAAAATCGATTTTATTTTTGTGGCTGAAATTATTGGAAGGCAAGTTTCTTAATTGCAATGGGTTGATAGTCGACGTACTTTGACAGTCGACTCAGTTTGATTGTGATTTTCTTAACTGTATAATAATACTGAAGTGTAGTTTCTGTTAATTACATTTATTAATGGTTGAAGAGTGACATTTCACTTGTGTAATTGTCAGAAGCGAATGTCATGAACTTACGTCACCTTAAGGATCTAGGTGTAACTTATGAAAGGTACGAGTGAACTACTTCATGTTATTATTAATTCATTTTGTACATAAGCATACAACTGAAGCAGCATGATACAATCATAACAATATTTAGTTCCCATTTGTTTATAGGCTACTGAGGATTGCGCAAAACGAATTTCGACATCATTTGGGGGGGGGGGGGTGCGCAGAACGTTGCGTCCGGAGAAACATAAACTCGTTTTTCACATCTCCCAATTTTTTACTGGCAGCTGGGAAGGGACATGTATATGAAAGAACCAGAACACTAATAAAGATTATAATCAATGGGAAAGAATGTGACAGCTAGAAAACCAATAGTTAATCGCCGTTCAAGAATGACGGGAAAATCAAAAGTAGTAAACACAAATAGTCATAAATATTATCTCATAAGGCTCAAAATCTCAGCAGCATTACCATGGCATCAGTTATGACAATACACATACTTATATATCCCATAAAGTCCTAAATCCCTGATGATCAAATAAACACCAGCCAACCAAAGCTGTTACTAACACTTGCCTATTACTACCTTATACTTTATGGTACTGTTTCATTATAGTGGGTAATTTAAATAAATGTTCAAAAAGACAGTAACTATTAACAAATTAATTATTTATATCAAACAGTAAATTAAATTGCTCATTTTAAAAATCAGTTTTTTACCTCACTTCTATTGAACAGCAGGCCTACCACTCAAGAAAAGGTTCTTTCAGTTTCCTTTTGAAGAGGCAGTTGTTTTTAATTTATTTCATTTAAGGAGTTTGTTATATAAGTTACAGACTTCAGTAGGTTCTAGGTTATGTTAATCTGTGGCTGATTATCTGAGTTCTTTGTCATCAGCACAGAAAATATCTAATGATACAGGTGAGTCACCAGTATCAAAATATTGATTCATCTTGCCCTTTCCAATTGTCAAGGGGACCCACGTATTTAGTTGCAACACTACACTGAAGAAGCTGTAGCTTGTCATATACCATATGTAGTAGTTATTATTGTGCTTGATGCACAGGTGGTATGGGTTACACATTTTGCTGGTTAACAAATTTGCAGCACATTCCTGATTATATTGGATAATTTATATACCTACCCTTTCATGAAACGAATGGGATAGTGAGTTTCCCTTTTCACATTTCCACAGTAAACATCTTGCATCTAGGATTACTTAACTATGTAATTTATATTATAAACAAGTATTGTATTTGTGATATGACATGTTCTATAACCTTGGCTTAGGCCTATGAAGGATCTATGGAATGTAAAAATGATAAATTCTATTCTACTTAAAAACTTTCCCTTTGCTTAATTCATATTTATAGTCAACATCTGAGGACAATCAAAATTGCAGACTAAATTTGAGCAATGCTTGCTACCATGCTACTTAGAATCTATCTTCCCTTCTACTATCAATAAATGTAAAGATTAAAATATATAACATTGTGATTTTATCTATTTGTACAATATAATGTTGCTCAGACAGATTCCCAAAACAATACCACTAATTTTCCTGAGTTCTAGTTTTATTATAATTATTGTTTCAAATTTAGAATTTTAAGTAAATAATCCCATTACAATAATGTACAAGTATCATCTGTTGATTTAAGTATCTTTATTAATAACAAAAACTACCTGTGTTATTATATAATAGTGTAACATTACAATTAGTGACACATGTGTATCATTGGCAGTGCACACAAAATACTATTCAGTGGTGCCCATGACTCATATGTGCATCACTGCTATCATTATGAGAATTAAAATATAAATTCTGATGTATTATATTTGATACATACCAAAAATCATTAAGCTGTTTTCCATGCCAAATTCTTGACTAAACGGCCAGGAAAGATGTTAAATATAAATAATTTACTATTTTGTATGGAATTTGACATGCTAACATATGAGGTGTGAAGACCACACCACAATGGGTTACAATTCTGTACCATTTCATTTGCAAAAAAGGCAGACATTCTGATGTGACTAACATAATAAAATGCATATTTAAATTCATAGATATTTTCCTCCCATTTTCTGTACTTTTGAATTGGAGAATAAGTATTACTGAAATTAAATTTCAAAGACATTTTCAGTGCATTATATCTGATAGTGAAAGAATTTGGTCTCTTATTGCTTAACATAGCTGAACACACTCATATACAATGAACAGTTTTACATCCAAATGTTATTATGTAATTTCATTGAACATCCTCTCACCTAACTTGGAATAGAAATTAATGTATGCTCTGGTACTTGTAACTAATTAATACATTTGAAATATCAGTGTAACTAGCCAGCAACTGGAACTGGCAGTGAACTAAAAAATACATAGTAAAGTAATACTACTAATTAATCTGATTACGTTATCAAAATAGGAGAAAAGCTAAAGGTGAACTTCAAATAAATGTTAATCATGTACCAGTTTTTATAACTAGCTGACCTACTGACAGGATAAAGACAGAAAATTTAGTTTTTTTTATATTACATATTGAATTTCAGCTTAATCATTTGCAACAGGACTGCAGTATGGCTTAAAAGTTACTTCTTGGAATATTTTAACAAATCATATGCCTCCAACTAACTTTAAAGTGTATTATGAAATGAATTTTAAAATTTTCTAAGTCTACAGTTTGCCTTTATAGTACACCGAATGGCTACTGTAAATTACCATTTTAGCAGTATATACATTTATCACTTGCGTACCTAAAAAAATTAATTCTATTTGCCAATATATCACAAAGTTATGAACTAACAAAAAACACCAATTACTTAGTAACTGCAGCATTAACTAAACACAATACACACAATTTCATTTTGTATTACTTTGATGAAGTAAAGCTTTTGTTTATTAGCCATTTCAGTCTATGTCTGAAAGGAACATATAATCTTATATATACTGGATAAGAAATTAGTACATCTGTTGCAAGAAAAAACTATTGTAAACACATTTTTAATACATAATGAATTAGGAAAAGAAATATTTTCATTTTATCAATATGAAGGAATGTCTATATTATAATCACAATATTCTATAGACTGCAACAAAATTGTAAGGTCCATAAGTTACCAGAACTCTGAGCACACTGATGGTTCTTACTGAGATATTTTCTCAATTTCTTTCTGGGGATCTGAGGGAAGAATAAACTACCTTGACAGAACAAGACTGGATGTACTACTGAGCACACCACAAGATGGTGTGGGCTGTATGTGATCCATACTGTGCGCATGTGCACAATGCTGTTTTATGATACTATTTCCATCTCATAGACATAGACCCACTTCAAGTCACCCGTGCGATGAATGTATAATAGCCAGCATGATAGAGTGTAGCATAAAGTTTCTCCCAACCTGCCTATCCATTTCTGGTGACTTCTTATGCCACACCTATAATAAGTTGACTGGAAAGAAATGGCATGGAATCTCTTCCTGCAAGAGTATACAGCCATGCTATTATTTTCAAATTATTTGAAACAAATTAATGGGCACAAAATATTATTTTTTTATAGCCATTAATAGGGGGGCTGGCATGGAAAAATGGACTTTCAAACTATAATGGATGCTGCCCCTTTCTTTTATATTTATTTATTATTTTTAAGGTAATGAAGCACCAATTCTCCCCATTCACAACCACAAATTTTTAACAAATTCTTATGCAATTATCCTCCAAATGCCATTTTATTATAATTTCAGCAGTGATACAGACTATAAAATTGTGTTTTGGAGGAAGATTGCAGAAGTATTACACTAAAGTTTAGTTTTACACTTGTAATATTATGTTTATGTCCAGGTGTTCTATCATAGAATAATAAAATAAACTTCACTCACTCTCTCACTTCATGTTGCATTGCAATGTTCTTGATCTTCAATTTTGTAAGTTTACATTAATTTTTTTGTTCTTGGAAACATGATGTTTATTTATATGAGATGTTTTAGAATGTGGATAAGACATTTGACAATATGCAAAGAAAGTGATGTGAATGTAAATAACTCTCTTTGCCAAAGTAATTAAGAAAGACATGGCAAGATAAGGAAAACATACTTAACAGGTTAATGCATAAAAATTCCAGTAATGGCAGAATGAAAGCATCTAGTGCAAGATGAATACACATGCAGTCTAAATACTTATGTTACTTGCATTTGTAAATAAGGCATAGAGAGTGACATAAACTGATAATTAACTTCATTGATAACAAGATGCACCAGATAAGAGTGTTGCATTTGATGCTTTTACATATAAAATTCCCTGCTTAGGAACATGACTTTAACAAAACTCTGAAAACTTTCGTTCTCATTAATATAAACTTAAGTTTTTAAATCATACATTTCTCATTTTCTAAATGAGTGACAAAGGTTTCTATCAAAGTAACAAGTGCATAGCATATCAAAAGTCCAGAAAATACCCAAGAAGTAATATAATTGTACTTTGGTCTTTGTGATAATTTTCACAAATCCAAAGAAAGGCTTCTATCTTGTGTTAATTATCTCATCATAACACAAAAATAAGTTGAACTTCGTAGCACCATACTAGAAGACTGAGGTAAGTTCAATAAGAAAACAGAATACATATGTTACAGCACACTAACATTGTTGCTCGACACACTTCCACTTATTTTTTCCATGTTGTACTTCTGTTTTGGCATAACACATACAGAAAATAATACAGCTTTATGATTCTAAAGCATTTCAGATTAGTAATAAGGCATCATTTTACATAGCTATAAGCCATGTCCATTTCCTTTTTCTAACATTTCACTTAAGACACAATCAGTTTTAACTCTGGTGGAATATTCATCTTTAAGTTGCTGTCCTGAAATAAAAGGAGAAACAATTTTAATCAGAAACAGATAAACAAAATAAATAATAACTTTCAATCCTCTCTGGCCATGAAAATAACAAATAACATATGTCAATAATTAACATTTCCCACTGTTTGTGAAGTTCATGCAAATTTATTTCAAATTTAAGGTTTAGTTGCTTACTACATTAGTTCTGAATGTATACTGTTTGCTAGGCTTTAATGTATATTAGGTGTGTAGTTAAAAGATAACAATATTAAACTGACATTTCAACTGCATTAATGTACTAATCAAACTGCTTGCTTGCTCAATGTTCGATGTTTTGCTGAATCATATTCTCCCACTGGGCAATCAGAGCACTTCGTTTCCGGATGTTCCTGAAGGATGACTGGAAGGGAAATTACAATTATTATTACATTTCATAAGCTTTGGTTATTTTACACTTAAATCTGAGCCTGTCCTGGTTACCAGTATTATGTATTATTTATGTAAGACTTGAGGTTCTCACAGCGCAATAACCCAGAAGATGGATATCTTCATGTATTATTTAGTTTAAGCCTGTGAAAACATTACTGATAATTCTCAGCTGTGTAAAATTATATTTTACAAAATTATTTCTTTTACGATACATTCCAAAGTTACTGCATATAAAACTGTTAATTCAGGCGCACAATGCCAAACCATGCAGACTATGGACATAGGCAATCAGTTGCTTGAATGTTAATCATCACATTGAGAACTAGGTGTCCTTTATTTTGCTCATTACTGTACGTTCTTGCATCTAATAAAGTGGAATGTAGTATGATTATGTCCCCTGGGTTGTAGTGATATGCAGTCTGGTTTACCATTGTTTAAGAGGGTCTTGCTGCCTCCATCATCAGGGTAATGAGTGACACCCTGATGATGGATGTAGCTAGTACCTCTGAAACTTTGGTAAACTTCTATAAGACTACCTGGTGCTACAACTTAGAAGACAGCCATCTTCATACTCTAAACTCAAATTATACTTATGTTGGTGTTGTTTAATATCAAAAGTTTATGCTATTTATATGAAAAGGAGATAAACCTTGTCCAATGATGATTCACTGTCACCATTAAGAGTTGTTTCTGAGTCCAACAAATTAGGATTTGACACAGCACTGCGAAGAGGGGTGTGGTTCTCTACATCTCTGTCTGTTGTGAGGTTCTGCTCCTCCTCATCATCACCATCCCCAAGGCACAGTAAATTGGGTTGAGATCGTGCAAACATTCGAGCACGCTGCAGTCTGTGGAAATCAGAAAATTGTTTTATATAATGTAATATTTGAGATTTTCACAGCGGTGAGTATGAAGATTTCTGTCTTCGGGGTTGATGCGCTGTGTAGTCTGGTCGATATTAACCAACGTTTCAGAGGTCATACTGCCTCCGTCATCAGGGCGATGAGTATGAAGATTTCTGTCTTCTGGGTTGTTGCGCTGTGTAGTCTGGTCGATGTTTACCAACGTTTCAGAGGTCATACTGCCTCCGTCATCTGGCAGTATGACCTCTGAAACGTTGGTGGACATCGACCAGACTACACAGCGCATCAACCCAGAAGACAGAAATCTTCATACTCACCACTGTGAAAATCTCAAATCTTACTTATCTTTGATTCGACGATGACTGAGAGTACAGAACAGTTTCAGAAAATTAATTGTCTTGAGATGATCAGAAGGGCAGTGACAAACATTAATAACTAATATAATCAGCATTTGGAGATACATTAGGAAGGCATGTATGAGTTTTAGAGAGGTTTCATAATCTTAAAAAGGGATGTGGAAACAATTTAACAAAATGCAACAAAACAGCTGTTCTGTTCTTGATTCTAGATACTGAGTACGAGATGTGGTTCCAGTGCTAGCAGGAACAGTGGAACAACTACGCACATGCTGAACAAGCCTACTTTGCAGACTATACTGTAAGTTTTTACAAACTCATTCTCAATATACTTTGATCAAGCCTCAAATGATAATAATTTCTTTGTTACAATATTCAAATTATGTTTAATTTTAAGGCTTCAAAACTAATGTAATCTAGCGTTTAGCATTGGTTCTCAGTAGGTGGCTCTTACAATATGGTGACAACAGAAAAGAGTTTAGGCACCATGTTAAAAAAAATTTCAATGGATCATCAACATGACTGCAAAATATTTCCCACTGGAATTTTCAGCTTGAACTGAATGTATTACAGTACTGTCTCAAGATATTCATGCAGTGACCACAGAAGACAATGAAAAATCTATTAGTGCAACTAATATTCTAACCAAGACAGAACAGGTATCTTCCAGTAATAAGCTGGATGCACCTGTATTGGACCAACCTGCTCAGTAAATATTATATATATTATATAGCATTACAAAATTATAATTTCCTTTTCATTCCTACAACATAAAATCAAATCATATATACCTCAGTTCTTCTTCACGTTTTTGCATCTCTTGTAGTTCCACTTGGATTTTTTCTCCCGCTGAAATATATCCTCGACGAGACATTGTTCGCTGAACATCTCCATTCTCTTTCTCATTGTCTTGTGAATTCTGTTTGATGAAAAAACGATAATACCGTGAGAAACCTGTCAGAATAGCTGCTGATTTCTAGGCTGAAATTTGAATCTCAGACCTCTTGAATGTGAAACAGGAAAGCGGACTAGTTAGCTGTGACATTCGGTTGTGGAACTTCAAACAGTTCATCAATACTCACCTGCTGTTCTTCAAGTGATGTATCTGCAAGTTTGTTGGTTGTAACAGGAGATACTGGTAGTGGCACTGGAGTGGGCGAATTTGATGCAGTAACGAATCCAGAGCTGAGTGTCCCCATCTTTCCTCTAGTTGCCAGAAATCTCTGCATCAATCCCTTTTGACCCAGAGAAGCAGGGAACTTCCGTGGGCTAAGAGTTAGGGTGCTGGGACTCTGAGATATAGTTCGACCAACTGTGCTGTGTCCTCCTGGTGGACTGTTATTCTGTATTTTCTGTACAGAAGTGATGGAGGGGCTGGCCTGACCATTTATCTCATCTACTGATTGCGGAATGTGCGATGTAGAGACGGATTTTAGAAGTTTACGATCTTGCTCCTCAATGGCAAATTCTGCCAAGTCTGTAAATCGTGTTACCTGAAAAGTATGTGTGTAAAATTATCTTAATATTTGCTATAGGCTGCACTGTAACGCCCCATAACTAAACTTCAAATGGAAATTTTCAAGTATGCGTACTTTAAATGTATAATATAATGTTTTAACTTCGTTAGCAGTGACTGATCCTTGTACATAGTGTTTAAGATGAAGATAGCTGTCATATATATATATATATATTAATATTTGTACTCGCATGAGAACTTCAAATCCCTTGGAATCCATATTTGTTATTTTTCTAATGGCTTTTAGAGACTAAAATTCTTCTAGTTGGAGTTTCTCTTTTTATTTTTTCTTGGTAATGGTACCTGCACCTTGTCGTGGTGGTGGGGCTTGAGTATTTCAGTGATCCCAAGAGCTACTGATAGGGCCTCCCAAGCCAGATTGGTCGAGGGGGAGAGGTCAGACTAAGACAGGTACCCTGTTCCTCCAGGTTGGGGGTTGGTCGCAAGGCTAACAACCTTGCACCGTAAAAAGGAAGATGTTTCGAAACCTCAATCAAAGCCTCGGATAGACGGACCTAACAGAGGACCGAATGGAAGAGGAGAATTGAGGAGGCCATGGACCGAATACAGACCGGAGAGCCATAGAAGAAGAAGAAGAAGAAGAAGAAGAAGAAGAAGAAGAAAGAAAGAAAGAAAGAAAGAAAGAAAGAAAGAAAAAGAAAAAAAGGAGAGAGAGAGAAAGAAGAATAAAGAAAAGAAGAAGGAAAGAAAGAAAGAGTTGGAGTTTCTCTTTTTATTTTTTCTTGGTACTTTATGTAATTATATGAAAATGGATCATTTAACAGGTAGAAGAATTATAATTGGTTCACTATTAATTTAATTAATTCAGCATTTTCTCGTAGGTGCATTAGTAAATATACTCTTGCCAATATAAATGGACAATTAGTACTTTACATTTTATTTGTGCAACTGAAAGTATGCCTAGTTTCTCCCATATTTCTTCTGTGCTATGAACACGATCTCTTGTTTACAAGCATCGGATCCTCTCACATGAATATATTTGGTGTTTGAGAAGACGATAAAAATGTCTACCCCATTCTCGTCAGTTAAAGCTATGTCTAGATTTTCAGCGACAGACATTATAAGTTACCATAGAAACAAACTAAAAATATAAGGTATTAGAGACGTAATCTTGTCGAAATAAACATACTTTTGAATCCACTGTGTCCTCAGACATAGTCTGTATTGTGCCTGCTTCACGCAGTTCCTTCTCACGCTCTGTAGCCTCATTTATCTCTTGCTGGATGCGACTTGTTGCTAGGCGATGCTGGACGCTTCGACAGTCATTAGAAAGAGTGTTTCTGCTGTTAATTCTTCGTACCTGAAATAACAGTTTACAGTTTTTAAGTAATCTTTAGTTAATGCACGAAACTACTGCTATAAATAAAGCAACCAGTGTAGCACATTTATGGTTTTTTATCAACTGCCATAAAATGTCAAGGTAATTATGAATGATTGTTAAATAATGACTGAAGTAATTTTTTAAATAATGATTCAATCAGCAGTTGCCTGGAGAGGCTAAGTAAACATATCAATTTTCAAGGGTCCATCCATCGTGTTCTACCTACGCCCATTTTTAGTGAAGCTAGAAGAATAGGAATGAAGATTTTCTTTCCAGAATAGATCATAGAAAATGAGTCGAATTTCTAAAAAAAAAAAAAAAAAAAAAAAAAAAAAAAAAAAAAAAAAAAAAAAAGAATATTTACAGGTATAGAATTACTTCTGAAAAACTGCAAAACGTCTTTTTAAAAATTTATAAAAAATACTGAGATTTATTTTGACGAAACTTTCCAAACCTGAGATTTCGGGTTCTCACGGTGATGATGGTCTCTGGGGATGTAACACTGTGTGGGCTTTTAGATAGGTACTTAAATTATTATTTATGCACCACATTGAAGTACAACCCACAAGACCAAACCTAGATTTATTTTATGAGATGATATTAAAATTCTGCAAATTATAAAAGCATGTTTCTTAGTGTGCATATTTAATTCTTTCTGCTGTTATGCTGATAATGTATAGATTGATAAGAACATTTGACTCACAATAAGATAATTATGAATCGGAAAGCGAGATAAGAATGGAATTTTCTTTTTTGTAAAACATTAAAGATAAAAGAGTCAAGTTGATTACATATGGAATTCATAGCAGCAGTAAGTTTGATATAGAAGATGGCTGTCTTCTGGGTTGTTGCTCCGTTTAGTCCGGTAGATGTTTACCGACGTTTCAGAGGTTCTTGTCTCCATCAGAAGGGCGATGGGCCATGCAGCATAAATGAATTTATGTAATGGAGACAAACACACTTATACCAACACAGATAATCTTACTTCCTGTTTCCCAGCAGCAGGTGAAGTAAGAGAGTTGACTGGAGGAAGGCGTTTCTCTCGACGCAGTTCTTCCTCTCTTTCACGTGTTAAACGAATTTCACGCTCAATAGGAGTTTCCTTTTGGTTCCTTGAAATTAAACATATCAGTAATCTCATTAATGAATTTCTTGACTTGATGAACATATAAACTATTTAGGAAGACATGTAGCGCGCATGGATGGGACAAGAGGTGTGCACCGGGTATTGGTTGGGAAGCCTGAGGGGAAGAGACCGCTGGGGAGACCTAGCGTAGATGGGAGGATAATCTCAGGCGGGATCTATGGGAGATAGGAGTTGAAGGAGACTGGATTTTGTTGGCCCAGGACAGGGTCAGGTGGAGGGTTTTGGTTAATTCGGTGATGAAACTCCGGGTTCGGTAAACCATCTTGTTAGTTATGTTCCTAGTCAAGGTAGAAAGAATTTATGAAGACCAGCACAAAAAGTCTACAGAAAATAATCATATAATGACAACAAATTTTAGTTGTGGTTATGTTCTGTGTGAACTCATGAATGTTACAGATATATAAATGAAGATTACTCATTGTTGGAAAGGCGTACTTTAAAGTTCAGAATAGAACCTTCCAGGATCTTACTAAGGTAGTGCAGCTTTTCGTACATTTCATTTACCCATGACAATTGCAAAATTATAAACTGTCTGAGCTGATAATACATCTTAATGGTGTGATACTTAATATCAGACGAAACTTTACATTTACAAAGCTGATAATGCTTGTGCAGATGTAGTCTTAATATCATTAACATTTGTTTTGGTTTCATTTGTACATTACAATAATGTTTTCACTTTTTGATATGTTGCACAGAGTTTAGAAATAAACTGTCCGCGTCATAATCATAATTAGCATTATCAGGCACTCTTTTTTAAATTTAGCGTCTGGGCCATGAGGATAAGTATATTGTAGTCGAGACATGTTGCTTACCTTGTATCAATTGTGTGCTGACACGTCATAAAATAATTCCAGGAGATGGCTGCCTTATGGGTTGTAGCGCCGCGTAGTCTGGTAGAAGTTTACCGACATTTTAGAGGTTCTTGATCATCGCCCTGATGATGGAAGTAGCAAGGATATGTGAAACGTTGGTAAACTTCTACCAGACTACACGGCGCTACAACCCAGAAGACAGCCATCTTCATATTCGCCGTCGTGAGAACCCGAAATCTTAAGTAATTGCAGGGCTATGAACATGCAAAATGACCACGTACTTTGAAATGTTGGTGTTGCAACTATATGGAGCGTCTGCGTAAAGCCTTTTCCGCACCCTTATCAACCCAGTCTTCGCCACGCAACTGATGGGCCCGTTCAAAGTGACGTCAACGATATATAAGGAAAATAGGCGTGCTTTATATGCAAAATTCCTAACTAGTTTATGTAGGCCTGCAGTTAACTTCAAGGCTATGGTATATTCATATCACGATACAGGGCATCACACTCGCCTTTCTTCATAAAGAATATCCAGACGGTATGCAGACGCATTTACAGTAGACTCCCGATTATCTGGGTTGGTTGTGAAGTATATTTTATTTCCTGGATAATCCACAAAAATGAAAGAAAAACACGCAAATATCACCAAATACGTCAGTCTATTTACAGACGTAAACTACTGTAGTTTTTAAAGATTTAGTAATAACAAAAAGGGTTTTATATAAGATGTAATACAGTTTATACCAACTATTTTTAAAGAAAATTCCAACAGACAGTAATAACATTCTATTGTCGTAAACTTTAAGTTTTAGCAACACCTGATGAATGTTAATACGTTAAATAATATTATTATATTTATTCCATCTTTTAAAACGTTCTAACTTTTACATTTTATACATTAATTTTGGTTCAATCGAGTTAAACCCCGGTTAATCCGCCACTGGATAATCGGGAGTCTACTGTATAAGTAAATGACAATTTACGAAGCAGGTTGGTACAGCACAAGGTACTCTGATCCTCTGCCGGGTTACAGGTTATCGTTCCTAAAGGCGTGGCTTTCCCCAGTTTCTCGAGGTGAATGCTGAGAAAATAATCTCAAAACATACCCGAAACCCCCCTCCGTATCATGAACTATGAGTCCTCACGCATTTAATAGGCATTCTCTGTTATTACACCTTCACATTTATCACAACAGCCAGATACTACACTCATTCATATGCTCGTAGGTTCCACATGCGGACTCTTTCGACAATAATTTACCAACCAAAATTGGGTATGTATTCCCTGTTTCACCCTTTTTATGTTCGTACACATCTCGCTCATGTCAACATCCTAAACTTTGTCACCATAATACTAGGGGAAGTTAACAAACTTAGCTGTTCCTTTCTCACTACAGACCCAAGACTTTCAACAACAAAGCCACTTTTTCTGCACCGATGGTTATCAGTGTTGTAGGTATACACCAGTACCTCAGTTCTTGTGAAACTGAATCCCGTCATATAAGGTGCTGAATGTGGTGGTGGTCGTCCTTGACGTCATTGTAAAGTGGACAACATGAAGTATGTGTATGGTTAAAATCTCAGTACAAGATGTTCCATTTAAAACGCAACGCTCTGAAAAACATGTTTTGATGACATAAATATAGCAAAACGAGTTGTTTCGTCGCGATCATTTGTTATAAAACAGTGTTTCAGCAGACGCTGAAAAATGTCCACCACCTTCTCAAAATTTTGTTATCAGTCGAAGTATTGTTGTCTTATTTTCAAGATACGTGTTCCTAAATGCTTAGCGAAGAGCAGAAAACGACTTCGAAGTGAATCAATGTTCGACTTGACTGTTTTAAATGGTACATTCTGTAGTACGGATGTTGAAATAGATCAGACTTCTTAAATTTCCTTGCGGATAGATGAGGAATTTCGAAATTACCGATTGATAGATTCTACGTCATAACTGTACATAATCGAATCGGTGAGAGATAATTATGACCCCAACCCTATATAGTTTTTGGAATTTCTTTTCAATGTTCTGCTTCTAATTTGTTTCATCAGAGGCTTACCTGACTTCCTCCCGCTGAACGATAGAAGTCTCTGTTGTACTGCTCACGTTTCTGCGACCCCTGAGGACAAGTCAGTAACGATGTACAAAGCCTACACCTCAGTATTCTGTCTCTTTGTTAATGTCCTCGTACCAGGGTTAGTTACAGTAACGTACACCAATCCACATTCTGACACCACAGATTAAATCACGATGGTTAGAAGTAAATAACTGGTTATTATTATTCGGTATTCACCTCCACCCCCCCAAAAAACTTGATTAACATAGAAAATCGTGTGACTGTCTCGCGAATAGTACAGTGGAATATGAAATTATTTTCGTCTTGTAAAGTGAACTTATTCTGTATCTGGCTGGTTCCGATGTTGGAAATTATGTCATCATTATGGAAAAATAGCTTGTAGGAAATCTCGATGGCTTTGCTAATCAAAGAGTAACTAAAAATTCATTATGCACGTTGAATTATTTTTAGAACTACTGCAACATTACGTAAGTACAAACTTCAACTGTCGCACGCATTGCGACTACAGGTATGAACCATCTCAGCAATATTAAACAATAAGATTGCGTGAATGTGTATAAAATACTGCAATAAATTCCAGAATTTTAATCATGCTACCACTTTTAAACTGACGGTCAAGAATGAGGCGGAAATCTGAATTAGTAAACATAGTCATAGATGTAGGATTTGAGGTTTTCACAGCGGTTAGTCTGAAGATTGCTGTCTTCTGGGCTGTTGCGCCGTGGATATCCACCATACTACACGGCGCAACAACCCAGAAGACAGCCATCTTCATAATCATAGATATATCCCAAAATGCCCCAAAAGCAAATTATCATCAAACCAATTAACCAAGCTACCAAAAAATTTTCATTATTACAGATAGCAAACGCGTTTTGGCTCTACTGAGCCACGTGCACCGATAATATTTATTGTAGGTATCATTATATATCATGGAAATGTTGCCACTTAATGTCGACGAAGACTAAAATCATCAGAAAGAAGACATCGAAATTTAAGTGCCTATTTATCGCTCTTCGCGAGTCCATGTTTCGTTTGAAAAGTGATTCTAGAAGGTGAAAAATGCAATCGTCAGAAGATGAGACGCATCTCATTATTTGCCATTTCGTATTTACAAACCAGGCTTAGAAATATTTTTCTGAACAACAAGCTTTATTCTTCAGTAAGATTTAGTATGTTCGGTCTTTGAGGTCATACAAGTATAGATTTGTAACATGTCTTGTAAACACGGCGAAGAAATAAAATACTATAGCAATAAGCCAAAGAATTGATTGCAATAAACAATCTGAGTGCTTGTAATTACTTCTTACATCATATATATATATGTCACGAAAACAGGAAATAAATTATATTTCAGGTTCTCAAGGCGGCAAAGTACGAAGTGGATGTCTTATGTGTCGTTGCACCGTGTAGTCTGGTAGAAGTTTACCGACGTTTCAGAGTTTTTTGCTCACTTTCCCCCCGTGATGATGGTGGCAGCAAGAACTTCTGAAAAGCTGATAAACTTCTACCTGACTACACGGTTCAATAATCCAGAAGACAACAATATAAGTAAAATATACGTTTTAATTAGTAAATGTAACATAAAATCACCTTTCTCGCCTGTATGAAAGCGGATATTTTTCGTGAATTTACAACAGGGAAGTGAGGCTCGTACCAGGCCAAGAAAAAATGTTAATGGTTTCATTTCCTGTGACGTTCTTTGTGTTACACAACAATTAAGTAACGCGATTTCATTATGCACCCTGTACTACATTTTTATCGAGCGGTAACTTTATCACACAATGATCAATCAACATGATAACGAGTTCAATAAAAGTCAATTATGATAAGAGTCTTGCTTTTAACTCCTCGTCTATCATCTGCTTAAAATCAAGAAGATACCGTACTTCTGGGATATGACTACGTGCGAAATGGAGATAAAAGTTTACTGTGCCCTCCTGGCAGGTCTAGTGATGTGCAAAGTCGTGGAAGTATGAGTACAAGTAACGAGAAGTTTAAACAGTAGCGACATGGTACTCTGGGTTAAACCTTTCCATGCCAGTGAATAGACACGGCAGATGGGGACGTTCTGGTCCGATCTGTTTGACGCTTAGACATTGGACTACTACTAAATGTTACTCAAAAAGAAACTACGTAAATATTTGAGATTTGAGGATCTCACGGCGGTGTCCTGACCAAAATGTAACCTGTCAGTTCCCCAATACGAAGCAGTCATAACCACATAAGTGCGACGTTTGATAGGAATTTTCATTTTCTACCGTAAACTCGCAACAAGTTTTCGGACTTCAGAAGCCTATGCAGTGTCTTATTAACCGATCAGTTACAAAAATAGTGTTACTTAAAATAAAATAAAATGTTAGATGTGGCCCAACGTTCAAGAATTTCAGTAAGCTACACCAAGAGCAGATTAGATATTTATTGACAACTTTATACATATTTTACGATACTGCCTGTCCACCGCGAACCGATTTAATAATCACGATTATCAGATAAGACGTATGTGCTTATTTACCTATCTCATGCCTCTTCAAGACAGGCAATTTAAAAGAAAACGAAGATAATTTTTGATCAGTCTGTGTTAAAAGATAAACTTCACAGTAGTTTTAAATCACTGGAACGGAATACAGGCTGTATTTAAACAATAGATATCTCTTGGATTAAATTTCCACGCTGTGTGCAAAAGGAATTTTAAAGGTCACCTGTTAAAAATAGAAAGTTCTGATTTCAGTAACTACAATGGGAAAATAATTGATTTGATTAGTGATATTTTTGTTTTGTTTTGTACAAGTATTCCGTATGGCAGTTCTTGGGAAGTCAGAACTCTTGTATGTGCCTGGCTGGACCTTGGGTTCTTCATGTTTCGGGGCGCTGAGAATGGTCGACTTCAAAACTGTACTGTACCGAAATTTCGCTGCAAAATGGTGCATTAATCACGCATTAGAAAGGAGCTGTAACTTACCATCAGTTTAAAATAGTCATCGAGCGAAACCTTACATTGGACATTTCAAATGATATACTTTCTACTATGTATAGCTTTCTAATTCGTGGGAATTAGAGGAGAAGGCTTATTTGTAGCACAGCATATCAAACGTCCATTTTCAGGCTTCTACTCAAAGTTAGGTAAAACTTTTATTGAGTGTATGAAGAAACTGCTTTTTAAACATATTCAGGTAGTCAATTAAACATAAGTTCTGACCATTCGTTCATATTTGAAATTTAAATTTTGAAAATTAAATTAAACTGTTAAGACCACATAAAGAGCACATAAATAAAATATTCTCCCACCGTTATGATGAATGATCTCACCTTCCTTATTTACTGAGAATGACTTTGTTTCGTATTTGTTTTAGCCATTGCTGACGTGTGTTACCATACGCAATACAATTAAAAAGTGGTCGAAGGTCTCCTACGAGACTGCGACAGGAGCCTTCCACCATTCCGAACATCCTACCTGCTACTATGATGACCTGACGGTACACTTTCCCTCCTATACCTCAAAACTCTTAGTATATACTCGCCGACTATACACGTGTCCTATTGAAAACATTATGTGAGGCCTGCTACCGGAACTGCATTTCGAAATTCTTGGTCGCAGTTCCGTAAAGTGGGCTAGGGGGACTGCCACCACCACCTCTGCTATTAAAGATTTTCCTGTTTAATGACGCACGGCTTGTGGATAGCTGTAACGTCGGTATTTCCCATTCACCTGACTTTAACACTGTTTCGTAAGAAATAACTTGCATATTGAATGGCCTTGCACACGCCGTGACAATGGCACCATTCCTAAACTGAATGTTGAAGGCTCAGTAGATAAAGAAGTGATAACTGAATCGTGTAGTGGTAAAGTACACAGACAGGTGCAGCTAAAATATTATTAGTTACTTAGGTTACCGCGCTTCGCGTTATATAGCTTACGATAGAACCTAAATACCACGGGCTTCTTCGGGCCCACGTCAACTAGCAACAAATTTGGTTTAACTGTACGAACTCGAAATATTACTAAGTTGACTCCAAAGTTATCGGAAAATTTGACGAGGTAAAACCTAAAACTTTTCTCCACAGCTGCTATGAGAAACGCTAATGTACTCTGCCGTTGGAAACTGTACTCGGAAAATACGCTTTGCTGTAAGAGCACAGTTGCTGGGCCATTTGATAGCGGAAGACATAGTACCACAATGAACAAAAATATTTAAAATTGGCTTATTTGTTTGCACAAATTACAATGATTACAGGCTGCAAACACAGCGAAACGTTAAAGCCATAAACATTAAAAATAATAAAATTCATAGGCATAACTAGTTTCTGAAGCAAGTTTAATTTTTTACCGTTATCATCTGAAGTGTTTCCCATCTAGTACCTGAAATTCGGATAATTAAAGATTACGATGCAGACCGAATTTTGTTGAAATGACGCACTAGAATTATGCATTACAAACTTCAGTGTGATGAGAAATTTGCAGGTGCTGAGCGTTCATGTTAGCCCTGCTAACACTTTGAAAAAATAAAAATAAAAAGTCCTCTGTTTCATTTTCGTGGTCCAGTCACTGGAACACAGCAGAACCGACCAGATAAAATGCGTCGTTAATCAGATCCCATCACAGGCGTTGTTATCCACCTCGGTCAGGTCTGCGTTCGGCGTCTGTTTGTGCATACGTAATATAAGAAACACGATACAGTGACTGTTTGAGGGAAGGAAGAGCCACAAGACCTTCCATGCTGAGTTGTTGGCCAAATCTCGACTGCTAACACGTACCTGCTGGTTGTCCGGCTTCTGACGTAGCGCTTCGGAATTTGGCTAGCCCTTTTGAAAAAGTACTGTTACAGCACTACAGTTATGCTAAATTCTATTATTTACTGTTCAGCAAATAATAATAGTAATAATAACAATAGCAGTAGTGGTAGTAATAGTAGCAGCAGCAGCAGCAGCAGCAGCAGCAGCAGTAGTAGTAGTAGTAGTAGCATTAGTAGTAGCATTAGTAGTAGCAGTAGTAGTAGCAGTAGTAGTAGCAGTAGTGGTAGTAACACTCAATTGTTTCATAACATTAATTTTACGGAATATGTGGCATGTAACATCTTCAGAGAGAAACTGCCAAAGCATTCCTAAACAATTCTGTCACATCACATCTGCTGATGCAGAAAACACGTGTGTCATCTGTGCACTAGACTTTTTGTTTTTTTTATAAATAATAAGAAGTATCACTGATGTCCTTTCCAATATGACGAAATCACATTATAATTAGTTCCGCACTGCATTAGAATAATAATGGCTTTGCTCCCGATTAATTTTAGCCGATAAGTTAATACCACCTTATGCAATGAAACTGCACATTCACAGAAAATTAGCTGTTGACGGTGTGTGTTCCAGTTATTATGTTTGGTTTGGTAATGTATATCGTTACATTTCTAAATCTGTCTTAATTTAGTCAGTTACGTGTAATCCCCGCGTGTTCTTTAATTACAGAGCTTCCAGAATCAAAATTTTACTTGTAGACTTAAAATCTTATTTATAGTCACCCGATTATTCACTTACATTTGTACATCGCCTGGCTACGAAAAATAAGAAAGCAACTTTGGATATGTCTCCGCTGAATCTGGCACAACTTGGTTCGACCACACAGTAAACAACATAGATACTGAAAGGTGACGTATGAATGGCTGACCTCATGTAAGTCGGGATTTCGTCGTCATCAGGTTCGTCTAGAGGCTTCACGGTGACTCGACGACGACCCATAATCACGTCGGCGTTGCCGGTGCCCGAGCCAGAACCGGAGCTGTGCCCGGAACTCATGGAATCCATGGACTGTGTCCTCTGGTGCAAGAAAGCTCCGGGGCTTGCCGGAACTTCAGGACTCATCATACGGCTGTGAAAACACATGGCACAATCACTATGTTGATTTTCGTCAATGTTCTGTCATCACTTTTGTTTGTTTCACTGAAATATTTAGCAATGAATGCTGTCCACATTGCTTATTAAGGACCACGCCAATAAGACGTATGGGGGAATAGAGGTATATCTCCGCTTATTTTTGACTAATGCAATGGATGGAAGTGAGGGGTAAGGTTAAATAGAGTGCTATTAAAACAGTTTGATTATTATAAATATAAAGTTCAGGATATCATTAAGCAAATTTCGGTTGTAATGTCTGGACTTCACAGTCTAACGATGGAAATTTATACGTATCGTCGTTAAACTGTGACGTTATATGGCTAACTCCCACTACTTGAATTATTAGTGTCATACTTAGTTATTCACTTGGATCAAAGATCGCTAATGCAGGATATGTTCAGAAAACAACATTGTGGGACACTAACATTCACTTACCTGTCGTAATGTCCGTTATTATGGTGTTCGTCGTCCATGATTTCCACCTTGCAGTGGGTTACCTAGTTTCACACAAACGCGGTCGACACCGACTGACCAACTACAGTCGCCAGCAGCGTTACATTCTCTTATCAGCATTCCGATATCTCAAGATAATGAATTGTATTCCTATACACGAATAAGGGCGTGGCTTATTATATTCAGAACTAATGGATCACAAATATACAGAAACAAACCTACACTGTAAATGCAACAGCATACTGAAACTGTGCTATAATTCCATTGGAATTTTATATCTCTTCTATGTGGATTAAAGTGTGATATCTGTTAGATATTGTATTTTTACATCTAATTTTAAATGTTGAAACGAATGAAAGTGTGGTAAGATCTGCAAACTTGAAAAGAAAATGTTTCGGAGCAGACATATGGCTTACAGTATGGAGTGTGTTAAGAGGCAACCATAAAACGTTGATGAGGAAAGTCGCATCATCATTGGTACAAATCTAATTACGAGTTTAACTATAAAAAATGTTTATTTCTATTATATATACGATTACTGAAGGCTAAGAAGTTTCTAACAACGAGAGCGTTTTGAATGTTATTTATGTTTTGCGTGAACATCTAAATGTTTAAATATGTAGTTTTAAAAAATGCATCCTGCTGCATTTATGATTATGATTATACAGTCTCAATGTTTATTAAAATACCAGTACATGTTTTGACCTTAATAGGTCAATATCAGGTGGTTCTATTTAAGTAATCGAAAATAATAACTAATAGATACGAATGAAAAATTGTTTACATATGAGTCATTGAGACTATAATCATGAAACTTTTTATGCAGACGGACTGTCAACGTAACGTTTTAATTTGTAACTTTTCCCTGTTGATTTTTGGAACACTCTGGTGTCCTACAATATTACTGCACCGCTCTTCGGCTCTTTTTGCCAGTGTTACTTAATTTCATGCTCTACTCAGAGATATTTATGGATGCAAATATTATTATTATTATTATTAAATGGTGGTAGTAGCAGCTGGACCAGTAGTAGTAGTAGTAGTAGCAGCAGTAGAACAGTAATGGTAGAAGAAATGAGTAATAACAGAATAACAGCAGATATACCAGCAGTAGTAACAATAGAAAAGAGAAGCAAAAAAAGTGTGGCTGAAATAAGAAGCTGTAATTAACAATAGAAATATTATCACTAATAATATTAGAGATAGTATTAATAGTGGTAAGAATAGCAGATAACAGTACAATTTTCAGCAGTAGTCCGATATTTGAAACACTATTCTTGAAAGATAATGCATATTTTTTATGTACTGCGGTCTCATAGCATTCAGACTTTCTCCAATGACAAAGTTTTGGAATTAGATTGCAATCTATCTTGAGTTATCTGCTGATAAATTAAAAAATGTGGTCCCGACAGCTCCATCAGAGCCATTGATCTCAAACAGCTCTAATGGTGAAGAACAGAGTAGACTATAAATGACAGCAACATACCTGTTGTTGCCATCCAAACTGAGTTCCTTTTCTTCGCTCCCGTACTCTGAGAAGTTGCCTTCGTCTGTGTTCGGGATGCTGTTAAATCCGTCGTCCGCCTCTTCTTTGTTGAGCCTCTGTCGGAGACGTCGAAGTTCCTCTTCTCGCTCTCGCATTTCTTGCAGTTCGAGGGCGATCTTAGTCTCTGTAGCATTTGGGCTTGCGACTGTGGGCGATGTGGTGCTGACTGAGGGGCTCGACGAACACGTCTCGACCACCTGAGCGGACGGTACAAAAGTAGTAGTGGCATCAGCAGGGGCAGGAGCAGCAGCCCGTAGGCGCGCTTCTTCTCTCTCACGGGCCAAAGCCTCCTCTCTCTCTCGCTGCAAACGTATCTCTACTTCGATAACACTCTCCTCACCAACGCTCTTGTTCAACTTCACAGTTTCAGCTTCCATCAACTTCTTTGCGACAGTTTCGACAATCTTGGGCCCCGAACTTACGAGGTCATACGTTTGGTCTAGGGAATCAAGGGGTTCAGCAGGGGAATGAAGCGAGATCTGAGAACGGGCGTCGTAATACTCTTGCTCAGACACGTCACTGCTTGGTTTCCCGTCATCACCATCACTGCCGAGACTAAGGAGGTCTCTCTTGAACGGTACTCTGGGCTGCTCCGAGGTCGCCGCTGCCATCATTAGTTGTTCCCAGTAACTCTTGGTTTTGTGCTTGTTCTGGATGATGGAGTCGTACACCACCTCTCCTGTGAAAACAGACCACGACCAAATTAGTCTCCAATGTGACAGACATCATCTAAGGTCCAGAAAAGAAGGCGTTACAATGTTGACTCATTTTTTCCTACACACTGCTAATTTCAGTAAGCAAAATATAATCTTCCCCTACACTAAGAAGAAATTAAATATGCCGATTGTAACGCCGTAACTAATTCTAAAATCATATTAAGGTGACATGATAATGAAGATTATAATAATAACAATAATCTAAAGCAGAGGTTCCCAAACTTTTATTCCTTGCGCCCCCCTTAAAAAATTTCATAAATTTCACGCCCCCCCTTCCAGAACATATGCAAACAAACAGATTTGACATAAAATTTAGCTATGAGTATACTTTTTTTATAATTTAGTATATATTATTCAATGCATTTAATTTAAAAAAACTGTAATAAAATACACGCTTAATACCTGGATTAGTGGGATGGTTGTGGTTGCTTCTGTGAACATATTTGCCGTTTATTTTCTAAAACCGCCGATGCTCTACGAGTCTGAATTCTACAGCACTGTAAGACAACTAAACTGCCTCAACCAAGCAAAGGATGTTAAAAATGTTTCTCCATATTTCGTTTAAAAACGTTTTTCATACAAACAACACGCCTCCCCCCCCAGGGGGCGCGCCCCACACTTTGGGAACCTCTGATCTAAAGCAACGTAAGAAGTTTCGCGAATATGCAGCGCCGATATTCGTGCTTAAGCCTCAGAATTCCTCTCAAAGCGCGTCTTCTCCACGGCCGCTGTTTGCGTAATATTACGACGTCACGATCGGAAGTCGGGTATCTTCCGCTGCTAAGACTATAAGATAAAAATACACCTTGCAGTACCGTGCCTTGTCATTATGTTCAAACAATGGTCGCTCCGTCATCAAAGCAGCACACAATATTTTAGAACGAAGTCCTAGGATCAGACAGAAGCCATTCAGTGTTCGCTTTCGTTTTCCATTCGATAAGCTATGGTCTGAAAGTTGAATGCCTACTCTGGCTAGACATTTTCGTGGAACTGTTTTAATAGCCCACGACCACTTCCTGCCACAACGTTAGAACATAATACATATTGCCGCTTCTCTCTTAAGCTCACAGCGATGGTGTCGTTTCTGTTTATTTTATGACAACACCAACAACAGAGTTAAATGACGTGGAACTAGAAATAATCTCATTATGGTGAGTCGCTGGTGGAGGAGATCGTGGTTGTTTTAAGGCGACATGGCGCCGTTTTCCTTGACAACAAGCGAAACGAAATATAGCAGTCAGGATAGCTGGTTTCGCAGTCGAGATTCAAAGTCGAATTAGACGTGCCGTCATTTTTAAGAAGTATCCAGAAACGAAATTTCTTATACCATTGATGCATAGTTTTCTTCCTGGAATGATATGGCATATGACTCTATGCTCGGCATACTTTATATTGCGGTAAGGCCAGCACCTTTGTAGGATTAACCTTTTTAGGTGCGTTCGTAACCTTGCAGTTTCTGTTAAAACCACTCTGTCCACAATTCGAGAACAGTTAAACAGATTCCTAATACATTTGATAATGGAGAATTTTTGGAAAAATGTTGAAATGTTTCAATTATCAATCATATTTGTTACATACATACGTAAATACGTGACATTTTACACGACAGAACAGACCTAAAATCTTTTTTGTCTGAAGACGACATTTAATTTTGTTCACATTGGTATCTTGAAGGGTGAGGGGTCCTCCGTGACGTCATCACCACCTAGACAAACAGCCCACCCATGAATAAGTCATTGATCCCAGGCTATTAGGACGCCATCAGGGCCATTCACGTAGGTCATGGGTCATTTCTTGTGAACGCGCCAGAATTGTTACACTATGCGTATAGTTTCTAACTTGGAATTAAGATTGCTGTAAATCTGTGGCTAGAAATTTGTCACTTGAAACGTATTTGTTAAAACGCCGCATTATGCAGAGTTAAATCCTCATATTTTTGATAAGGTCTATATGTTCTCCTCACAGCCAAGGTCAAAGCTTCTGACTAACAGACAACTATTAGCCATCGAAAGAGAATTTTATTGCACAATGTGAGCAAATTTTCATGAAAACGATAACACAGATCTTTAAAGTTTTTCACACACACCGTGCGAAGAAAGTCTATGAAATAAAAACTGTACATTCTGATCCCGCAAGCTCAACAGATAAATTAGTTGGTTTGATAACACCACGTGAATTAACGCTTGGTTTAGTTTTTCTGAGCAGCAGGCAGAGTATAATGAAACAGATAAAAGAGCATTATCACCCTGCCACATCAATAGTGAAACCACAGATAAAGAGATAGTTCTATCCCATGACACAATTCCTTGCCGTTTATTACTCATATGTCTGGGCGGTTGCCAGAGTGTGCAGGTCCGTGAGATGTAGGCAAGGAAACTGATTCCAGGACGTTTCCTTCTTCCACAGTTCTCAACTTCCTCCAATTTGAGGACCACGTTGTGTAGAAAATAATATACAAGTTCATATTATTAGCGCTTCTAGACCTTTATTTTTAAACGTAGGATTTAATTGAAGATTTCTATCTTCTGGGTTGTTGCGCTGTGTAGTCTGGTAGATGAATCGCCCTGATGACGCAGGTAGTATGACCTCTGAAACGTTGGTAAACATCGACCAGACTACACAGCGCAACAACCCAGAAGACAGAAATCTTCATACTCACCGCTGTGAAAACCTCAAATTATACATAGGATTTAATTGTTTTACATTGGATTAAAACGGATCAGGTTTTGACTGCGCAACAACCCAGAAGACAGCCATCTTCAGACGTCGAATATTATTACTGAAATATTCGCAATTAAAAATCGTGTACAAGGACATACGATAAAGTTATGTTCGAGTTCGCCTAAGGTGTAAAGCAAGCAAAAAAACTGTGATTTACCTAGTGATAATGTAAAATAAAAAAATTGTTTTCAACATAGACGTGGTCTCATCCTCGTCTGGATATACCACCCGCCGTAATGATTCTATTCATGGCAACGTTCGTTGTTCCTGTTATCTTGCAACTTTCAGTTGTCATTGAGCAACTGGTAGGAAGTTCTAAGCTGCATTTAAATTATAAACACCTGTTCCGGCCCAGTCTCTCTTAGAATAAAGTGGAAACGATGTTCCAGTTCACAATGCTTTCAATGAGAGTAGCAGCAGCAGAAACGTTACGTAATTCGGAGGTGCACTAAAGTATAATTACTGTCAGCGAAGCAAAGTTTATGTAGTGAAAGTCTGTAAGATCTGTAACTAGAGCAAATTGTGCTACATTTGCGCCTAAACGTCTGACAGACCGGAAAATATGTCAACTAAATGCTCAAACTGGTGTTCTTTTGGTGTTTTTCCATATTATTTTTATAGTATTTCTTCGAAAATATGTCAAAAGTTTAAGAATAGGGCACAAGACTGCCAGCTTTTTCTGTCCCAATCGTCGTTGTCTATTTAAGTTATAAAAATTGCTTTAACAGTTAACACGAATGAAAGAATATGCGTTCCGGTGTTTACACTTTAGAATTTAATATGTGTTAATATTTCTATATATTATTACAGAACGCTTTTTATAGCTGACATTTTAATTTGAATGTTTTATTTGCCTGTCACTCTTGAATTTTTCTAGTTTCTAAAATGCTGCTGTTCTGGGAGGGTTGAGGAATATAACGCACAACGAACATTAAAAATATTCCGCGTGTCTAACGAAATGTAAAAAGTTTGTGCATATCTAAGTGCATTCACACAACTTTACAAAGATACGTGATATTCTGAACTGAAACGCTAAGATAATTAACTCGGTCTCTTTACTGTATCCGTTTTTGACAAATGCAGTCGCGCCATGCTAGAAGGATTAAGAATACACAACAGCAGACAAGCTTTCGGGCGTGATGCATACCTCGTAGGTGATGTGTTTCTGATAAGTGTTCGTTTATGCCATCCTTAGCTGCTTCACATCTCGCGGATCTTGGAATGGTGAGAAGTAAGAGAGTAGGAAATGGAAGATTCAGGACTAACCGATACATGCCTCTGAGGTCATCTGAGCCAAAGTTCTGTAGTTTAGGAGGTCGCAGGTGTACATTCAGCTCAAGGCAAACACACATTTCTAAGAGCCATGAATCACACCGGTGACTTGACCCTGCAATGTACTCACACTTGTCCTTCAGCGATGCAATTCGAAACAAATCTGGTTCATACAAGAGTCGGCATGATGTAAGAAATTAGTATTCGCAAAGGATTTGCAACACAGATGTCAGGGTCCCTTCCCGCAACTTCTTTTTCTGAAATTTGCTAAGGTCAAGCCACTGATGGCCTCTGACCACTACACTTTTCAAGCAACATTACCGTACAGGTTCTTCCAGGAACAGCCGACGATAATTCAACTGTTTAATAAATTACCTGGCTTTATAAAATCCCCAAGGTCCATAACCTTGGCAAAAGTTCATAACTACACCCTATCCTGAGACATTTGAATCCAGGATTTAAGGTTTTCACGACGATGTGAAAAAAGCTGAGGTATTCTGGCTATGTGTCAAACTTTCGGATGAACACAGAGCCCCTATCTTCAGGACTGAAATCTTCGTACAGTCACTTAGTTACAGCACATGGATATTAGGTGAACAATAAAAACTATGAAGCAATTCAAAATGTAACTTACTCCATTATTCTGATATTTCCTGTTTCGTAGGTCCAAATCCTCTCAAAACTGTTCCGAATATACCCTTAATCTCTGAACTGCAGACTTTGGGGTCATCAGGCCTACTGACATTCTCAAGGTGCAACCTCAAGACTCGTTTTGTTGTACTTAACGATGGCATATCAACTGCAGATGTTTAATGACTAATGAGATATCACTAAGATAAAGTATGGTCCACTGCAAACGACTGGGAAAGGAATGGTTGCGATCCATTTTAAGTTCTTTCCACTTTAAGAAATGAGAATTTGAAGTCGGAATATCCAGCTGGTTCCACGGCCGAGACTTGAATTGGGGCCTTATGTGCAATACCCGAAATTCGATCGCTTGAATTTACCTGGTCTGCAGCTCTGTCCTTTGGCCTTCGATGTGCAACCTGATTGAAACACACCTTGTAAGTTTTTTTAAAAAGCTGAAGATGTTTGACTAGCGTGCCATCCGGTATCCTGCTGCTTCCGGTTGCAAGTTCTGGAAAAAGGGAGGTAGTAGCAGCTTCTAACCGTCAGCTGACACCCGTTTCCGACTAGGTGACTGTCGAGCACACGGTGTTTTACGAGAAAGTTTGGACAATTCAAGTAAAATACATTTATAATTAAAACAGCTATTTTGCGTATTAATAGTATAAACCTAATACAATAATTCCTCATGAGTCATTGTCGGCAGGTTCCACCTGGACCAAGGGAATCCATGTAACAATGTTCGCTTCGAAACATTTTCATACTCTTTTCGCTTCAAATATTATCACCTTAATGTTATTATGACCGTCCGATCCCTCGTCCAAGGAGTCCTACCAAAATGTCCATAGATTAAGCCAACGAAAAGTTGGGACCCGCAGTGCTCAGGCACTTGAAGAACGGGTCGTTCCCAGTAATGTTATTATTTATCAGTTTTCGAGAAAAACTTTTCAATTATTAAATTGTTTTAACTTTTTCAAGCGCCAGGTCACCAATCAAGTACGCAGAAAAGTTAAAACCGCTTGAATATGGTCTAAATGAGCGACAGATGCCAGACATTTACGTTGGGAACCTCTAGATTGAACTCGACTACTCCCTAATATGAGCGAGACACGCCACGCAGCAATGCGAAACACGACAATTCTCTTAACACAATTAGCTGCATTCCGCAAACTACGCTTAGCGTTAAATTCAGGTCAACCGTAACAAATAAGCAATGGTTCTACGGTATTATTGAGTCTTCCTTTCTTTCACGACTAAATCACAATTATATATCACACTTCGTTATAATATATTCAGACCAGAAATCTTTGCGTTCGAGAGATTTCAAAAGTATCAACGAACATCACAGTACAATATAAGTTATTTCTAAGTGAAAAATTACTAGGAATAGAGCCATCGAAAAATTTACTCCTCCACCCATCTGACACTGACGAAAACTTCCAGAATTCCTACCACAACTGAAAAGTGACGGTATGAAGCAGAATTTGCTAATATTTTCTTCATGCCTTCACGTAATAGGCAGCTTAATCCTTTTACCTGTCTCAAAACTACTTTCAACATCTCGTAGTTCTTTCTCTTATTTCTCTACGTTAATATTTATATTTTCATTCTATTTTCGGCCGGTCTTCACCCTTTCTGTTTAGCCTACATTACCTTTCCATCTCATATTTTGCTTTTACCTTACTTTAACGTCTGGTAGGAAATTTTCATTGTCAGGGGATTAGTTTAAGAAATCTAAAACCCTTTCCATGCCACAAAATAAATTATAGAAATGTAGTTTATTATCTGCGATGTCCCCAAAAGCTGTATACACATTCAATGAATTAAATAAATACATTTTAATAAACTAAACCATTACATACGCCAGCATGGGCACTTAGTGAATTAGCGAATCTAGTGTAAGATGTTCAAAATAACCACAGTGGAATAGTTGACAGCGGCGAGCAGCTATCTGACGAGCGGCCACCAAAGTTGCTGCTGTATATGCACTTTTTGGGCCACCTGTATTATTGACCTCAGGTTAAGGTTACACTGCAAGCGCTGTCGAGCGAAATCCAGTTAGCTCGAAACCTCCCGAATTTGAGCCAAGTTAGCAGCTCTGTATGAGAAAGTGCGTATCAGGTATTATAAATGAAATTAGTATACAACTTAACTCCACAAACTTTGACATTTGACAATGTTTTGCTGAAGCAGCTTATTTCTGAAAGCATGCAGTGAGGAAACAGTGTGAATGATGCATTTTTTTAAAAGAAATGTTAACAGTGAATACGGCAAACTTCTTGGACAGTTGACGACCTAGGCGCTAAGTTTCAGGAACAGTTCTGAATGTCTCTCTTAATGGACAGTTACAGACGAAATACAATAGAAAGTACAATAAGAAGCAGTGTAATTTTTGAGAATGTGTTTAAATAGAAATAAGTGTCGCATTAATTAGGATTAAGTGAACTGAAAAAGTCTTTAAATTATTTTATTTTATAATTTACGGAATATATATATCTCAGTAATATGTATATTTTGGAGTCCATGTTGGGGAGTGAAAATG
Source organism: Zootermopsis nevadensis (assembly GCF_977971745.1). Taxonomy (NCBI): domain Eukaryota; kingdom Metazoa; phylum Arthropoda; class Insecta; order Blattodea; family Termopsidae; genus Zootermopsis; species Zootermopsis nevadensis. The sequence continues at coordinate 6,146,386 of NW_028259157.1, forward strand.
TAAATTTGTCCCGTTCGAGTAAAGAAAAACCATAATTTGAATTACTGGCGACGCCGCGCGATTCGGAAAAAAAAGTCAGCTTCTGCTGTAGCTAATTTCCATCGTACGTAAGGCGTTTGTCACGAATTCGACATCTCTGGGCAACCTGATTTGACACGAAAACGCAGAACTATAATCGCATCCTTAAACTCACACGCCCCGTCTTGAACCAAGCGAAGAATATGGCCTGTAATGTTTGGGTGGCAGTTGAAATAACCTGTCATCGATTTTTTTTACGGAAGACCGCAATTTCGAATGTCGTTATTATTGGGCATAATACGGTTGGCACTGTGCATATCACTGCTGAAGATGGAGGTAGTATGTTCCTCTGAAACGTTAGGATGTACGCACCAGTCCATATCGCGTTACAACTACGAAGACAAACAACGTCAGTTTCTGTCTCTGTTTACTTCTTTTAATTCTGTACTTGGTCACTAATCCTGGGGTCTCGGGTTCGATTCCCGGCGGTGTCCGAATTTATAACTTGTGTTGGGCAAGGCCGTGGTCTAGGCAACACGGAGTTTTCCTCCGGGGGCTTCCCCGGTTTCTCCGTGGCATCCCAACAATTACTCCACTCACACACAGAAGAAGGCAATGGCAAACCACTTCTGGATCATCTGCCAAGAACGTATATGAACAGGTCCCAGTCCGAGAGAAGGATGGAAGGATCCTGTTCATATGGACCTGTCGTCAGACAGAACACTAAATAAATAAATAAATAAAACTTGGTCACTGCACTTCGTCATATCGATTGTTGTGTCTCGATGGAACTATCGCTACATACGTATCTGACTATCCACTTTACCGACATTCGTAACACATAATGCCGGTAACTCTGAGGCACAAATTAGAAAAAGTGTTGAAATTACGTTTTGTTTCCTTTTTCTTCTTCTCCACTGTATTTGTAACTACTCTGAAATCAATGCTCTTCCTTAGAAGGCCACACCTCTCGAAACAATCACATTTCCGGTCGTTGTGTGAAATAACGCGAACTTTATTTTTAAACCTGTAGGTGTATCAAAAGATTCCATGCTGTACTTGTATCGGCGAATGTCTCCAACCGAGTCTTCGTATTTGCTAAGTGCTTCTGGTTTATCCGTGTAATTATGTTATGTAAATACAGTTTCGGAGTGAAGGCAAATGAATACACAAGTCTTTAGAAGTAATTTACAGTATAAAGTCCCAATTGAGAATATAATAGCAGTTTCTTGCACTAATAATGCCTATGAAGGTAACCGCCAATTCTGCAATGGTAAAATTTATAATAGCAATTTTCGCACTTAAACAGTGTTTTATCATTTAAGAATAAGAAAGTAAATAAATTAATAAATGAATGTACAGAGTGTCTAATACGGTATACAGCAACGGTCATCAAAAATGATTATGTTGTGTGAACTCGTCTCAAATCTGGCAGAAATTCAACCTTAAAACATACGAAGAAAAGATAGGAACCGTGATAACTTGAAAACAATTTGGTAACTAATATTCTATCGCTTATGTATACCCATTAGACACTGTGGACATTTTATTTCAAACATTTTTTTGTATACGTTAAAATGGAGAATTATCTGAATTAGTAGATTTCGGTGGGACACGCTGTATATAATAAAACTACAATCTAACGCGAAAAAAGGGAAAAAACTAAAGTGTGCTTGATAAGGGACAAAGGGATATAGGCAGGAGGAGGTAAGAAAGAGACAATGGTAAACAGAAAGAAAGAAAGAAAGAAAGAGGAAAAACTGTTCCTTGCCTGCAGGTAGATACTGGCTTTTTATTACGCTGTCAGTGCAAACAGTGGTTTAGAAACGTTGACTAATTACTGGTGTGATTTATTGCCGTATGTGCTGAAACAAGGGACCAAATTGTAATATTTACGACACCAGCAGAGATGCAAATATTTGTGCAGTCGTTAAAATCGTAGTCAGCACAAATTAAACTTCAACTGTGAAGCAAACGATATATGCTCAATCACTGTTTCATACAGACAGGTTTCGAGCTATCCACGTGAACAATTGTTCATCTGATCTAAACTCAAACTGCTTAAAATCCGGCCTGTCTGTATGTAGGCCCTATACACAACCTGTATAATCCCGCAGACCGATGTGTGTTTGCAAATTTTAACTAATGGAGCACAGTCCTCGTTTAAAAGTTAGTAGTATCACAAGTGTCCATCAAAAGGTCCTATCCTGTGCAACATTAATCATCTTCATGGCCTCGCACACCATTCATTTAAGACCCGTCTTGATATTATCTTACACGCGAAACCTCGTTTCAGAAAACGTATTATGGATACGCGTATGCAATAGATAATGAAATCAATATATTGTACACCATACACATTCAAGATTATTTTAAACTCTTCATGGTGAATTTATTAATGACAAATTATATTTTTCCGGTAACTTCCCTGCATGATCGGGCCCTGTTTTTCGATAAATAAAATCAGGCTCGTATAATGGGTATTAAAGGGAGAAAAAATATTGGCTCACCTCCCTACTCATTTCCGATTTCTACATTTGTGGGTGGTTATTTAACTCTTCATTCTAGACATACTAGTATGAGATAAGTGGCATTCAGTCACTTAGTCACGTGGAAAATAAGACTTTGCTACAAAAAAGATCAACAATTCCTGTAATCCCATAAAATTAGCCTTATCTGCCGAGTTTCTTCGAAAGAATGCTATCACAATCGTATTATTTATCACCTATCTAGATTAGCCACTTGAAAATTAATAACACGTTTCGCAATAAAATTGCCAAGCAGCAGTCTAGTCTTTCATTGGTGATGATGGCGATCTAGGGTTTGGCGCCGTGTAGATTCGTTGACAGATGCAACACCGACGAGTCTACATGGCGCCAAAACCCAGAACATTATCTCTTCATCGGCGTGAAAACCTCAGATCTCACTACTTGTGGTTTAATAAGCATCATTAAATAAGCTGAGAATATTCCCATAGTTTATGTCGTTGAATGCAGGTGGGTGGCGGACTACACTAAGGTTAGACCTGTCAGGTGAATTATTACACAAGAATTAGAACAGGAAGACACTGAAAAACCATGTACATAGAATGGAAGAATACGTGTCTGACGATAGCACGGGATTATACGTTTAGTGGGGAAAATGAAGAGGAAATGGCACACGCAGAAAATAGGATTATCAGATACCATGAAGATAGGTACTTTGAAATCTTGGGCGTTAGAGGGCTTTGTTTTTGAAACAAGTTAAGTAAAATTTTATTTTATTACACATATTGAGACATGAAGCACGCGAATTTCTTTTCTTACTTTATTTAAAGCAGCTGCTCGTTCGTACTGTTCCATTATGACGCGCTCTAAACATGTGCGACAGTCACGCACCATTTTGTTTAATCCTCACAAGCATTTAACCTTTCTACACAGTAACATCTCAAATGATGAGTATCTTAACACTGTCTGACGTAGCGTCATCTCCTTAGAGGGTTGCAGAACACGAAAAGTGAAAAGACGTTCCAGGAAGATTTACGTCCTTTGGAGATGTCTGTGACGGCATTTCCTTTTGGAAAAACACGAAATTAGGTCACAAAAGAAATGAATGTGGAGATTAATCTACGTAAAGAATTTTTTTTCGAATCGACTTCCATTTCTCCCATACCAGAATCCAAAATACAATATCGGGTATAGTAAGTCAGTGTTGACCTTAGGGCCGGTTTACCTTTCGGAATGAACTTCGATAAAATAAGCATTATTTAATGACTTTCAATTGTTTGTCATTATATAGTACTCAAACTTTCTCTGAACACATGAAGTCCCTTGTTTCTGAACCTGTAATAATAGGCTACATCAACACTTCGAGGAAGGATACAAACGTATGAAATGTTTTGTGGAAGATGGCGTGTAATGAGGAAGGTTTTGTAGAGCGAAGCAAAAATATCTACCTGATCTAAGGTTAACAACCTCACGACGCAAAAGAATAAATATTATCCGTACTCATTACTGTCCTTTCTTAAATGGCCCGTGTTGACTACATATAAGTGCAATGAATTTGGCCCAGTTGTCAATTGAAAATGGGGGGGGGGGTTAGATAAAAACAGCTCTAACAGTAAGCGAGAGGTTATTTGCAATTTGTCACCCTTATTAGTGCAAACTTTAAAACAGTTCCCACTCTCTTGCCGCTAACTGTCCCGACACGCAACCCAGCGGCTTCGACTAAATGCCTAATCGAACATTAACACCAGCATTGTGTGGATAAACAGGCCTCAGGTGTTATTAAGTATTCAAATAGTAGCATCCGGTACACTGGGGGTCTTCCCACAATCACAGAAGTGTGCAGTGTGTTAATACGAACTGTCTGTTTCCGTTAGAATCGAATGGAACTGACTGCGCACACAGAACTGAATTATCCGACGACTCATCGGCACATCGAACGTTTTCGAGGATGGAACATTCCTAGAATCAACTTAACCTACATTCAGAACTATTTATTATAATCCGTTTTAACAATGTTACCTTTTTCACCCGACAGTACATGAGGTGATTTTTGTATCGCTTTGCGTTATTTCTGTTAGTTTCTACGCGCTGCGCTACTAGGACCTCAGTATGCTGGAGTCAGTAAATCATTTCTGGTCTAACGACGGAGGCCAGAGTTCACGCCCTGGTCAGTCCATGTGGGACTAGTGGTAGACAAAATAGCAATGGGACAGGCTTTTCTTCGACTCTTTTGGTTCCCCCGTCAATATCATTCCAATGCTTGTAGTACGAAAATAATTTATTGTTTCGATGATGTAAGACGGTTTCTGTGAAAAATTGGGCCTGCAAAGGGCTCATTTCCATCCTCCAGATGATATATGAGCGAATATGGAGAAAAGTGGAATGCACTAATAAGAGAAAACCGAAATATTAAAAAAGAAACCTCTCCCAATGCCTCTTTTTTCACCAGAAATCCCACATGGACGCGAACACGGGCCTCTACTGTGATAAGCCGGTGACTAACTGTCTGAATTATGGCTGGCGAGCGCAATTATACTTCAAGGCTACGTTATTATGCAACAATTTAAAGTGACTGCAAATTAATTTCAGGTCATTTCGAAATCAGGTGGATGAAATACTCTTGAAAGCCTGCTACTTGACATGATTTGAGTTTAAATTACGCTTGTATAACCCGTGCTGAATCTTCCATTTATATGCGTGGAAGAAAGAAATGTCATGATTAAACTAAATGTCAAGAAACAGCTGTTGAACACGTTTGATACGTTGCTGCAGAAACGAGAGTATGGCACGCACTCAACAGCAACCACTTTCAAAACTTGACTTAAAAGGTAACAGAAAAGTCAATGAACAGTACAGAATATTTGTGAACAACGAATTGGTAAGGATATGAAAGCGGCTGTGGTTTATTTTAATCCTTTGTTCTAGCATTTTCCCGCTAAACTGAGAAAATCAATCAGGCCAAATATATCAGCGCAGCCAGCCACCATATTAAGATGTTAGTGGGAAAGTTGATCGTGGTTATCGCGCAATGTATTATTTATTGTTAGAAAAATATTCAAATTTACACACTCTTATTCCGTACGCTAAGAATTTTAGGCATGTGTACAGTGAGCTACTCTGACCTCAACAGCATGAATAAAACGAACTGTGAAGTTCCCAAGTGCTGCTCGTCTACTCTCCTTGCACGATACAAAGAGGGGTCAGAATGAGAGGTCAACATCTGTCTTAACGGAATTAACTCATCCAGGGATAAGAACAATGCATCTTAATCAGTGGGCCATACAAATGTTGAACCTCGGTTAAGGAACGCACTGAAACGAATGTTCATAGAAATGTAACTTGCATGGGAAGGGAAATGAACGTTCAATTTCACATTTTTTCTAGATTGTGTTATGTTCAGGAAATCTGAAGCCTATATTCCCAACAGAGGATCGATAATGACGGCTGTCTTCTGGATGTTGCACGTTTCGTGAACTCTTAGGAATTTATATTCCTGGACCATGCCACCGGCTAGTTAAATAATTATTATCAACACTAATTTATCAAGGATATGGGGGACGCGATACATAAATCATCCGTCTGGGCTGAGATAAATCACAGAACTATGAACTATTAAATTGTCAGTTTCCTCGCCGATATTCCAGCAACCTGGGATCTCTGAACCGGCTCTATTCTTGCATGGCCACCGTTCATCCTGATGTGGGGTTTTCCCCGTTTCCAGACAAATGCCGGGAAAACGTCTCAGAACGGTCACGACCGCTTCATTTCAAATTCTCACCTATTCACCGTCTAAGACACCATAAAATCTTCAAAGATGAAAGAGCGTCCTTATGTAATACTAAGTAAATAGGAAGGAAACGAGTCATTAGCAATGAAGTAACATATCTCGTGTTGTCGCCTTGATTTCTAAATAAATGCTATGTAAAGACGCAATCGCGAAGTTAAAATGAGTGCCAAACACAAGATTACACAAACTGCATATGACGCAAAATGATGACATCCTGTTTGCATTCTGAACCTGCCAAACTAGGTATATGAATGGCATTTTCCTGTTCCAGAAAGTTATTCATGTCCTTTCTTTCTTCTTGTATATCGAACTACCAGCTCTGCGGAAATCTCTTTCTGTATCAGTCGATATTTCTATACTTCGCCTCAAAAGCAGAATTAGGGGTCAGAAGTAGAATATTACTACATTCTTTGATCCATCTTCAACTTCAGACATAGAACTCCCCCCAAATTATAAAAAAATAAATAAATTATTCCAATAGAGCACACAATGCGCTTTAACCATATTATAGTTCTATCGCGGGCTGTTGTAAACGCGGTAACGAACACTCGAGTTCCTTAATAATGCGGGAAATTTATTTACTAGCTGAGGGTATTATTAGCTTCTCAAAAAGTCTTTGCCCCATATAATTAATTAAAATTATATGTTATATTCGGATTAAGTCGTTTTAAATTTAATTTTTGTTTATATCAAGTATCAGAAGTTCATATCAATCTTTAAAATTTAAATATGATTGGGACGTGATGTTGGTCAAATGGAAACAAAACGCATCCCGCTGATAACGTTTAGTGGACTAATGATCTCCCTTGTCAAATAAGACAAAAGTCAAAACCAAGTTGAGAACCTGAGAAGTCTCACAAGCGGAGAGGCATTCAGACTGAAAATGTGCGTATGTGGAGTTCGTATTAACATACGCGCGGACAGAACGTTGGGATAGCACACTGACCTCCGAGTATACAGCAAATCACCTCGAACGTGTGCTGAGGGACCTTACGAACATAAATAGCGTCTTCGGAACGTATACGCGTTAATTACGATCTATTAAACAAATCCACTTTTTTGTTTACACTTGTCTAAATAGTCTCAGACGTAAGAGTAAAAACTTTTATTTTGAATATATATTTTTTTTTGGGGGGGGGCAATTATCCAGGTTATCCAGCCATTTAAATGCAGGGGCTTACCACTACAGATGACCAAGAAAAGTTTATATAAAACAAGAATTCCGTATTAGGATATAATTTAAAATTTACTACTCCTAACATACCTCACAGTATGACAACATATATTATGTATAAAATACAGAAGTTCCATTTCGGCGAATACATATTTCCCACTGCTTTCATTTCGATTTTACATAATTTATAACATATTGCCACAGATTCAAACGGAATTTTAGAAGGTCAGTCGAATTACATATGCATTGTCTGGTCATTTTTCTGGGTTTATTTCGATAAACATATAATGTTTCGAATAGTATTTTAAACAAAGGCGTAGACGACGTTTAAAGGTTTCTGACAATAGTGTAAGAACCACAACATTTCGTTCTGTTCCGTCTTCAGGAGGCCTGTGGAAGGACAAATCCTTGCTATCTAGAGACCCCGGTCGAGCTAGTCTCAGCTGTGGACCAGGGTTCTGAAATCCGCAGTAGAAGAAACTTTCGATACATTGTGATTTTATTCCTAGACAACTTGATTGAGTTCAGAAGAATAATTATACCCAAGAAAAGGTAGTGGTCCCCAGAAAATCCGTATTTATTTTACGAGATGTGCCTGAAACAAAGTGTTAAGGCTCCCTACTTTGAGGACAAACCACACAGTAATATTGATATTTATCTTATTTAATAAATTAGCCCAAAGTACAATTCATCAAATTTTTCAATACAGCATTTTTCTCTGATTTCTTATTAATTTCAGGAATCATAACAGCAGGAGTTCCACAAACCTTCGACAAACTATTAGAGATAATCTGTGAAAGAAACTGCTTTTGAGGAATAACTGAATACAAAATTAAATGTAAAAGAACACATCCAAATAAAAGGTTGTCCCATTTAACCTTCTCGTGGTTATAGACCACTTTACGCCTTAGTTTTCCAAAATTTAATTCCTATGGAGTAACCCCTTTGTTGAAAAATTGACTTTTGAAATTATTACTATAAAATGAACATTGAAAAATACATTGCACTTTATACTATTCGATAACCTTACAAATGATAAAGTAAATGAGTCGACAGGTTTAATTAAATGCACCGTAATGTAACCATCATACCTGTGTTATCAGAGGCCATGTCTAGGATGGACTGTAACTCAAAACACTCAGCAAAGCACTAACAGTAAACATATATCACAGTCACACACATCATCTTGTGTAATATCGGAAACCACTCAAATGCTTCCTTAGTTTAGATTTGATTGGTCTACACGATAATCGATCGACAGATTGAGGAGGAACACCTCCTCACGGTGAAGCACTGACTGCAACTGAGCTGCTTGTGAAAGTACGTCAGTCTGCCAGGCCACTGCCGCTGTGTAGGTAACGTAACTGTTCTTGCAGCATTAGCACGCAGAGGATGGATATCTTATTTGGCTTACCTCATGGCGGCATACTTGTTAACAGACTGGGTCTTCAGGCATGAGATGCCAAGAGGATGAACGAAATTGCCCTTCGCACAGGACACGAGAATCGAGGAAAATCATGTGTCAACTTCCCAGAAATCACCGTTTGCGTAATGTTAGTGAATCGTCTTATTTCACAGGTAATTAATTTGCTGTATTCAGCTCTACATTCTGATAGAGATATGTACAATTCTTAGCCCCACCGTCAGATTAATATTATATATTATTTATTTTAATATTATAAATTGAGACAATATCGTCGAAGGATGAGGAATGAATATTGGAGGTCCGGATGCCGTAAGGATGTAAAGTAAAATCACGTTCAGGAAGAAGATTGGTAATGAATGAATAAGCATGTAATCGGCCAATTTGGAACTCGCAAATAACCTGAAAATGGAGACAGTATGTTTCCCCAAAAGGGTGGTATCTACCTACAGGTTCACACGGCGTTACAGCCCCCAGACGACCGACATGGACATTTTCACCGCCGTGAGAACCTCAAATCTCACAAGAATCAAAGTGCAGATTGCGTTTTAAACTCTCAGGCTAGGGGTGAAGTATTAGAACATTTCTGTGATGTGAAAAAGGGAGAAATTTAGAAAACCTCTTGGCCCATGTGCTCATTCCCGAAATGACCTGCACCCATCGCTGACACCTTACCTCAGGAATTCCATCTCTCCGAACCATAGCAGACCGCCAACCGCCATCTAACTTCATTACTGAGAACGTGGACGGTCATGCATTCACCTTGCGCATCTTGCTTAATAATTAAGAAGACACAGTGCTTCATCCAACATCTGTGGTTATGTAATTTAGGGAGGACTGGAGTCCCGTTGCCTGGGGATCACACCGTCACTTCCGCATAAAGGAAAGGCAATTAACTATTCCTGACTCGCTCAACATGCGGACAATACACCATGCTACAAGATTTTCACACCACTTAAACCGTACCCTGACAACTTTACTGGACTAAACTTAGTCAAAATCTTAACACCAAAAATAGTGTCTCACCGTCAGCGTATAAAATCGAGGCGGCTGCACAACTACTTTCTATAGCTTCTTGTTTTGTTTCGCTGTTAAATGTCCCACTATTCTATTTTTTACTATATAGGTCATGCCTACGATATACCGAAAGCCACATGTCCTTGGATCATAGATTTAGCGAAGTTATATCTACAACGAGCAGGTTGGTGTGACGATAAAACTTTAAACTTGTATTTGGAAGGCACACATTTCGAAGTCTGACAATTACGGGCTGTCAAGACTGGAGCCTTGTCACTTCATTCTTCTCAGGTCCAAATTGTTCTCCAAGCACCCTGTTTTCAGGCACCTTAACACGAGAGACCGAGTTTTACACTCATACAAAACAACAGTCAAAATTTGTTTTGTATATTTTTACCTTTTCGTTTCTATACAGCAGACAGGGAAACAAAAGATTCTGTTCTGCACGGCAGCAAGCATTCTTCGCCTTTAGCCACCTCTTAATTTATTCGTAAAAATTATTAAACCGACAAAGCATCGTTAAATAACTACGGAGACCGTTAATTGAAGTCGTCTCGGAAAATTAACCACGGGCACATAAATCACGTAGTTTGTAAACTGTGGGCGCAGGCCCGAAGCTTTCCGACCCCCTAAGAACGCACATTCTGGTGCGCCACGAATCACCTTTATAGGGAAAGGTAGAGCAGAGTCAAGACCGCTGGAACCTCCTTGACCACTGTGTGCAAGGCGTGCCGGACTTTCCACTTCTCAGAACGTGATTATGAATCAGTCCTGCAGCCAGCCACAACTTGCTCCACAAAATATTCCACAACCCGAGACGTCACAGCTACAGTACAAAAACAACCAACAAAGAAACAACTGTAACTGAGTAAAATCTTACGTACAGAGTACACATAAATCTTTAGAAATGACAGGGGAATACAGTAAATAACGCTGTTTCTAAGACGATGGCTGTCTTCTGGGCTGTAGTGCTGTGTTGTCTGGTATACTTTTTCAGAGGTCCTTGCTGCCTCCATCATCTGAGCGACTGCGCAACAACCCAGAAGCCATCTCCATACTCAACGCCGTGAGAACGTCAAGTCCTAATAACGCTGCTTCCTTTCCAATAGTGACAATTCACTGTTCATCTACGGAAAGAAACAGCAAGGAAGGAGGAAAACGGATAAGGCAATCTAAGCGACAGACGAAAAACGAAAGCACAGATAACCTAAAGAGGAACAAGTGAAAGTGAACACAGACGGAAAGAGAAGAGAGCGCATGTTAAATCGAAAGTTCTGGGTGGGGCTGATTGCACTTATTTTCCTGCAAATATTTTCATTATAAGAAAACATTGGCTGTGAGGTTATGTCAGACAACTGTCAGGTACTACTGGAAGTTTTGCGCAGGTCTAGGTCAGTGACTTGTACGATTATTACTTTATGCGTTAGATTTCTGTGTATACTTTCCAATATAATAGCTTATACTACCTGAAAGTTGTCTAGACATGACGGAAAGTTACGCACAGCAAAAGTGTATTGGAACAGCATCTTGGACATTGTCTGAAGTATATTAGATACACATGACGTTTCGCGAGTTGATTCTACTCAAGCCTCTAGGTGATCGGTGTTTCAGGTGCACATGTTGTGTCTACAGAGAGAAATTTTACATAAAATGTGATAATGAATAGCGAGTAGGTGACGGTTTTAAAAAAATTGGCCGTTGCTTATTTGAAAATAATATCCTGTCATTCGCTTATGGAGACTTAAGAAAACCACAACAGGATGCCCGTCAGAATATTCGGTAAACCTGCCGAGATTCAAACCAGGTTTCGAGTGAGAATTTAGAACGGCGAACACGTTCTTGAAAACGGAGGTTATCGCTTCATTTACTTTTACATGTCAATCAATGAGCAGCCTCATGGTTAGCTCAACAGCCCCTGAGGACCAGTATGCCTGAGGATACTTTCGATTTGCACACTGGGTCAGTTTCTAGACAGATTAATGAAAGTACCTCTGACTCAATTATAGGTTAATCATAGGGAGTTCAAAAATTCTTATTTCAAATGCTTTCAAGCTTGCTGTGGACATACGCTAATGATTACTGAACGACTTTCAGTTGTGACGACAGTAAAACACATTGAAATGCCTATCAGACACCTGTACTGTACCGCGGTGTGTCTAATATTCCAGGCTATTCCATCATCAGCAAAACATAAGTCATGAATAGTTTTCTTAAATTAAGAAATCTGACAACTCCAGATGACAGAGCATATTAGAATATACAACTAAATGTTGTGCTCATCTTCGTGTCAAAATGATGGAAAATATACATGAATTACTGGAGTGTTGAGTTTCAACTAACTTCAAAATTTGTACAAGTCCTTCCACCCGCACGATATGAACACAATATCACAAGGCGTGTCACGAGCGAAGTTGAAAGGAAATAAATGGAACAAAGAAAACAAAAGGGAATATAAAAGAAGAAATAAAGAGAGAAAGTGAGACAAGAAAAAGAAAGACAGAGTAAAAGAAAGAATTTTCTTCTCTCGTGAATAATCGTAGATGCAAAGACTGTAGTTCTTACCTCAAAGAAGACAACGCGTTACCATTACAAAGATCAATTGGTTAGTGCTGTTTGAGGAAAAAAATATTTTTCCCCGATAATCATAAGAAACACACTTGGTGGGCGAAATGCGAAGGTATGATGATGACCTGAGTTTTGGCGCCATGTTGACTCGGTAACTGTTTACGTTTTGGAGAAATACACTGTCTCCATCTTCAGCCCTGCGAAACGTTGGCATTTACCGACGAGGCTACATAGGCCAAACCCCAGAACATAGTCGTCATCATCATCATCACAGCCGTAGAAACCTTAAATGTCACACAATACAGTGTTATTGAATTTTAAAGTAGGTGGTAAACTAGTATCACTAGTTTTTAAAGAGTTAAGTACGGGTTCTTGTGAACACGGTAACGAACCTTCGAGTTCCATAACTAACTAACTAACTGCCTGCCACTTTGGGGATCTCTTGTCAGTACGGGCAGCGAGTTACGTAACTCCAGTATGACCAACAACTTAACTGCCTGAAGATGACCATCTTCTGGGACGTTGCGCCATGTAGTCTGGTTGAAACTGACCGAAGTTTCAGAGGTGTTTACTGCCTCCATCATCAGGGCGATATTAAGCCCTATAGTTGGAGGCAATATGTTTTACCGAAACGTCGTTAACACAAGGCGTTACACCTCAAAAAACCAACACCGACATTTGTTGTATTACGATCAATAATTATGACTAAGCAATCAATTCCATATTGAATCTAGAGACTGCGACTAGCTTAAGATTGCTTTCAAACGGGTCATGTCTGTCACCGGAAAATTCACTGAACCATCGTGTTTAACAACATTAACTTACCTCATTCGGGGCACAAAGTCCTCCGTGGACGACGAACAAAGAACCTAACTGCACCTGCACGCCACACACCCTGCCATCACCCTTTTCAACGAAGAGTTCCTCCAATGAGCAAACACACGCGATACGTAAGCGGTCTCAACACAGAATGACTGCTGTAACGGTGAGAAGGCAGGATACCTGTGCGGCAGGCCTGCATGGCTTCTCCAGCAGAGGTCAATGCTCAACAGCAGTGCAATACAGATACTAGACGCTGTGCGGCAAAGTACACTGGAATACGTCTGACTGATTTCCCGATCAATGTATCTCACCATACCCATGGCAGTTCGTTAACTGAAAGTCTTTCTTTAAATGTTTTATTTTTCTCAGAGCGAGTTAAAACAGGGACCCAAAGGTTCATCACCGTGCTCATAAAATTCTGCCAACGGACGCCATCGCCAGCCAGATGAATCCGTTTACATCCTTACGATCTATTTTTCTTTAACGCGTTTTAATATTTTATGCTGACATCTACACTAAAAGTTTGTTGCTTGTTGAAACAAGAAATTGGGAAAAGCAGATATACAAAAAAGAAAGTGATGTAAATTCGAGAACAGAATATTTGCGTTCTATTTAGAGGTCCCATTACTGTCCGCGCTGCAAAAGAAGTCCATTGGAAGATTGGAATGGAATAACCGGGCGATCTTACTGCGCATGCGCACTCCGCCTATTCCTACTCCAAACACTATTCTCCAGTTGTCTCCAGGAGTGCAGTGCTTCATGTATAAGAATAGTGTAGCAAGATTAGAAGTATTCTCTGTAAAAGAGTACAACGTAGTCGTTCATGTCCACCCCCAGCGAACTTCTGTTGGCGCGCAGACAGTATTAGGTCCAGAATCTAAATCGTAGGGCCTACTTCCATATTAGAGTCAAATGTTAATGTGAAATATTGAGAAATCGCCCTCCGTCGACTCAGAACAAACTAAAATACAACGTAACTATTGTTACACATTCAGATTTTGAGGAAAATTCATAAATCGGAAATGTCTTTGTACACCTCCGCCCCTCCAATGCCTCACGTTCGGATATCTGACTGGTTTATTGTCACTCCAAGGCCTGAGTCAAACATCGTGCGATAGGCCTATACGGGTGAAAGTTGTTGTCTTCTTAAACAGTGGTTGAAGGTGGCCACGTTTACATTTACATGATCTGAAAACAACATTCACGCTCCGATATGTTCATGACGTGCTAAATATGTGAAACTACCTTCACCTTAAACTTCCTTTTAAAGCCACCATTTTGCAATTCGTTCGAACATTACATTCGTATCTGTTCTCGGCATACAAAGGCTGACTCCTGAACAGGGCGCCGTGTACTGTCGTGGTGAAGGACACATTTCACATGAATCAATTACCCTACCCAACTTTACCCTGCACGTGTCTTGTTAACCAAATAACTTTGGTGGATTGTCGGCGAGTCTCAGTCAAATAGTATTAGACCACTCAATCACTAGGATTGCGAATTCCAATCCGCTCTGTGCATGAATATAATTCCACGTCCAAGTTATATTATGTTACGTAGAAGTAGAGGTCCTGCTAAATAGGATTATTTTATAATTAATTCTAAATTGGAGGAGGCCAGAGGACCTAATCCATGAAAGTCTAAACTGAAAACATTATGCCTTGAGGTGTACGTCAGCATTATGTGCACATCGTTTTGGGACTTTCTGTATAACAGCACAGGGGTTAAGGTAACCGGAGCATGAAACCAGCCGCTCGCCACCACCTGGTGCCCAGGTGTGTGCGAAACCTAACGTCATGAAGGGGTGCTTAGATCACACGGTGATGAAACACCCCGCATGGCTTGGTTTGTGTAGCAACACGGATGCGCAAGTCATTTGAGTGTAATGATGACAAAATTAGAAAGCAGATGGCAGTTAAGAGATTACGCTGAAGCCGAATTTTATTAAAACAAAAACGAAACAACATAGGCTCGTGGCGTACATTTAACGTATTAATAGGCTCAATATCTGAAACATTTTTTTTTTCAGTTTAGTTTACTGTAACGAGATATGTCAAACGTAGAAATCGAATATTATTATCCCTCCGGGGTTCGAATCTCGAACTTGAGACAAACTGTCCTGATTGTGGTTCGATGTTATTTTTCTCAGTCCCGCCAAAAAATGCCGAGACAGGCCACAACCTCTTACTTCTATTCTAATTTATTATTTCCAGAATTATATTAGCATCCAACTACATTCAACCAACACATCTGAATAAAGCGTCGTTAAATAATAACTGACACAACATTCAGACCTACGATCTAGTTTTGCGTAGTCAAACGCTGTTTCCCAATAAAATCAGAGTTTAAAAGTCCTAGAGTAGTGCCGGAGAAGACCTGGATAGCTTATGCCTATGTTCTTGGCGCCTAGCACCAGACAGGGACGAGTAGTCAGCGTCACTCCTCCTCGGCCGCGCGTAACCCCAGAGAGAGGACCGCGGTACCGATTGGATAGGAGGTTCGGTGGACTCCAGAGCTGGTCTGGAAAACTGTGGAACGCTATCATAATTGTTTCTTGAACGTCCTTCAGGCGTATTAAAAACAGAGAAAGCTCTTTGTTAGGGAAACGCTGTACATCTCTGCGTTTCTACCAAATTCTTAGTCTTAACTGTTGGACTGTTTGTTTGGGGTACCAGAAAGGTTGAGGAACATCACTGTAGGAAACGATGGAATTTCAAACCGGAGTTGGTTTACTGTGAAGGCTGTGGGTTAGCCACAGTAGACCACCGAAGATGATACTGAGGCGAAGGTGCGCCACCGTGAACTACACAAACAAAAACGGCAGGCTTTTGTTCTGCTACGTTCTTTGACACGCCACTAGCCAGCTGTTGTGTTCTGAAAACCGTTGTGTTCTGACACACTCCATTCTACAAGCTGTTACACATCGGTTACACAGAATCAGCAAAAAGAAACATATTATTTTGTTTCTGTTCAATCACACACTGCTCTCTGCGTTAATGGATGTGTTTAACCACATAACACAATGTCTCTCGACTTTTCCGGCGTAGCTGCATACTAAAGATAGTTTTGTATTTCACGATATACCGAAATGTTCATTACTGCAAAATTGTCTACAGGATATATGCATAAACTCTGATATTGTTCTTCAAGCTTTATAATTTTAATATGCATTAAAGTACATACAAACATTCAACAGACCAGCAATATCTTAGGAACGAGAAATAAAATATGAGAGACGAGTAAAATATGTAGAATGAAAATTATTTTTCAAAAAACTTACCATATGGCAATAAATGTTAATGAAATATGAAAGAGTAACAATTTTAAAACAAAAGACTATAGCACAGTCGATTACAGGACATCAACAGACCAGAACAATACCTCATTGCAATTACCACAATTTTCGAGCAATTGTTAAACATTTCGGAAAGCATATTCGTCAGATTTTTCGCGACACGGCGGTGGTGAAAGTTTTCAGCACAATAACCTAAGAGCATGTTTGGTTCAACACTAACGCTGGCGAGTCCTGAATGAATCTGTCTGGTTCTGCAATCGTGACTCACAATTGTTCGTACTTAAACTCGTCTGCACAAAGAGGGGGGGGGGGGCACACACATACACAGAGAAAACAGTATCTGAACATAAGCAGTATGCCAAAAAATAAATCCCCCCGTCACAATACCAAACCACTGTAATGATACTTTATAATTATTCTTGCATTACTAAATTCCATCGAACCGGATATACCCACCTACAGTATTGTAGCCGTTAGCTGAAAGAGACTGGCATTTGTATGGGGTCATCTTTTCATTGGGCGACTGAGAGCTGTGGACCTCAAAAATAAACTGGCCACAAAGATGTCGTTCGACCCTAGGAACTTTGTCTCGCGATAACAAGAAAAAAACCTGCATTTATTCTTATTGGGATAAACAAATACAATATTGAAGGTTCCGGTCTTCTGGGTTGTTGCGCTGTGTAGTCTGGTCGATATTTACCAACGTTTCAGAGGTCATACTGCCTCCATCATCGCCCTGATGACGGAGACAGTATAACCTCTGAAACGTTGGTAAACATCCACCAGACTACACAGCGCAACAACCCAGAAGACAGAAATCTTCATACTCATCGCCCTGATGACGGAGGCAGTATGACCTCTGAAACGTTGGTAAACATCCACCAGACTACACAGCGCAACAACCCAGAAGACAGAAATCTTCATAATCATCGCCCTGATGACGGAGGCAGTATGACCTCTGAAACGTTGGTTAACATCGACCAGACTACACAGCGCAACAATCCATAAGACAGAAATCTTCATACGCACCGCTGTGAAAACCTCAAATCTTACAAATACAATATTCAATCGGATTTCACAATTAATTTAACATAATGATGTAGCATAATGATCCTTCAAGAAAGGCATTCACAAAAACATGCTAAATAGATTTGAGGTTCTCGTGGGTGTAAGGGTGACGATGTTCTTGTGGGTTTTGACGCTGTTTAGACTTGTTGGTAGACGCTATCTTTTCTGGGAAACACACTGTTTCCACCCAGAACAACAACATTGCCTTCAACACACTAAATGCGTCACCGTTTATCTTAAAACACCATCCTGTAACTTGCTTAAAGACCCAAAGGAAAACAATTAAATATCTTGAAAGCCACTCTCTGATCCGAGAAACGAAAGCGAGACCTCCCGAACATAGAGCAGAAATACTAACAATCCAACCGCGACGATAGGTCTCAGTTTGTAGGGGGGTGGGGGGTGGGTGGGTGGGGGACATAGAAAGCAATATAAAGGATTACGTGACTTAACTTTTCTCTAAAATTTTAGTGTAATCAATCCAAGGATGTTACGAGGTGCTGCGTATGTAGAACGGATGGGAAAACAAACACGCATCGACTGAGAGAGAGGTGTTGGGAGAGAGCGCTCACGAAGGCATCTAGACCGAACCGAGTCGATGTAACGAAGGAATATCGAAAACAGCACATAATGAGTGGGATAATTTTATATTTTTCGGCTATTGTTATTCACGAGAATGAGAAGGGCAGGGTATGTAGTAGGCATAGACGAAATGAGGAATGTATGCAAAAGTCTGTCGGAAAATCTTCAGAGAAACTTGAACTGGGGACCTAGTAATAGATGGAAGGGTAATATTACAACAAAATGAATTTTTAATAAATTGATCACGAATGTATTAAATGTTTTATGATGATGGTCATGAACCTTTCGGTTTCATAACGGAATTTCTTTGGTAAGGTAAATAAATGACAATACAGTTGAAGGGAAACGCCAACACAGGCAGGTGGCCACAGGTAGCATAGGGTTGTAAGGCAAGAGGACAAATAATAAAAGGAATCCCAAGAAGACTTTGGAAATACGTGACAGTCCTTATGTCGCCTAATCATTGAAGCCAACAAGAAGAGATTGAGACACAATCACTTCAATGATGACCCTACACCACATATTGAGTCATACTGCATTATGTAACGACGTTGTTCCAAATGCAGATGTTATAGTCTCAAATGATACAAGAATATGATGAATTATGACAAGATATGGATCTGGAAGTTCAATATCGTGGCCTATTTCAAATTATTCGAGAAACGACGACAATTTTCAGCCAAGACAGGTAGACGGCTGAGAGTCAAACCACTTACCTCCCTAACATAAACCTAGGACGTTACCACTCACCAACCTGCACAGTTGTACTGTGCTGTATTTAACATATATACTGAGTTGGTGTCACCTACCATCCTTATAACCTTTCAGTGTTGATTTACAAAACGCGAAGGACTGTATGAATGAAACATGACAGCACATGCGAGAATAATCATAATTATAACGAGATAAATTAAAGAAGGCTCTCTCCAGCAGCTGAAGGGAATCTTGCTCTACTTGAAACGGTGAACGACCGGACCACTTTCTCTAAATGAATCCTCTGTATCACCGTTTTTATTGCATGCGAAAAGCAATGAAGAGAAATGCGAAGACTGTTCTTAAGAAGTAAATCACCAAATAAACAACAATAAAATACATAAATACATTATATTTCCACATCAGAAGCACGTATGCATTTCTCGCCTCGCGCACCAAATATTAGTTGGCACTCCCTGCTCGTATTCGGGAGATCCTAGGTTGAACTCTCGGCCCGAAGACCGTCTATTCTGATTGATGTTTTTCGTGGATTTCCTCGGTCCCTCCAGGAAAATGATGAGACAGCACCTTTAATTAGGCCACGACCACTTCTTTACATGTCCTTTCAACTCACTATTCAGTATTCATCCTGTGACTCGGGGCTAAATAGTCTGAGCTTCTAAATGCGTCGTTGAATAAACTGCAGTTACTCGCGTTCCTCATCCTGACTACACCCCAGCCTGCTGTATTTTCCTCAGTTTCACCATCTTAACAATACTAGGTGACCTGTGTAATAATCTGAGGCGTTCGTACATGGAATTTAACTGATGCAGCTGAGAAAGTGCTGTTAAATAAAGTAAAATACAAAACAAATATGTCCTTTCCTGTCTTACCGCAGCATGGATAGAGACAAAGCTCGTTTCTCATGGGCCGGTTACCCTCTTGACCTAGCTCCCACGATGTACCGATATTGTTTACTGGAAATTCAAAGTTTCTGTCGCTACTTAAAAGGGGGAGGGGGAGAATGAGAGCAAGTTCCCCACGCCCACGCCAAAGGACGACGTGTTCTCGGCCTCTGTAGAAAGGAACTGCTGCTTATTACAGTTGAGAAATGAAGGCGTGTCCCCTCGTATACTGTCATAATTATTCAGTCTTGACACTACAGCAACGACACAATGTCATCTACCAGCAACATCTTTACCTTCACTAACATCCAATGATGGGGGCGGAATGTTTCCTGTAGGGAGGTCCGTGGCTCTAATCTCGTGAGTACTAGGACGGAGAATTTACGTGCTTATCCTCTGTCCTCCTAAGAAAACAGTGGAATCGTGCCTCAATGACTGCCCACTAACTTGAAGTTTCATAATTCACACAAACATTCTACCTCTCGCTGCTAAACAATGTAATGACCCAAAGATCAATTAACAAATTAATCACCGGAGAAGTGCCTCATGCTCTGAAAACCCCGGGTTTGCATCTCAACTCATAGGCCGAAGTGATTTTCTTCTGTCCCGTAAGGCATTCTGTTTGACTAGGCCTCCTTCGAAATCCTCATAGAATCTGGGTAAATGTTGAAGGAGTAAAGGATAAAACCATTTCATTTGGCGTATTAGATCCTCTGCATAAACACACAAATTGTCTAATGTAAGGAAGTTACGCTGATGGATGGTTTTACCTTCTGATACAAATAAATTACGAAAGCCACAGAATCAGTCATCAAATAAAGGAAAGAAAAACAATTTTAAGTGTATTTGTGAATCTCTTTATATGTTGATGGTGAATGTGTTTGCTAGTTAAACATTAGGAGCTGTGCCTCCAGAGGGCTTTGGCCGTGAGCAGCACCCCGTCGAAGTATCGTTTTTACACGGAATGAACGTAAAAGCTCTTGGTTTTGCGGTTTCCACAGAAGATACTTCGGTTAGACGTTCAACTTCCCTCTCAAGTGGTTGTTCCTTTCTGTAGTTTTGGATTACATATTTTTCTCCAAAGCACACAAAAACGATAACATTTGACCTATTATTAACGGTAAACACGTAACCGGATACAGGCCTATTCGAATGTATATTTTTTGAACACCGGAAAATAGCAGTGCAGAATGTTTTATTCGAAACGCAACCATAACTAGTACACGAGAATCCCTTCACACACAAACGACGAAACCAATGCCAATATTGAATTCTTGCAGCCGTATCCGCTGGTAGGACCGTAATTTAAGCTGTTTTGCCGCTCGATAAACACTTGTCACAGACAAAACTTCCTGTGTCCCGAAAGTTTGTTACCATTCGGTGTACTGATGTCTTATTCTGTACCTTCTTGTCCCTGCCAACTGCTAACTGCTTAACGAAAAGCAGCAAACGATTTCGATATAAAGCTATGTTCGAGAATAAACACAAGTTCTGCTCGTCAATGTACCAAATTCGCACTTACATAGCTTCTGCGCAACTGGCGTGAGCAGCGGCCTAGTAACCAGGGTGACTTTGACTCGAATGTAATGGGGAAAGGGGGGAGAGTTTTACACGGAAACTGAGCTGCTTCTGTTTATTGGGCCACGTGACTGTTGATGGGCTGCGTTAAAATGGCACATTGTGAACAGTCGTGGTAATGTGGTCAATTTTAAGACATTTCCCGTGGTAGTTAATTTTAAAGTAAGCCGGAGTTATATTATAAAATACAATTCGTAACAAATAATTCTGTTGTCATTGTCCTTTGTAGCTATAATCTACTACTCGATTGTTAATTTTGATTCGACAATATATTATATCCTGTGTAGTAGAAATAATTTAGTTAAATACCCTATTCTATCATAATTTAGTATTGGACAAACAGCCACAAAGCGTCGCCAAAGAACCTTAACATTCAAGCCTTAACACAAGAATTATAAACACACTTTTGTGATGACGAGAAGTTGCGAAACTTAAATCCTCCTTACAGGTACTTGAAAAAGGAAAAGCCTAAACTTGACATTCTCTACTTCGTGAGCGAAGACTTTCACAGCGCTTCATCGGTCTCCCAATGAAAAAGAAAAAAACAAAAACAAATTCTGTCCGGTGATCGACCTCAAATACCACTTTCGCAACCCAAATACGTTTAACCCTGACGTCGGAACTGCATATCCTTACTTCACAGCATAAATATACAATTTTACGAGGTCCGCCTGTGCATACTCGGACAAAATCATCCTCATCGCATACGCGACGTCAAGACATCTCAATTCATAACTTTGCTACCGCAAACCATCGCTTTGATCTTCTGTTAAGAAAATGGCTATCCTAATTTTACCGTTTTACTTTTCTCTCCCAGACAAATGCTGATATAATAATTTAAAATATGTCTAACCCGCTTTTTTATACGCCCTTACGAATTTTTAATTCGCATTCATTTTTCCATTAGACAACATACAACTTACGTAGTAGATATTCACTGTTAATGAGCGGTGATTTTTTAAAAAATTAACAGTGCTAATTTAAAGAAGCACAGACCTGCAGTATAAAGGGCCGAAAAAGGGTGCAAAGACCAAGAACTAAACGAAGCTACGCTCTTCGACTTTGAAGGATGCTGACATCCACTCACTGGTAGTAGTAGCTGATGGCTGAGGCTCTGAGGACGACGACTGGCCCAGGGTTGGGGGGGGGGGGGGGAGTGTCTGGTCACTTGGCCTTATTTCTTTGTGACAGACCTTCATTACACATAGCTACAGGTACCGAAGAAAAATTATTATTTCTCTGAATGCATTAACGCCAAAAGTAGTTAATTTAAAGCTTGCAGTTTAGAAAGAGGAGCCAATGCATTCCTTTTAATAAGTAGGCAGCAATATTCACCGTGCCTAGTGCTCGACATTCTACTTATGAACCAGTATTTGAATAAGGCACTCAACCTACTCCTATTGGCCTTAATAACTGACTACCAGTTGTGAAGTATCCATTCTAGTGTAGTTTCTATTAATGGAGACGAAGCAAACAGAAATGAATGTATGCTGAAGTGACCCATTACTTTTCCCTCATGTACAGGAGCAGAGAAAATTATTAAGTTCATAGATGTTAAACTTTTAAGCAAACAGCTACTTTTTCAGCATCAGCATGTCTTCGTATGAATACGGCTGTGTTCTGGGTTGTTGCGCCGTGTAATCTGGTAGAAGTTTACCTAGAGATCGCCCTGATGACGGAGGCAGTATGACCTCTGAAACGTCGGTAAACATCTACCAGACTACACAGCGCAACAACCCAGAAGACAGAAACCTTCATACTCACCGCTGTGAAAACCTCAAGTCTTACACAGGTGACATTTTGTCCACAGTGGTGGTAAAAGTATTAGTAGTAGTATGTGGTGGTGGTGAATTTATCGCTTTTAAATATATTACACTGAATTTCCTTCTAATTTATCCCCTTCATCTTAAAAGTAGGCGAAATATTTTAGTTTTATGCCATGGTTACTCTATTTGTGTCTGTAAAGACATGTGTAATCTAACTTATAATAATAAACACATTAGGCTTATATAACTGTAACAAACCTCTTTTTTAATGTCAGTTCCTACTGACAACTGGTAAAGCTTCATTAAGAGACGTGTATATAATTAACCTTAAGTTGTATTAGGTTCTAGAAAGAAAATTGTTCTAGAAGTACAGACATTAAAAATTAAGCATGTTCGTGCCTCGTCACCAGGCTACAGGCCGAAATCATTACCTATATACATGTAAATGTAGCTAAAAGGCTGCTCAAATGTGGCCAAGTTCAAATATTCGGGTATGCCGGTAACAAATAATAATTGCTTTCACGAGGAAATTAATAACAGATTAAATTCGGGTAATGTTTGCGCAGTTCGGAATGTCTCGGCTTCCCACCTGCCTTCTAAAAACGCAAAAACTATCCAATTTCAACAGTAGTATGATTAGAAATAAATAATATAATACGGTTTATAACATATTTCCACGAAATTCCGCTACAACTTGATAACAGGTACCAGGGAAATTACCCCGATTTCCAAGAAAATCTTCCCGCCGAAATGCTCCATTCCTTTCTTATTTAATCTACCTGATCTACGTGTCGGGAATAAAATAAATACTTAAAATTTTCCATTGTCAGGACTTTTTCCATCGTCTGTTCTTTAAAACTACTACGTTTCGGAGGCTGGTTCTGTCACTGACAGAGACTAGCTCTATCTAAGAGACCCAACAGAGTAGGTACCTCTCACCTGAAGACGAAGACAGAACCAGCCTCCGAAACGTCGTGGTTTTAAAGAAAAGACGATGGAAAAAGTTCTGACAATGAATAATTTTAAGTGTAAACCCTTTAGAATTGAATAAAATAAATAATTTAAGCAACGTTAATAAATTTTCTACTTACTGGATTTACGGTGGGAGCCAGCACCTGATATGTAAATTTCACACCGACTGACGTACGCCATAATAGATCACTAAGCCCGCAATACACAAAGACTTCCATGTACAGCTATGTTAACTCTGAAGACGCAACTACTTGTCTCCTTACTGTATACTGACTATGGAGGGGGTGGGGGGGGAGAGCCCGCAACTTTCATGCTGCTAATCGAACCGTAACCTGCCATGACACCGAAATAAAACACCCATATTTCAAGCTCAGATCTTTAAAACCATGCAAAATTGCAACCCCACTTCAAACATTCACTGCCTATAACGACAACTACAGGTCAGGTGATTTTAATTACGACGTTTACAAACTAATCAACAGGTATAGGCTTAATTTGCTCCCTTCCCCCCAATAGATACTTTTGTCACAAAATTTTAGAACAATTTTCTAGATTTAAAATAATTGTCGAGTTTCAAAATCTCTTTTTTTTAAAAAAACAAACGTACTTCCCGTCTTTCGTACATGATTATTCTAGTGTCATTCTCCACTAATCAAAAAAATGTTGCGATTGACCACAGTAAATTAATTGTCCCAGGTCGAGTAGTACTTGCGCGTCAGTCAAGCAGATCACTGTAATAATAGTGATGTTGAGTCTTGTAACAACACAAGAGGAAAAAACGCCTAAGTACTTCCTGGATTGCTGTATTTACAGTGTCAGCACGTTTCAGATTTTATTTTATTTTACTTAAAGTTATTTTCTCAACTACAGGCTTACATCGAAGAGAGAATTATTGTGAATGGCGAAGGGAAGGACTTGGAAATAGTGTCGTGGCCTATATTAATCCACTGTTCCAGAATTTTCCTTGTGGCACCGAGGAGAATCGTGGGAAATTTCAGTCAAAACAGCTGACATCTGGACTGTGGACTGAACCCAGAACTCCCAAATACCATGCATGATAGTTTACGGATTTCTTTCGTAATTTAACGATGTTTCAGATTGGGAAAATGGTCGTAGTTTATTTGTGGTTCAATTAACGACGTTGTCAGAAGTAACTCAAACTATTGTTATGAAGTCTGATGATGAGATAATTGGTGATTAATGCAATTGGAAGGATGGGGAAAGACGCGGTCGTGGCCTATAGAACAAATCTGTACCATATCCATCAACTTAATACATTTCATTAACATTACTAGCAGAATTTTTGGTTTTATCTTCTCTCAAGCTTAATTGACTATACAGTTTCGTAATTGTATTTGAGTTCGTTATCAGCTTGATACTTATACGTACCCACAGATGACGTCAACGTCTAATTCCACAGCTTCCGAAACAGTTTAATTTTCTCAAAATGGTTAGTAACAGATCTCAGCAGCTTCCTTTGTTTCAACTCGCGACTTTCGGGATTTTGCTGTTTTCTTTACCCTCGCCAAGCTGATTCTCTTTGCCCTAAAGAAATTTTCTGCTCGTATTGCAACAGAGTTGGTGAATGAATTGTGGGTAGCGAGTGCTTGCGACAACACATTTGTACAGTACCGTATAATTTATATTGCTGTGAAGCCACTTACCGATCTAATTACTGAGATATGGCGGGATATGTTCAACTTCATAAACATCAAGTGAATCTGGGCAGAAGAGCGACTATTTATATGCAAGATACATTCTGCTTAGCTTGTGGGAGAAAAATTGCTTGAGTAAATGGTAAATATTCGGTTTCTCACGGCGACGACTGGAGAACATTGTCTTCTGAGATGCTGTGCCGCGTTGTCTGTTAGAAATTGACTGATGTTTCGGAGGCGCTTACTGTCTCCATCATCAGGACGATAATTAATCATCTTCAGTATGCTTGCTGATTAAAATCGCAGCATGAGGATTTGATGTTTTAGATAGAGTTTCGTGTTATTTGCTGATTCTTCCATGTTCGCCATGTACTAATTAACGAATTAAAATAATGCACTGTTCAGCGCGTGTAAATCTGACGATAAGAGCTGCACCACTCAGGTGCACAGTACGCACCACCTCCCAGCAACCTCGTTTCAAACTTTCCTGAGCTGCCATTGTAACTCTCTCCTTCCTTACGATAATGTCGCCGTACTGACCACGATGTTGAGGAGTGGAGGGAATTGTCACGGGGAGTTATAACAGAAATTCTCAATCAGTATTCTTCCCTCAATGTGAGAAACCAAATTTCAGACTCATATAAAACAGCACGAAAAGGTATCGCTTCAAGCGTTTCAAATTATTTCTTTTAAAAACAGATTAGGCGACTTTATATATTAACTCTGCCCGTATCCTATACAAAAATCTAAACATTTAAATACACAAACTTATAATTTTACGTGTTATTTTATGTGGGTGTGATACTTGGTAGTTGCTAAAAACAATACTGAGACTAATATTGTTACGGCTATTGAATCAAGAAGGATACGGTTGGTGAGACATGTAGCACGAACTGGCATAACAAGACGCATACAAAATTTTGTTTGTAAAATCCCCGTGTTTTGAAATATAACTTATAATTGCAAAGAAGACTCTTAAATTTATTTTGTGACCAAAATGACGATTTTTTGAACGCAAATGAAGCTGACACATGTAAAGATGAATGTCTCCTGGGATGTTGCGCCGTGTAGTGTACTCAATTTTGACCGACGGTACAAAGGAGTTTGCTAGATCTAATAACAGACTGCACGGTGCAACATCGCAGGAAGACACCCATCTTCAGACTTGCTCTGTGAGAACGTCAGATCTCACCTGACTCATATACGGCCTGTTCCGCAGACATTTTTAGAGACTTAAATATCTAAGAGTCACTGAAGAGTGGACATTCAATTAATGTTACACAGAACGCCATCTTCACATCACTTTACAGTTTGTGGGAACAATATTGCGTCGGTAGGAATAAGACCATAACGGCGTTGCAACATTCCTCAAGTCACTACTTCTCTCG
This sequence comes from Zootermopsis nevadensis, assembly GCF_977971745.1. Taxonomy (NCBI): domain Eukaryota; kingdom Metazoa; phylum Arthropoda; class Insecta; order Blattodea; family Termopsidae; genus Zootermopsis; species Zootermopsis nevadensis. The sequence continues at coordinate 6,173,580 of NW_028259157.1, forward strand.
CTTGCAATATGACCCATTGCTTCCGAAGACCTCAGCATCCAATACGCGGCCTCACATCCCGTGGTTGTACCGTGAAGACGCATAGTGACATGGAACGGAACCACAAGTTTTCTGAGATCTCGGCGGAAGGCCTACAACACAGCAGGTCGGTGTAGCGGTAACGTTTCGGACCTTTTTTTTGTGAATGTACGCGGTTCGAATCTTGGTTGGGTTACGAGCTAACTGACTGTCATGAATGCAGGCTACGACCACTTCCTTACAATGCCTACGTATTTATTATTTATGACTAAATTCCCATCTCACACGATTTTCTGAACCTCTGCAGAGAAATACTTTCATTCGAAGACTCGTCTTACAACCCTTTATTTTGCAGGTAACCTGTGTGAAATGAAAAAGCTTTGGACTTGGTCGTGATTAGCAAGAGACAGAGTGTTGGCCTATTTATTTATTTGATGATGCCCAAGTCTCTCTAACTGTGGCTTTGTCTTTCGATCAAAACTTTGTAAGCTTTTCTCATCTTACGTATTGTGTTGTCCCGTTCATCTCATCATCTATGACATGCGACTCTGATTATAATTCAGTCAAGAGTACAACTATAACTAATATAATTAATCACTCCACTTATTTAAGCCAACACTACGACTCCCGGCGATGCTGACATATATAAGTTATTTACATCGTCACATGGTCAGAGATTTGCACCCAACAACCCGTCTACATTTATAAAATTAGTCATTCCTTATTTATAATGTACGCTGACCATGTAATTAATTGCACATGAAACAATGTACACATATAACTGTCACGAATAATTTACTGATGCTAATTTAGCATTACACTGTATGGACCGGATTTTGAAAACACAAACAGAAACATTCAAAATAGTCATCTACTCGAAACAAACATAAAAAATTAAGAAATATAACGAAGTCAAGGCAGTGAATTTATATATTATAATAGTGATAGTGCATGGGGAGGGGCCTATAAAACAGCGTAATTAAAAAAATATACGTTAAAACAGCTAAAAACGAGGTTCATTGAAAATCTGTGCATTTGCTGGGATTGACGTTCAACAGAACATGACGATTGGTGTACCGTTTGCACACAAGAACCTTGTCTGTCCCAGCACCCCTTCGCCCTTCTGTGATTTTAACATCTTCGGACTTCTTAGGAAGACCCTGAAGTGAAGCAGGCTTATTTTTGATCGGTTTAACCACCAGCAGGCTAAAGAAATTCACGATAAAGCATTCAAACTTGTTAAGTCAAAGCACAGAATGCTTCTCTGGGCCAAACAGACATCCTGTAACATCCTTTGGGCGGATTTCTATTTATTATCTGTCTGTCTGTTGACTATACTCGTTATTGTATCGATGGGATAATTTCTGCCCTCAAAGTGACAGTAAAAAAATATTTAGGGTTCCAAAAAACTCGTAATCGAGCTTCCTGCTATTTCCCCATCCCACGATCATCAGTACGGTAAGATACTGAAGCGCCCTATGGACAACCAGTTCGAAAGTAAAGTGTTGGCAAGTGATATTACAGGTTCTCACGGCGGCAGGTATGACGATGGCTGTCTTCTGGATAGCTGCCATGATCGCCCTGACGATGGAAGCAACAACCACATCTGAAACTTCGGCAAAGTTCAACCACAGTACACGGCGCAACAACCCAGAAGACAGCCATCATCAAAGAATTAGCTACGTCACTAGTTAAAATCTCGACACCGAAACTGGCTAGCCTTCATGGCATTTTCGTGATTTTATTCAATACCTTTAAAAATCGGAGAAAATGTGATTTACTGCATACAGAATAACATTTCACTCAACGTGTAACGAGAACCGCTTCTCAAAAAATCAGTTCTATTCGTCCCACATCTTCCAAAAAAAAAAAAAAAGCTTTATATTCAGTGCACGTTTCATTGAGACTGTAATTCAGCTGTCTTTCGCGTAGTATGAGCTGCCATCTATTTGTGAGAATTTCAAATTAGTGAACTGAAGTTCCCGCACTGGCTACACGTTGGCGCTTCGTAACGTGTGCACGCTGTACATAGCTATGGAGGTATGCATGAGCTCGAGGGCCGGATTCGGCCTAATTCGAACGATAGCAATCTGAATGTATCGGATGTCCTTAGAGCGCAGTCAAATTCATTCATGCATTAAAATAATTTTATATTGTAGACGCAATAGTCAGGGCTTCATTTGGGCTGGAATGAAAGGAAGTCGGTTTTCGGTCGGGTACGGGTGACATTTTTCTCATAAATTTCGGGATCGGGCCAAACGGTCCTCGGGCCGAGTAAAGGTTTAAAATTTTGACCCGTAGAGACTTCTAATTAGCTATTTAACAGGTGTAGAATAGCGGGAAAATTGATACTCTAAATGCATCTTGAAAAGAACGCATGAGGATAATATGTGTATTGCGGTACGAAATACACTTTCCCGGATTGTTTAATAGACGGACTGTAGAGGAAATCAAGAAAAAGAAAGGCACTTGGGAGACGTAATCAGCTGCAACAAGAGGCCTACTATTACAAAAATAAAGCGACATTGTGGCAGACAAATGTCAATGGACAATGAATAGCAGTTACGCAACATTACTTCCAGAGAAAGATCTCGTTTCGGATTTTAATGAAATGAGATCTTAACAACTGAAGCAGCAGAAATGTTTTATGAGGCTGTTGTGAAGTTCCACCGGCGTGGACAGCGAAAGAAACATTTTTTATATAAAATAAAATCAACAAATACAGCAGAAAAAATAAAATTTCAACAGAAAAACTAGTGAGATTCGTTTCGAGCGGATGGATACAACTTGCCCACCGGATGATGAGACAGAACAACCAAATCGACAACTGAGGGCTCAAGAGCATTTTTGAGGATCAAATGAACAGATCCTTGTTTGTTCCTGTTTATCACATTCACACATTGAATTCACGTCCATTCTCTTGAACTGTATGTTTCAGCCCAGTGTGGTCATCATCAGGTTCAAATATATGCTTGAAGTTATTAAACTGGCAGAATATTTTCCCTCCTCCAGATGTCACTTAACAAAAGATGAATTATTTTGATTTAAAAAGCCGAATAATTCTGTTTTGTTTTTAACTGTATTTTATAGAGATTTTTCATTTTAGCGGTTACCTGTAATTGCCTTTTCAGCTGTTGTCCAGCACTTTAATAGACTGAATCGAATAACAGTAATAATAAACACAAAGTAGTGCCAAACAATAAGTATTCTAGATATTTCAGCTAAACAGAAACAAACAATCCTATTATGATACATTCTTAATGCTCAATTGTATGTTAATTGGGGATTACAATCAGTAGGTCGGGCGTATATTAAAGCTAATTTCCCATCTCAGCATCCTACAACTTTCACAACAAGACGAATTTATGAGTGGTTCAAAGTCATTGCCCGGTGATGGGAACAGAATGGTAGTGCGTATCGGAACTAGACCTAGTGGAACCTGTTCGTGTGTCAGCCAGGTAGCACATGCTGAAAGTGGTCTCCAGTCTAAGCTCATGCATCAGTGGCGTAAAGTTCTGCGGATGTTGGGGCGTGAGAAAGACAGGAAGAAAAATAGAAAATATAAGAAAAATAAAACTAGCAAATGAATAAATAGAGAGAGAACAATTAAAGAGAAAAGCAAAGCAAGGGCAAGTAATAAAGTTGGTGAACGGATGTGAAATTTCTTTCACTGTGTACTCATTTCCAAATGGAATATTCTAAAATTATCTGATTTTAAACTCCTTCTTGAGAAGGGTATTAAAATATTTTTATGCAGCCCGCCAGCTTCGTCCCGTAAAAAATCTAAGGGTTCGTAAAAGCGTAAAAATTTATGTAGGGGTCGATATTTTGGAAGAATAAGATGATATTTTTAATATATCCTGCTAAATTCTGTTTCGTAGTGTGCCATCGCAGGGGAACACTAAATAAATATAGTAGCCCTAAGTGTCACTACGTTGTCTAACACTGACTAATCGGAATGGTGCAAGAGTTGTTCCCTTAGACAAGTACAAAAACACGTTTAGACATATCTCATTCAAGTGTCTAACAGGCGTGCTTTACCGTATAAACGATAATGCGACTTATCCTCACTAAACCTGTCTAAGACTTTTGTCTTGTGACTAATCGGTGTGCGTCCAGCCTTAGACTCTGCACTGGCTATCCTGATAGTATAGATCGTAGTTTTCCATAGTCCTTCCACGCTAATGAAGGAATAGCACCTGACAGTAAGCGTATTAATGATTAGGAACAGACGTATGCAAGTAGAGCGAACTCGTTTTATATTTGCCACTGTTTGTCACACTTGTAACAATAACACGGTTCCCTCCCCCACCACAAGTGTCTAAAATATTAGTTCCGGTACAATTGATTATTGGTCAGAAAGGCGGGAAAAGTCCAAGTATAGCGACCAAATATTTACCTACGTAAATGCCAACAAGGACCTTTTTGCCTGCCACCAAAATTCATCATTTCCTGCAATTCTAACAAATGTTTCCATTGCTGAAGATACGTTTCAGTTAACACCGCAACGAACAGCAGTGGGTCTACAGTATAACAACAGGTCCTTGCAGGTAGCACAGAAACTAATGCCAGAATACGTTACTCAATACTGAACAAATTTAATATTAAAATAAATTTGCAGAGCTTACCTTCTGCTGGCAGTTTAGTTGAGAAAATATTCGTGCTTATTTCCGAGTCGACAGGAAGGACGCTGAATTTATTTACGCTGTCGCCTGGATTGTCAGCAGACACGAAGTCCTCGATTGTGGACGAAGGTACTTCCAATGCCTTGTCCTCAACTGATGACATGTCTTCCAGTTCCAGCAAATCGTCAGGCAGTTCTGCAGGATGCTCTCCACTTCTTATCCAGGAGTCGATCCTCTTAGCGCGGACGGTCTGATTATCTATAATACGTCGACGTTCACGCTGAATGTCTTCCAATGAAGCCTCGACGTCGAGAAGGCTGACGTCCGGCAAGTTATCGCGAAGTTTCTGTCTCTCCTCCTCGTATCTCTTCATGATCTGAGCGCCAATGTTTCGAGAAGTCTCATCTTCCACACCAGATGCGCCATCATGTTTCATGGGCTTCACACTTGCTATGGGACAATTCACATAATACTGGGACCCATACGTCATTCTCACTGTCTCCGCAGACCGATCAACTGCACATAAGAATTCTGGCTCTTCAGTACTATTAATTTGGTCTTCCTGCTTTGCTTGGTCCAATTCAGCAGGAGGCACAGTTTTCGTCTCCCACGTGCCATCTTCAGAGATTTCAATGACCGACGCCTCTTCGCCTACAGCGCATTCTACATTCCTGCAATCACATTTAGAAATATCACTGATCTTAGTGTCAGAATCATTTCCTGTATTTTCGTTGTTTCTCACGGTTGAATTCGGCAATTTGTCATTCGAAGAATCAGAAAACTTATTCGATGAAGAAATTCTTATTTCTGAGATCCCATTATCTCCACAGATTATTGCAGAGGTATTATTTTCTGTGTGGTTCTCAGAGCCCTCACACGGCGATAATATTTTATCAATATTAGTACTGATCGCATTGCCTTCGCAGGAAGCTATGCAAATATTGTTTGAGTCGTCTTCGTGGGTAGCAGCTGTGTCTTGAGCATTAATACCATTTGAATGACTTTCACAGAAATTTGTGAAAATATCGACTCTGGAATCGATCACACTATCTTCAGAGCAATTCATGCAACTATTACCTTCCGTGCTTTTTACAGTGTCCCTGCAGGAAGTTGAGTATTTATCAACTTCATTGTCGATTAAATTGTCTCCACAAGAAGCTACGCACTTACCAAACTTAGCATTATCGCTATTATTTTCACAGGTAGCCAAGTTGCTATTGACCTTAGTACTGGTTGTCATATCTCCAGACGAGGCTAAGGAATTATCATCATACATATTTATTGATTCGTCTGCACAGGGATCAACATATTTATCAACATTAATGCCGATAGAACTGTCTTCACACGAGGTTATATAGCTGTCTATCTCGGTGCTGTGCGAATTGTCTCCACAAGATGCTACGTTCTCATTGTTATTAGAATTTTCTTCAGGGCAAACAGCATTACCATCGATTTTTAAATCGATTATATTGCCTTCAGAGGAAGTGTAATTGTTACATTCCTGTTTAGGGCTTGAAGTGAGTTCGCTGGAAGTCTTGCAGTTGACATCCTCATGGCATTTCTTTACATTTTCAGTCCCAGAAAAACCGACCACATTTCTGCTATCGATATCTGTGACACCACTCATTTCGATGCCTGTTCCTTTAGCAGTTTTGAAAGACTTATTCTTCTCCTCATGCAGCATGCTCGAGATGTGTGGTCTGCTCTTTTTGCGTTTAGGTTTCACAACTGTCGAGTAGATCACTTCAAACGGAAGAGAGAAGGGTTCTTCTTCTAGGGCTCCTGTCTCTGGGTCACAGCAGACGTTCTCGTAGTCCTGGAAGCCTTCCGGAGGTTTCACGTTTCGTGTGTCAGGTTCTTCCGTGTTGGCGAGACCTGTATTGAAGATTGCTCCTGGAGGGACCTCGTAAATATGGGGATCTGGACTGATCGTTTCGGTTTCACTTTGGAGCAAACCCAAGAAGATATTTACTGGACTTTGACAAGAAACTTGTTCGTAAATGTGTTCTTTGTCGTCTTCGTTTACAGACACCGTACAATTCTCATACAGTGGCTCCTCAGAATTGGTGTTCTCGTAGATGTGTTTGTCTTCAACATCTTCAGTTCTGAAAATTAAACGACATAAGATCTTATTTAAAATTTGCAGGGACTAACTTTTTACACCTTAGAGAAAATCTATTGTGAACACAGAAGGCGAAGGGGACATTAAACGAGTAATCTGAAGCCCACGTGGAAGCTTTACGATGTTTAATTCGTAAAGACAATAAGAAAAGAAGGCGATTATAAAGTTATTAATATTTAATAGTGACCTTTAACCAACATTAATGTTTCAGATTTTAAGTTCCTACGGTGATGATATTGATGCTCTTCTGGGTCATTAAGCCGTGTGGACTTAGAGATATACCAACGTTTCTGAGAGACATACTATGTCCGTTTTCAGGGCTGAAATTTACGCGGCGTCACAACCCAGATTAACATCTTCAATATTCATTATCTCGCAAAATTGTACAGGAAAAAAAGGTAATGTCATGTGTTCTGGTTAGAGCCCACATAGGGGGAGTCGAAATTCTGGTCCAAATTGGAGGTATTAGCTAAGGACTGTGAGTGCTTTTCCTCAGGCCTTCTAGGATACGACAGTAAGATGTAGGTTCGAGAATATTAATAGAATTACTAACATGATTTAGTATTCCTGTAGAGCTAATAAATGCCAAAACAGTTCAAAATAATTCAAACAGATATTGATAGAATATTTTATACTGATATCTTACAATTAGGACCAACTGTGAACCTTGTCTACAAATGAATTACAAGCTATTCCTACTCTCATTTCATCGTCTAGATATTAGCGTTTAATACTAAATTCATAATAATAATAATATATAAGCAAATCAGGTTGGTTAGCCTCAGGACCTTTCAGCTACAAAGAGGACATGCAATGCATCACACGCGTTGCAGTTTCACGGTGGCTGATCGCAATTACATCGTCCCTTGACGCGATTTTAAACCGGTCACTCAATCTCAGAGAAACGAAAGAACGAGCAAAACGAAAGTGCATGCACAGATTTCAAGTTATAAAATTCATCCATAAAATAATGCAGGTGTGTATTTTACGTGAAAGGCTATGTTTTTACAGTTCAAAAACTAGGTAATAATGTTCAGTAGGTAGCAATGCATATCATTATCTGCGGTCGAGAAATAAGAATCACGTTTCTGCTTACTTGTTTAAATTATTATCATCTGATCGTTGCTTTACGTACTTTCACCCCACGTATCTATTTCAAGAATCCAGGCTGAAACCCGTATTTCCGAGTTGTTGGAAAGTCAGTCAAATGAGCGGGTGTAACTGAAAAACATTATTTAGTACTAGCCTTCTGCATGAAAGCTGCACAGTTATAACTGCAAGGACACAACCATATTCGTTTGCCATGTACATCGGAATATTCAAGTTGATCTGTCTCCTCTTTCAATATTTTGCCTGCTTAATATTGTCCAAGGCTGCTTCCCCGATGTTCACATTTGAAAGTCCACGTCGAAAATACCGTATCTAGTCCTCCGATGTCCAGTGCTAGATACACCGAACTTGACCAATGCTTGGACGTGTGAACCCTTGTAAACCCCATTTTTTATGAGATAAACAACCCCTCCTTATATGGCTCCCTTTAATACTTTGACACCTAATATTTTGGACGTTGAAAAGGCAATTTATCGTTATTTATATACATATGTTTGCTGGTGTTGTATATTTTTATTAGCGTTTTCTTCTTATAGGCTCTTTGCTGTTGACAAACGCTCTAATAAAGAAATTGGAATGAATGGAAAATAGTCGAGTGTACTTAAATATGAGTATGAAATTTGCTGTCTTCCGGGTTGTAGCGCCGTGTAGTCAGACTGTACGGCGCTACAACACAGAAAACAGTTATCTAGGAGATTTAACATTATTAACATCAAAACCTGTCAGTCGAGATGATTCTGAAACAGTTTCGTCTAATTTTCAATTTTAATATCTATTTTACAACTAATAGTTTCAGTCGTATCCCTTCCACTCTCTCTTGGTCTTCAAGACAAACGCTTTCAAGCGGTTTCCTCAAATTAATTCAGTATAAATTCTGCACAGGCTTAATTTAATCTCGATTAATTTTAACTGTTTTTTGTATGGGTGTGAAACCTGGTCGCTCATACTAAGGCAAGAATAAAGGTTGAGGGTGTTTGAGAACAGGGTGCTGAGGAGATTATTTGGACCTATGAGGGATGCAGTGACAAGAGGTTGGATAGACTGGCGTAAGGAATGGATTCATACCTTTTACTCATCATTACCATTGTTATTATTATAATTATCAATATTATTAGCGCGATACAATCAAGGAAGATTAGACTCGCACGTCATATAACGCGCAGGGAGGAGATGAGAAAATGAATATCAGATTTTGGTTGGTTACTTAATACAATTTAAGAAATGTTCGCACAGCCGAACAACCGCAGCGCATTCGGTAGTATTTTGTCTTTGGTCTCTGTGAATGTCAGGGGAATTCGCCATTCGGGAAATATAATAGTAGGGCTTCATGTAATGTGTCTGTTAATGTTGATATCTGATATTAACAAAAAATCGATAATCATAACATAATAATAGTAAACATTTTAGTAAATCTTCCCGTAATAACATTTAATGGAAATCCTTTCAGCCTTCCTCGAATTCTTTTGTGCGTTCAAATAGGGATGCGAACGCTTCTAAAAAGGAAATACCCTCAGAAGTGGGCAAGGGAATATCTATTACTTTATATATTACTGTCTATACGAGTTGATACAGGTCTACTAAAACTACGTTTACCTCTGGTTCTCATACACGGTATCTTGACTTAGTTCCACTAGGTTGCAGTAGATTCTCTCGCTGTCTAGTTCCGATTCTCGAACTGGTTCTCGTGCTCCCACGTTTTGCGCCTCAGGAAACGTCCCCTTGTTGACGACAATGTCGGTGTTGCCACCGAAATCCCAGCACACGTTTTCGGATGCTGCAGTTACGACCAAACTGCTACATGAATCTGCCTCGTCCCACGCAAATTGTTCTCCGGGTTTCTCAAGCACTCCTTCTTCCTTCTAAAACAAAGCGATGTGTGATATTTTAGGTTCAGAAATGAATTCAAGTGTCATATGATAACCCAAGGTTTAGGATACACAGTCACTAAACAGAAATGTAGATAAAACATAGATTAATATACAATTAAATTAGAAAATTTGCTCTCATTTTTTGCCATTTCAGTAATGTATAAAATACAGCTAAAAGTAAAGTTTGTCCCACTATACGCCATGTAGGCGTTTGGGGTGAGTGGAGGTATAGCTCCTCTCTTCCTTGACCTCGGCACTAGATAGGGGTGAGTGGTCAGCATCACGCCCCGGCCGGCTTTACCCCCGGGAAAGGACCCCGGTACCCATTGTAGAGGAGGCTGGGTGGGCCCCAGAGCCGGTCTGGACGCAGACGCTAGAGGAAAAATCCTCTGCCCTCGTTGGGGATCGAACCCCGGTCGTCCAGCCCGTAGCTAGTCACTATACTGACTGAGCTATCCCGGCTCAGCTAAAGAAAATAAAAATAACAAAATTCGTATTATAATTTGGGGCCGTGCCATAGCTCAGTTGGCTTACCGCTGGATTTTCACAGCAGGGATTCGAGTTTATTACCGTGCGGCTTAAAATGACATTTGTGGTGGAGAAACTGGTAATGGAGCAGGAATTTTGGGGTGGTATATCTATTATTTTTTAAAACATAAATACAATTCTTGGACGTATATTCATCAAAATTATTTGCCAGCAATACGGTGTCATAGCCCAAATATTTAATATTAAATGATATTAGAAATCAGGATTAAACTAAATTACTGCTAGTACAAATATATAAAACGTTGATTCCTATAAATTATGTTATATTTTATTGTGTGCACTAATACGAAGTAGACTTTACATGGGGTAGGTATACTTTACAGAAAGTCATATAACCAGTTTCAAAATTCCCGTAAGCGAAATATAGCAGTACATCGTTTTATTCTTTTAACTGTATTCAGGGTATGTGCAGCCTCAACGAAAGAAGTTAAATAGTTTTTAACCAGATGGCATTAAGGATCAATTTTCCTTAACAACGTCAGTAACGAGGACTCATTTTAAACTCGTATAACCCTATATTAGGTGTAACAGTACTGAACTTGAGCTATAATAGGAGTATTTCACAAGGATGTATCTTACGTCCCATATTACAGGCATATATTTTAGGCATTCATTGTGATCTGCCTATACAACAGACCAGTGTTTGTTGGTTAGTGATCCTTTTTTAACATTGCAAGCAATGTAAAAACTCTATTGTACCTCTTCAACTTAATCTTAAAACTAATGTCTTTTTTATAGTGTTAATTGTTTGTTTGCTTATTTTACATTCTTCAACTTAAGGGGAGTAAAATCTTTACCTTCCACGTTCAGCTCAAAAGGATAGACTGACAAGACAAATGCATCTATCTCGTTAGACGCAACGTTGTAACACTTTCCACTACAGTAAGCATAAATCAGTTCCTCGTAATCTCCTTCATTGCGCGTGCCTCAGCGAATCCATTAACTACAAATGTATTTCTCTAGTTTCTAGGTCACTACATTGATGCATTACACCTATTATCTGAAACATCCATTGGATATACGCGAGGGATATCTATAATGACCGTCGCACATGATCTGATAAAACTGAATTTTCTTCTGTAGGAGCCTTTCTTGCCGAAGTAGGAACATGTGTTAACATCACCTACCCTTGCATTTGTATGAATTGGTGAAATTTCTTCTGTATTAACGGGATTTTTATTAAACTTGTAATTTCGAATATTTATTAAGATTTGTCTATCAAATATAATCTGGGTCCAAACCGGCAAGACGGAATACAAAACGAGGTGAAGGAAAAATATTTAAGATGTATCTGTATAAGAACTGTCTACATTACATTTATTCCACATCCATTTACTTTCCACAAAATTGTCGTCAAGATATTTACTTTTAGAAATGCTCTTTTGACTAACCTCTGACTGTCAATATACTGGTATTTATACAGCGACGACAGCAATGGTCGAATCCAGGGCCTTTTGAATACAAGGCTAGCATGCTAACAACTAGAACACCCGGCTGGTCTGTGATCTCTAACTTTCATTTCAAGAGTATTTTAATAAAGTGTATAGTCAACAAAACACACAACTGTGCTGTTATTTGTCTTTATTGTAACTTATGTGCAATAAATTAATATCTCGGTCAACCAGGTGTACAAATCCTCACAGAACGTATGTGGGAAGTGTGTGTACTTGATTAATGCAACACACGGTTTCAATTTAGTTTAAGGCAGTGTTGATCAGGACGAGTTTCTAATATATTTAATGCATATAAATTGGATCCAAGATTGGAAAAGTTCGTAACCTCAGACAACAACGTATGGTGTGTATCAAACGTAATTCAGTATCTGGTTGCTTACACTAAAGTCAACTAAACAATTCATTTAAAATGGTGGCTAAAGGTACGTATTAGAATCTTCAACATTATTTCATCTATTCGAAATTATCTAAAGATGTACACAGGTCTTCGTGTAAACTTTACACTGTAAAGCCTAATTCATTTCATCCTATTTTGAATGAAATTAAGTTTTTATAACTGGGCCTAACTGAAGTGAGGTAAATGTCTTGAGATTTTTCTCGTGTGCAACATGGAAGGGGTTACTTTGAATTTTAGATGTCTGATTGAGCGCTATTTAATGACGTCGTTCAATTTCAGAGATTATATAATGCCGAATTTTGTGGGAAGATGATCATGAATGGTGTATGCGTAAGGATTGGCAAGGAGGGGCCAACGTTTCAGAGGTAGTTACTGGCTCCACTGCTTTGATGTTGGAGTAAACAAGCACCTCTGAAAAGACGGTAAACATCTACCAGATTACACAACACTACAACCCAGAAGACTGGCATCAACATGAAAATAGTTTAAGATGACAAAGAATAGGTTACAATGCTGGGCTTTTGACCTGTATGTTGATGACGGTTGAGATTTCACAACGCTAATAAATAACACACATCGTGGCATTGTTTATGTGTGTGCGTTTCTCATTCATACAGCATTTCAGCGGGCAGTTCAATGTCCTTGTCATCCCCAGATGTGTGTCTAGAGTGCATGAAATTAGACGGGCCAGAGTCGGAGATGCAGTGGCGCTTCTAAAGGTACAATTTGGCTGCACGCGACAGAGACGGGAGACGGACACATCGCAGCTTGTCGCCACACACTTTTGAGGTGACGACAGAGACATGCGGCAAAGTGTTTGTTTTCTTTGTTTTGTTGAGACATACGTGCACATATTCTGTGAAAAATGAGTACAAAAATGCTTCTAAAAAGGTTACTCGAAGAATAAGAAGAAGATGATGTGTTGCTGTGTTATTTGTTGCGAAAGAAACAAAGAAAACCTATGAGTTCAATATTCAAAACCAGACGTAAAGAAGGATCTTTCTGTCGGTGGTCAGTGGTCGGTTTTCTGCTACTAATTCTATCAATTGCTCATCTTGGTCACCAGTAAATTTAATTTCTGCCATTATTTTACTCAACAACACACGTGCTGCCTGAGCCCGTCGCGAGACACTACTGGTCCGAGAGCGGTCTCCTGTGCTTTGTCTCTGTCGCCTGTCTTTGTCTCGCGCTCGTAATTGTACTTCATACGATTGTACAGAGAGCAGACAGGAAGCGACCAGTCTCGGTCTCGTAACTCTGTCGCCTGTCTCGGTCGCTTGTCTCTGTCGCGTGCAGCCAAATTGTACCTAAAGTTATTCCGGGCGTAATAAAATATAGTACAACTATTCCAGACTGTCTGTCATGTCCACTGAATTGTGTTATTCCGTATTACCATGGATATTGACTTTTTAACCTATCGTTATCTACACCCACACCTTAGAAGTCACCATGAAAGAAATTTTGTAGGGTTTATGGGGATATGGATGAAGTCTGACGGTTTCAGACCATGGTGCATTATAATCTGCAAAAATTGTATTTAGGACTTTAGAGTCTATATTTAATTAAAATTACAACGCTTCCGAAGTTGGATATTCTTCCGTCTTCAGATAAAGAGTAAATTTCCGAATCGTTATTTTATTTAAATATAGACGACGGAGTTTTACAGACTGTGGAGAAAGTGAACTGGTCTTCGTCTACAACACATCACATAAATCCTGACAATATTTGAGCGACCGATTTATTTTGTCGTGCATCTTACCTCGAAATTTAATTTCAACTTCTTCTGGAAACGTGGATATCCGAATTTCCAAATAAACTGTTTCTTGATGGCACTCATGATAAAACACAACCGAAACACATGAAGTCGCCACAGCGACTAGAGCTGACTCTCTACATTCACAACTCTCTCCTGTCTCTGTGCCACAAAACAGTGGCGGCTGGTAGGCTGCTAACAAGTTAGTCCTACCCTGTCTATTGCACTTACCAGTCATTAACGATTTATACGGGTCATTTACGTAATGCGCATAAAGGTATTTTGAAATGTTACGACCTCCTCTTTCCAAAGAAACCAAATGTTTAAAAATGATGAATTAGTAATGATGGTACTATGGCGCCTCTTTCCTGAAGTGACCGACAGAAACACGAGAAACCTAAATTTTTACCGGGGTCTCCCGGAGCCATGGAGTTTGGTTCAAGAACATTCTGCACATTTATACCAAAGATAGGTGATGGTGGCATTGCGCTGATGACGGAGGCGGTAATTACCTCTGAAACGTCGGTCAACGTACACGAGACTACACGGCGCAATAGGCAGTCATCGTCAGCCATGATCACATTTTTGCTAAGCATGAATTTTTGTCTCCTAACATCGTGACATTAAGTCCAAAGGAGAAGTGGGAAGAAATGGAAACCTGTCCCCCAAAACCTTATGACTATATTGTGTGATAGGTCTAGTGGTTAGCACATCCGGTTATATTTGTGACGTACCCGGTTAGAATCGTTAACCATAACCCGGGTATTCTGATTGAGCGTCTTCTAAAGCGAATACTGTGGTAGAAGCCTCGTCTCATATAATCGTTCACGATCCAAACTAACATTTCCTTTAAGTCACAGATACGCCGAGTAATGCCTCACCGAATCCTGATATAACGGAATATGAGACAATACTTCTCATCAACTACATTGCCACAATCTTAATTTCTTCAGTTTAAGCTATCCTGTCATATATTTATATTCCTAACAAGAATATAGCAAAACTGTTATACTATTTACAAGTTAAAACACACTTTGTCATAGTGCATGAAACCTAACAATCTTTTATGACAGGAATAATTTTCTCCGTTTAAATTAACACGTTTTACCAAAGTATACAGAAATATTTCTGTTTTTATATTACAATAACTGACTTAATTATCGCTTCTTTGAGTGCCTACATGATCCATATTGCCACATTAAGAAAATGTTCTTTGTTCATGTTTGCTGAACTTCCCTGCTTACTCGATGAGCCATAAAGTACTTCTTAACGTTGTTGTTGTTATTATTATTATTATTATTATTATTATTATTATTATTATCGTCATCATCATAATTAGTGCGATAAACTCGTTACAAACTATGGAGATGCAAAACAAGTGTAACATTAGCCCATGATTTGTTTTGCAGGGGTACCACACGAGCCGCCCCTGGTATCATCCCCACTGCCTCTTCAGCTGTCGAAGAGCGTTCCCTGTTGGACAGAATTCAAGGAAGCAGTGGGTCACGGTAAGGAGGTCATTACTTGGGGCTACAGGTGCGGTGCACATCAAGCCCGGAGCACAAAAACTAGTTTGTTTTCTCTGTCGCATAGTTGCGCTCCAAAAAAGGGCACACATGGTTTAAGCAGAACTTGAATTATCTCTGTTCAAAACGGCAAATAATAAATTACAGGAGATAGCCGAGGTCTTTGGCGCCAGTAATGCAGATCTTCAATGTCGCGAATTCGATTTGTAAGGTTATTTAACAGTGGTCAGTCAATTATAGACTTAGGTTTTCACGGTGGTGAGTCCGAAGTCTTCTGGGTTGCAGCACTGTGTAGTTGGTAGATTATTACTCATAGCCCTGATGACGGAGGCAGCAAAGACATGTGAAACGTCCGCATACTTCTACCAGACTACACGGCGCTACAACATAGAAGGCAGCCATCTTTCAGCTATAGAGTTTACGTAACGTTCAGTGACCGTGAACGGTTTCGAGTTCATATTTATTTGTTGAAACCGACTGTCTTCTGCTATGAGCCGCGTGGTCTACTTGACCGACGTGCTTACTGCCCTGCTTATCGCCCTGATGATGGAGGTAGTAAACACCTCCGAAAAGCAGGGACTTCACCGCGCGACATTCGATAAACACCTTCACACGCATAAAACTTCAGAGAATTTCAAAGTCGGAAGGAAGTATTGTTCCCGTTTTCTACGACAGGCAAACAGCTTTTACTTCAGTACGAGTCAAATTATGTGAGAACTAAGGTGAGAAATGTATGCCCCAATAAGCACGAAAGGATTTGTTTTATTCGAAATAATGAATCAGGTAGCAGAGAATGAAAGTATTATTTCTTCCATTGTCTGTCTTACGAATGTGCTTCAGTTGCAGAGATTACTGTCTAAAGAAAGATAAACGATGAATATGAGAGTTAAGAGGAACTCACAAAGAGGCGTTAGTGACGTGACGGGATGGTTATCTATAAGAGTTTAAATACGCTTTGTCAGCTTAGTTTGTAATATAGCTTTTACCACAGGTGGTTAGTGGGGAAAGTGAAAAGAAACTGTCATAGCAATTCATATGAGGATCAGACTACCACAACGGAGCTGGAAACCTGGTTCAGTAGTATTAAAACTACTATACAGGCGTGTAGGTAATTGGGAGTGGTATTAGTATTATTTTCTCGTCGTTTAACTACGATCCACCAAATGCAAAGTTTATTTGACGTAAAGTCGTGAGATTTAAGAGTAATTACGAACTGGCTTACCGTAGAGCCGGATGGAGGGCTTTTGCAAAGACGGCTTACATAAGAAAGTGCAGTTCTTGACCATCTGAGAAACCATTACTCCTAAACCAATGATTTAAAGTTGAGAAGGATGTGGGCGGAATATTAAAATTGTTCTCTTTAGGATTAATAGTGAAATCAGTGAAGCACGAACACACGAACAGGGAATCGAATCTGCGAGAAAACAACGAAAGCAAATTTCTCACTGCAGAATAAATCGAAAGACGGGTCATTGAGTCCTGCTGATACGGCCACAGACAATGAGGTCAAAAGACCATTGTAATTTAGTAGTGGTTTACGGTTCAACTGATTTTCGGAGTTAAGTGAATATTTCCGAAACGAGGGTAATGTTTAACACTTTCACACGGTTCGATACGCAGAATTCTGTACAACAGATATAAACAACATTGAACACCAGAATAATTACTTAACGGCATTGATTTGTCAGAAGTTTTCCAACGTTTCAGAGGGCCGTGGTGCCTTCATCATCAGAGCGGTGAGTGATCGCCCTGATGATGGAGGCAACAAGACGCAGCGCAACGCAGAAGATAGTCATTTTCGACTTCCCATGATCAACGCGCTACACGTTTCCAAAGTTACTTACTTGATCAGTTAGGTTCGCTACCTTACGAGTAAACGAGTAACGAAAGGTGAAACGGAAAAATATCTTACATATTTCCGGCTGCGATTTAATTTGGGATGTCATGTGTGTAACGACCAATAAATTGCTTTGCCACAAACAGGCCGGGCAACAGAAAACTGCTCTCAGATTGCTCTAGTCTCACTGCTATGACCTTTTCCATAAAGGACACTGGAACATCTTGGTTAATTTTCTAACCTGTAATTAGAGGCATGTGTTGTGGCGTCTTTCTCGCACTGTGGGTAGCTAATGCAACATTCCCACAATTAAGTAAATTTCCGTTAGTATAAGCAGCCTAATTTGTTTTAAATACAACGGTAAAGGAATTCCGCTAGCTATTAGTTTGTGAAAACGTAGAGAATGGACAAGTACCCCACAAGCCCAATGGTATATATATATATATATATATATATATATATATATATATATAAAACACGTGTTTAATAATCAATAATTTTCATTTTTCCTACAAGGCCCAGTGGTACAATCAATTTTCATTTTTCCCAAACTCTATGTGTGGGATTCGTATAAGTTTCAGCGTAAACAGGGATTATTTATTGAAAGAGCGTTAACTAATTTCATATTTGTAATGGTGAAGTTAGGTGTTTTCTTTGTGGTATGGACTGAATGTTTAAATATTCTTTTGCGTAGATTGAATTTCAAAAGCTAAATGGAATTATTATAAATGCATTTGGAAAGAAATTGTCACGTGCAACTATAACGCACAACCTGTAGCTGCAGGCGGAGAAGGTTAGCTCAAGCGGTATCCGATCTATCTCGCTTTCGGGAATTTCGCAGAATTAATATCGGTTCAGACTTCCCAGGGAAAGAACCTTGAAATCAACTACAATATCATGTTTTCCTTCATTTAAGAATTTGCAGCTTTATCATTATCAGATATCCTATACAGACGATACATCATCCCAAAATAACCAACATATCGCTGCTCGAGAATAAGTGTAGTGATATTCTTGTGCTAGTTTATTTAACCACTTTGTGTCAATTTGGATAAAAAAGCTGTCATACATTTATTAGTGAGAAACGACAGATGACGCCGCTTTAACGCCCTAGAACTCTATTCTTGAGGCATCTTGCTGCAGTCGAGTTTGTTAAGTTACTACTGTGATTTTTGTCGTGGTTTTCTGTATTGTCTGAAGACGAATACGGAGACTGTACTCGTCTACATGTGAATCCCTACTCACCATTCATGATAATCTTTTCATGCAAAACAGACTGTATACGGTGCCTGCCTGCAGTTAAAAGAATCTCGTTAATTATGTAAGAATAGTTTATTTTCTTTAGTTTTCTTCACGAACCTTAACTTTCCCACAGGAAATCTGTGAAGCGGCGATGATACTAACCGCAACACAGGGCTGTTAATTTATCATATGCGTTGCACTCAAGGATTTGGAAGAATAACGCTTTTAATAAACGACATGTACATATATTTCTTTCTTGGTCACGTGATTCAGTGTTGGACTTCAACACTGTAAACACTGTGCGATGATATTCGCGTAACTTCATTTGCACAGCACGTTATGATGACATCGGTGGTTTATTTATCTTGGTACTTCTCAACTTCTTATTATCAGTAACAACAGCATAACAACATGGCGGTCACATTAACTCTTGGGATGAGAACATACAATTTACGATAGGGTAATTACTTAGGGAAGTGTAAAATATGAACGTGACGACAATCAGAAATGCTTTAATTTGATGACACTATCCGAAAAATGTTCAAATGTGACTACATCTTCTGGGTCGTTGCGCTTTGTAGTGTGGTACTTTCTTCCTCCATGGTCGCCCTGATAATGGAAGCAGTAAGTACATCTGAAACGTCGGTATACTTCTATCAGACTACGCGGCGCAACGGCCCAGAAGACAGCCATCTTCTTACATATCACTGTGAGGACGTCAAAGTTTACCAAGCATCTTATTAGTGTATTATTTACTGTATTTAGTGA
This sequence comes from Zootermopsis nevadensis, assembly GCF_977971745.1. Classification (NCBI taxonomy): domain Eukaryota; kingdom Metazoa; phylum Arthropoda; class Insecta; order Blattodea; family Termopsidae; genus Zootermopsis; species Zootermopsis nevadensis. The sequence goes on from NW_028259157.1 coordinate 6,192,849, forward strand.
AGTCCCCTATCTGTAGTGTGAAGGAACTTCGCTTTGTTGGCTTTGTTGTTCTTAGAAGTACTTAAATTTAAGTAGTACATGGACATTGCCTTATAATGAACAAATTGCTTGAAACGGTGTTACAAGAACAAAACAACACGGACACTTGACAAGAGCGGATGTTTGCTCAGATCAGAAGTGCAAAAGGAAAAAAAGACCCTTTTCGAGCATCGTGTAATGTAAATTATCAGCAAGGGATCTAGATTTAAGTTCACTTCTCCAGAAAAGAAGTACGACAAGATTAATACACATAACTTAACCTACTCCATGGTGACCAGTCTTTCTCGCTCAGCTAGTCACAAAATGTCCTACTCATACTGAACCCGAGACTCATTACCGCGTTCACAAAAGCCTACCATCATCAGGACGATGATTGAGGCAGCAAGGACCTCTGAAAATTGGTAAAAGTCTACTAGATAACACGGCGTAACAACCCAGAAGACAGCTATCTTCGTACTCGCCACCGTGAGAACCTAATATACTACTTATTACCAAATTTGTCCTAATATTTGCCACATCAGCGTCTACAGATGTCACCAGGCGATGCGGTGTAGTGGTTAGAATTCCTCCTCCGTATTCAGGAGGGGCACCGGCTCGATTTTCGGCTCAGAAGATGTCTATACTGATACTAATGATAGGATAGGTCTTTCAAAAGACCAGTACCGTTACGTCACACATCCATACCAATTCATTATTTGCAGTCACTCTTCCTAAAACACCCTGTAAGCTATATATCTAAGAAAAATTGTACTTAAATAAGTTAAAAAGATTGCATGCCCGACATGTTTATGTAACAAATTAATTTCTCACGCCTAATATTAAGCTGAAAATTGCAATTACAACAAGTCTTCCAATATGGCATATATTTTCCAATTATTTTAGACAATAAACAAATACTTCGTCACCAAACACTGGCGAATAAACGACTACCTCAGTTCTTGATGTGGGTATTTTTGTTGATAAGAATGAAAATATGTACTTTTCTCAAAACTGTTCTTTACTGAAAAAGTAAAATGTGTCGGAAGCTGTGGAAACAATAGGGCAGTTAGTTGTAGGGGCGAAAGGATGTGAACGCCCCACTTTCTGCGCGTTTGCACACCGCACACGGCAGCTATTAAACAGTAAGATGGAAATAGAAAATTATACTGCCTTGCTATTGTTTCGTATTATACAGAGAAACTATCTAAAAAATTACTGGATATTTTTTTGAAAATACTATTCCATACATACTTTTGGGATCACCTGTTGAGAGGCACTAGTGTCCCCTACACACCACACGTTCCTTTGTCTGCCATGTTGTTACAGATTGTGAGGAATTAAAACTTACGAGGTTGTGGCGGTCTGTGAACGCATAACGTCAATTGTATTAAAAGTTGAAAGTGCATATATCATGGCGATCTCTTAAGCCTACAAGAAAATAAAATTAACCAAAAACACGTGGAACTACAAAAGTGAAAACCGTGCTAATAGTTATTTCAAGAAACGAACTGATAATAAAATTAAGTAGAATTTGCTGTTTTTATGGCGGTGAGTCTGAAGATGGTTGTAGCACCGTGTTTGGTAGAATTTCGACGATGTTTCAGAGGCCCTTGCTGCTTCTATCAGCCATCATTTGATGATAAAATATCTTCGTGAAACACGAAGTATTTCATATAGACCAATTTTAATACACTATATAGCAATTTCAACAAAATAATGCTGAAATTTTAAATAATCTTCTGTAGTATTTTTAAAGTGTACCTGTGTATGACCAACTCTTGGTGATCACTAGTACCCTGACAGATTGTGATTATACAATTAATTCTAGGAAATTGAAGTCGTGTACTTCATATGACGGAACAATTTGAATTTCCACGAGAATCAAACAATACATCGTTAAAGGTAAGACTTCGGTTAATCTGATCTACTGATAAGTTACTTCCGTAATGTATATTTTGTAAAGGGCTAAGAAACTTATTTACCAAAGCCGATAAAAATGTTATATAATGTCATCTAATTAATAGAGCATGCCTGTAAATTACAATCCAAATTCTGACCACAATAATCTAAATCTTGGAAGCCATACGGCAAAGACACGCGACATGCTAAATGTCCGCCTCTACGCTTCCACGAAAGTAGAATCAGAACAATTGTTTTCTGAAACAAACATAATTAACAGCAACAATCAAATGCTTGGGACTTTCTCATCACGTGAAAGCACATCGGGTAACAAACAATGCTCCGACCTGAGCAAACAACTGCTGTTTATTTTCGGTAACCTCAATATTTCCGGCGCACAGACGCTGGATTTTAACCGCGGAGATCCTGGTTCGGTCCCGGGTGTCTTCAAGTGAGATTCGTGATGGGCGAAGTGGTACTGAAGCAAGATTTTTCCGAGTTCTTCAGTTTTCTCCTGCTAATCATCATTCTACCGTTGCTCCATACCCATCTACCTCAGGCATACGAGGTCACTGTACCCACAGACTAACATGAAAGAGTCCTAACCTATGGCGGCATTTCGGAACTGAGACGAAGTAATTAGATATAAATACAAATTTGGAACTATGTTTGGATCGAATCTGAAATATACAGTTTTTATTATAACAACTATGTTGTTGTCGCTCGCGAATATAACGTGCCACGCACATTATCCTATGTAGGTCCTAATAGACACCAATCTCATCGCAGACTGAACTCAGCAACTGCATTTTAATCAGGTTTAAATTATTCACTTTCAATACAAAACAGGAGTCTTTAAACGGTTTATGTAATACAATAGATTCCGGTTAGTTGTACCATCGGTTAATCGGGGCAGCCGTTTATTTGGGACAATTCTTAAAGAACAAACCTTTTTAACTCTTTTCGTGGAAATTCGCATAATTGGGACAGCCGCTTAATTGGGCCAAAGTGTTCTAGTCCCGATGTGTCCCAATTAACCGGAATCCACTGTATTATGAAATGTAATATATACTGCAGTCAATTTAAATATAGTATTATTGTAAACCGGGACAGACAATCTCAGTATTAATAAATTAATACAACCACATTTTAGTCTAATCTAAACCTTACTTTTTTCATGTGAACACATAAATAACACCAGATAATCATAATACTTGCATAAATAAATTGTAATGTAACAAAAATTACACACATAGTAGCCCATATCATCACACTGAAATTCATAACAATTATTTTAAATATAAACCAGCCATTTAAATCCAGTTTAATTTAATGTGAATTACGTAATTTCAATATAACGCGTGCGTTGTCGTCACATGACAATGTTATACAACCTATGTTGTCCCTTGGCAAAGTGGTCCAGGCAATCACAGTCAATCTATATAGATCGCTTTCTAAACTTCTAATCGATAACAACTACACACTCACCTATCTCACCACATTGTAATCCATGCAATGTGTGTTAACATGAAGCTTCTTTCACACAACACGTCTCTCGCGTCCACTTCACCTCGACATAGCACAGCGACTGCAGAGTCTGAACTGCATCACGCCACCTGTTGCTGTGTGCTCTCTGTGACCTTGAACTGCTTTGTCGTAACCAAATGTGGTATGGCCCACTGTTTTTAAAAAGTGTTCAGTATCTTCAAAGTAAACTTATGTTTGCTGGTCCATCTGCCGTCAATACAACCCCGTTACAACAAATATTGCTTTCAGAAAGGGACGCGGTGAAACCAGTCCCCGGAAGTTCTAGCTCACGTTTGTCTAGCGGTTCTATGGCGATGGAAGAGGGATTCTTCTGAGATGGTTTCATGCAGCGTCAGGAGCTGAACATTTCTAGAATGATCTGACGTCTATACCAGGATTCACCATTGATCAAAACCCTCTGCATTTAGTACCTTCCTAGTGGTAGAAGTCAAGGATTCAAACCCTGTACTAAACCCGATCGTGAAGCAGTTCCATCATCAAAAGATATCTAAAACTTTATGTAATTTTCCGATTACGTACTCAATTTATCTTCCACGTGGAGAATTTTTCAAGAAGTTCCCCCACCTAAAAGCCACATGCATTTACATCTCCACCAACTGAGCCACAATAACTTCCTTAATCCCACTATCATGAACAACACTAGGTGACATGTACAAGTCACAAAGTTCCTCATTAAGAAATATTCTAAATTTCTTCTACTACATACCTCATAATTCTAAAAATTTTCGTCAGCACTTAGTTTTTAATGTTCTGCCTTCAAAGGAAGATGCAATTTACCACAACCATACAAAATAACTGAAAAATTAGTGTTTCGTGTTCTGGGAAGTAAGAGGACGATGTGTTGACTGCAGAATAACGAGCATTTCCCGAATTTATTCTAGTAATTTAGTAATAAGCTTCGTATTACAGATAGAGATAAAGCTGTCGATGTGCTTCATTGAGCACCACACCATGAAGACTTGGGGGGGGGGGGGTATTAAAAACTCCATGGAGTCTTAACCTCTGCATTTGATGGATGTGTCAGCTCCAGGTTCCAGCCTCGTTACCCCGGTGTCAACTGTGGCACTTTGGCTTATCTTATATTTTAAAAATTACGGAGAATAAACTTCCTATTAACAGTGCATTTTGTTAAATGTCGGTCATATGTCTCATCTGCGGTCCAGTATGACCGCTACACTCAGTAACATTATTTCTCAGGCAACAGATGCGTTATTGCAATATGTCATTCATCACGATGTTGCATATTATCTTTTTTTTAAGTTAACGGTACTTGGTTTCCAATAAAAAAAAGAGTAACCGCTGTTGTTAACCAGCGCAGTGTAATGTGCTTTTATCTACCTAGAAAAACGCTATTGCATACCAATTACATTATCTGAACTTGGTATTTGGAAGACCTTAACCGCGATACGAGAGGCCAAGACTTTTCACTTGGGATTCCGCCATCAGAATCGACGACAAAATGGGAGGTGTTACAGAGATGGATCGTTTATTTTAACCGTCTTAGCGCGGCTAACACGGTTATCATGAACATTCCGCCCCCAGTGTGTACATTCAGCGTAAATACTTGACTGTAATCATGCGTGGCAACTGAGAAAAAAAATCAGGTTTCAAACTGAATGACTGCTATTCGATTCCCGGCAGGGATATTGGGATGTTTCTTTTCACAGTTAAGAAAGATGTGGCAAGATATATAATTATCTGCGCGTGATCCATGCTACATTGGGGCCTGATTCTATTAAGTCTTGTGACACGCATTCCTAGTCCAGTTTTCAAACGTTTCAGTCCTGATATGGACTTGAATGGGCACAAGCAAAGAGTATATATAACACATCCTACGTTCTGCAAGATGTTGCTTATACCCGTTCGGCAAGATTGTGAACCCACGCTACCATCGTCCGCCGCTTCACACACGTCAAAGAAAAAAGAACGTAACAAAATAACGGATGAATAAAATACCGCAGTGTTTTTCAAACAGTGGTCCACTGAGAGTCTGGGTTTCAAACCTAAGGACAAGAGTGTCAAACATTTGTTTGCTACTGTAAGTGAGGTTAAAGTTGTCCTTGTACCTAAGCGTAGGATTATCATAGCGTGTAGAGAATTTTGAGGTAATATTGAATTGTTCTTACTGGCAGTAAATCCATTGCCACTTTACCTCCGAGGACTATACCTTCCACATCTGTTGAACAGACGGCTGTCGGGGCATTTGTCTGGAAGGACTGAGATAAAATACGAACAAATTTCATTCGTTGTGTCGGATTCCAAGACATCCCGAGAGTGAAGTAAAATATATATTATTTAAATCTTGTCCGTCTAATCACAATAAATTCTTATTAAATATTAAAATATTACAATAATTAACATTTAAAATATTTAAAATATTAAATGATGTTCTTTATCGAAATATTCGATTTACATTAGACCATATTTCGATAAAGAACATCATTTAATATTTTAAATATTTTAAATTTTAATTATTGTAATATTTTAATATTTAATAAGAATTTATTGTGATTAGACGGACAAGATTTAAATAATATATATTTATTATATCACAATATGACGCAACTTTACCATCTCGTGAAGTAAAATGTTAATCAATTGTAACATTCGGTAAATGTAGGTAACAGGCATATTGGAAGGGTTATTTTTTAAGTATTTACGTGTTCGACTTCCCGTTGGATAATCTAATATTAATATTTACGTTGTATACTGGCGTTATTGAATATCTCAGATCTTCCAAGCAAATGCTGGAATGTTAATTTAAAGTGTGCTGTAACAGTATTTCTTGAAGCCCATGAACAAGTTCACTGGATGAAAGAATCCAGTGCGTGCATAAAGATGGTTCTACGTAAAACTTTGAAAGTCAGGTGACAATTAGGCTGTATCTTTATTCTGTAAAAAATTTAGTTTTTGTTTTAGGTTTTTCAACGATGATTTTTAAATCAAACAGTTTATAAGGCGTAGATGAAAATCTATCGAATTTGCAGTAAATAAATTTAAATGAATATTCAAGTAGATGCGTAGTCTTACTTTTTCGTATGTTACGTTACATTTCGGAGATGAACACCATGTTAGAAGTGGCCTCAGACACATAACGGTAACCGGGAGCTGTGTCTGTGTCTACCAGCATCCCACGTCGCCATCAGGTTGCAGCGGGCAAAGCGTGTTGCCGACTTTCGAATGGGCACAGGAGGAAATTGTCCTAGAATCATTTTGAAATGCCAGAGAATCAAGTTGGTGTATGAATCAGGATCGCTCTAAGAGGGGTGTGAGATCGCACACCGTGCATGACTCCATTTATAGATTCCGTATTGTTTCTTTATTTAAAGAACATTCTTCTGTGACAATGTTTCAATGGCGAAGAAAAATTTCCGTTGTTTAATGCCACGCACAATAGGATTCGACTGCTCACAGACGTTTTAATTCATCTATATTTGTTTAACGACGCTTTTTAGTAGCTCAGACTATAAGGCATTGATATTCACAGATGGCGACACACATGTTATTCACCGATATCCTCAAACGCAAAACAAATCCAGTTTATAAAGCTAATTTTTAAGCAAGATATCTTAAGGGTTGAGGGTTAAATCTCTGGTGTTAGAACTCGAATGTGCAACACCTAATACAACTCCTCCTCCCCCCACTACTGGATGTAATCTTTATCCATTTCAATCAATACCTCATTATCAGGACCTGTACTTCTTAGGCCCTGCGTTTTATTAAAACAAAATTACGTTTTGAAATTAAATAAACAGTAAAACAAGTTAAATCAACTGCCTGTTATTATTTAGGCAAGTTTAAAACTATTATCATCCCATTTATTTTACATAATATTAGACCAAAAATTAAGTTTTATTAAACAGTCATTTACTAATCTTCTTTCATGGTTGTCTGATTTCAGTACTAGATGGAGGACAAAAGTCAGTTTCATAATCCGACTGCATCCTGCCACAGGACAACGCTGGAATATGCGAGACTAACAAAAGCCTTGCTCTGGACCTGTTGGGGAAAGGGAAAATTCCTTAACCCAACTGCGGATGGAACGCCAATCACTTCAATGACGTAGTCGTTCATTAGGTAAGGCTCCATTGCAGGGGCGAAACGTTAATATTAACCGTGTTAGCCATATTTATCCGGCTAATACTGCGAGCGTAAACCTAAATTAGCTGGCTAACAACACCCGGTTGGCTGGCTGGAGGTGGCTAACGATATATTTTATCTGGTCGGTTCTGCTGTGTTCCAGTGTGTGGATTACCATTGAATCTCGAAAATAAGATAAAATACTTTTTATTTTTCGTTTTTCAAAGTATTTGCCGGGCTGTCACAGCTGATACGGTTGTATTGAAATAAATATTCTGGCCGGTCATTGAACTGTTTTATTGTAGAACAGGTAAAGGGCAAGTTTTCGTTGACTAAACTAAGCAAAGTTGCTCTGTTGGACAGTTCTCTAGCATACTTTGAGCAACACGTGTTTGTCTTCCCTGAAACGAGTGAGATTTAGATACATTACCATTTCGTCATAGCATTAGTTTCTAAATTATGAATTTCCCCTCAATTTTCATAGAATAGATTGCGAATGGATGGACAAGTCGTATCCAGCCCTGACACACATGCAAGCAGGACTAAAACTGAGTTCGTTGTCTGCACTATGCCAGATCAATACGCCCAGCTAGGCGAGGGGTTTTATAGCCAAACAGCTCACAGACTTCTAGAAAACAGTCTGCAATTCACTTGTAAATATTCGATGTTCAATATTAGCTCACTCTCACACGATATAAGATAGTGAAGGGCCGAGGTAAAACATACAGGCATGTGAGTCCCCGTGAACCACCACGCTACAATTTCATGTCCACGAATTAGTCCGTAAAAGAGGAAGAAGGAAACAGAGAAGTGCGAGAAAACAAAACATTCTGGCTACTACCTTTCTGTGGTAAATAAAAGTTTCAACAGGCCTATAGCAGTGACAGGAGACGGATGTATAACGTCATAATATTTAGTTTTTTTTTTAGGACAATTCGGTTTTGTATGATCTTGATTCATAGAGGCGATCTGATGTGAAGTGTACTGAAGTAAACCTTCGTATTACAGACTGGCCTATTTTAATACCCGCAGGTAGGTAAACTAATTGCCGTTAAAATTACTATAAGTCTAAGAACAATGCTTCGGTAACCTTATTTTATTTTGTAACTGTGTGGCGAGTATCAGAGAACTCCAGACAAAGAAGCCCGGAGGTCCTGAATTTCTTTGAAAAGACCTACCTGGTTTACATGGTAGCCTAATTATATCCACACGTTGATGCCTACGGGAATTTTAAACTCACTTAGAATTAAATTCAACATTGGATCGTGAGAACGTCGTATCATGAATGTGAGAAAGAAGAGACTTGAGATATTTTTTGTTCTTGCATTTGGTCTCTCTCATTCTAAAGGTAGAACAGACTGAAGACAGAAAGCTGAATAATGGGAAAGAAACAGGATGGAGAAAATTACACAATGAGAATAATTCATAATTTATGTTAATGACATGTATTGTTATTACAGCGATTGAATCTGGGAAGATCAGATGTGTGGGACATATAGTAAACATGATGAATATGAAAATTGCATAAAACTATTCTGAAAGACTTCGGCGCTAAGGAAGGATACAGCTACGGTACGGTTCACAATCTCGACACGGTTCTATAGTCAAGATGACTGAAGCGAAATCAAACGCCGTGCACACCTAAATTTCAAAACTAACATGTGGCTCTTCTTTGGAATGCTTTTCCTTACATGCACAGTAAGTAAACGTAAACAAAATAAATCTTAAGATAAAATTCTGTAGATATAGTAAAAGAAAAATTCCATCGGTACCTAAGCGCCATGCCGTGAAGGCGTATAGGGACTTGGATGTAATATCCTATTTATTATACACCTTGACTTTGTATGAAAATAAGTGAAAAATTTGATTTGTTTATGACATTTATTCATCTGTTCTCAAAATACACATCCCACACGGCATTCTAGTAATTCTCAGACAATGAGATAGGAGGGTTGTTTGTATTTGAAATATATTTAAGTGCATATCCAAGGAAGCAAACTGATTACAAAAGTATTTTGGTCTAACAGGGATGAAGATAGTGGAATATTTATAACAATATGTAACGTTTTTCCCTACCCACTACTTTCCAATTCAAATCAAAATCTTAACATTTCTGTTATTTCAAATCACGCAGTACTGAAAAGATTTTTGAAGTTTCCCATTTTTATCTCACATTTATTTTGGGATTACTTTTATAACAATTAGCTCGAAATTATCAGCAATTAGTTAATTGATTAATTAATTAATAGAACGTTGAAGAGCGTACACTATTTCTATAGAAATCACTGCTTTCTACCATGAGATGGCAGAGATGTCGGAGTCGTAGTATAAATATTATACATCAGATGGCGTGCGAACACTGTTCAGCTGTTAGTCAGCGCCGTTTCCTTGAACTACCGCGGTAATCCATGAGCTAACTTGTGTCTCCTAGGTCCCTCCGTTTGTTAACGAGTTTGCTGATAGTACGCGTTTGAGGGTACTAGCAGTGAGCATATTTGTATTTGTATGTGCGGCCTAAAACAATGTAAGTCTTTTATTATTCCTTATTTCTTGTTCAGTAGATGCATAAAATCGTTTTCACAACTTGATTAACAGAGTTTTAAAATTCAATATTCTGACAGCCTCGAAACGGACTGGAACGCGTGTTAATCCATAACAAGTACTGTCACTTTCTTGACGTGAATGCAAAAAAGACATTTAGTTCAAGATGCCACTGTTTGGTAAAAAGGATTCCACGAAAAAATCGAAAAAGGATTCAGATAAACAGCCCTCCGTGGAAGACAAATACAACTTGAAGGAGCTGCTTGGAACGTAAGTAAAGTTTATAGTGATGTTTATTAAGTGTGCCCGCCCAGTCATTCTTTGCAGAGAAGTCATGTTCTCTCCCTTAGAAACTCCGTCGTCTTCCGAAGACAATGCATTGTGCAAATTTAGGAACAGTGTATTTTTATTACAAATAACAAGTGTATTGAGGTTGTGGTAGAACAGACTTCTAGAAACCCAATAAAACATTTGTTGCAAACGTTTCTAAAAGAGGATTTGCATCGTATAATTAATATTTTCAGTGTTTCTTAAATTGTGTTTTATACCTTGCCAAGTGAAGTTATTATGCGGTGTTAAAAAAAACTTGTTCTGCCGATTTCATTAGCAGGTGGCGTACTTTTGTATTCTTGTGCCTGCGATACACAAGTTACGCAATTTGTTTTTGTCGTTACAATGATTGGAATAAGACGCAGATATTTTGGCTGACCTGTTGTTTTTGTTAAGTTATTTAATATACAGCTGAAACAAAAATTAATGCGTAATAGACTGTTGCAAATAAACCAAATTGTGTGTTCGTCGCTTGTAATGAAGTGTATGTTTAAACGATTCAGTACCATGAACACAAGCCTGATTGACAAAGAAAATTAAAGAGGAACTCGTTTCCATGTTATTGCAGTATACTTAATTCTTAACCTCGTAGTGTAGTTATTTCATATTTTGTCAGTGATCAATAATGGTGACGTGTAAACATACAGAAATGTTACAAGTTTTAATGTCTTGTCCTGCAAACCCATAATTTTTGGTGCAGAAAACGATGACTGCCTTGCCATAGTTCATTGTGTTTACACGGTTGTAGTCTGTCCTATCGTGTTAAATTGTGCACTAGACATCGGCTGACTGTGGCGTCAAACAATATGAACGGTGTCGCTTGTGTGCCGTAATGGAATTCTGGTGCTAAATTAGAGCATTTTCAAAAAGTAGTAAATTTTAAGTGTGTGTGCATGAAGTTAAATTTATTTATGAAAGAATGAATTAAAACTGGAGAAATAAACTGAGTACAGCTTATGACGAAACAAAACTGTCGGTTTAGAATGATACGTCTTTAGGGTATTTTTCTTTGATTTCAGTAGATTTAAAATGTAAGTGGGATTGGTTTCATGACAAAACAGTAATATGAAATCGTTTACAATGATAGTCCATTCTAATATTTACGCAAAACGAACTTGACTTCGGTTTCTGTCCTTAACAAACTTATTGTAGTAAGTCAGTTTTTGTGGAAAAGTGTACTGAAACATTAAACATATTGATTTCCTACCCTAGCGCAGTTGAGCCAAATGTCGTTGTAATGATCAGATTTGAATTGGTTGGACAGAATGCAAGGCTTAATTAACCCTGCTGACTGCCAGAAATGACATATAATGTGAGAGGCCATTGTTGTGTTCGTGCTGCCACGAGTCCACTCATGTTAAGCCAACGTAACTGTACAACAAAATATCGTAATTAGTTTCTGATTTTACGAAACTCGCCATTTCTTGGGCGATGTTTGAATCTTTACATGAACTTTCGTGTTACTTTTTTCTGTTCACAGAAACCTTGGGGAAATTATATACATACTTTATAATTTGGACAGTAAATTTATCGCAGGAGTAAACTATTATTATATAATATTTGAGAATCTGACGGTTTTGCGGGCGTGGGTGCAGATACGTGGGCCCACTTTCAATAAAAATTTGTGTTGGTTTTCCTGACCTAGGTTCTGAGCTTCTCAGTTCATAATCCATTATTAATTTATTTGTAATTTGTGGCAGTGTTATGTGATGGGTTAATAATAAAGTGTTATTCATCACAGTTCGTGCACCAGTAGGAAAAAACCCCCAGTGATTTTAAGGTAGTCTGAAACAAAACGCAAGAACAGTCCGTCTAGTAGGGCCGAAATTAAGGGTTCTCAATCTTTAACATACCTGGGGTAACATTTGCCCCTTATTATCGACTCGCGGACCGCAAAGTTATAAATGAAGACAATTTACTGAAACGCCATGATAATTTGTGCAAAGAATGATACTTAATTATTACTACAGTTGCAAATAGTAAATTTTCATAGACAAAAATCAGTCATTTTGAAACATTAGACACCGCTTTTGCTTGAGAATGTCGGGTTTAATATCTCTCGTTGCGATTCGCGTACATCTCTCCAGGCGTTCCAAGTGAGACGCGTCCTTGCTCTTGATCTGACGTTCTTAATCGAGCTGAAGGAATTCAAGAGTTATAACGACAGGCTGCAGTAGCAAGGTGACAAAGCGCTTGTTGATAACCCCTGGTTAAAATAGTTGAATACGTTATCGTCTGTCATGAGTTAGGATTGCTTCGCTGGTGATGTGGCTGGCTGCGGGATGCAATAGCCAGGGTACGATGACTGTTGGGCGGGATGTTACCGTACACTCCATGTCCAAATCGGTTGTGGGCGCACCCAGCTGTCTGATGGGTCCCCTCGGGTGTTAGCTCTTTCCGCTTGGGGCAAAAATGAACCTTATTTCCATGTAATGACAATGTTTAGAATGAGATTTCGATATGCCTCCTCGCCCCCGCAGTGCAAAGTGCTGGATAGTTTTATTCGTATTTCGTCCCACGCCGTGCAGCAGCCTTCAGGCACTGTGTTATTTTCATGTGATCTGTTTGTATGTGAAGTAAAACTTCAGATTTGATATTGAAGAAAATGGGTTGAAAAATGCGTTAGAATGATTGACGCTTCAAGGAAAGTCTGTGAACCAGGAACAAGTGTTTTTGTTGTAATTCATTTCGTTTACAGGACGTGTGTTTTCACGTAAAATAAACATTTTTAGTCGCCATCACAACCTTAGATTAATGTCTCACGTGTCTGTGAATGGAATTGATTTTTTTCTGAAAACTTACATCCACAGGTGAGGAAACATCTGTGTAACCGACGAATTTAGCAATTTTATCTCGGTTTTGCGGTGTGGCGGTTATGTTGCATTCGAGGTGTACGTGTCTTGTTCGAATCTCGTCCGAGATGTCGGCTTTACATACAGCATTTTTTCGTTTGCAAATGCTGGAATAGTATGCCAACCGTAAAAGTGGACCAGGTCCGGTTTCTTCCTTCCCCCGTCATTGAAAATGACCTTGAAATAAGCAGCGAATCTAAAACTAAATAACGTCTTTGCAACGAGTCGTGTGCTACTTTGTCGTCTATCTCGCCACTTGGCACTGCACGACTGAATTTGACAGTTGGTAGTGGCAGTGGTAGGTGGTAAGGTGAATTACTGTTAAGGGAGGAACTCCACCGCGGCCTACTTTAAGGTGAGTCAAGGCACGTACGTTGCTGGAATTACAGAGGGAGCTTTGAAATCATGAAGGTCAGTCGTGACGCTAATAAGCAATTTCCGAAGGACCTTGACGTCGCGCCGAGTTCCCGCGGCAGTTTATTTCGCACACAGTTGGGAGAGATGGCCCCTTCGTTGAGACCTGCGTGTGTGTAGTCACAGGGATAAAATCAGTCATGTAGTATGTTTTTTTTAAAAGGAGAAGGCAAGATTGGCCCTGTTGCTTAATTAAGCGCGAGGCTATGTAGACGGATGTGAGATGAAACTCCGCACATCCGTAACGATTGCATTGTATGAAGATGAATGATTAACTCGCGAGGAAAGAATCCCGGTACACATGGGTCTGAAGGCTGGGTGTGCTCCAGAACCGGTCTGGGCGTTTGGCGAAGAGAAATGCACTACGTTGTTGGGAATTGAACCTCTTTCGTCATTCCCGTAGCGTAGTCGTTGTTCTGATGTCAGGGCTAGTAACACCTTGTTCATTCATCTTTACGCATAGTTTCTGATAACATGTATACAAGCGGGTTTTATGCTTTCCGGTCTTTTGATAAAAGTACATTAGTTGATGTTTTATGGAGCATATATTTATTATGAGTGTCCCAATTGATGGATAACTTTATAAAAAAATTAATCACGTAATAAACCTTTAATATCTTAACGCTGAGATCTAATGTCATAGTATGTCATGAGAATAACATTTTTATCGTAGAATATAGCTGTGATATAGTGGCTGTATTTGTTATAATTTATTGAATTTCACATGTTTAATATTAGTAGATTCCGACACGATCAAACGAACGTCTGTCTTTTCCGCCTGTTTCAAAATGTGGTTCCTGACGATAAAACTGAGTTAGTGAATGAGAGGACTTTCTTTGTTACTTGAACACGCGGGTTGAATACCAGAACTACTTTGTCTGTTGCCGAATTGCCGCAGACTGGCGCTGTGAAAGTGATTTAAGGTGATATTTAGCCCTATACGAGTTGCGTGCTGGGAAGTATTGAATTATACATTTTAATAAGAGTTGTTTTCTTTCAAGGATATTTGAAGTGGATTGAGTCCCGAGGTAGCCTTTCAATTTAAAACGTTTTAAAAGTCCGGATGTTTTATTTTAGTGACACCCAATCTGTATACCACGAGAATCGAAATTTATAGCATTTGTTAAATTTGAAATTATTTTGTATTGCACTCCCGATGACGGCTAGAATTCGGGGAGCTGATTTCCCCCCCCCCCCCCCCGCCCAAAAATATTCCTTCCTGGTATCGTGCTTGATCATTTGGCGTCTTTAATGTTTACTTTTTCTCGTTTGTGTGCCATCTGGCCTCTTGTATGTGAAGCTTCGAATTTTAGTTCATGTGTCATTCATTTCTTAAGACCCACCAAAACAATTCTTGCTTTTACCGATTCCGTATTAAAAGTTTAGAGCATTTGTTACTATTTTTTCTTTGATATTACTTTTATCGCGAGGATTATAAATACAGATTACGTCATATTAACTAATTGGATCATACGGTGTTCTTAAATTAAGTGATGCCATCAAGTGCCTTAATTTTTAATATTAAGTGACAAAGGAATTGAAATTGTGTTCAGGATTCAGTCTGATTAAAGTTTTTAAGTACCATGAATGCATGTGTAGGTCTACGTGTTTAGTTATGAGGAGGCTCAGTATGAGTTTTCATTCTGACAGACCACATTAGTGCAGGTTCTCCGTGAGCTGGCTGCAGCTGTCTAAAGATGCTTTTTATCTAATGGTTTCTTCTGTATTCCAGTGTATGGAGTTACCGTTGATCCAGTACAGTAAGGCAGAATAAATACTCCTTACTTTTCCTTTTTCTCGGTGTTAACCGGGCTAACACGGTTATCATGAAAGCCCCTCCCCCTCCCGTAACATTTATAATAACCTAAAGTTGTTAAAAATAACCTCACATATTCGGTCTGTCGCCATGTTTATAACTTTCAATGCGTACAGATCGCTAACACGAAATTTGCGAACATGATGATCTGACCAGAGTAATTAGTTATCCAAGCCAAATGACGTATATATGTGATTTGAAAAATATGTCACCCGCTTGCCTGAGGCGAGTTGATTTTGCAGATTGGCGAGCAGATATTCATAAGCCTGTTTAAACTACTAATAGGCCGAGTATTAACGTAATCTGTTTACGTTTGTCAAATATCTTTGAATCTGTATTATTAAATATGTCCAATAGCAGAAACATAAGGTTAAAATACATATTTAATTTGTTTATTATGCATTACGTTGATTGTATATGATGCTAAACAAATGTTTATAAATGTTGTTACGTGACGCAACGATACGGACTTCACAGGTTTTAAAATGGTATTAGTGTGTGTGCAGTAGGCTTTGACTTCAAGCAGATTGTTGATTCCAAACTTAGTGTGGCCTGATAAGGGAAATTAAAAAAAATATTGTGTTGGCAACAGTTTAGAACAGGGTATTTAGATTAATATTTGGCCCTAAGATCGCAGAAGTGACAGAAGGACGAAGAAAATTTGACAGTGAAGATCCATATATTGTTACGATGATCAAATGAAGAAAGATGAAATGGGCGAGGCACACGGGGATTATAAATGCGTGCTAAATTCTGGTTGGAAAGCGTGTGGGAAAGAGACCATTCGGAGGATCTACTTGTAGATGGGAAGATAATATTAACATTTATCTTAGGAAAACAGATTGATGATTGGACTGGATTTATCTGTCCCAAGATGGTATTGTTGGCGGGCGTTTGTGAACACGGTAATGAGGTAATGAACCTTTGAGTTCCGTAAAAGCTGGGAGATTTATTTACTGGCTCAAAATACTATTGTGTTAGGTTTATAAGGAGGACTCTTTCCCTAGAGTTAAGTAGGTAATTAATTAGGATACACAATTACAAATAAATAAATGGTAAGGCTTTATAGCGGTTGTTGAATTTATGGTTTTACGTAACGAACTTGGAGTAATTTTTAAAGCCCTGTACATATAGACTTGTAGGCATATTTCTGGTCGCTTAGTTTCTTTTTTCTTTCTATTTTTATTCTCCGTTTAGCACAAAACTGTACAGAAACAGAAGTCGCATCTGTGATTATATAAATTTATAAGATTTTGCAAGTGGTGTCTGAACTTCAGAAATTCCCATGACATTCTTAATGGTACTGATGAAAAGTCTGAAATGCTGAGTAGGATTACCAGTATCCTAAAAGAGGGAGTTGTTGCTAGTAAGCCGTCAGCTCTGAATGAAACGGGCAGATGTGAATGGGGAACATCGTTGGAATGATTAAAATCTATACACACTTTCATGAATGAAATAAGGACATATTTTTGGTATGCCCTGTAATTATGTCTTTGTGTTTAATGTCATGGCTAAAGTTCCAGTCTTAATTATCTGGTATAGGCCAAAAGATAATCGAGGCTAATAATGATACAGATCTGTCAACAGTGTCCTTGCCGTGTGTATGTGTTTGTAATTTTGATATTCTTTCAGAAGGAAATTCAAATAGGACTTTCAGTACTGGTATATACCTGAAAACTTAATTTGCTGATCGATAAAGAGATATCGCAAAGTACAACGAAAATATGTTACAAACGAAGAAAAGAAAAGGTACCTACAGAAAGAAACATAGACCAATACGTGAGCATGTCACAGAAGCTAAATCTTGCAACGATGTCTTAACTATAGGCAAAAAATCACTAAAGTGTTTGATTATTTTAATATCTGGAAACGAAAATATCATGAAGGTCCATAATGAGGTTTGTCCCTGATTGAAATAATAATTTATTCTGTAAGTAATACCTTAGGCTTTATTTTAGAAAGCAGTGATTACATTCCATTTCTTCCCCAGTGTCTGTATTCAGCTAAACAGACGTGACTTTGTTGAATATCGCCTTTTCTTTCAAATGAGGGCCACAATATTGCCCTGTAAAGGAAACAGAACTTTTATACTCACTCCAGATTCCTGGCCACTTTACTTAATTGTGTGGTACTGAGAAACAACCAGTCACTTCCAGAGGTGCGTGAGTCGCGCAAGGGGAAA
Organism: Zootermopsis nevadensis; assembly: GCF_977971745.1. Taxonomy (NCBI): domain Eukaryota; kingdom Metazoa; phylum Arthropoda; class Insecta; order Blattodea; family Termopsidae; genus Zootermopsis; species Zootermopsis nevadensis. The sequence goes on from NW_028259157.1 coordinate 6,210,529, forward strand.
TATATCGATGTCGAAAAACAGCTTCTAATGGCGTCCATATATCCGGAAGAAATTTGCGCTCCGTGCACCAATCGATATTAATTATTGTAATTAATTCCACAATTTAGAACTTTATACTGAGAGAAACTGCAAGAACTTTTAGTCAGCTTCGCTTATCTCCGGGTCTAGAAACAAACCCCCGAGTCCTCCCGAATACGAAGCAGTCACACAATCAGTTTTATTCTGAAATAGATTATTATTTGAATTTCCATTTTCTACCTGTCTGAAAGGCATGGCGTTTATTTAAGGTTCTACTCGCCTTCACGAAAGCGATTTGTATTTTAAACCATTTATATTGCAGTACGAAGCTTGGGCGATTTATTTACAACTTATCTGATGACATCGGCTTTCACATCTACCAGTACGAAAATAGTGAAAGTACGTAATAAGATCACACCATAGTCTGCCAGAAGAAACAGAAAATGTCGATTAGCTATCTGTCATCTCGAAATGCAGACTATTTGCTTACGACAGTCAAAATTGTTCCAACTAGCACTGAAAATTGAATGTTAGTCCAGCAAGATAGCATGTCCGCAAACTATTTCACGAAGGAAGCCGTTTTTTTGATTTCCTGAGGGCATAGTTGAAGTATTCTAGTGTTGTTAGTTAAATAGTGAATTTTATGTGGCTATTGCATTTCTTATGCAGTCTCACAAGTTACTTTTGCTTCAAAAGTATGGGACGACAAATTAAGCAAACTATTATTTTCCCAACGTAACGGAGAGTACTTACCGCCGACTATGGTACGCATACGTAGCGCGTTTCAGTTTAACCTTTGAATAACCTTCTGTCGAAAAACCGAATAGGCCTGTTCATTTCTCATTTTTCTAGTGATCCAATACCTGAGAAAGTTCCTTCACCCCGCTATGCTTGCAGAAATGTTAGGTGTATTTAAATGCAAAGTGGTTTTTTGTAGAATTTAACGCGAGAATCCATTATCGTATTTTAATAACAAATACGTGGTTTATACAATAAATCTTGACAGGATGAAACTTGTTTGAAACTAGAGCGGAAGTCATCTGTAAGTTGATATGCAGAGTCACGAAACTGAGTATGGTTCAAATAATTTCGATAGCATTCCCACTTCAAGTCATATAATTTCCAACTTAAAAGTTTGTACACACTTTCAATATTGTTGGCATATTTCGCGCCTAGATATCCCGTTGATCAATCAGTTTGGAATATCATGTGTGGCTGGAATTTGTGCTCGAATGTTTATCTCTGTTAAATGGATGGCGCCGATCTGGACGGCGGTGGACAAAGAACTTTCTCATAGAAGGAACGCGTTATGGAGATAATATTTTGGCAGATATGAAAGAAAATGGAACTGGCGTCAGAAAATTTTCCGTATGGCACATCCGATTTTTAAGTGTTGCTACAAATGACTGGTTGCAAAATAACAAGCTCAGTTTTCCACAGGAAAGAAGACACTCCGAATATTTGTTTTCGGAATCTTTGCGAGCACGGACGGAACTTGTTTGCAAACTGTTTGCCAACCCAGAATACAGCCATCTTGAAGCCATGTTTTTTTTTGTTTTGTGGATTTATAGTAATTATAATGTATAATGTGCGATGCAGTGTTTTGGTTGTGAAGTGACTCGATGTTTCAGATCAGTCCTCACAATCCCACGCACAGTGTACTTAACTGTGTTCTCAAATTTACGATGCCACTTGATCATTTGTTTGTTCATCTTCTCTGTGCTTCCATATTGTTTAAACAATGTCCTCAGGTCTTGCTACTACACCATTGTCATCTCTAAGTTTCCAACCGGCGTAAGTCCGAACATTGTAATTTTAGCTCGCTGTGACCTCTTCAGGTCCTGTTTATTTTGTCTGGATTTCAAAACTGACATACCTAATGTCGAGCAAGGGTTCCCCTTTGATGTTTAGTCACATAACAGACGTCAAACCGCCGGGCACGACGAATCTATATTAATGTGAAGCTTGTCGGATGATGACAGTCGTACCTCAGCTCTGTTTACGTAAACATGGAGTCGAATATGATAGAGGGGCTGAAAGGATTTAACGTGCAACATATTTCCAAAAAATTGTACTTTCTAGAAACTCGTTGTGTACTTTACCCGAGATCAAATTTTGCATTTTGTCTACGTCACTAGCTTGCGGATAGAAGGAAAACAAAAGCATAATCTGTATTACTATGTAAACCAAAAACATTGCACAACATAAGGACTGAGACGGTGAGATACGAAGTACTGCCGTTGGGAAATAATATCAAATGTGTGGAAATTTGCGTTTCCTTATCTGCTACCCATCCCAACCCATTGTTTCTACAGCCTTTTGACGGACGTGGAACGCACAGATTTGCCTCGACTACTGTTCATAAGTCGAATGTTCCAGAGAAGCTGTGCGTTTTTAATGTATGAACTACAGAGTTCGGTGGAGGTTATTGGCTATGTAATCAATTCCTGATCGATCGATTTGACCGTAAGGCACTGTTTGTGCACTTGTATATTCATTTATTGCGCAGCAGTGAACCGGTTGTCTTATGGCCAAAAGTAGGACATAGCATTTGTGGTTGGAATGTTTTGTCCTCGGGTCCTAATTTGTAGCCAGCTTTTTTTTTTTCTTTGTACGAAATACCGTGATGCAACTAATAGAAAACGGATAACATTTGTTTGAGGGATAAAGGCGCTGATGTGACGCGTCACACTGGTTTTATAATTTACACTGCTAAACCGCTTTAAAGTTTATCGACTCTTAGTCTCAGACTTTAGTTACAAGATACGACTCCCACTAATTACGTATGTAGATTTTGCCCTCCTTGCTTTTAATTTATATATGTGTTGTACACTCAACATCCAAGAAACTACAAAATGCTCCTAGACGTTCTGTAGCTGGTCGTTCGTAGGGTTTGAGGTTTTCACGACGGCGAGTCTGAAGATGGCTGTCTTCTGGGTTGTTGCGCAGTGTAGTCTTGTGGATGTTTACTGACGTTTCAGAGGCCCTTGCTGCCTTCATCGTCAGGGCTGTTCCTCTGAAACGTCGGTAAACATCTACCAGACTACACGGCGCAACAACCCAGAAGACAGAAATTTTCAGCTGGTCGATCGATTCAGTGTGCATCGTCACGAACTTCGGTGTTCTTTGTCGATCAAGTAAGGCCGTTGCAATGGAAAATGATATCTATTTGAACAGATTGAAAATTTTAAACAGTAACAAACACCCCCCCCCCCCCCAAGCTGTTGGAGTAGCTGTTTTATCCATGTGTGTGTTCGATTTTTTTATTATTTATTATTGACTGCAAATGGGTTTATACCCGGTGGCAGTGTCCTACAATAACATACAAAACAATGAGACAGAACAGAACAATGAGATACATCAACACAATGAGACAGAACAAAACAATAAACAAAAGGACACAACAAAAACAATAAGACACAATAAACAATGAGATACATCAACACAGAGACAGAACAAAACAATAAACAAAAGGACACAACAAAAACAATATGACACCCAAACAATGGGATACATCAACACAATGAGACACAACAAAACAATAAACAAAGGACACAACAAAAACAATAAGACACAATAAACAATGAGATACATCAACACAGAGACAGAACAAAACAATAAACAAAAGGACACAACAAAAACAATATGACACACAAACAATGGGATACATCAACACAATGAGACACAACAAAACAATAAACAAAGGACACAACAAAAACCATAAGACACAACATACAATGAGATACATCAACACAGAGACAGAACAAAACAATAAAAAAGGACACAACAAAAACAACACATCCCACTCAAAATCAACCAACTCATAAATTACAAAACCATCCAACCTCAAGTACTTAACTTAAAAAAAAGAACTTAATACCACCTAGACATAAGACAATAACTGTAATGTATTACAAACGTCATGAACTGATGCACTCACACAACAATACAATGAGACACAACAATACAACATACCACACTCAAAATAAAACATCTGACACAATAAAAAAACACACATCCACTAATTAATCACAATACTTAAGAGTGGAATATAAAGTCCGCTCTCAGTACATGAAAATTTTATCCCAAAGAACTACAGCCCTTCATCACTTGGAGACTAAGACACTTCACTTCACTTATCACCATTTATTCCCAACTTAATAACCCTTAGCTTGTAACTACTTTTCTGACCCTCTTTCTAAAGGTGCCTAATTTACAGGGGAAAGACTCTAGCACGCCTGGAGGTAATTGGTTCCAGCTTCTTATGGTCCTATTTACAAAGGAATATTTGCCTACATCCGTTCTTTGTTTCCTAGTCCTAATTTTCCGAGTATGATCGTCCCTGCCCAGGTAGCATGGCTTTAATAATCTATCCTCTATCATTTTCCAAGCCCGGCCCCCCGTGTATGCTTTGAAAAGGGCGCACATTCGGGCTATCAATCTACGCTGTGCCAATGTTTCCCAACCAGATTCGTTCGTGAAATTAGCAAATTTAGCCGCTCTCTTCTGCACCCGATTTAGTGCTCTTACCTGTCCTTCCCTGTAAGGGTCCCAACACACAGTTCCATATTCAAGTATCGGTCTCACTAGCGACGTATAAGCTAAACGTTTCGTATTGTTATTTCCCTTTTTTAGTATACGCATTACGAAATGGAGAGCCTTCCATGCTTTAATTAGTGTATAATTCACATGATCTGCCCAGCTCAGATCACTGCGAATAAGTATTCCTAAGTACTTAAAGCTATTTGCCTCTGGAATTAATTGATCCCCAAAAAAGTAACTCAGCTTATCCTTCACCCTAGCTCTATTGAAGCTGACTGCTTTACTTTTACCTGGATTTATCTTCATTTCATTTTCTACCGCCCATTCCCATAATCTATTCATATCTGTCTGTAACTTATCAATGTCACTACTATCCATTATTTTCCTGTATACTATACAATCATCAGCGAAAAGCCGTATATTTGAATCAATGTTTTTCCAAATATCATTAACATAAGCTAGGAATAGCAAGGGACCTAATACGCTCCCTTGCGGCACCCCTGACGTTACCCTGACTTCATGAGATAGCTGTCCTTCCACTCTTACTCTTTGCGAACGTCCTAAGAGAAATTCCTTTACCCATAACACTACCCTCAAGTCCACACCGGTTGCAGCAATTTTTGTAATCAGCCTATCGTGTGGGACTAAATCGAATGCCTTTGAGAAATCTATTATAACCGCATCAGTCCTGATTCCCTCGTCCAATGAATCAGCAACATCTTGACAAACCGTGACTACTTGACTTTCGCATGAGTACCCTGGTCTAAACCCATGTTGACCCTCATATAACCACTCACTCCTTTCCCAGACTTGCCTTAGATACCCTGCTATAACGTGCTCCATTTGCTTGCAAACCACCGAGGTTAAACTGACCGGTCTATAGTTCCCAACTACCGATCGATCTCCCCCTTTATAAATAGGGACCACTATAGCTTTCTTCCAGTCCCCTGGGATAGAATTGTTGTTCATCGTTACCTCCAGCAGACGCGCAAGGTATGGAATCATTGCTTCCCCACCTAACTTTAAAATTTCCCCGGGGATGCCATCTGATCCGACGGATTTATTTTTCCCGATTGCTGCTATCCGTTTCCTTATGATATTGATACTAATGGTAAACGTTTTATCTGAATCTGTTGATTGGATTAGCTGGTTATTTAGCGAAATTATCCGTTCGCAACTGAATACCGACGCATAATAAGCGTTAAGGGAGTTGGCCTTTTCTGTTTGATCTGTGATGAGGTTTCCTTTAACGCCCTTGATTGCCGGAATAGTTTCTCTATTACCCTTACGTCTTTTAACATATTTGTAAAACTCTGTCCAGCTTCTCCCCTCTCTTTGCAAGACCGAAGTTAAGAATGTCTCCTGAGCCTTCTTTTTTACTATCAGCAACTCCTTGGATAACCGTTTCAGCTCCGCTTGGTACTGCCCTCCAGAATTTCTCTTATTATAAACCCTCCTCACCTTTACCTTCAGACGTTTCACTTCCTTGGTATAATATTCCGGATCCGGATTTTTACTCAGGATTCTTTGAGGTACAAAACGATCGATACCCTCGAAGACTATATCCTTATAGCTTTCCCATATCTCTTCCACGCTACTACCATTTCCAGCCCATAATTTAAACTTTTCCCGAAGAAAGCTTTGTAATCCTAAAACATTTGTTTTATGGAACATGGGGACTAATCTTTCTACCTGCGGTTCACGGATTTTTTCTTCCCATTCCACTTCTAATATTACCCCACTGTGGTCACTGATCCCCTGCACAATGCTGCAAGAGGTGAGCGAACTTTCAGGCCGGACCAGGTAAACATCCAGCAATGCATCCCCTCGGGTTGGCCTATCGACTACCTGCTTGTACCCATTTTCCCATACCAGTCTATTTATAAATGCCTGATTTCTGCTAGTACCTTCCACGTTTCCCTTCCAATCTGCGTAGGGCAAATTTAAATCACCCCCAATGATACTACGCTTCGTAGAATTTCCTAAATGACTAGTTCGTGCTGCCAATCGTTCAAAAACTTGCATGTCCTCGTTAGGAGCTCTGTATATTCCTATAATTTCCCACGAATATTTTGTATCTATTCCTTTCACTTCTACCGCAATCATCTCAAAATCCTCATCTACCCATAACTCCGTACAGGCAATGAAATGTTTAACACATATGAAAACCCCACCACCACGGGCAGACCTATCTCTCCTGAAAGTTGTAAAATCTGTCCTAAAAACTTCAGCATTGCTAATATCTTCTTTAAGCCAAGACTCCGTGCCTATAACAATATCGGGGTTATACGTGTCAACTAAATTCCAAAGCTCTAAGGCTTTATTATAGATACTCCTACAGTTAACCTGCAGCACCACTAACGACTTGCCTTCAACCCTATATGCTGCTACCGAAGTTAAAGTTTCTGCCCCTGCCCTAGCTTCTATTTCCCTACTCACCAATTTACTCGTCTCTGTTCCCCTTATTTCATGCAAAGCCTTCTGTTCTCCAGTTGATGAATGCCGCGTTTCCCTGGTTGTCCTCGTTCTGTGAGTGCCGTCCACCCAAACGTGTCACGTCTTCCTTCGTGCTGCTCCTCCACCATCAAGTCCACTAACTCTAGCGTACAGTTGTCCTAATCGTCTCCTTCCCCGTCCATTCAGATGCAGTCCATCCCCAGCAAAATCCCCTTCCTGTATCCAGCTGTTCGGATCAACAAATGTAATTCCAAGGACGTTTGCAACCCAGTCTAATCTCTCATTTAGAGCATGCATTGTATTGAAAAGATATATAGACAGCCATAAGTTGAAAGCTGTCTGGTTCCTTGCTTTCTATTATTTGAACAGTTAACAGGTATATGGCACATATAAATAAGACTGAATACGAAATGTCAGGACGAATATAAGACCTATACAAAAATGGCTGGAAGTACATAAAGGAAACGTATGTTCATGTCTTATAAGATTACAGGATAGAATCATTATGTGAAGGTAGCTAGCTAATAAATCCTTTGAAATTGCGGCAGAGTTTAATCATGTAGGACGATTGTAACAAAAATAAAAAATAAATTAAGAGCAGACTAAATTCGGAGGATTTAAGATTCTTTTGTCTTCCGTCTGAAAATGCAGAAATTAAAATATACAAAGCTATATTTTACCCATTTTGCATGGGTGTGAAACGTGGTCTTTCACTGAAGAACAATGATTGAAGGTGTTTGAGGACAGGGTACTGTAGGCGTAGATGATTGATAATATTAAAATGGATGCTAGGGAAATATTATTGGAGAGTGTGGATTTAATTAAACTGGCTTAGGATGGGGACCGGTGACAGGCTGTTTTGAACAAGACTTTGACCCTTCCGATTCCATGAAACGTGGATAATTTATGCGTAGTTGAGCGTACTGTTAGTTGCTCAAGGTGATCTTTTCTCCATATATTTATATATAGTTTTGTAGGATGGTTACATTTTATCACCGCGTTCAAGACCTATCGGCGTCACAATTCAGAAGAACCACAATCGATATGTACGAGTAGTGTATTTAGTTTTCACGTCTTGTGAAAATGATCATTTATTTACTGCTTCACGCTTGTCGATTTCAAACGAATATGTAAAGAAATGTCGCTTAAATGGTGGCTCAGTTGTCTGGTATTGAACATTAGTTTTGGACGCGACACAGAATTAAAGATGTTGCAACATCAGTGATACAGAAGTATGGAAGATCAACGCCTTCAACAGTTTGTGCTTTGTTCATGATTTATAACGAGATACGATGTCAGAGGTTGTGACTGTTCACAGTATAGAAGATAAACTCTTATAGAATTATATGATAATGTTTATTATCGCGAAGCTTGTAGCCAGTTCCTGAAGTTGCTAAATATTTTGTTCACAAACATTTTTGCTCTTATCTGCGTGCATAATATGGAAAATTTTCTCTTAAGCGACTCACTTTTTACAACCTTCTCGAATTATGCAAAGGAAATGCAGGCTGTAACAGGCCGAGTGCTACGCACAAAGCATCTAAATATAGCTATATCTTAATGTCTCGGCCTACAGTGGTCATCAGGGGTTATCAGTGTATTATATCACTACAGTACTTTTTTGCCAAAAAGGTTGTAGCACTTTGATTACTACATTGTAGTAGAGTGTTGTATATTTACCACAATTTTGTGTTTGCCACTTAACCTTGATAGGGGGAAAAATGCACGTTGTCTGATTTTAAATTTAACATCTATAAAGTACAGTTATATTTAAATGGTTTGTATTTAAATCTCATACTCTGTATTTGTTCACATTGTGCTTGCTTGTTTATTGTTTTTATATTTTGCTTTGTCATGAGAGCTACTTGTTTCGATTATGTGTGTCCTTGTGCCTCTGTGATGGGGGGGGGGGGGGGGGGGTTGGAAGAAGTAACGAAACGAATATTGCTCAAAAAAGTCGAAAAAAAACCCATTTATATCCTGTTAAAGGAGCTAAAATTTAAGTCGTTTTCATGACTTGTATGCCTTTAACTTATTTATGGTTTATTTAACTGCGGTCTCAGCAGCCCATACTATAATACTGTCGATGACTTATTTGTATGTTCGAAGTACTTACTCAGTGGGCACAACCTATTTTAACCCAAATACGAAGCAAATACAAGGACCTTGTTTTCTGATGGGTCCCACAGAGTCTGTATTTCTACTTTTCTTAATCTTGATGGCTGAGATTCGTACTTATCTTTATCCAGTTTCCCAGGTGTCTGACTGTGATTTATTGTCCTATATTTATTTTTCGATTTTACCACATAAATTCCTACTTCTCTTACAACTTAAATTCTTTGGTAGGAGCTGTGAGAACAGCAAATATCAAGGGCTAGAAGTCAGAATCCTCTGGGCCTTGAGGTACTCTGAATTCATTTTCGAAGGGCACAAAACAAAACAATTGTGTATTGCAGAATTTTTACTATATTTTACTGCTTCAGTGCAAAACTTCAAAATCTAGCTGAAATCAAGTTCTGTAGAAATATTTTATACGATTTTATAAATTGGTTTTTAAATTATCTTATGTGTAGAGCTCTTCAGGTACAAAATAAACTTAAAATGCATCCAAATTTTCTTATGAACATGTAATTTCACATGAATGTCTCCGATGTTTAACTTATTTTAAGACAGGGAAATTTAAGTTCACAACTCATGCCTCTCAGCTCCATGTGTTTGGGCGGGCGACACTTCAAGGATAAGCTTTCAGATTAATGCCCGTGCTTATCATACGTACACTTTCTGCATCATGCGCTTCGACGTGTTAATTGTAAGCATGGCGACGGTTCGAACATTTGGCGGTGTATCTGACAAATTTAACGTTTTCGGAATCTGCGTAAGTGAATCAGCAAATGTCATAATTATTAATACAGTCCGTGGTAGTTTCATCACAAAAATTTAAGCACTTGAAGGAATTTAGGTGTTATGAGTTCTTACCAGAACCTTCTTGTGGATGTGGAAACGCCGAGGTTCTTCATCGCAATTAGGACAGAAAATGAAAGCAACAGTTCCCAAACTGTGGCTGATCAGTGTGAGTTATGTGGTGAATGTGAGCTTTACTTTCGCCTTGCAGGCAGTTATAAAATGTAGGTCCTAGTAATGACTGATGAGCACAATTCAGTTTTCATAAAAATGAATTAATTTAAGTTTTGTTTAATCCAAGTGACAAAACGCTTTCACGGTCGTGTAACGTTAAAATGTCAATTTATCCGTATATGTAATTCCACACAAAGTCTGAGAGAATATTCTAAAATGATTTACAACCGACATAATGACCTGATTCAATTGCATCATAATAACACTTTAATAATTCCGTTTCGTAAGCCATCTAGTAAAAGTAGGCTACAGAAGTTAACGTATAATAACGGAAACTACAAGCACATAGGCATGGAAGAAAGTTCTGCTCAGGTAATTTGTGTGACATTTGAAGAATTGAAAACTCTTGTCTTTATGCAGATTTATACGATGATGTAAGGAATGTTAACCTCTTTTAGCGTCCGGTGATGGTGTATTTTTTGAATTTCTCAAGAAGGAATGGCACTTTATGACACTACATTATTTTCTTCCTAATGACATTCCTATGTACTGAACGATGGAGGCAGTTAACAGACCCACAATTACATTGAAGTTGAATGGAAAATAGCATTTCTCCTGCTTTCCTTATTTTGCAAGGAAAGACAGGCTTGTAGTACCATTGCTTCTGTCTGAACTTTAGGTATGAGTGGGACATACTGACACTTAATGTAAGGTCGTGAATTGTGTTATAATAAATATAACTTCGATAAATGTTTAACTTTAATAAGGTAATTGTTTAGAATGTGAAACACGAACACGGGAGAAGGTCGAAATGTTTAGCTTTCAGTTTTATGGCGATAAATAACGAAGATTTGGAGCTAGACATGTGAGGTTCTGAATGGAGTGATACGAGGAGAATGTCCTTAATTTGCTAATATGAAGGCAGCAAGGACCTCTGTAACGTTGGTAAACTTCTATCAGTCTACACAACGTTACAACCCAGAAGACAGCCATTTCAGCAAGTCTTTTGTTCCCGTTATGTTTCCATTGTACTGCTGTAGTTTCCTGATTTATCTGTAACTGCTGGTCAGATATTCTCAGACGTGTTTAAAGGAATGCTGTGTTTACTTGATATTCATGTGCCACAATAAAATCTGAATAAATAAACTCGTTTAATTTAGCTGCGCGATGTTTGAGTCAGAAGTAGTGTCTGCTGGCAAATGTTACTTCATGTACTGCAGTTTTTGAAAATATTACGTGATGCGTACTTCAAATGACGCTGCATGTTGTCAAGGTTACCAGTTCTCACATAAGGACCTAAAACTAAAACCAGACGAGACGACGGATTAGGGAGCAGTAGTTTGTCGCGTAGATAGAACTTACTTCATTGCTATTCCTTCCGTTCCAACATGTAATGCAACCAGCCACATGGCTATCAATACATTTTTGTTACTGTTATCACAAGATTCATTACCATAAAATTTTTCAGTTTGTCCTGTTCCCCCCCCCCCCCTTCACTGTCGTAATCAAATACCCCTTACCTCAGTATTGCGACTTCGCGATTTTGTGTAAGCAGCAGGAAGTAAAGCCCCACTTAATGGTACCTGCACCTTGTCATGGTGGTGGGGCTTGAGTACCTCAGTGACCCTAAGAGCTGTGCTGGCGGTAGCACAGCTACTGGTAGGGCCTCCCTAGCCAGATTGGTCGAGGGGGAGAGGTCAGACTAAGACAGGTACCCTGGTCCTCCAGGTTGGGGGTTGGTCGCAAGGCTAACAACCTTGCACCGTAAAAAGGAAGATGTTTCGAAACCTCAATGGACCGAATGGAAGAGGAGAATTGAGGAGGCCATGGACCGAATACGGACCGGAGAGCCATAGAAGAAGAAGAAGAAGCAGGAACTAAAGTCAGAATTGGCATTGATTGCTTCAAGTCCCACAATGGTATGTGCTAAGACGTGCCTGCCACCCGCCAACATTTCTTAATCTCGTAGTGGTGTTGGTGCACAAAAAGTGAGATGTAGATCCTGGTCTTTTGGGTTGAAACACCACATAGCCTTGTAGGTGGCTATCAACGCCGGAATGTCTGGAAGATGAAGACCGTACATTCGTCCCAGAACGTTGACAGTCGTATGTGACACTTCATGGGGTTACAGTTCAGGATACCATAGTTTATATTTTTACGTTCGGGAAAACCTAAAATTTCAACAAAACAGTCGTACAACATCTTTCATTCTTCGGGCCGTGAATACATTTCCTGTTCGAATCTAGAGCCAAGGAACACCTTTTGGGACTGCTTTCCTAAACTAATAGCTGGATTCCTTTTCCTTTAATTAAACTAATTCCTAAATAAATTATTATACTAATATATTCACATGTATACTTTTGATAAAAATTTGCCCAAATTATGTAGGTACATATTATTTACAAATTTGATACTTCACAACCTTCCAATGTTAGCTGTTGAGGGGGCAGTACTTCAGTTATGTTTCGATAGCTAATGGCTACAGAAGGCTAGGCTAGGTTAGGCTAGTTTAGGTTAGGTAAGAAATGAAGGAACAGCCACCAGTTATGGAGGTTAGCTGCGTATATATTGAATAAGCAGTCACAATAACATTCCAGAAGTTAATTCGGGTGAGGACCCTTTCGTTTGCGGTGGGATAGGTTAGGTTCATTTGGGTTAGATATAGAGCAGCTAAGGGTCAGATTTAGTAGAAATTTTTTTACGTCGGTTTATTGTGTGTCATGTTAGGTGAAAATAAGAGACGCGCAGTTTTTCGCATGCTCAGAACTTGGTGTTCTGGGACAGATATAGTCGAATGTGGTTAAATTGTGTTAAGTTGGATGAGATTGGTGACGAGGATGAGCAGATGAGGCGTTTGCATGCGCAGTTATCAGCTGTTTAGGGGCAGATTTACTTATATTAGGTCAACTTAGTTACATTTTGAATGCGTGGGCTGGGTTTTGTTATGTTAGGTTAGCCTGGTTTAGGCCTGGTTGGTCGGAACTTTAAACTGTTTTTATTGAGACATGAATATGTTAAAAATCACGAAACACTTTTGTTTGTAGAATAATACATTGGCAAATGGTTGTAAATAGGCTGAAATCTAAAGAGTTTTCACTTGAGGTATTTGGATTTCGGTTGTGAAATAGTTAGGAGATCGTTAGGAGCAGTGATGTTGCTGAAAATTGAATGGTCTTAAGATAAGAAGTGAATTAATCTAAAGAAAACTGGCTATTTGCCCAATATAAATACGGTATGTATCGAACAAGGATTCACTTTGAAAGATATTACATGAAGTTTGATCCTCTCCATATTCCCTGTTTGATTAATGTTGTTTTGCTACAGAAGAAGAATTATCGGTATTAACATGCTGTCGAAAAATTAGAAGTGTTGAAATTTAATTGTGTAGGGAAATTGGGGGAGATTTGAGTTATATTACGCAACGCCGTACAAATTAATAGTTTCTGTCTCGTTGGTAACTTACAAATGGTTATAATAATAACCGTTAACAAATTAGATGCTTCATTGCCACGGAAGGACTTGTCTCCTCTGTGCCGCTCTGTGGTAACAATTCAGCGTTGCTAACTTTTACTACTTCATGAGTTCCTCTGTTCGTTTCATAGCGTGACAGTGAAGCATGCATTTTTGTGGCGGTTACCACAGTTTGGATTGGCTAATGCACTAACTGTAGACGTTCTCGTCTTAACAAGTGACATATACACTCCCAAAGTCTACCACGATCGCTTATACAATGACCTCACGTGCTTATACGATCAATCAATCGTTGGAGCATATTAGAGATGTTGTAGTTACGACTATAGACTCCAGGCTTAACTTTCATTCGTTATTTTTTCCTTTCACTTATTTGTAAGGTTAACTTGGACATCATATATAAGAAAGAAGATACTTTATTTGCTTGCGAACAAGGAAGGTGGAAAAATGTTTTCCCTCTTGTCAGTAGTGCCACTATTCGCATTAATTATTCAGAAATTTAATGCTACGTTAGCCCGAAGAAACGAACAAGCATTTTTGGGGTGGGGTTGGCAGCTGGGTTTTCGTGCGGCGGAGCGCATAGCACGTGTACTGGAGTGGAACACTCAGTGCGCCTGCTCAAACATTTGCTTACAAATCACTGATAATCAATAAAACGCAATATGATGCAGACACAGACGGGCGCGTCACTCACAACAGCCTCGGTGTGGATCACTGTTGTTGAAATACCCTCTGCATCTGATTTGTGCACATTAACACCTGTTTGTCGAAACTGCATTAACACCTGTAGTTGATACAGCTGCGTAACATAACCTACGATCCACCCGACATCTGACTGTTGTTGCAGCAATCGAAATGACTTCCAAGTTACCATGAATATTGTATACAGAGAACAAATATTTTGCTAAATAAAACTTTGCATTAAGGACGTTATAGATATTAATAAAATGTTTATTTTATTTTATTTTCTGTGCATATGTATTTTAAAATGAGAAATCAGTGTGAAATTCTATTTGAACGCATGCAATGTTGACTGATAGCTTTCATTTCTGCATTCTTCAGAGACTCTGGAAATGCTGTTAAAATTTACCTAAAATGAGGTTACATCTGAGTTCATGTAGATTTATTTTCATAAAAGAGGTATCTTTATAATTGTATAAATTTTTACCATACTTATTAATTTTTACACAGAAATACTAACGAAGTTAAGCTACCTTTGAAATTAAATGGCCTGAGTTTAGAATTATCAGAAATTAATTAGCGGACTGGTATTTTTGCATTCGGCTGCAAGTGTTCAGAGTAAAAAAGCGGTTTGGCATTTCTTCGTGTAAGATACCAAGATGTACAGTAGCTTGATGTGTACGGGAAAGGAAATGAGACCCACGTTTAAAACCACTATAACAATTTAAAATATAACCTATGTAACAAAGTTGTTGGCTCCATCTTCAATGTAGAAGTGACTTACATTTTGAATATGAAGTGTTGTTCTGAAACCTTAGATACATCTTTCGGTAATAGGTTATACGATGTTGCATCCCAGAAGACTGTTATGAAATTCAATGTATCGACGAATGATACCGATTTAACTAATCGTCATAATCACTATTGGCTTGAGAATTACGCCAAATGACATGTTCCGCTCGCCTTAAATCCCGACTTTAGAATGAGGCGTTATACATAAACATTATTTTTCTTTGTATACTATACGTAATTCAAGGTTCTCTGGAATAAAAGGTTTCTTCCATCCATTAAACATGTTCCTGCTTTTGTTGTCCTAGTGAGGAATACTTTAATCTGGGCCTAATGTTAGGCTATTAATCTTTAATCCATTTCTAGTGTTTTCACTCCTCTTTTATCTCTGTTTGTAACTGACGCTAATGCTAAGAGAAAACGCATTTTACCAGCTGAAGTTCTTTATTTGTTGTTTTCGTAGCTTAATCATACCATTGTCTTATATAATTTTATTTGAGAGATTTATTTTTGATTCCTCCCTCTTAAGTCCAAATATTCTTCTCAGCACTCTGTTCTCAGACAGCCGTAAACTGTATTCTTTTCTTGAACAGCCGTAAACTGTATTCTTTTCTTGAACAGCCGTAAACTGTATTCTTTTCTTGAACAGCCTTAAACTGTATTCATCTGTTACGGAAGAGCCCAGTACTCACACTCACATAAAACAAGGAGTCACATGATTTTGTTTAGCATTTGCTATCATTTCTCGAATGTAATCTGCTCTTAATTGTGATTTCTTACTGACTTCCCCAAAAATTGGAACTTTGCTATATTCTCAGTGGATTTATTAGCTTCTTTCCTGCATTCTGGCACAAATGTGTATTTATTTATTTTTCTTTCCATTTATTGCACCGTCATATAATGCCGTACAAATAGAGCTATCTGTCCATGTTGATAGCAGTTTGTAAATATGTTTGTCGTATAAACTATGCCATAGCAAATCATGCTGTCACGTATTAAAACTATTAATTCATGAAGAATTATTGTGGCAGTAGTAATTTTATGTGTCTTTAAATACACGTGAAATTATACTCCTCAGTTGTGAGTAAATGGGGTATTATATGTTTTGTAGCCGCGGTTTGTAATAGGATATTCAGGCTAGTTGTCAGTATCACACAATAACCATTCGTACACCATTCCTCATTATCACCATTCATTAGAACGTTCACCTCCATGTTATATGCCTTTTTTGGTTCTTCGAATTGTGTGACAGTTAACAACAGTTCGTGCAAGTAGCGATAAATCGCTTGCCTACTATTGGCCTTCGTATGTGGTTCACGTGATGTGTCTTATGCAGTATAACAGGTGCTCAGAAAATCGTTGGTTGGCTATGACGTTAACAATTTCTAAAATTCTTTGTTGCAGCTGTCGTTTTATTTGGAATTAGGTTTGTAACGTGTCACCAAATGCTTCTGTTTGTATCCACTGCTTAGGTACCAAGTCATTACAAAATATTTTATATCGTTTGAATCACTCTTTATTTCAAAATGGAAATGGAAATATATTGAGTTATTTTCTCATCTCTCTATGAAACAGGCCATCACAGGTAATTAAAATCTGAGACTTGCTTATCATTTTTTGTTACCTAAATTTAGTATGATTTTACTTTTTTGTTATCTAAAGTTATTTATGATCTTATTGGATATTTTTTTCTCTAAAAGCCATGATGTTTGCGTGAATATACAGAATATTAAAGTTATAGATACTATATAATTTAATTGAAACATAAATCTCTGTTGCGAAAATGCTAACATACAATGAAATTAAATAGCCTGTACTTTTGTATCGGAGGAGAACTGTTTAAAAGGAGGAGGCACATAAGTTCTGATGAGGATCGGCAGAATGTAAATCGTAAAGCAGAGTGCTGAATTAAAAAAACAGAAAGCCCATGATTAGTTTAATTATTAGTAAAGGTCCTATTACCCCTTTAAATCTACTAGTAACCATATATACCTAATGCTTTAACAATCGTAACTTCTTATTTTGCCGACAGTGTGTATTTACATATTTCGTATGATTGTTAGAATAAGAAGCATTAATCAGTTAATCTTTGTAATGGAGACTCGTAGTGTCTTCCTGTGTGTGATGAAGAGAGAATGGTTGCTTGTGTACTGTCTGTCTGAGCAAAGAATTGACTCGACCTTGAAGTCGTGACGTCATGCTGAATGCTAAAAACATTACCCCTTACTAAAAATATTCCCCACTGTTGGAGTAATCTGGATTGTATATGATTCTATGGATGTTTTGCCAGTGACCCAGCTAAGATACTAAATTCTATATAAACTATGAAACATAAAAATAGAGGAATGAGGAGAACCACAAGAACGCTAGAATAAAAACGGAGAACTAAGAGTCAGCAGATGTTTCGACAACGCGCATTAAAATGGCTGTGCACCTGCGCACAATGGTATCTAGTGCCCAGCTTTGCCCACAAATTAACATCATTCAGAACGGCTTTGGATGCAGACAAATTGGTTGAAAGAGGCTACTAAAATTTTTTCGAAATGTTTGTCATTTCTAAAAATGTTATCATGGTTGCTGGCAAATCCGCGTTAGTAAATAACAAAATAAATAAATTTGCTGTTGAGCATTTGTCACTTTTGCTTTGTATTTGAAAGCTCAAGGTATCGATTTGACCCCGAAATCCGATTATCTTGGCTAAGGGTTTCCGTTGTTTTCTCAGTTCCTCCACATAAATGCTAGGTTAATACTTCAACATAGGCAACTATATTATACTTCCAAATCCTTCATAATTCTTCTCGCAGAAGTATGCTCCCATTAAAAGGTACGTATTCAGTTGAGAGAGAGTTGTTAAATAAATTAGAAACCAATTAAAAAAGGAAATATGTATCGCTTTATGAAAATTAAGCACCATAATAATTCGAATCATATTTAGTTTTCAAATTCTGGTACACATTTGCAGTTTTTGAGTAGAGATAAACGTCAAGTATTATTTTGCTAATCGGGTGTATGTTAGCTCAGTGCAAACCGAATTAAAAAAAGACTCAGAATGTGGTTCGCGGCCAGAATGAACTGGGTCAAACAAGTAAACCTGCCTTATAAATATGTAAACACGAATAAACTCATGCATAGTAATGTAGTTCCTGCATTACTCTTAGATTCTGTGCACGTTTGATAATTTTCATAATTATTGGATAATGGATTGCCTTTCATTTTTTGTGTGTTAGCCCTAACAGAAATCTTGTTTCCTTTTGCGGAACCATGCAACATCCCAGAACGCAGCCATCTTAAAATCCCCTTTGTTCATTAGGGCTGTTACGAAAATCGTTGGCCGTACGGAAAAGGATTATTTGTTATTAAACGTGTAAGTTTACATGTAAAATTGTCGTAGTTATTCGGTTCTAACCAACATTGTAAGTGCCAACTAATTTAAGCAAAATCATTCGATATTATAGAGGAGATAGTAATATTTAGGTGGTTTTAAGGAAATGCGGTGGGTGTGTACTGGTTTCGTCTGGCTCACGATTGAGATCTGTAGTGGGCTCATGTGAACACGGTAATGAATCTTTGGCTTCTAAAAATGGAGAATTTCTTGATTAACTAAGCGACTGTTAGCTTTTCAAGGACGAGTGTGCTCCGTGATGTTAGTAAATTAATTTATGGAAAAACAGCCACTCTTAAACGATCGGACTTGGAACGTCTCCAACTCTTACCACCCACAGAGGTTGTTAACACTTACTAACTAGATGGCTTACGGAACCCGAAGGTTCATCACCGAATTAACCAAAGCCCTCTACCGGTCCCTGTCCTGGGCCAACAAAATCCAATCGCCTTCAACTCCTATCTCCCATATATCAGGCCTGATATTATCCTCCCATCTACGTCTAGGTCTCCCCAGGGTCTTTTCTATTCAGGCTGCACACCTCTTGTCCCATCCATGCGTGCTACATGCCCCTCCCATTTCATTCTTCTTGACTTAATCACCCTGACAATATTGGGGGAGGAGTACAAATTTTTAAGCTCGTCATTACATAGTTTTCTCCATACCCTACTGTCTTCTCTCCTAGGCCCAAATATCCTCCTCAACATCCTATTCTCAAACACCTGCAATCTGTGTTCCTCCCTCTGAGTGAGAGACCATGTTTCGCACCCATACAAAACAACAGGTTGTTAACATTTTGAACACGAATTAATGGGCGAGGGATATTAGATAGGGCTTTCAATGATAGGTGACGGACGGACAGCGCCCTTAAAATGAACGCCAATTGTTTTTTCATTCGTTTTTCGAGAGTCAGATTGCAGTGATTATAATAATGGAATGTTTCAGAGAAACTGTGTCTCAACTCGTTAAAACACGTTTGTAACTATATGTACCACCTGCTTCGACACTCAGAATTTTATCCACAGAATGTATTTATGGGTTTCGCCTGTATTATCAGACTAAACAGCAGTTATCTGTTTAAACCTTATCAACGGATTGATTTTTGTAATTGAGACGCGTTACGTTTTCTTTGAGGTAGGAACTGAATTTCAGCCCTGAATATGGAGGAAATAAGTTTTCCCAGAGCGTTGAAAACTACCAACAAGACTGCACGACGTTACAAGCCAGACGACCAACATGATTTACACAGCCTTGAGAACCTCAGATTTATAGGAACTGAATTGTTGAACACTGTTTAGATTAACTACGTGCTTCAAAGGATTAATGCCCTCATTAGTATTTTACTGCAGAATTGTGGAAGAGCAGACTGGTTCTCGTGTTACGTAACTAAATGCTATTTATACTACAGAATTCACACGGTCTAATGTTTCGGAGGTCAGTGCCGAATATGTAAGAATATGAAACGCGGCGATCATGACGTGTTTAAAAGTACTGCACTTTCCTGGGTAAATCAAAATCAAAATTCAGACCGAATTTCACATGCAAAGGTAGTATAAATTATGTAGCATATGGATTGAGCACCGATTTACGAATTTTAATATCTGCTGTTATCGTTAGAAGTAATTGGACTAAGGATAATGAATTTTTACATAATTTATTTAATATCGCCGTTAGTGTGTGAATATACTTGAATACAGCACAATATTGAAAGTATCAAGACTCGTGTTTTTTTCCCAAGTTGTTAATCTGAAAAGAACCAGTTTACATAGAACCTACACTAATGGACCAGATACAATTATTCAAATGGATTTTTAAAGGGCGCGTTCTGAACGTTATTAGTCTCTGAATAAACAACATTGTATTCCTCCTGTACTTAAACCAGAACTTGGTAATTCGGGAGACACACGCAGGATTTTACAAACCACAGTTCAAGTATTAAGCCGGGTGTACATTAATTCGAGCTTGTATTTGATTTTCATCAGTACGAATTGAAGGAAACTAACTTATCGCGAATCTGAATATGTCTGAAATCGTGTTTAACAATTCTAATAACTGATCGGCTTGTTCGACGGTGGCTCCTATACAGTTGTCGAGTTCTGAGTTGGCTAATTGTTACGTATTATTGAAACGTGTAGAAGTTCGAGAAAACCAACATTTCTAGGTCCTCAGAAGCGGAAGACCTACAGTTTATGGAATAATATTGTTTACAAGAATGTTTGTGAAATACAACTTCTGTTGCGAACAAAATTAAAGTGATCGTAGAAGTGCATACGAAGACACTGTGTAAAGTGAGCCGGTGGAGTCGGAAGAGGTTGCCAATAAAATTGAAACATCGATTAGCGTATTAACAAGACTTAAGAAGAATGGAAGCTTCTGATAAATCGGAAATGTCAACAGATTAAAAGTATAAACAAAAGCAGCGTGGTTTTATATTATGCATAGTTCCTACGACTAACCTGACTCCGTTCTTCTCATCTTGAAACCGATCACGAATTCAAGTTTTCTGAATGCGAGCTGGAATGAATGCAAAGGCATCTCCAGGTTTGTCTGGAATGAAAATTGGAGCAGTGGGCAATTTGAAAGGATGTCCGAAGGTTTATGAAGGAATTCAAACGAAACAAATTAAAATGAACAGATTGTTTCAGCGCGAATACTCTTTGACTTGCATTTGGTAGATATCCAGTTCGAATCTTTGCCCGGGATATCCTATTTGAGCTTTTCCTGGGTAAACAAATGCCAAGATTCTGCTTGCATGTAGGACACAGACGTCTTGAAAATTCTTACCTAATCGTTATTCATATTTGTTTTTCCATCTAATTCGACGTTTCGCAATCGGGAGGCAGTAAATAAATACGTAGCCCGAGATTCAATGGACAGACTAATCTTGTTCGTTTTAAAACGAATTGTGATTAGTTTACTTGAAATTTTATATTTTCTAATAATCCACATTTTAAACTTCAATGCGAAATGACGACGAGGTTCTTGTATATCGTCTGCTTTAATATACTCGTAACTTATGAATTTTACCCACAGAGTATATTTATGAGTTTGTTATGATTCTCAGAGTGAATAGTGATTATCTTTCCTATACAATATTAACCAATTGATCATTACATTACGTCTTCATACTCGCCGCCGTAAGAACCTCAAATCTCACAAACTGGGATAGTGTCTAGTGTGCTCTCACATCGTATGTATCCGTCTTTTGGCACTTTTGACAGGAACGATTAAAACACAGGGTGTAGCTTCGGCTTTCGCAGTCATGCAGCGTTGATTGTTGAAGATAGAGAAGCAGAGAAGTTTTAATGGAAGGTGAATCATTTGACTGGACGAGTAGAACGGGAACCGACTACGTGGCTATTGTACCCTTCCACAGATTATCACCCTGAAGACGGAAACTGTACTGTTTGCCGAAACGTTGGAAAACCTCCAACACTCGACCTAGCGTGTCCTAAAAAGCCTACTTACACATCAAAGTTCAACCACGACAACCGAAGACAAAAGAGTGAAGTCACCTCAAGCGTCAGGGTTCTTCATCAGAAGCTGAAAATCACTCATCCAATCGAGAGATTGCCCACTTTTCATGTAATCTGAAGGCATGTTACCTTGTGCACAATAATCTGTCACTGAGCCAGTTTAGTTCAATTCGGTCCCCATTTCTTTAGGATCTAGCCTGCCAAGTTTCCCCAGGGTTTCCGAAAAATATCCCTATCTCTCATGCATGCTACATGGCTTTAAGAGATTTTAGGAGAATTTATCTTGATTGATATCATCAAACACTAAAGACCTCTTGAGTATAAGTGGCCGGTGTTTCTGAGCAAATTTTGTCGTTAGTAGGGTGGAAAGGGTTAAGCAGAGTCTCAAGCGGCCTCTGAGTGTCGACGGAGCGGGGTTGGCTCGAGGCGGAGGGGGAGAGCGAGTGATATTGCGAATGGAGAATGCGCACTGCCTGTAGCATCTTCAAAGAGAACACAGGCGTCACATCGATCACATCTGAGGATAACAAGCCGCAGAAACATACAGACCTGCACCTGATAGATGCGGTTCATCTGTAGAGACATTGGTAGAACATGCAGGAAACAATTTGTTTCACGAAATATATTTTTAAAGGAAATATTGCAGTACTTATCTTTTGTTACGGTATAATCATGTAATTGCATTTTTTGTAATTATCTTATGTTGTATGTGTAATAATGGACTCAGGCCTGTTTTATATGTCTGACATTTGCGTTCTATTTCTGTTTTCTTTGTTTTGTTGTTAGTACTGTAAAGCAGTAACTTTCGTGATATTTATTGTTAGCGTGTTGTTGGATTTTATTTATTAAGACCGTTAGATCGTTTATCGCTCAGGTCGTTAGGAAGCTTCCGGCCAATATGGAACCCGAAGGATGGTTAGCGTGTCCATAAGACCCCGCCATTGCACCTTATTCTTGAACCCAGTTGAATCCAGTCTGCACATCACATCTTGTCACTCTAAGAATGATTTATTTACTTATATTTTCCGTGCATTTAATATTATTTGTTATATATCTTTGTTCTATAATTATGCTCTTAGGCCTTGCGTCAGGACGCAACATTCTTTCATCTTTCTTAGTCGAGCCTCTTGTACCTTCATTTGTCGGGGTTTCGGTTTTTCACTTGATCTATTAGACATTCGGTAGGACTCCTTGGACGAGGGATCAGCCCGTCGCAATGCCTCTACCTGCACAACACAGAGAGACGCGGACAAACATCGATGCCTTGTGTGGGATTCGAACATCCAAGCACACAAAGCCGGCGCGGGCACTGTAACCTGCCAGGACGCAACAAATAACCAAATTATTATCGTTATCACCATCTTAAGCATCAGTGAAACCGTCCTCAGCATTGGACATGACTTGACAATGGCGAACGCGTTGCCAGCCAGTAGGCTGGACACAGTACAGTCCGTACGAAGTATACCCGTGTTACTGAGGCCGATCGATGCCTGCCTCTGACGCAGTGGTGGCACCCCCCCCCCCCCTTTCGACAGTTCATGCCGTGGGTACTGCATGGCAGTGTCGAAGCCGTGCTGACCTACACTTCCTGGTTTCTAGCCAGAAAATAAACTCCCTCCCAATGTAAACACAACATTCAGTTGTTTAATGAAATCGAGAGTGGGAGGAGGAATATGACAGGGGTGGAGCGTTCCTGTTAACCGTGTTTGCACGGTTAACACTTTGAAAAACGAAAAATAATAAGTCTTCTGTCTTACTGTCCTGGTTCAGTGGGACTCCATACACTTTAACACAGCGGAAATGATCAGACAATTCATCGTTAGGCTGTTCCAGCCAGGTTTTGTTAGCGTGTTAAATCCCACCGCGAGCGTTAGTGTCAAAGCTGGCTAACTGGCCAGAGATCCCACTTTGCTGGCTATCAAGGAGACAAAATGTGTGGACTAGTCGGTTAATGCCAGCGTTTCGGAGAAACTACTGCCCTCATCATCAGGGCTTCAGGGTTGTTGGCATTTATCGACAAGTGCATACGGCCCCAGAACCAAAAATATCATCACCACTGCCACGTAAACCTCAAATCTTACTAAATGTTTCTTGCTATCTATATAGGCCTGTTGTTATTTTTCTAAATTGTTTGCCTTAATAAAACCCTTGTCTGGTTAGAGGTTTTTCGACGAGCTGATTTCCATCCAAGGAGTCATAACACTTATCTAAAGTAGTAGTTATTTTAATGTATCGTCCCGGCGGGATAAAAATAATTTGTATGCATTTAAATTTTTTTGTATAACCGCAGTGCCACTGCAATTCTTGTACATCCATTCTGTGTCGGTGTTATTAGATTTTACTACATTCTACCTTAGTGAGTCGGATTTCATGTATGTTTAAACAGTTTGCAACTACAGATCTCTGAACAACCCGTCTGGTTTTTAACCTCGATACTATACTCCATCTTGCCAACCTGGTGGCTTTATGAAGAATGCCAGTGTGCTGAGACAATTTATTTTTAACATAAATTGTACACGGGCGCGTATAACCAAAGACGCTTACGCGCCAGTAACCAACCAACAAACAGAAATGTCTGATAGTAGGCCTAATCACATTGTCTGAACTAATTCTGAATTTGAACTAGCCACAAGCCCTGATCCATAAAATCCAGAGAAAGAAGAAGAAGATTATCTTGATAAATAAATTCTTTACGTACTAATAACTGGTTTTCTTAATTATGTTGTTGCAACACAAACCCCGTGGATTCTAAGCTTACAGATATGAAATACAGCTTCACATACTGTGTAGGCCTAATAAAGTGTTTCCTGTGTTTCATTTTCTGTTGTCCTTTTTTTCCCTTCCAATTTCACGTTTTTTACCTCAGGACTTGACTTACGTTCGGTAGTTTTGTCCATCAATCTTTGTCTGCTTTAACAAATCGAAAACTATCGTCGAACACAGCTTTCTCGTTTCATATTTCAAATGTCATGACTATTATTAACTTAATAATACATCATATATTAAATTTCATGATAAGCTGCCCTCTTTCATGAATAATTTACTGATCCATCGCTAGATGGTTAATCGCTTTTAAATATTAGGTGTTCATTCGATATCACAGGCCTGTTTTAGATGGTTCTATTTCAAGGACGATGGATTTATTTGTGCCTGTGTTTTGAAATTTAGTGCTATAGACAAACGAACACATACCTACACAATTTATTACTGTTACAAGTACATGGAGCTAAATATATAGATTAATGGTTTTGGATGTCATTGCAGGTAACACAGAAACTTATATAATTGTTAAGCTGAAAGTAAGGTTGCAAGAAATTATGGAAAAACAAACTCTGTTCGAGCCATAAGGAGACGCGTATCTATAAAGGGAAACAGTTGTAATGTCGTTTTTTCCTTTTTATAATAAACCTATTCGTGGGTCTTCACTTCTTGGATACTGCGATCTCTGCTTGTTCCTTAGCGTTGTGGTGTCCTGTGAAGGCAGAGGCCTTGCGACGAGCTCATCTATCGTCTGACTGAGATATCTTCAAAGTGTCCAAACCGATTCATAATTTCATAAGTAATTCTGAATTAAAACGAGCCACAAGTTCTAATCCGTAAGTGTTGATGATTATGATGATAACAGACAGTAACCTATTTATTAATTCTAATTCCCAGTTTACTACTTTTAGAGATATTTATACACGAATTCTTCATACGAACGACGTATAGGTTGACTTGCTTTGTCTTCTTGTTCGTTTGTTAGTCCGCCCGACTCGTCGTTCACCCGGTAATCCATTTTTCGCCCTTTATATCCGATTTATTTTGGAGTTCGTTTATTAAACTTCGGCGAATTCTGAGTTCACCTATGATTCCCGATTTCAAATGATATCTTGCTTTAAGTATGAACCTCGTAAAGTATAATTAAATTTGTGTTATAGGATTTTTCTTGAGTGGTTTACATTTATTTGTGTAGTCAGTAAATTCCTTGCTTATATGTAACCCGTTTAGTCCAAAACTGAGCCATTAAAGTGCAGTGTCACATTTTCACAGTCTGTAATTCAGTGACAGAGTTAATACTGCAGCTTGTGATCTACTAGCATGACGAACTGATCGGCGATTACACTGTTGAACCATTCAAAGGATGTAATGTTTGGTCGCCGGAAGCTGGTCGTTCATTATCTAGGAAAGTATTATCCTGGTATTTGTCTGTAGAGATTTAGTAAAGTAGAATAGCAAAGATTATTGATACGTACATGGAACGCAGGACAATGGAGTACCTTCACGATACCTAAATGTCACACCCACTGGAATGTTTTATGTGTGTGTCATAAATACAAGATATTTTAAAAAAATTCTGTGTGAATGATATTTATTTAAACGAATTTTTGATGCTAAATACCTTTACATCAAAGCCATGCTAACCACTGTTTTTTTTCCTTGTTTTATTTCAGCGGTGCTTTTTCTGAGGTGCGCTTGGCTGAAAGCAAGGAGAAGCCCGGCCTCATGTTTGCTGTGAAAATCATCGACAAGAAGGCGCTCAAAGGAAAAGAAGATTCCTTAGAAAATGAAATTAAGGTCCTGAGAAGGTGAGTCGACAGACATGATTATGCTGCAACAGCTCCAAATTGTGTTGCCAAATGCTTGTTCAGTGACATTTGCTAGCCAGTGTTCCACAGACAGCCCAGCAATGTTGGAACGCAGCAATTCAGAACTCATACGCCCCATTATTTAACGTTTCAACATTTGTTTGCGTTTCTTTTGTACAAAATTCTTAAATTAATGCATAATGGGAAGGTCCGTCCGTCTTCATGTTTCATATCGGAGATGGATTTTGATTATATTAAGGTCTGCACCATCCGTTGTCAAGATAATTTAATGTTGTTGTTTTGATTAATTTCAACCTCCTTCTCCCTGCTTTTCATGAAGGCCAAAGCGATCTTGTCGTACGAAATAAGACATAAAATGCAGCTGTTATTAAGGAAACGCACTAATAGAATGACAGTTTTTGACAATCAATAAATTTGTTGAAGAGAACTGAGTATTATGTTAATTTAAAGATGACTGTTTTTCTCGGTTGTAGCGCCGTGTAGAATTTTATGAATGTCTCAGATGCCCCTGCTGCCTCCATCATCAGGGCCTTGAGGACCTCTGAATCGTTGGTGCCTCCTTCGTTAGGTCGCTGATGACGTAGGCAGTATGACCTCTGAAACGTCGGTAAACATCGACCAGACTACACAGCGCAACAACCCATAAGACAGAAATCTTCATACTCACCGCTGTGAAAACCTCAAATCTTACAAGTGTTTCACTTCTTGACGGTAAATACGTTTTGACTGACCAGTAGAATCACTATCAGGTTTTTAGAATTGTGACGTCACCCACACTCCAAGTTATTTGCAAGTTCCTGTTTGTGATTACGTCAACCAGTAAACTTTATTCAAGAACGTTACATTTTTATGGGTGTAATAAAAGTATATTATTACGAAAGAGTATGGTTTCCGCTTAATGAGAGTGGCTTTATATCAAGGGGTTCGCGCACTTATTATTTCCCAACGTAGTGAACCTGGAAGTACGAACACCAGGGTAAGAAACGACGGAGGGGGTTTTCTTCGTAGAATGTTGTGGGCGCCATTAGCACAAATCGGCTTACACATACGGAACTATCGGCTTGACAGCGCTCTAACAAAGCTGTGCCATTGTGTGTGTTGGGGGGGGGGGGGGTGGAAGAAATGAGTTATCAGGCGAAATTTTATTTTTGTACAAATAATAAAATGTAACTGAAAAAAGTTTTGTAAGAGAATTTTTTTGGGTGTTCCCATTGTTTGAATAAAAATGTGCACAATCCTAAGGTGGCTGAATTTTGTGTACTACACGTAACAGTGGACTTCCGTAAACTCAAAAGGAAATACTACGATGACGAGACTTGGCTAGTCCCATAAAACTTTAAAATCACGTAAGATTTAATTTGAACATTTTATTTACTGGAATTTAACGAACAATGCAGACACGCTTCCATACAGTTATAAGATTTCATAATTCTTCAAAACGTTCTTTGGTTCCGATATGGGGTCGAAATACGGCAGCTGATTCATATCGTGCATTTTCTCGATTAAGGGAATAGTAGGTCATATTAAGTGGGACATATCACGAGTTTGCGTGGTTGGAATTTCGCATAGCCACTTGTTTTCAATGTTGAATTTAATTTCGAAAAAACAAATGATTTCCTTTCTTAATATATTTTAATGGTAGATAATTTATAGCCTAACTGCAGTCAACAGTTGCTAGCTTCATTTGACAATAAATGGCAGTGAAATGTATTTTTATTTATGGTATCAGTGCCGAATTTCAGAGGAGAGCGATATATCTCGTTAAAAACATGGAATCAGTTGTGATGCTAATATGGCTACCGTGCGAATTTGCTATATGATCGGTACAGGTCGATCTGTTCCACAGGTAATATATTTGACGTTCAGTGCTATACGCGAAGGCGATTCATGATAATGTGGAGTCAGAGCTAAATTTCTCTTTTCCTACTGTTCATAGAGTGTCCTTCACACACTACATCAATATAGTCGCACGCTACTTCGCGTCATGTCTGTATATTACAGTGACGTCATTGCCATGATCGTAAACATCTGAAAATCGCTGTGGAAATCGACGAAATAATAATAAACCGCTACAGCCATAAATTTGTGGTGACGGTTGTACATTTAGCCACGAAAGCGCTCTCAGTTTTCAGCGCATCTTTGTTCGATGTTCAAGGATGTGTGTGAAGATTCAGCTTCCGATACGGATAGACGAAATATACGAATTGGATTTGATCGCCACGTATTAAATGACTGGATATCATGATGGCCGTTAGGTGTGGATTCGGGAAAGGGCAGTTGTTACTTAAAAAGCGTTAACCAGTTGATCTTTGTAATTACTTTTTCTGCCCCTCAATGTCAGAAGAGGCTAATATTGTTTGTGGCTGTAATTTACCCTTAGTTTTATATATGTGGAGCTGTGTGGAAATAACAGATCGAGGGTGTTAGAGAACAAGTATCAAATGTTGTGACCGAGTGACTGGCACATTCTGCAGGTGTCGGTTTCAAATCTCGGCTCGGAGACCGGGTATCCTCTGTTTCTTCGGGTAAATGCTATGATATTACATTAAATTAGCCCACGGCCGATTTTTACTGTCATTTAAAATGTATTATTAATTGATTCAAGCGTTCGATAGTATTATTGTTATTTCTTATAATTGCCCATTGATCTGAACTTATAACTACGACTCACAGAGGCGGTGATCAAAAGAATCACCGTTTGAGTGACGCCGAAGACGGCTGACTTAACTGGAACGCGGCTGTAAGTGAACAATATATAAAGACAAATATGGATCGACATTTACAAGTAACAAAGTCTGTAACGCATATCCACAGATATTTATTCGATTAATATTCTTATGATAAATAAGGTAAATAAGGGAGACAGACGGTTGGGACGTGTACGTAAACGTAGGACCTCAATACTTCGGGCTGAGGCTTTCTGTGGGAACAGATTATTGTGAATCTAGGTCGTGAATAGGACGGTATTAAACGCTGTGTGAGATTTGAGGTTCTCAGGGCGGTGAGTATGAAGATGGCTGTCTTAATATTAATTATTATCTTTATATGAAATTAATTAAGTGTGAAGATGTTAAATGTATCGGATTAGACTATGATAGTGTCAGATAACGAGTTTTTGTCAAACGACAATGGATTTATGAGTCCTAGATAATCGGAGAATATCTTGGACGGTTGAATAAATACCAACCGCCTATCTAGGAGTCTCCTCTGTGGGATTTGTTACATTTTATCCATATTTCAATATACATGTAGTTAGTTGTCTTACTCTTAGGTTTATTAGAAAAGACAATATGTAAAAGATGTAAAAGAGTATACCTTAAGTATCAAGGTGCTACAACTGGTATGATTAACATAAATCTGTCGCTTATCCTGTTCTTATGCGGCTGCAACCAGTTTGCGCTGAGGTCATCTTTAATAAAATCCTTGCCTACTCAATTAACAGTGGTAGTCTAGGAAATTTCTCGTTGCGTTGTATAATTAGTGCATCGTATCGAATCAATCTTAAACACGTTCACTGTTTTACTGCTCCGAAAGTCGGTGAATTATATAGGACTAAATCCTACGCTACAGTATTCGACGTGTTTTATGGAGTAGTGAATTTTTCGACAACGCTTTATGTTTGAATCAGGAAGTAACTCATTTCGAATCTTGATTTTATTACTGGTTGACTTTATTAAAAATTTGTGGATTTAATCTGTGTGTCTACACGGTCGCTTCCTTCTACTCATCATTTGCTCGCCATTAATTACTATGTTCTCGTCTCATCATATACTATATAAACTCCTTGCAGTTCGATAGGCGTCTTTAATAAGAATGCCAACCTGTCAAGATCGCAAACGTAGGCATGTTCATGTATTCTCTGTTACATTTTTTTAAAGAAGAGTTTTTTTCTTCTTCTGAATTTGGAGACTAAGATCTGTGTCGATGCAAAGCAGCAGATGATGTGGGGTTGTTTCTAAGTTACACCGAACACGAGAATAAATGATAATATTCTCTGCTGCACTGTGAAGTGCATGTGATATAAATTTCCAAAATTTACTGAACATCTTTTATTGCCACGCTTTGGAACTTTATATGACCTGAAATCGAGGCCCAAACTCTGGTCCAGCTAGCATGCCTGAATCCAATCTGCTTCAGTTATTCGCTCTGTTGTCATCTAATTATCCAGTTCATTAGTAATGACCATATTTTCTGTTACGTTGTCTTAGGAATTAGTAAGGTGTTGAGTAACCCAGGAATTAATATTGTCTGCTTATTTAACGCGTCCGTCCAAGGAGTCCTACCGAATGTCCATAGATCGAGCCAACGAAAAGTTGGGACCCGCAGTGCTCGGGCACTTGAAGAACGGGTCGTTCCCAGTATCCCAGATTATTTAACGACGCTGTATTCTGGTAAACAACCGACGTTCTGGAGGTACTTGCTGCCTCCATCATTAGGGAACCCAGAAAAAGCCATCTTCATTTTTAAATTGGTTGAGACGATAGGAAGAAGCAGCTGTGATCTGTTTTGACGTAGTATTTTGTTGGAATTTGACTGGAGAAATCGATAGAAACCAGTGATAAACAATGCATGACTGACCTCTGGGTTGAGGTTTAAGCCAGAAGAAACTTCTTGATAGAGAAACAAGATTGTCTGTTACTAATTTTTATCGGTCATTTGTACTGATCACGTTGTCTAAGCAGTAACGACTGATCGCCATTCGTAAGATATTCCGTTACTTTCCCCATCAGATCCGGCCATCCTGATTTTCGTAGTTTTATCTCTCTCTTCCTTCTAATTGGCATCTCAATGCATTTACCTCTCACAGTGTTGACTGATATGCGATAACGTTTTAAATAATTTCTCTTTTCTGTTTGCCCTCCCAATTTCTTTCATACAACCCCCATTAGTGACTGCCCCTAGAACCCCCATTACTAGTTTGTGGTATATTTTATGCATGTTACCAAATTATTTCCCATCCTCTCACCCATATATTTCCACCCTGTCGTTATTTATTTTAATTAGTAGCATGTTTGTGTTTTGTCTATAAAATATATTCAGTTAGCTGTTAATTGCTAGATACGAAACATTTTTAATTAAAGAACGTGTCTGATGACGCTCTCCGGCCTACGACCGCTTTCAAACTCCCCCGTTTTGCCATTAGGCAAAAACAATTATCCAATCAAGGCATAAACAGTCATGAAACATCGTATAGTGATCGCGGACCACCTGTTGTGGAATAACGACTCAGATCATGAAGCGGATGAAGTTAGTTCGTGGCCATTAGCAGTGACGATCCTTGAGCATTTGGCGTGTAAACAGGTAGCAGCTGGCAGATGTGCACAAAGCCACCAGACACTAACTGGTTTCCCACATACATTTTTCTTTCATGTAACTTTTCCAGCCTTTGCCGGCTGATCGTTTGTACACAGACACACTGAAATTATCTTCGGCACACAAACACCGATGCATAATTCATAGGTGTTTATTTATAACTGACTCTGCAGGCCTTTCCTTGAAACGTTTATAATTACATAGACTGTCAAGAAATGTCCTACTTACATAGACCCAGACAGTTCATGACCTTGTTAAGATAAGCAATCCAATCTTTCCTTACATTCGCATTTCGATTGAAGATATAAGCCTTTTTCGATATTTCGACATGTAGTCTCCTACAAGTAGACCGGTGTTTCAGAGGTGCTTACTGCCTGCATCATAAGGAAATCTTCTGAAACGTCGGTCTTATTGTACGAGACTACTCGACAATATCGTAGAAGGCTGCCACCCTCATACTCTCCGCTGTGAGAACCAAACATCTCACAATTTTTTTTATCGGTCCCGAGTACATCTACTTTAGCACATTTTCAAAGGGTTTATTACCTCGCATAATTTTGGCATGTACTTCGGTGATGAAATATCTCATTTAGTTTCTTCTGCGGTTATTTTGAGACCAAACTGCTTACTGAGTTATCGTAATCGTTTCCCTTGTGTTAAAACCCGATGTCA
This sequence comes from Zootermopsis nevadensis, assembly GCF_977971745.1. NCBI lineage: Eukaryota > Metazoa > Arthropoda > Insecta > Blattodea > Termopsidae > Zootermopsis > Zootermopsis nevadensis. The sequence continues at coordinate 6,242,994 of NW_028259157.1, forward strand.
AAACTACTTAAACTAGCACCTTGGAACAGGACGATAAGCTAGTCAATAAATTCCCGCCTGCTGTAGAACCGGAATGTCAGCTGCCGTGTTCACAAGAGTCTGCCACGGGTCACTGTCATGAGCTAGATGAATCCGGTCCACATCGTCCCCTCCTTTTCACTTAAGATTCATTTTAATATTATTATCTCATTTACACCTGCGTCTTCGGCGCGGTCATTTCCCTTCGGATATTTTAACTTTACTTTTGCACGTTTTTCTCATCCCCGTGCATGCTATATGCCCTGCCCATCGCCGTTATTGCGTGAAGGGGTTGTAGAGTTAAAGCTTGGACACTAAATGTAAGTGACGCTCTGGTTGCTTCGTCCCTGGGGAAGTAGTCTTCGGTACTCATTGGATGGTCGCTGGACTTCGATGGCTCTCAGTACTGTCAGTGTTCGGATAAAGAAGAAGTGTGCTGGTAGCGGACACCTGCCTGCTGTTGTGGCGACATGAAGCTTTTTGGAGTGGTTTTAGCTCTGGTTTGAAACACGCAAATTACAATGTATTTTTTAATTAGATATGTTTGATTAAATTTTGTTCCACGGATTATTGAATGAACGTTTCGGTAAATTATTGTTTTAAATTGCGATACATGTAATACTGGTTGAATATTTATGTAAATTAACTTAAGAGAGGGAAGGTAAAACGATTAATGTTTTCTGAAAAATTGCCGATAGGAACTTCTAGAAACTGAATTGTAAGAGCAAGGGAACAGAATTTTTTAATATCATAATCATGTCTTCATCGTGATCATCGCCCATCGTCAGCCTCTGTCATCCTAATGATTGTCATTTACAGTCTTAGTTTTTTCTGGTAAGTCTAGGCTTATTTATCCTGTGGAGGGTCTTATTTATACGGTTTATAAACCTGTGCCAAAATCTTCATAATAGTATGATAATTTCTGAAAGTAGATCTATCCACATTCCTTGGTGGAGGTGTTCAGTAGATAGCCGTATGTGATGCCTTTAAAGTGCGTATTTGACATATTTACTTGCCATAATCATCATCATCATCATCATAATGATCGCCTAATATGAGCCTTGACCTTTTGATCTTGCGAGCTTTCCAAACCTTTTTCGACTTTTTTTTTCGCTATCAGCCCGTCGAGAAGAATCTGTTAGGAAACCACAACGCATGAAAATGCGGATATACATGGTGTCCGAGAAAGAGTGCACACATTTTTATTGAGAGAATAAACGGAGCTAGAAGAGTTGACAAGTTTACGGCAGAATCATGACTGGATTATCTTAGTTTTCTACAGATTCCAGGTAAACGCAGACATTTAAATATGCCGCGACCGTATTCGTCTATATTAGTACCCTCTTTCACCCTTCGATCGTATTTGATGCTTTATAATTTCTACATTTGAACAGCGTCATTATATAACGCAAGAATAAATCACTGATTCTGCTGTATTTATTTATTATTCCGACCAGATAGCTCACGTCTTATTGATCGGTAAACTATAAACAACTGTGGGGATGTGCATTGTGGGTTTGCATGAAATTTACACGTGTAGGGTCAGTAACATATGAAGACCATCGGTTTGTATTGTTACAGCCACAATTCAATGATTCGCGAGACCCATGCAGAGTTAGATTTGTGCCCTGAATTGCTTCACCATCGCATTACTTTATTGCATTGCGGTTGTTCGACAACGCTTTTCAACTGCGTACGTTATTGAGCTTCGAATGGTAAAATGATTCTGAATAACGAATTGGGAAGGATGCTGAAGAAGGTTGCTACGTTTCTCTGGTATGTAGGAGCTCAGTTTCAAAACAGTTGAAGCATCTCGATCTTATTTTAGATCGCGATTTATTTGTATGAACACTAAACGTTACTCTGAGACGAATCGGTTCCTGTTAAGTTTTATCATTGGTTTGAGTCGGGAGGGCCGTGCTGGAGCTCACCTCTCGATTGATCGATAGTCCTCGCTCACGCTTTAAGCTATTCCCAATTTGTTACATTCATACAGGCTGTTGTAGATACGAGCTTAGAACAACGCGAGAATTACCTCTAACTTCCAGTAAATGTTTAGGCAAGTGAATTAGAACATGCAAAGGAAAGTTCAATCAGGATGGAAAGAACCAGGAACACGAAGTGTTGTTTGATATCCAAAATATCGTACGGAGAATGTAGACGTTTTAGGATAATTATTTTATCTGCGAAATTAAGAAGGTAAGTGTAATCAGTTGAGATGAGGTATCTGGTCTTACTATCTTAGAACAAAAGAGAAATATATGTAATACTGTCCTGCTGGACAGTGTAAATAATTGTAGGAAACAGAGTAATTGGGAATTTGCTGATGATAGTGGAACTTTTCGTTTCTTTGCATATAGTAGTTAGAAGGAATGGATTACTTATTACATTGTAAACAGAACAATAGATCAGTTGTGTGTATCTAAATGAAACGCAACTGTTAAAGTCATTGTTTATGTGCCTTAATTGTGTTACATTATTATATGAAGAAATATGCAGTGCGATTTGTATAGACTGGAGCGGTGAATTTAGCTGTTTCTTGTCAACTTTATGGTGTTGGTCCTCTGATATCAAAATTCAGTTCTCGTGTCAATGATAAGATACGAAATAAACTTTTCCAATCACCCAATTTCAGTATTGAATTCTTCTCCAAGTTAATTTGCAGAACCTAGAAATGTAGTTGTAAGACACTGTTATTCTGCTGTCTGATACCGTCCGAGTGTAATATGCGCCTTTTCCAACTTCTTGTCCCTCAGTTCAACCCTAAAATAGGCACGTATGTGAGTGCAGGGAATACCAGACGCTCGCCGTGTCTCGAAGTTTGCTTTAAGCTGCACGTTATCTTCTGACCCTTCTCACTCTCTACTCTTCATTCTATTAACAACAAAGAACGGAATCCTGTGACGTATGCTCGCACAACAAAAGATAGTTCATTCTTTCCAGGAATCCATGACGATCTGAAAATACCTTTGGTAGAAGCTTTAAAATGTTAATTAATTTTATTCAGCGTTTGTCTGAAAGGGTGGTCTACTTTTGTTATGCCAGAGACCAAACTGTCAACTGTAGCTTTTGTTGCTAGTTCCTACGCTATTCTTGCACTGAAATCATTAAGTAAGAGGCGATGAGAATACTGAACAGATAAGAATCAGATAATGCCACTCTTAATGCAATAAAGCCCTTTGTATGAATTTTCTCTCGGCGATTTGAGTGGGCTTATTTTGTATGTTTTGCTCTCCTGCTAATTTTACTTTTATTCGGGTGTAATTGTGGTTGACGTTACCTTCAATTTATTATATTAAGTTAATTGAACATGTTAGGCCTGTTCGCATTTTTATAGGATAGTTATGTTTTATTGTTCGTCACGCTGCCATCAAAACCGAATAACAAATAATAGTTTGTGGGTTTTTGTTTGAAAACCCAATCTTGCGAGATATTTCTGAAGGAAGATTTATTGAACCTCTAACCTTTTAATAGTGTGATATATTTTGTCGTAACAGTTGCTGCAGTCTGCATTGTTCATCCTCTGTTTAAAACATCCGTGTTTAGTTAAAATTGTAGTAAGCTCAAAACAAATTACACAAATATCGCTACAAATTCTAGACAAATTCTCAACGCCGAGGTTCGGGTTCAGTTCAAGGGCAGCTGATGTGCCGATGTACCGATGTGGGTAGGATTTGCAGCTAGCAAAATGCCACTTGGTCATATTTCCTGTCTACGCAATTCCTCTGCTGTCAGTCATAATTTCATAAATACGTTGTTTTCAGCGGCCCTCACCTGAAACTTAAATTCTGGTTAGGTACTTGACTGGACTCTGAATGAAGAATTTTAATTCTGTTCGTAGTTTAGAAATATTGAATTATTTAGTACGTGTATGCCTAAGTGCTTGAGAACACTTCTGTGTACAGTGTCGGTCCGTCCGTACACGTTACGTGTGGTTCACGTTACTGTTTTGTTTGCAATTTTAAGTGAAAGAGTGTTACTTTGAAAACTTTGAGCGAAGTTGCTTTCAGGTAGTGTAGACCCCCTCTTTGTTTGAAGACCTAATGACAATTTTATGTCCTCTCATTCAGCATTTCCATGATTGAATGAAGTTCTAAACTGAAAGTCATGGAATTGATCGAGGTCAACATTTAATTCGATTCGTTGATACGATTAGCCGCTTTTGAGTCGATTTCCATCAAAATGAATGCGTGATGTATTGTGGCTTATCTGTCGTCTTCTGATTACCGCGATTCAATTAGGACTAATTCTTCAAGCAATAATCTTCAGTACAAATGAACTAAACGGATTTGGGCATTGTCGTATACCCCAATGAGCCCACGTCTTACACGTGCTGCCGGCCCGTGTATATTTCCTTTATTTTTAGCTTCATTCTCACTTAAACTTGCGCCATGGCAGTTTCTTAACTTCTGCTTACTGAATATGGGGGAATGTGCACAAATCGTTGTTTTTTTAATCGCAGTTAAGTCATATGTATTGAAGACTCTTAAAATGTAAAATGAAACAACGAGAACGAAATGTTTAGTTTATTCCAGCTGAGTGTTGTTTCTCTTAGGACGAAGCTCAAGAATAGGGATTCTTTTGTGGGCGCTGCTGGTCCCCAGAGTTGGCCTTGCTCCGCTGCCTGGTGGGTGTATTGATTCCGCAGTCATCCAGCTGTTGGCGGCAGGCGGGTTAGCGCAGCAGTTCATTCTTACCACAGATACAAAGTTACCATGTCGTTTTCTGCAGGCCTGTCATTCTATCTGCATATCCAATAAAAACAAACGGGACAGCTGTGCAAAAAAATGTGGTTGAAACTGCCATTTTGAAAGTAAGAAGACTGCTAAGATGGCAGTCTTCTGAGTTGTAGCGCCATGTAGTTTGACAGAATTTTGCCAAAGTTTCAGGGGTCCTTGCTGGAAGGACGAAGGCGCTCTGGCACGTTGGTAAACTTCTACCGTTCTACACGGCGCTACAACCCAGAAGACAGTCATCGTCTTAGTTTCTATCTTACGTAATGTGCATGGTTTTATTGCGTACTTTATTTACTTACGCCTAACAAATGTCCGATTGTTAGACTAATAGGATTTAGCTGTATATTTTATTAGCTTAAAACTACAATCTGTGTTGACAGTGTAAGGACGGAGGTTATGGTTACAGGAGAGCTGAAATATGCTATTAAATTCCTCAACTGCAGCCATTCTGTAATACATTTTAGATGCTTTTCGAAATTTTTATTTCTAGTCTGTACGTATTATTCAGTTATTGATATGGTAGTATTGAAATTTTTATAAAAAAATCTTTCACATTGGAATCCAAAACAGTTATCTATTCATCTTTACTTGCATTACTCAGGATGCACTCATTTACGTCACATTAAGATCCGTATACTTTTTTCGAAATTATCTCCTTCGTGAAGACACCTGAAGTAGTAGCCTGTACTGTGAAATATCCAAATTAACACTGCTTGCCGTTTACATTCGCGTAACCTTTATCTTCTCTGCATATTTATTTTTATTGTTTACTTTATTGCATCGGACTTGTATTTTACAGTAAATATTCGATCGAATGTGAATCGGGCAATCGACTCATTCATTATCCATGTAGACGTCTTTTATGATACACTTTTTCTTCTTTTAGAATGTCAGGATAGTAGGCCAGCCACGTCTCTTAAATGATTTCCTATATTAATTATGTTTGTGCTAGTTTATATTAAATATAAAGTTAACGAGTTACTGATGTTATATCGGTTTCTCCTTCATCACATGGTTTTAAATTTCATGGTGACCAGTCTGAGTGTAATTCTACTTCCTCTTTGTGGCTCTTTTAGAAAAAAGTGTTGCCATAGTCGGGTATTCGACGTTCTCCGAACAATATTTACCTTATAATTCTTGATCAGGCAGTAGTAATAAATTCAAAAACCATTTAAACAAAAATGCATTTTGTTACGTTAATCGAATCAAGTAGGCTATAACCAGACGTGGCCTTCATCATTCTATGTTATTAATAGGCCTGTAGGCTGATATTACTTTTTGAAAGCAGCTTAAGTGATATACATCTAAATAGATAAATTTAGTACTGGTAAATGATTGAGTGACGAATCGAACATTATAGAAGCATGTAGTGAATAACTGCTGAAAGAACTGAATCGTTAGTTTTGTTGATATATATTAATCAGTGTTTGAAGTTAACCCTTTGAAGCCGAAGCTGGCTTAAGAGTTCAGTCCGTTCCGCAAAGAAAACACACTTCACTGTTACAAATATCAAATAATTAACGGGGTTTAAGGAAATAATCCCTGTTTATATTCAGAGTCATACGAAACCCATAAATACAAAATGAAGAGGATTAATTTCATGCATTGTTTAAAACTTCAGTGGCTGCAGGAAGTGCAAATGTTGTTATGATTTTCTTATGACCAGAAATATCAGTCAGGGACATTGCGAAATTATGGAAGTTGGTTTTCTGTGACGTTGTGTGGAAACGCTTTCTGAAGCCTAGGACTCGAGCACTGGCACATGTTCGTGTATTGAAGGACGTTAAATGTCCAGAAACGCTTTGTCAGACGCACTGGAGGTTGCAAACTGCTTGTAGAAAAACTGATAAGTTGATCTTATTATTGTTAGTTTCAGTAATAATATGGCAGTCTGACGCGTGGTTTTATGTTGCCTCAACTTGATAACATCTGTTTTAGACGCTTCACTGTAGTTTCAACTAGCGTTATCAGATCCTGTAGGACATGGCTGAAGTTATGGAAATTACGACACGATCCAATGCAGGGCGCAGTTCTAGAATCCCTGCCGTGCACCCACACTTCCCCACAAAAGAACTTTAAATTGTAGTTTATTAAATAAGCAGGTACTTTGCCAGAGTTCCATATTCATAAAATCACGTTCCAATGAAAAATCGGACGTAGTTCGACATAGTTGATAGTAAAACAAAATAAATTAAAACTAATGCGGTGTAATATGTCAAAATGCATGAGATTAATTTCCACCTAAAGAGCCAA